>NC_059425.1:107536109-108210275 GCF_021028975.2 Sphaerodactylus townsendi
CTAAGGCTCACTATGAAAGGTAAACAATAATGACTGAAGACAGACTGAAGACAGTTTTAAAATCACACTTTCTTCTGCAGTTTTCTGCAGACTATCATAGCGGGTATAAACTTTAAGGCCATGTTCCATTGCTTTGGCAAAATAGGGTGAGTTAGCTCCTTATTCCATTCATTCCTGAGACTTTGCATATCATATTTATTAACATCAAATATTTATAGACAAATAGTATTAAGCTTCATTTTCCAAACTGATTTCAGAAGCAAAGGGGACTCTGAGACTGCCTCTTTTCATCCGCACAAGCAAAATAAGGTGTCCAGGGACGTCTTAAAAAGAGGTGCTTTCTGGGTGCTTTCCAGACAGCAAAGGCATCTGAGGCGGAAAGATGCTGTTTCATTTGACTGTTTTGCTCTCTGGTCAGTTTCACCCTCAGCTTGCGCCCAACATTTTGTGTCCAGCTGAAGGGATTCTTCTGCTGCCATTTGCTGAAGGAGTACCCAGGACATTTGCTCTGCAGACTCCAATCCTGAGCACCTTTTCACCCCCAAAAGTACACAATTGTACTCAGCTGGTCTTGCCGATTCCGGCAATATATAGTTTTCCATTTTTGAGGCAATATCTTCATAGCTACACAGACATACATAATAGAATCTTAGCCTCTCAGAAGAAGGGATTGCAGCCCACTGAAAAGCACTGGGTTGATCTTCCCACTGTGGACAAACTTCATTTTTCTGTGCAGTAAGAAAAACCAAAGTTGGGACCCCATGAACAAGCTCCAGCAGGCAAGAAAGATTATGGGAAACTTTGCTAAACTCATAATTTTCAGGAGTGGAACAATCAAACCCAGACTCAAGGGATTCAAGTAACAACACATAGGACAATAAGCTAAATGGAACTGTAATAAGGACAAGAACATGGAGGAAAGATGAGTTTAGAGAATGGCATTTTAAGAATGATAGGGATTTGTGCATGCTTGAGCAAATAATCAATTGTGCATTCTTGAGGAAATAATCAATTAAAACAACAACAAAGTAATGGACTGGCCCATTTAAAATGCATGCAAGTAGTGAGAAAATATAATTGCCACATCAGTTTTTTTAGAACCATTCTTTTACCTCCACCCCACCCAGCTCCACAACAACTTTGGTACAAAGACCGAAGTTCAGAAGAGATGAGATCACTTCAGAAAAAAATATGTATTTCCACAGTTAGTTCCAGTACAAATACTGGAAATTTTCTTTTATTCAAAGATTTCCTAACCTGACAAAAAGAGACCTTGTAAGGTTTTCCAAACCCTGAAAAGAAGCAGGTATATAGTTTCCAATCTCCAGGAGGGGCCTAGAGATCTCCCCAAATTGCAACTAATTTCTAGACAAAATAGATGAGTTCCCCTGGAGAAAATGGCTGCTTTGGAGTGTGGACTGTATGGTATTATACCCTCTGAGATTCCTCACCTCCCCAAACCATGCTCTCCCGAGGCTCCACCCCCAAATCTCCAGGAACTCTATATTTCTGATAAGTGCTAAAGCTACCCTATGTTATGTCTGGGTTTTCCGTGGAATTGACACAGCAATGTTACCCACACTGCTGTTTTCTTTTTTCAAAAAAATTATCCCACAACAGTGGGCAAAGACAGCTGCCAGCAAAGAGACTTCCTGCCATAGCAGGAGACCTGGAAGACCTAAGACATTGGCTCAGTACAGGGGAGATTTAAACTGACTCAATCCCATTGATTTCAGTGGGGTTATATGTGCCTAATCTATGGTAGTGTTACAAACTCTGGCTTGGGAAATTCCTGAAAATTTTGTGGCTAGAGCCTAGGGAGGAAAGGGCTTGGTGTGGTAAGGAGCTCCACAGGGCATAATGCCATACAGCATCTTCCAATGCAGCTATTTTCTCCAGGGACACTGCTGTCTGTCACCTATAGATCAGTTGTAATTCCAGGGGCTCTCCAGACCCTACCCAGGGGCTGGCAACCCTAGTGTTCATGAAGGGAAACAACATTGTGCTCATTTTGTTCAACAATATTAGAACCTTCTATCTACCAAAACTCTTCCCATTTTCATCTGCCTGTGATGCCCTATATTATTTAATTAATTACACAAAACTGCTTTTTTTGATTTTGTAATAAAACATACATTTCAGTATCCATAATGGCTGCTGTTTGATGGAGCATAGATCCAATTACTGCTCCAGGACAGTGGACTGAAATAAAATGGAAGTTTCCAACAACAATACTTTATGTCCAAATTCTCCAGAGAATAATTATTGTATTATTTTTTTCACAGCAGATATTATACATACTTCAAAGGACTTTAGTTTGTTTTCCTATGAACAAGAACAAATGTGATTAGACAGCAACATTTATGTTCCCACAGTTCCTTCTCCTCTTTTACTAAAAAACAGATGACAATATGTTAATAATTAAAATCACATGGGTTTCAGTTCTTCTGGCTCTTAAATAATAAGGTCGATGACTAGCATGCTTCCCTAAAGAGTCTACCGAAGGATCTGCTTCACAATAAAATAACGGTGGCCAAACTGGCTCTCTTACTTACCAGCACAATGAGCATTGCCCATAACTAATGACTATTTCTAGAGTGTAATGTTCTCTGACATTTGTCTCCAACATGCCTACTACCTTACCTAGAAACCAAGTTTGTAAAATTTGCGAATGTCTATATTGTACCATTCAAACAACAGGCAACTGGCTCTGCAGTTGTTGCCACACAGTAACTGCAAAAAGAATGTTCAATTGGTAATGGGAAAAAGAGATCATATAACTGTTTCGGCAATTGTCAAGTGAATTTTCCCTAAAAACTCATGGTGGAGACATGCACAGACTAAGATCCAAGGAAGGACTGAATATACATGGGAATCAAGGGACAATGAGAATTTAGCAAACTTAAACACAGAGCACATATACTGGTTTGACCTGTTTCAGCATATAGTGACACCCCCACCCCACCCCCGCACTCCACCAGGAGTATTGCTCACTGTATTGCTCACTGACCACTGCAAGGCAGCAATACAATGCCTACTTGGGTAGAAAAACAGTGTTCAACTTTTTCTGAATATAATGGATTTGGGATATCCTCTAGAACCTCTATTCACAAGTTACAGCAAACACACAATCTATGTTTGCATGTCCATGCACTATAATATTTGAGCAGGCTACTGTTTAGGGATACCAGCCTCCAGGTGGGACCTGGGGATGCCCCAAAATTAAAACTCATCTCCAGACTAAAGAGATCAGTTTCCCTGGAGAAAATAGATGCTTTGGAGGGTGGATTCTATGGCATTGTTTTCCACCAGGAGTTTCTCATCCTGGATCTAGCAACACTATCCTCTCATGGTGGCTAGGGCAGATCTGACAATTCTATTACTGTTACTTTCTGATAATCAACCAAGTCAAGAAGCTTTTTCCCCATCCATGAGTCACCTGCTAGTGCTTGCTGACTAAATATATATTTTGGATGTTATAGCCAATGGCTCAAACAATAAATACTACTTGACTTGACTAAACATATTGCAGATTCTCTAACCTGAACTCCCAACATTCTATCGTTCTTTATTTTTTCCTTTATGACTTCTTATACTGTAAATTTGGAATGGAAGCAATAAGGCTTAAAACTGCAGTTGATCCTTCTAGCTGTATATAACAAGGGTCTCAAACTTTTTATTTAATGAGAGCTACTTCTAAGTAATGAAAAATATTCTGAATTTCTCTTCCCTCCTCCCCAGCATGTTACCAAGTTTCGTTCTGTCCTAGAAACAAAACATCAGCTAGTACACTAGAAATGAAATCATCAGCTAAACAGCACAGAGAAAAATCCTATAAAAAGATAGTTCACAAGGTATCTGTTGTGGTCTCCTGGCATATGTCTCAATACTGTTTACTTCCAACTGCAGAACAATTAATCAAATATTCTAATGGCCCTATTGCCTTCTTTGAAAATCAGGTGGAGTATCAGAGGACACAAGGCTTTCTCTGTGGTCCCCTTCCCACTCCTATCTGTCCGGTACCTAGTTTAAACCTTTTTACAGATTCTAAATCCAAATATTCTGAAGTGTGTCTGTCAGTCATTAAGTAACTACTCACCCAAGCTTGTGCTTAGGTTCTTCCCTTTTCCACAACTTCTTAGGTAAGATTTATGATGTTATTCTATGATTTTATTGCGATATAAATATCCTTTGCAACTGGTGGCTGTGATCAGTGTTTTAATTTTTATGCTGTGCTTTTAGCCAGTTTAACTGATAATTCAGAATATTTTAGCCAGTTCAATTGATAATTTGATTGTCAGCCACCTCAAGAGCCTTGTGATAAACAGGATAACCTGATGATATGACTTGCCACTATTCCCAAATTCTAAGAAACAAAGCTGATTATAGAGAAGGGATGAGATAGATCTAGGTGCAAACTCCTCTCTGTACTGCATACTAAACTCATCTTGGTAACTACAGAGCCAAATGAGTTACTGGCAACCTCTTGAAATGTTACTGGACCTGATAGTGCCCTACCTGTCAATCACAAGATGTTGCTTGAGTGTTTATGTGTGTCACAGCAGACTTTCTCAACTGCAGTATCAAACAGCACATTCAGCAAGTTGAAGGCCAAGCCATGGCATGGGTCCAGTGCTAACTATCTGCTCCTGGAATACAAAAATTTGTAAGCTTTCTGAGCATGCAATGCATTATTCATGTCTGTCTACTTCTTCCATGGCTTGTATTATCATCTAAAGAAGAAAAAGAAAAAACAGGCTATTTGCTGCTTCCTTTTATACGCCCACCTAACATCAATTCCATCCAGAAAAAAATGATAAATTACACTAAAAAGGAACGATTATTTTATTAT
This sequence comes from Sphaerodactylus townsendi, assembly GCF_021028975.2. Classification (NCBI taxonomy): domain Eukaryota; kingdom Metazoa; phylum Chordata; class Lepidosauria; order Squamata; family Sphaerodactylidae; genus Sphaerodactylus; species Sphaerodactylus townsendi. The sequence goes on from NC_059425.1 coordinate 107,540,962, forward strand.
AGCCATTAGAGATTTGCCTCCTTTCTTAAGATTCAAAGTTTTAGCAAAAGGACTGACTTTATGCAGATGTTTCAATGGGTCCCATGTAAATCACGATCCTCATTACATCTTTTGGCAAAACACCTTTTGATGTTATTGTTAGCATGTGTTGGTAGAAGTGCCAAAATGGAGCTCTTTCCACAACACCTCCCAAAGTTAAATCTTTTGAGAGGGGGTGTACACTGATTCAACTCTGCATATACAGATTTGAACACTAAGGTAAAATTTAATATGTACTTTGCTGTTTCATGCTTATACATAGCTGATGACATCAATTTTAACTGTTAAGCAGAATAATGTATCACAAGACATCCAGCATTACCTACTACAGAGTAAATTCATCTAAATCAGGTAGAGACTGCTTTCAGCAATATATAAGAGTGGCAGGAAGGAAAGGTTTCTTTGTTCAGTGATACTTGGTCAGAGCATGCGACAGAAAATTGTTCCTTTTTTCTTGGTCAGAAAATTACTCCTCTTTTCGTTCTATAGGAAGCAGGAGAACCAGAGAAGCAGCCTCTGATCCTTCCTGCCTATGACTATTCTATGGGGCCTGGTTACCCACACAGGCAGCCAAATTAGATTAGCTATCAAATCCCTGGATGTCTTTTCATTAAATGCTTAGCAGCAATTATTAACTGGCACCAGTTTAAGGCACAGAAAGTGAAAGGCTGCTGCTAGACAGCCATCTATGTGAAAGAAATCTCATCATAGCCCCTGAATTTTCAATTATGGTGCCCCGGGAAGAAGAATTAAATAGTCAGTATTTGTCTACTAACTAGCTATACCAAAATGATTCCCAGGTTAATCCTTTTTAAGTGGTCCCAACAACACTAGACAGCTGCTTGGAGAAGCACTTAGTACCAGCTTGATTCATGTCACAGACAGACAGACAGATTTGGCTGGATCTAGCACTGGAACATGCAGAAGAATATCATTATTGTCGAAGGCTTTCATGGCCGGAATCACTGAGGTGTTGTGGAGCTTAGGCACTTTGTTCTTCTGATAGTTATCCGTGTGGCTAGCAGAATTCCCAGTAGGATCTAAAGATGCCAAGCCAGGATACAAACACTGTGAGAGAATGTTGCTGGAACAATGCCATACATTCGAAACCACACAGCAGGATCTCAAAGATGCCAGCCAGATGCAGAAAGCTGCAAAACATCAGGAGAGAATGCTGCTAGAACACGGCCATACAGCCCGGAAACCACACAGCACCCCAATATCATTATTTTCAGCACTTGCTTCTAATAAATCATGGGATCCAATCCATTGTAATGAATTTCAAGATCAGTTCAGGAAGACTGACATTCCTCATGTGGTCCTCGCACAATCTTTGTGCTGGATCCAATCTAATATTTTTTGGTTCTGGTACTCAGGAACAGCTGAAGGCAAAGCTAGCATGGAAGAAAGTCAAAACTGGAAAGACCCAGGAAGTGGCAATGCATGTCTACAGTGAAGATTGCAGCGGGCCCAGAACAAGAAGAATTGTACATAGATTAATAGCAGCAGCTGATGGACTTCAGGGTTAGAACTTATCAAACGGAACAGACAACTTGTAGAGCCCAACAAGAGGCAGGTCTCCTGGTGTGAGATGTGAGAGTCAGGGGAGATTTTTTGTGTGTTTCCTGAGAAAGCCCAGGTCAGGGGACGGAGACAGCAGGGCAAGAACAAGGTGAAATGTCAAAGCATTTAAATCATATACCATTTCTTACATTTGTTAAAAAATCATAAATAATACTATACTTGATCATATCTCTTCTTACTCGTACTTTCCTCTTTCTACAGACTAGCTGAGGTTATCAGTTCTGTTACCAGATGGCTCTTACTTTGAGATGATTGCCACAACGTTTACAGGATCTGAGGATTTTATTTTAATGTAACATAAAATATTCCCAGGAAGAAGAATTAAACATTTCTTGGATAAGAAACTTGTAAAGCATGTTATGACCGTTGAGTAACTAGCTGCCTACAGGTGGTACAGCATTCAAGAGAGTGTTTTGCAAGCTCTGTGCAGTCTGCAGTAAGCAAAGCTAATTTAGATAGTTAGTCAATGACATTTTTAGCTGTCCTTCTTCACTTATGGTTCCACCTGGCAATGAACTGCAACCTCAGCCCTTCATAAATTCCTACAGATGCCACCTATAACAGGAATTCAAGCCTACTGACAAAGCAGGAAAGCCTGCTTTTTTCAGCACAAATGCATTTTGAAAACAATTTTGCTTGCTCTTCAAAGTAGGTAATGGCAGTGGTTTACAGCAACTATTAATTGGGTCAACGGCATTCACATTTCTCACTGTGAGCAAATTATTAGCCACTTCAGAAAGCATGGTTTCTGATATATTTCTGAATCTGAGGCTCATTCCGCACATGCAGAATAATGCACTTTCAAACTGCTTTCAGTGCTCTTTGAAGCTATGCAGAATGGCAAAATCCACTTGCAAACAGTTGTGAAAGTGGTTTGAAAATGCATTATTTTGCATGTGCGGAAGGGGCCCAAGTTTTCTGAGCAACAGCAGATCCCAATTCTGCTTAAGAGCTGCCTTCTAACTATTTGTGCTTCTTACGGATTCCTGGATTTGTTTTTGGCAAAACAAGTCATCAGCATGGGTAGATCACTTCAGGGAAAAAGAAGGATAGACTCAGTGAAATGGGAGGTCATCAGGATAGGAAACAAAAGAACACATAGTAGGCAGGGCAGCAGGAAATATAAAATAACAGCATTTTACAGATGTATCTTCTAATATGTGACTCTGAAGTTATTGCCTTACTGAAAGCTGCTTGAAACAACGTATGAAGTGACAATTAAAGGTGAGCAAATAATAATTGGGGGAACATAAAGAGATGGATGAGGGAATGTTGGCATAATTACGTATAGAACAGCAAAATAAACGGAGATTTGTGATGTGTAAGTATATCTCTTGAAATAAAGGATGGGTAGGAAAAGAGGATGGTATACTGCAAAGGTGCAGTGAGAAACTGTTGGAGGGAGTCACTAAGACCAAAAAGCAAAGGGAGATCCTCTGCAAAGAAATTGGGCATGGAGTTATAAGGGGGTGGTATAAGAGTCTGTGAGAAACAGTGGCAACAGCACTGGCCAAACCTGTTGCTACAGTTACCTTTGCTACTAAATTTTGGACAACAAAAGCTCATTTCAAAGAACAATTCATGCTGCACTGATGGGGAAGCAACAATGGTATTTTACAAAGTGAGAGGTGGGGAAAGTAAACTGAAATACAAAATATTATTTTTGAAGAAAGTTTATTATCGCTGTCATAATGTATATAGCAAAAGGTCCATAACCTTATACTTACACTATAAGACAGATCTTGGGGTCCAAGAGTTTGAATGAGGAGAAGTGCAGTGCTCTGCTTTGTGGAAGGGAAAGGCTAAGATCAAGCAAATTGAGAGAAGCATACTTAAAAAAAAGGCAGCCTCCGAAAAATGAATAACTTTTCAAGGAGAGGCAAGCCTGAAGTTTGAACTGGGAAATGGAATAAAAATCCTCAGCATTAAAATTATTTTCTCAATAACTTTGGTGTCTTTTTCTTTCAAAAACAACGGTCTAAGGATTCTTCTGACATTGGCAAAGTTGCTGGGGATAAGGAGATACAGAAGAGCAAGGGGGCATGATGGGAAATAGACCTGAAAGACTCTGAGGAAGTCCAGCTATTAACAACTTTTTCTTGTTTTGTGAGAACAGCACAGCAGATGCTTCTACGACTAATTATTAACAAAAGACAAAAACAACCACAAAACAGTAAAAAGAAAAAATGTCTACAAGATTTAGGCAAAATATTTAAAGTGTAAGAAAAACAAACACTCTTTCAGTACAGATAAATTTGGCCTCCAGCACGTTCACCACATACATCAGAAAAGAGCAGCAAATGGGCTAACGCAGACAGCCTCTTGGCTGTGCCAATTCATAATATTGTAAATGCCACAAAGCTGTTTTGAAGTAATTATCACTTTAGATATGCTTACTTTTAACTAGACATGTCATGATGCCAATTTCAGTTTTTTTGTGGGGAAAAAAACTGCCAAGCAGAGCAACTAGTTCAAAACCTGCAACATCCTCGTCATGTAGTGTACAGGGACAAGGCTGCTCCTGAAAATCATCTTTAACAATGATCATTGAGACAAGCCAATCCAACACAATCAGGAGCTAACCTTATGTCTGATTGAGAGAGTTGAGCAAAGTAGGTATGCCTGGCACTCATAATCATGTCACAGTTGAAAGTATGCCTACATTTAACCAGTTAGTTGATTTAATCAGATGATGTTTTAAACAGTGGTCTGTCACAATCCACACTCTGCGCTGCATTGCATATAAGGTTTGAACTGGTTTAGATCATTTCTGATGGGCCGGTTTCTAGTGGAATTTCTATTAGAGACCAATTGACATCACTGTGGGACTTGTACGGCAGAGTTTCACAGGGCACAGTCCTATCCCCCTAACTATTCAACCTCTGTGTAAAGTCCTTAGGAGAAATCATATGTAGCTTTGGAACTGCGTAATATCAATATGTTGATAACACCAAGCACTATATCTCTCTATTAAAATATCCTGATAATGTGGTAGAGGTCTTGAATCAATGTCTGACCACTATGGTTAAATGAATAAGATAGAACCAATTGAATTGGAATCCCAATAAGACAGAAGTAATGCAAGTTAGAAAGGCTGGCATCTTCAAGGACATTTTAATTCCTGCCTTTGATGGATTTCAGCTGTCCCTTGGAAACTCAGGAAAAGAAAGTTAATGAAGCAGTAAAAAGGCCTTTCTTCCAACTTCATCAAGCCTGGAAGATGACTCCCTTATTTTAACTCAGCCTATCTAGTAATTGTATTAGTGCCACAGTAAAAAGAAGATTATTGTAATGCATTCTATGAGAGGAAAGGCAACATAGGCCCTTTACAACATTTTCAGGCTGGAAATAAAATGTTTTATCAGTGGAGTTCCGCATTATTTTTCCTCCTTTTGGTTTCAAAAACATTTCCAAGCAGCCTTTTCCCCCTTAAAAAAAAAAAGTTTTACAATGCTACTTTTGTCTGAAACATTTACGAGCTGGCTTCCCTCTCATTGCAGTCACATTTACATTTTATCTTTGCCATGGCCATTTTCCATGCCTCTGTGTAGTCGTCCAACTTTCCCCTTGGCACCATTTTTTCACGTTCCTCATCTCTCTCCTTTCCCCTTCACATCTTCATTTTCATCATATTGTGTGGTTGTTACAGAACACTGAAGCAGTGAATCAATGAAGCATCATTTCAACACAAAACCAAACTTTTTAAAAAAGTCCTCATGGCAGCCATGAAACATTCGGAGAGGTGAGTGTAAAAAAATGGTGGTAAGGAGGAGGGGGAGATCGAAAATATTCTGAAAACATTCTGACTTATGCGGAAAGAGTCATAGTATGGCCTTATTCCATGAGATCTTGGGAAGCTAACCAGTCAGTACTTTGATGGGAAGCCACCAATGAAGACTCTGCAGAGCAAGGCACTAGAAAACCATCTCTGCTTTTCTTTTGTGTTGAAAGACCCTTGCTAGGGTAGGTTGTGATTTGATGACACTTATGTAATGCAGTCTACATAGGTCTGCCCTTGAAGTCAGTCTGGAGACCCTAGATGTTTCAGAATGGTACAACTCAATTATTATTAGTAGCTAAACAGGGAATGAACATTAAACCCATTCTGCAGCACTCTGATGGTTTCTATCAGTTACCAGGTTCAGTTCAGGGTACTGACTATCATACATAAACAGCCCTGCATGATTTGGACCATCTCACCTGGAAGACAACATCTCTTCCTATGTTCTGCCATGACAGTTCATCTGTTCAGGCCATTCTGCAAGTACCACCCTGCAAATGGGCAGCATCAACAACCATCTGTACATATTCTTTCTCTGTTGTGAGTCCATACTGTGGAATGGCCTCTCTTATGAGATCAGGAAGACACCCATGATTCTTTCATTCCTATGTAAAATGCAGTTGTTCAGGAGAGCTTTTCTCAAAAAAAGTTAATACAGCTATACTATAACCAAACAGTCCCAAAAGTTACTTTATAAAGGGAAAGGAACTGCATTATGCCAGTGTGTATAAGCAATAGTATTATTTTGCTGCACACATTACCCCTTGTCATTTCATTGTTCAAACTGATGTAATACCTTTTTCTCATTATATTCTCATTCTGTATTATGCCTAATATACTAAACGCACTCAAATTTTGGTAATCCTATGCACTGATTACACTGCCTGACCCAAGAGTAATTGGCTACTAAATTATCTTACAGACACACATGCACGCACGCGCACACACACACACACACACACAGAGAGAGAGATTTAATTAAAAGCCACAATATTATTACTGACATTGATCAGTTTTATTAGTACTTTTATCTATCCTGTGGAAAAAATTTTCATGAAAACCATCAGGACTGATTGACCAACTGCATGTAATGTGAATTCTTATAATAATTAAAAAATCCTCAAGGATGTTCATAAAATGGATACACACTGAAGTTTTGATGCCAAAAAGTCTAATTTCTCCGTATAAGCTTACATTACTAGAATTCTAAGCTATTTCTCAGTTAAATCAGCACATACAGAGAGCATTACAGTGAAGGCACTGTGAATGTATAGCAGTTTTAAAAAAGAGAGAATTAAAACCAACCATTTAAGGACCTAAACTCTTAGGCCGTTTCCGCACGGCCAAAAGCAGCGACGCGATGACGTCGCAAATTGCGACGCATACGAAAAAAAGCGTTCACACAGACAGGCGGAGCTGCGGGCGTCCGCAGCCCCGCAGAAATGTGACGGTTCGCACTGAAGCGCTGCGGAAGCGGCGTCTCGCGACGTTGCGCCTGCGCACTTGCGAAGCCGTGCAGGCCTGACGTCATGCCCACGCAGCAGTGCGATGGACAACGTGACTGCCCTGATGTCCTGCCCGTCCCCCATCTGTCAGTGCCTCCCCTCCCAGCTACTGTCAGTCCCAGTGCATGGGTCTGGGAAAGGTGCTTGGCCATGCAGGGAAAGCACCAGGGACGAACGTGTGTGTGTGTGGGGGGAAAAGGTGACCCAGCTTGGCCGTCTGGCAGTCGCCATTTTGAAGACGGCTCCCTTGCGGCTGTTCGCACGAGTGCGGCGTCGATGCGTCACAGGGGGAAAAAGAGTGGTTTAAAGCGTTTTCTGAATACGGCGTCTTCGCGCCGGTTTAGCGTTTCCGCGACGGCGCGAATGCGCACCTCCGCCGCTGCGCGTGCGAACGCTCTCGCTATGGCGGTTCTTTTACCGTTTCCACGACGTCATATTTCGCCCGTGCGGAAACGGCCTTAGACTGAAAAGCGGTTAATTTTACATTCTTAGTGTTTTACAACAATCTGCACTGAGATTTCATAAGCAGCAGCCAGAAATCATTCTGTCAACAACCTTCTACAAGTGAACTGAGGGTTCATTATAATCAATTAGTGTTCATATGTATTCAGTATTCATACCAGTTTCTTCTCTGTTAGCTATGCATCCAGAAGTCTTATGGCGACCAACTACGCTCATTAAAATTCAGACACTTTTAGAAAAGGAACAGCTCATTAAAACAAAACGAGTAGCCATGCCAGTCATAATCAGGGGTCCAGTGCCACCATAGAGACTAACAGACTTTATTCCAGCATAAGCTTTTGAGACAGTGCCCACTTTATCAGATATGTGAAGTGCATTTTCATTAGGCCAATACATTTTAAATTTACAACAGAAAGGCAGGGATACGGAGGAGAAAAACATTACAAGGAGAGGATGGAGATGTAGCCAAACTGAGCTTGGTTCAAATTCAATATCAGTTAAGAGATTAACAAAAATTTTAGGACATACTCTTTTGGGAGTCAAAGCTGTCTTTACCAGATCAGACAAAGGAAGTTTTGTTTCTCAAAAACTTATATATCTTCTGAAATCCTGAAACTAATGAAAATAGGTAAAGGTGGGATTTTTAAATGTCAGATTGTCTATAAATGAGGACAAATGTAACAAAATTAACAACATTAAAATTAACAAAATTAACAATTCAGAAACCTGTGGGTGGACATTTTAATCTTAGATTAGCATTCTCTTGCTAATCTAAAGTGTGCTGTTCTCCCACAAAAGAACGTCAAAGGGAGAATCAAGTACACCACTGCTCAAATAGAATTCATTAATAAATGCAAGGCTATTTCTTTACAAGATCTCAACAAAGATTTTGGATCACTCAGTCATTATGCTAATATCTTGCACAAACCATCTATCACATATTCATTTATTCAGTTATATTGCTGTAAATTTCTCTTGAATCTTCTAATCTTACTTCTGCCTCAACTTTCCTAAATTAGATTTCATTATCAATCCTACTTTGCCTATCTAGCAACAATTGAAAGTGGTTCCTCCTGAGTGAACTGACTACTGTTTTGATTCTACTCTGTTTTAAACTGGCCTTTCCTTCTCCTTTCAGCTGTTAATGTATTCAAAATTTAATTAATGTGCAGTAAGACATGTAAAGGTGTTGTCCTAATGGAGATCCATGTCATGCACTTGTTGAAGCAAGAACTGACCTTTGCTGTAATAAATTTTGAACGTCTCTATGGTGCCACTACTAGGGTCCTCAGGATGTGGCATCACAAAGTGACATCACAGATCCATGAACTCTGCCCTTCCCGAGCATTATTCTCAAATCCATGAATTTCCCAAGCTGGAGTAGACAACCCAGACACCCCTCCTGTTTTATCTTACCTCATGAAAACAGTGCATATTTCTGTACATAGAAGTGACCAGATTAAGAGAATGGAAGGTGCTTACCTAGCATGCGAACACATTTGGCATTCAGCTCTGGACTATCAAATGAGATTTCTCCACACCTCTGGAAAGACAAAAGATGAACACACTAAATAGAAGCTCTTTCAGCAGAGGCACAGTTTTTATCTTCCCATCCTCAATTGCTTTTGTTTTTTATGTGGCTGTGACTACATACTGAGTTCCACAGTCAGGGAATTTTTGAGAAGCCAGAGTGTAAGTATGGAAACCCCTTTTAGTAAGTAAGAGATCTCTCCACTGCGGATTCCGCATGGGCCAAATACAGAGGTGTAAACACGGTGTAAACCCTTTTGCACCATTTTAAACCATTTTACACCATTTTCACACCACTGTTTTTGGCTCATGTGGAACAGCTCTTTTTCTTCCCTTGAGCACAGAACTAATCATTCCTTTATCTGGAGGAAATAAAAGAGGGAAAATCCTAGCCACCATCTCCATCTGGGCTTCAAAAAGAGAAAAACATGCCATTTGGGGTCCCATTGAGGAGAAAGGCAAGATATAAATGTGGACTGTTATGTTAATGCAAGTTGTATCATACTTGCTTATTCTTGCTTGCTTGTTTTTTTCAAAGAAGACAATTCAGTCTTCTTTGAATTCATTTGAATTCTCTAATCCAAATTACAATTTGGATTCAAAATCAAAATAAATAATGCCGTTTTTGAAAAGACTTGACTCTGAAACCCAAAAATGATCACTTAACTGTGCAGCAGCAATACTAATCTTGTTCTTTTCTGTAGCATTTAGAAATTATCATAGCACTGAAGTTCTAAGGCACTTAGACTTGGGCTAGTGAAATTTTCACCAACTGAATAGGAGAAAATGGATTTATCCCTTGAGTATGCTTTTAGGAGTCAAGGCTGTTCTCTACACCGGTGAACTCATTCAATATTTTCCAAGAATGCAATACATTTTACTCTGGTTTACCACAGGAGGAAATGGACTATACAGTACAACACTGTTTGGTTAAGAAAATCATTTTTTCCTTTCCCCATTTCACAGAATTTAACAGGCTTCTTTATTCCTACTGATTTTTCATTTAGCAGAACAGAAAATTTCCTGGGCTGAAAGATATACATTGATATTCACTGGTGCCAGAGTAGAAAGACAGCTGCTATATTTCTCTGGGCAATTACAGGGAGACTGTTCTAGAGAAAACACACATTCCTTTCATTGCCATTTAATTTTCTTTTTTAATTCACGATTACTAAAAACTAAATTTTCAGCCCCTTCCATCCAACCAGAGGCACCAAAAAGGTGCACACTAAAGCTATTATTCCTTCTAAGGGTTTGGCCTTTCTCATTTTTCTTTCTCAATTCTAGCTGTCCCCGCTCCCCAATCCACCTCTCCCCTTACACATCATGCCACCTTCTTTCATTCCTTACTCCTTATAAAGGGTCATCCTACATTCTGTATTGTGGGACAGAAGTAGGGTTTTCAGGTTGTAATTGCCCACCAATACCAGGCAACTGGAATCCCTAGTCAGAAGTACTCTAATCAGCGGCATATCTACAGAAAATGGTGTCAAGAGAGAGCTCTCAAATTGCAACTTCCCTCAAATATCTGACATCCATTTTTAAGATAACCATACAATAATACAGCTCAAAAATAAAGGAGCTCAGGGTAGAATACCCAATTCTTCCTGTCCCAGTTTGTGCCCTCACACTAATCCTTCATGGCAGAGTGGGAATTTAAAACTGGTTCTCCAAGATACTGGTCTGACCTACTTCCCTCTTCAAAATCAACAATAACAATAGCTATATCAAGAAAGGAAGGAAGGAAGGAAGGAAGGAAGGAAGGCAGGCAGGCAGACAGACAGACAGACAGACAGACAGACAGACAAGTATTTTCTTCATGGATTCACCTGTGAGCAATTTACATTTTTCCATTTGTATATAGCAACTGAAGACAACAGCTTGTTAGGACAGAATGGTATACCTGTTCAGAGGTTTGGGAGAACCAGCAAAGTATAGAAAAGAACTAGGATTTCAGAAAGCCAATACTAACACCCCCCTCCCCCAATTTAGTCAGGGAAGCTAACTGTGAAACCCTAAGAAGCATTTTTCTTAAAGAAGTTTCTTCGCAGTATTTGCCCTCAAAATTTTCTGCTTAAAAAACTGCAAAAAAATGCATTGGGAGGGGTGAAATTTCCAGTTTTTTCCCCAGGGTATAATGTTTCTAGAAAATAGATTTCATATGTTATATGGGAGGAAAACGACAGCTCTCACTTCTATGCCAGTATTTATGCAGTGGCGTATCTGCCTGGGGATAAAGGATAACACCTTTCCCTGGGCACGACAAATCTGGTCACGTGGGGGGTGCAAAATTGGCCCCACATGTGACCAGATACCTTCAGGAAGATGATGAGGCAGCGGGAAGTCCTGCTGCCTAGTCGTCTTTGGGCTCCTTCGGCCATGCCCACATTGTCATTGATGTGGGTGGGGCCAAGGAAGCCCAAACATGACATCGTTTTTGGGCTCCCTCTGCCCTGCCCACATCATGGGAGTGACAACATGGGTGGGACTGAAGGAGCCAGAAGATGATGAGCGAGCTTCTGCTTTTTCCAGGCCCTGAGTAGAGCAGGAGTCAGCCTCCAGGGACAAGGGGAAGGACCAGGGTGGGACACAGACCCTCTCACCCCCCTCCAGCCCCCTGCAGCCAGGCCTTTGCCCTCCCCAGAGCCTGGGGAGAGCAGAAGCCACTGCCAGAGACATGCTTTTAAAAGCCCAAAGGCTGGGGGCGGGGCTAGTGGCATGACCCTACCACCAAGAGGGAGGGGCTAGGGGCATGGCCCCACCCCCAGTCTCTGTGCTTTTAAAAGCACGTCTCTGGAGGCTGGCAGGGGCTTCTGCTCCACCCAGGCTCTGTGGAGGGCAGAAGGTGGGGAGCTGGGAGGGGGCATGACCCCACACCTGGGAGGAAGAGGGCTTGAGGCATGGCCCCACCCCCAGCCTCTGTGCTTTTAAAAGCATGTCTCCGGAGGCTGACAGGGGCTTCTGCTCTCCCCAGGCTCCGCCCCCAGGTGCAGGGGGGTGCCTGGAGAAGGCTTATCTCTGGGTGCCATTTCCCCTCCATATGCCTCTGTATTTATGCAATATGCAAAAACAAAAAACCCAAAACAAAACAGAATACTGCTTGATATCTCTGCTTATTTTTTTTTAATCAAAGTTGAACCTTTGACACTTATTTACAGTAACAAAACTGAATGGTCTATTTTGCAACAATACAAATAGCCCCCTCTGTTTTCTTCATAAACTAGAACAAATTGTAATCAAATTATTTAAAGCTAAACCAATTCTGTGAAAGGGAAAAAAATTAAACAGGGCTATGACAAAGGCCCCTTCCGCACGGCACAGGGAGAGTTGGTTGCAGGCAGGATAAAGTAATCCGCTCTCCTGATTCCCGTATGGAGCCCGCTGAAAAAATGTGGGTTGCTGTCATGCCTTTGCATGGTGGCGCAGGGGTTTTTTGCTCCTAACCTCCCTCGCTGCATGGGCAGGCTGGCATGGACCCTCACAGCCATGCTGCAGTCCCTGCAAGGCAGGGACCTTTAAAAAATAGGAAGTGTGGGCGAGTAAATGCTTCCTGGGGCAGCTGTTCACTTGTGAGTGGCTCTCCAGCTGTGTGGAGAGAGTGAAAAATGCAAAATCCCGTCACCACCAGAAAGCTCTCCATAGGACTTAATGAACCAAAAGGGTGGCATAAGTCCAAGGACTGGGGCCATGGCACAACTGATGCAAACCCAGGGTGAAAGCCAATTGAAGTTCTCTCCACCCTCAGGAATGCCTCTGCCATGCCCTTGTTGGTAACATGGGAGTGCTGATACCGCACTCGGTGTCGGGTCTGGCTCCCCTGGAAAGCCGCAGAGGCCTCTTACCAGTGTATTTGCCCCTATACTAGGTTAGTGCCCTGGGTAGGGTAAATCTGCTAGTGTGGGCCCACAATTCCCTTCAGCCCTGTCCACTCTGGATTGAGCTGTTAATGTCTCATGTTAACACTTACACATTGCTTCAATTCTGGTTTTTTTTTTACAACATTTCCTGTCCTGTTGATTTGCTCTGTGTGTGCAAGTGAAATGAGGGGCGGGGGGGGACTATAAATGACATGAATAAGTACATGTAATTTCAACATGTTTGCTTTTTATTGAAAAAAATTCTATATAATCTGTAAAAATTCAGTTCTAAAATTAGCTGTATCTAATGAGCAGAAAACAGGCTCAGCATTGATGGGCCAGTACCACAAGAATGGTGTCTGTAGCATCCACCTTCATTTGTAAGTTTTCTAGGTGATAACTGCACAGGAACGCTTGAAGTGGCTATAATTTGGATTTTGCATAAACATATACAACACTCAGTAAAAATCATAACTCATAAAACTATCATTTTAAATGTTCCTCTTATCTGAACAGATAGACAAACTTGAAGCAGATTAGTACAAATGTAATGATATATCTCCAGAAGCAAAATTAGAAAGTAATGCAACTTTGCCTTTATAGATCCATCATATAATTTTATTCCCTCATTCAAATGTACCTCAGACATTTAAACCAGTCTTTATTTATGGACAAACAAAAAACCCACCAACATTAAAGAAACCTCATGGAGCTACTTTTGCCATCTGGATGTAATGCAGTCCAGTGAAAGTATAACAAAGTTATGGTTTGGGTTTATAATGTTTTCTTAGTGTTTTATGTGGTATTTCACAACCCATCAGGGCCTCCTGTGTCAGTACATGAGGAAACATCCATTGCAGGATTAAATTTACTATGTAAAAAATTACATTTCGGTATCAGTATGACTGTTTTAGGGACTCATTCCTCTTTAAGTAACAGAGACTCCAGTAATTTGGGAAACAAATTAACCAGCACAATGATCAAAGAGGCAACCAGACTAACATCTAAAGCAGAGGTGGGATCCAACCAGTTCTCACCACTTCTCTAGAAGTGGTTACTAATTTTTTCTGAGTGCCGAGAAGGGGTTACTAAAGCAACCTCCCTGCCCAATAGGGACTGGAGGTGCGTGTGTGCGGCGGCGCCACTGTTTGAATCCCACCACCATAGGAACCTGTTATTAAAATTTTTGGATCCCACCACTGATCTAAAGCAATGGAGGGAAATAATTTTATATTTGGTTAATGGCAACTGGTCGATATATCCCACAAACTATCTGTATGGATCAACATTTAAATCCACAACAAACCATATATTCTCATGAAATAACAGATGAGGAACCTGTAGTAGCTGAATCCAAAACAAAATTAGGTTTGCTATTATCCTTTGATAGATTTTGAGTTCTGAGGTCTGGTGATACTTTAGAGCAATGCTTGCACAAATGAGAGGAGTAGCAGGGCAGCCAGGTGAAGTCACTTAGCAACTGAAAAGTTTTTCCACAGCTTTGGCTCTTTACTTGTTTCTCACTATGACACACCCCTATCCTTGATCTATTTCCTATCCTTGATCTTGTCAACATTGGTGAGGGCATAATTCTGGCTCCTTCTCTTCCTGAAATATGGCTCCAGTGTCACATGACTTCCTGTCTTATTCTTACAGCTCACTGTATCCTATAGAGTGCATCATAGATTTAGGAAGGTTGAAAACTACTACCTTAGAAAGCTTTATATACCTTTTCAAAATGTATTCTTACTCAAAAATATTTTATGAGATGTAGAAATGATACTTTCACTCCTGGACCTTTTCCTGTGCTATTGCCAGTGCCATGGAAAACCTCCCACATACAGTGTTACAAATAACATTTCTCCTGGAAATCCTAGTGATTTAACAATGCCTTTTCTGGACAAGAAAAATGTAACTTACTCTGACACCTGTTCTCCTTCCATAAGGGCTCACCTCAGATTCTCTTTATCAGTCCCTTATTTTTCATTGCCTTTAATATCTTCCATAAAATGAAAATAGCCATACTTGCACAATACAAGCGAATCAATATTGTTGGGATGCCATCAGGGTCCCTGGACCCTAGCTCCCATTTTCCGCTGTTACTTAGGGTGGCAGAGAAAGAGAAAAAAAATTAATGGCTGTCAGGATGACAGCATGACATCACTTCTGGGGAAAAGTTAGGAGTTACAGCAGCCATCTCTAAGAATTACTAGAAAAGTTATGATTTTACCCAAGAGTTTCCAGTGATTTTTAGAGAGGTGTGACACCACTTCTGTTTTTTTTTTCCTGGAAGGGATGTGATGTTATCGACAACAGCCTCTGCCCCCATGTGCCCATTGGCTAACCCTAGATTACATAAAAGTTTTCATCTCTCTTCTTCATTTGGGCTGGATAATACTGAGTGAGTTCAATGAAGGAAGTTTCCTGAGTGACTACAGTGGGGGAAGTTTACAAGTTTCACAGTATCTCTACATTACGGATACATGTGGTTCCTGCTTGCAAGCAAATTTAAAATTTGAAAAGAAGGGTCAGCAACCAGAAGCCAAATTCAGCTCAGTAAAATGTAGTTCATTCCCCACTTTCCCTAGAGGGAAGAAACATGTAGAATTGTTTTGCTATTGGCTTTATGGGTTGTGGGTTGAGGGACAGCTCTCTATCCTTTACTCTCTTTGAAAGCAGCTGACCAGGGCCTCACAAACACAACATTCTAACAGAGATATTTGGATATAAATCTTATTGATTCCGGTGGGACTTATTTCCAAGTAAGCACACTTAAGCATTGCAGTCTTACATTGTTGTAAACTTTCTGGAGAAGTACCATCTATATTACAATACTTTAGGGAGTCAATTAATATTTGAATTGGAAGCATGCTTATTCTAGTACAAGATTCCTTGCATACTTGTGTTTTGAAAATGGAAACTAGGGACAATTTTAAAAAGTAATTGTTTCCTTCCAGTCACTGGGGACTTCTGTTAAATCCGCCGTGTGTTCCAGGGCTCAAATGGAATAACGTAGGATGCACCAAACTTTCATAAGCTTCAGTTTTTTGTAAAAGTTGTTGGGTAAAGAGAAGGTTATGCAAGGGAAAAAAACTTCCACTCTATCATACTGTTTTCAAGCATATATGCATTGTTTCTTTCCCTTATACACTCTTGCTTCAATGCACTTTAAAAAAAACTGGGAAGAGCTTCTTTATTGCATGATTCCTGCTACTCAAAAATCACACAATGAAGATGATGGCATCATAGTTTCATGCAGCCAGATACTGCTATGTGAAAACCAGTCTAATGTCCAGTTACATTTCCCATCAGCACTGCGCCAAGAGACATATGTTCAGATCCATCTCTAGTCACATCGAGTAATTTGGGACTACTTAGGACAGCATGTTTATTCATACTGGATGTGCATCTGAATATACAGCCTACTGAAAGATGGTTGAAATTTTCTAAATTTCCAAGCTAAGAAAGAACAATCTCTGACATCAAAAGTACTCGACCAATTCTTCGATGATATGGTTGCCAGGTCTCCCTGGCCACTGGTGGTATATGGGGGGTTATGGTTGCCAGATCTTGGTTGGGAAGCTCCTGGAGATTTGGGGATGGAGCCTGGGGAGGACAGGGGCCTCAGTGGAGTACAATACTATAGAGTCCACCCTCTAAAGCAGTGGTGGCGAACTTTTGGCACTCCAGATGTTATGGACTACAATTCCCATCAGCCCCTGCCAGCATGGCCAATTGTAGTCCATAACATCTGGAGTGCCAAAGGTTCGCCACCACGGCTCTAAAGCATCCATTTTATCCAGAGGAACTGATCTCTGTAGAGATCAGCTGCAACATAGGGGATCCCTAAGTCCCACCTGAGGCTGGCATTCCTATTAGAAGGTCTCATATATAAAAGATAATTTTAGGATATTATGGTAGAGACTAATATAAGTCTGTAAGTCTGTAATATTTGTATAACTTGGTTCTCTTACAAACACAGTGGGTTGGATTTAGTAATGCACAATCAGAAATGTAGATAAATTTAGTGCAGTTCTATTTACACAAAATCTTGTGCAGCACCTGCTGCTTTCCTCCCTATATATTATAGTGCCTAGAAACTGATTGCATAAGGTCTTGCATCAATGTAAATGAGGTGAGGATACAACAGGTTGTAGTCTTTTTCTTGTATTTCCACTGTCATGAAAGCTCTAGTACAAGAAGAAATTTTGCACTGGGTCCAACTGGTTCTTTTTAAAGATAACAACTGGAAGCTATTTTAATTGATCTGAGTTAGTGTTTGTGTGCCTTTGACTGTTTTAGTAATATATTGTTTTCTACTGTTTTGCCTACTGGCAAACCTACTGGTTTGTGACGCACATGTTGCCTCTTTCGAGGAAGATGGGATGTAAATGTTTTAAGAAATAATAAAAACAACAATGTGCACATCAAAGTGTACATACATCTACCTACATCCTATCTCTAGTTAGTCAATTGTGCATAACCTGATTAGGGCAGAGGGGTGTTGTCTCGGTTGCCATGGCCATGTTTTCTGAAAAGACAGAAATGGATATGAACCACTTGCCTCCCCACTTTTCAACACTAGCTACAAATGAAGAGGAATGTAACAAAACACCCTAGAAAGGGGCCCATACAAATACCCTGGACTATGCTTGGAAATATCCAAGGCTACTCACATTTTTGTGCCAAAAACACTAAACCATTGGGTAAACTCAAGGTTCCTTTCATAATGAAGATTAATTATTTAAAAGTTCCCAGCTTTCCACTAAAAGGACTAAAGACAGCATTTTCATCACCAGAATATATCACCAAGGCTGTCTCTTCACAATGCAAATCCTCTCTGAAATGAACTCAAGACAGTTGTCCCCAGAATCCAGTAGTCTGATACATTACAAAAGTGTCTTTCAAAGTCCCAGCAGACTAAAAAAATGTCCTCACTTCACCTCATTACAAATGAAATGAAGAGCACTTAAGAGTTTTGAAACAACCTTGGGTCAGGATGCTTAAATACTAACTGGGAGGAAAAAAGCTTTTCCCCTCATAAATACATAGCAAATAAATGTTTCCCTTTCAGTTTTCCTTGCCCTAACAGTGAAAATTAGAATTTAGTGATGTAAATACATAATTACACCCACAAGCTGCACGTGTATTATTCTATATACAAAGGTGTCAAGTGAGACAGCATTAAGTGCCATTAGAACTCAGGAATTGATTCCAGGCTCTTGCAGTGGTGGTAGAGGTGAAAACATTGCCAAAGGAAAAACCATAAACACAAGAAAGACAGAGGGAGGAGAGCAGGAAGATACATAGAAATGGCACTGGAAGAGAAAGGTAAGTGTTGGTTGTAGGTGACTTTCTGCTAAAAGGTATGGAACGTTATGTACCCAGGTCTGACCCCTGGCCCAAGAGGGATGTTGTTTGCCAGGGGCAAAAATGAAAGATATTGCCAATCAGATACCCAAACTGATCAAACCTATAGATCATTACCAAATAGTGATGGTCCATGTAGGAACAAATGACCCAGCTGTGAATACCATTGAAAGCATCAAGGCTGACAAAGAAGTTTTCAGGAGGAAACGGAAGGGAATAGGGGTACAGGTGGTGTTCTCTTTGATCCTTCCTGTCAGAGGAAGAGGAATATGATGGGAACAGCAGATAATGGAGGTGGACCACTGACTTTGTCGGTGGTGCAGACAGGAGTCATTTGAATCCTGGGACCACGGGCTAGGTTTTCTGGATGACAACCTATTAGCACATGATGGATGGACTTCACTTATCAAGGTTGATCCAGTGGAATGGGGGGGATGGTGCCTAGGGCAAAATGGCACCTGGGCTGTGCCCCACCGCCCCCCCCCCCCGCTTCCCACCCACCCCACTTAGCTTAGTTCAGTCCAGCCTGCAAAGAGCAGCCAGCTGAAAAAGCAGCCTGGCTGGGCCCGACAGGCTGCTCTGGGCTTCTGTTGGGCCTGGAGGGTAGTGCAAGGGGGAGGGGTGTGGTGGTGATTTTCTGCCACCCATGTGACGCCAATGCCGTGGTATTGGTAGCTACGTGACTCACTCCCATGATCCAGGAAGTTCTTCACTTGATTAAAGAAGGAAACAAAATTGGTCTAGTCTAGTAAAACCTGTTGGAGACAAATCCACACTGACTTCCATGAATTTCCCAAGTGTCCTTCAGATGCTTGCACATTTATCCCTTTAAAATCTGTTCCAGTGTTTTCCCTGGAACAGAAGTCAAACTGACTGGTCTATAGTTTCCTGATCATCTCTCTTCCCTTCTTTGAAAATGAGGAAAATATTTGCCTTCTTCCAGTCTTGTGGCACATATTCCACCCTCCAACAGAAACTGGAAGATGATGGACGAAGGCTCTGCAAACTCTTTAGAAAGTTCTTTGAGCCCTCTTGGGTTCATACCATCTGGCATGGGGGATTTGCACTAATCCAGCACAGCCAGGTGCTTCTCAACCAAGGCCAGTTCCCAGCATTCTGCCTCCGCTGGTAGAAAGCCCAGTGCTTTTGGACATTGCAAACAGGAGATGATGACCATTCCCTCTGGCTTGACCTTCAATCTGAGCAGTTCCTTTTCCCTTTCATAGCTCATAACCCTGGTAAAACTATCCCTGTGAAGAAAGGTTGAGGGACTTGGGAATGTTCAGTCTGGAGAAGAGGAGGTTGAGGAAAGACATAACTGCTCTTTTTAAATATCTGAAAGGCTGTCACTTGGAGGAGCAAGAGAGTTTTTCTTTTGGTAGCAGAGGATAGGACTCACAATAACTGGTTTAAATTATAGACAGAAAAGTACCAACTGCAGTTTAAGATATATTTTTTTACAGTAAGAGTTGTTCAGCAGTGGTTTGGGCTGCCTAGGGAGATGGTGAACTCCCCTTCTCTGGAAGTCTTCAAGCAGCACTTGGATGAATGCTTGTTAGGGATGGACTAGATGATCTGTATGGACCCTTCTGACTCTATGGCCCTTTCCACACGGGCCAAATATGGCAAAAACGCAGTTTCCAGGGAGCCGTTCGCACAGGTGGTGCTGCTGAAACGCAGCAGCGCCGACCTGGCTCCCCTCCACCTCCCCCAGAGCGGTGTCAGGCCGCCTCCAAAAACCTCCCTCCTGGAGGGAGGTTTTTTGGCAAACGTATGTTCCCGCCGGCAGCAGTCGCGAATGGCACCCGTCGGGGCTGTTTCCCCCCCCACTCACTCACCTCGAAGTCGATCCTGCGTGCAGGCTTCTACTGGACTGCTGAGACTCTCCCCTGCAAAGCTGTCCCTCCGACGGCAGCGCATGGGTCTTAGGGAGATCCAGCAGAGCGACACAGGACAACCAGCGAGGTGCGAGTGGGGGGATCGGGCCGAAGAGGCGGACTTTCCCATGCAGAGTCGCCTCTCCCGCTGCTTGGACCTCTATGCGGGGGGGGGCGGCTGCGCTTGCAGACTTCCCCGTTGGGCGACCAGGCTCCCCACCTCTCCAACCTGACAGAATTCACTGCTGGTGCGAGGTGCACCTCCTTTCCGCAGTGTGGAAAGGGCCTATGATTCTATGACCCATGCATGTTTTCAGATTTTAGGCACTATAACATCTATGGATGAAAGTGTTAGGTTTCGTACAAGATCTTGCATACATAGAATTGCATTAGGTCTGTTTATTTTTCTGCTTGTTCACTGCTGGATCCATCCAAATCAATATATTTCAAGTATACTCATAAAAATATAAAATGCATACACAATTTTCGTAATGCATAATTTACACAAATAAGTTTACATCATAGAGGCACATTTGTTAGTGAGGTGAAATTGGCTGCAGTTCCTTGTTGAGTATACACAGTAACATATCTGGGATTATCTCTTGACTACTTTCTCTTTTGTGACCCCAGAAAAATTATCCAGGTGCACACAGCATCAAATTAAAACATATCAAAAATGGCATGTGGCTTGAAGAAGGGGAAATATGTTACACTGCTGATCATTCATTATAACATCATCAATGGTGCCTTCTGCACATGCAGAATAATGCCCTTTCAATCCACTTTCAATGCACTTTGCAGCTGGATTTTACAGTGCGGAATAGCAAAATCCACTTTTAAACAATTGTGGAAGTACATTGAAAGTGCATCATACTTCAGGTGCAGAAGAGGTCAATATGCAGCTGGTGCTCAAGAAAATTAGGCAGTTGCAATCCACATAACAAAACACAACAAAAATGCAGAAGTATCACATTACAGCACGTTGCTGTTTGAGTACTTTGGAAAGGAAATAATCTCCACAGAAAAGAATTACTTTAGCAAAGCAGATTATGTATGTCAAAAGGGAAACAAAGGCATATTTTCTGCACACAAAAAAACCCACTTATCATAGAGAAATGTCAAATACCTTAGCCATATCTGATAGGCAGAAATGTTCAGACCTCTAGATTGAAATACAATGTTCCCCATAGTTTCCCATTTTAATGTGTGTGAATACAAAAGCTTACTGACTTGGGAAACTGAAAGCTTACAAAAAGGGTGCTTGAGAAAAAGCAAACAGGATCAATAATAGAACAATCCAATCCCACCCCTCTAAATCTCCCTCTGCAGAATTCTGGAAGGTCTCAGTGGGCTGAGTTGAACTCCCATCACAACCCTTTCACTGGCACTCAGCTTTTCGATGAGTAGTTTGTTTAATTATAAGGTCATATATTTCTGCAGACTTGGAAAGATCCTATCCATCTAGCCAGCCAGCCAGCCAGCCATCACCCTCCCTGCCCACACATTTTTCTGCAAACCTTGGATTTCCTTCATGTTTGTAGAGAAATCCCTCTCCCTGCATCTGTTCCTAGCTCCATTTTGTGGATCTAATGATCACATTGTCTATGGCATGGTTCAGAATGGTACATATGGTTTTATGTGGCCAAAGAATAAAAATAGAACTAATCAAACTGTTCTAGTTCTGCACATTGACATATTTGTTGTACTAACATTAAAACTGCACTGCTGTACACATCAATATTCAAGAGATGTGAGACTGATATTTTTTTAAAAAATAACAGTAAAAGAAGTTTCAAAAATGCAAATTGTGAAATCAAAATGTATTATGCAAGCTATCTGACAACAAAACTTTGGCTCCCTTATTGCAGAAATTCCTGGAAAATACTCATAGCACTTGTTAAAAGTAAATGTTTCTGCACATTCCATTTACACCTGTAAAGCAATTCAAAGATCAGGCAATCTAGTGGAAACCTCCTACTGGTAGTTCTGATTTTAAAAGAGCAGTTAAACATGTTAACAGCACAAAGGATTTGTTGCTATGAAAATATGTATAGAAAGATAAAACAGTTTTTAATTAGTAGTCTAGTCATGTCTTTGTCTGTGCGATTTCTTGTTGCACATCATAATAAAAGAGAATTTGTGTTCTTTGAAACCAGTAGGAATAGTGAGCCAGCTCTCCATGAGATGGCTGAATCCTATTGTTTGAAGTCTTTGTACCATGTTCATTGGCAGAGACTCAAGAAGCCTGATGTGGTTTAGCTTGAGGGTCAGAGAGAGTGCTGTAGTTTACAGCCAAACTCTCAAGATGGAACTGAGAAATAAAAACACACTGCAAGTTAAATCATGGGTCAACAGGGGGAAACCTCTCTTCATTATGTGATTGTGTGAATGAAGTAGGACCAAATTCCCTGGGAAGTAGATAATGCAAATTATAGATTGCAAAAGATTAATACCAGATGCAATGAAAACAGCACACTTATCTCATAGAAATAAATTTGCCTAGACACTGTATCATCAGCAAGCATAGTATTTCTGTACTATAACCATCATGCGCTAGTTCTAATCTGGAGAACCAGGTTTGATTCCCCACTCCTTCACCTGAATGGCAGAGGCTTATCTGGTGAATCAGATGTGTTTCCACACTCCTACATTCCTGCTGGGTGACTGTGGGCTAGTCGAAGTTCTTTGGAACTCTCTCAACCCCAGCTACCTCACAAGGTGTCTGTTGTGGGGAGAGGAAAGGAAGGGAGCTTGTAAGCCACCTTGAGTCTCCTTGCAGGAGAGAAAGGTGGGATAAAAATCCAAACTCCTCCTCCCTCCTCCTCCTCTTCTTTTCAAAATTTGACTTCAGCTTTGTCAACAGAAAAATTCACTTTTTGTGGAGTGACTCCCGCCCCTCCAAACACCACCTTTTATGGATGCCTGAAGGAGGGAGCAAGTATTTATCCATTCAGAATGAGGACAATATGTTGATAATGTAGCCAAATATGAACAGCTGCATAACATCACTGAACTATGAGATTCCCCCACTTGGTAGTGATCACTATAGTCAAGAAGGTACCACTCCAAAGCAGCCATTCTGACCCACAGTGGGATGAAAAAGGGCTGGAAGCAAGATGGATGGGAGTTTGGGAATACGTCTCAGCTCTCCTAAAACCACTAAACTCTTCACTCCTAAAAAAAAGAGCTCAGCAAATAGGTGGCACAGTCCAGATTTTAAATTAGAAGAACCTAACTGCTAGATTTTGTACACACTCATGCAGAAGTAAGCCTCACAGATTTCAACAGACTTGCAAAGGATTGCAGCACAAGATATGTAAAGAAAACTCAAGAAAAATTATGAAACATTAACCAGTAGGGACTTCTATGTCTTCTAGAATGCCACAGTTCTCTCTGCATTCCTCAGCCCTCCAGTGAGTGTTTATATAAAAGCAAATCAGAACTCCATCCTGGCTGCAGACCAGTTTATAAATCATGCTATGATTAAACTCCAGTTTATTGTGATGTCTGAATGCAGGCTATGGTTTGTTGGTGGCTGCTAGATTGCAATTCTGAACTATTTTTTTTACCTGAGTTAACTGTGGGTGTCAGATTCCGCAGCAGCATCTCCCCTCTTAGGCCCTTTCCCCACTTACCTTAAGCCCCGCGCTACTCTCCTCAAGTAGTGTGGGGTCCCCCGGCACTCCCCACTACAGGGGCGGCGACAACACAGCTGCCCCAACGCTGCCGCTCTCGCACCCCCTCAGCACGCGGCATTCCTGGCGCTCCTCAAAACGGTGCCTTTTGATGACATGGGCGTGTGCCAGAGATGCCGTACGCTGAGAGCAACAGCGTATGCGCAGCAAAGGGCAGCAAAGGTAAGTGGGGAAACGCCCTTAGTCTCCTGCACACAGAGACAGAGGCAAAGACCAGCAGGCATCCTTGCTACTCGAGTTGCATTCAGATATTTACAGAGCTGTCTTCAGAACACTCCCTCTTTTCCACGGCGTTTTTCTATGTTCCTCCTGCCCATACTAGTGAAGAAGATGGAGGAAGCTTCAGAGACTTCAGCTCTTCCAAAAGAGAATTAAGGCAGCCAAATGGATATTCCCAAACTCCTATTTTGTTTCATAATATGGGCTTTGGAGGGAGGGGAGAGTGGCTGACAATTAGCAAGAAAGAAAGGGGGCTGTAAACAATTTATT
The DNA here is from genome assembly GCF_021028975.2 of Sphaerodactylus townsendi. NCBI lineage: Eukaryota > Metazoa > Chordata > Lepidosauria > Squamata > Sphaerodactylidae > Sphaerodactylus > Sphaerodactylus townsendi. The sequence goes on from NC_059425.1 coordinate 107,565,151, forward strand.
CAGTGTTAAAAAGTTTAGGAATTCAGCAAAGCTGCTAGACAAAGGCGAGGGGGACAAATAGTTACAATCCTTAGCCAATATCCAAGAGAAAGAGGCTTGGCTTGCCAAAAGCTTCTTCCATCCCTGTAGCCTCCTGCCATTTATGGCAGCCAACCAATAGCAACTTGGCAATGTAGGCAGTGGAACTTGCCCAGCAACCTAACAATGCAGGTTGTTGGCTCAGAATAGCACCCAAGGATGCTGGTTGGAGGTGAGGAAGGAGACAATCTTCAGACTAGCTTGAATTTACAAACTATAATATGTTACATACTTCCACCAGATTAATATTGCAGTGACTGAATGCCACCAATATCTTGTAGGTAGCTGACATTTGTTTTTTCTTGTACACTTCATCAATAGTACTATTCCATGTTTTAGTTTTGTGGGACTGAGAGATCTATCTACCCAAGGAGTACAAGCCAGAAAGGGTGGCTGAGATTTACCTTGACTGCCATTGCTGCCCAGGGGTGGAGCAGGGAAAGGGGCAGGCTCAATGCTGGCATCCAGCCCAGCATGGGGCTGGGTGCCCCATCTGCCAGCACGAGCGAGCGACATGCCTGGATGAGGCTGTCCCGTGTGTTGGTGTTTTCTCCCATGCATCAGGCAAAGTTATTACTGGGGGACAGCAGACGTGCTGCCCAGTGCTGGATCTGTCCCCTATGCTGAGCCTCTGCTTCCTTTTGCCAGCACACCAATAAAACGGCTGTGGCCAAATTTTATCCACATATCAAACACAAATTTTATCCACACAATGGGGTTTTCTGTGTCTCCTCCTGCACTCTCAGACCTCTTCCTCCCCTCCTTGGGCTGCAATACATATTATTGCTCCACAACAGACTGGCACCTAATTCCTTTTACCCAAGGCATTGATCTTTGCAGTGTTTTCAGTTTTTTTAAAAAAATTACCATTGGAACATATTCCAAAAAATTACAGAAAATTATCCAATGGCTTAGTGGCGATTTGAACCTGGGTATTCCCACCTCATGTCCAGTATTCAATCCTTGTGCCACAAAACACAAAAGTATGCAAACATGTTCAGCAAAGAGGAAAGGAAGATGACAGGCCATATTTTAAGCAGCAAACCTTATTTCAGTGTTCTCTACTGAAGCAAGTTTATTTCTGACAAATACTTTTTTTAAAAAACTGATCAAGGTTAAAAACTGTGTGAACACCCACTGTACTGGCCACCCCTGCAGGGTATGCCAGCTTGGACTTATAGGAGATCGGCCCTCCTTTTGGAACAAAAGAGACACAACTCCGGCTTCAGTTCATAAGCGCTTTACCTGCATCGGGTAGTTAACAGCACTCCTGCAAACTTGATCCCTGCACCACACCAACCAACTCACTCTTGCCCTGCCTTCCTTTTTTCCTTCTCAGGAAGTTCCCTTCCTCCTGGGAGCTCCCTGCTTCCCTTCCTCCTGGGGGTGAGCTGTTTGTCTTGCTCTGCCAGCATGAGACTGGCTCTTCAGCTTTCCTGGTGGATTTACTCCTTCACTGCACCCTGGCTGGTGTGGTGTGGTGTGGACCCTGCCCCACTCTCTGAGGCTGCTGAGGGCTGCTGATTGCAGCTTGGTTAGGATTGTGCTGCCTCCACCCTGTGTCTGGGAACTGCTGAGAATTACTCTTGCTGCTCAGGTTCTTCTGCCATTTCTCTGCTGTTGCTGCTGGCTTCCTGGAGGTTCCTGCTCCTTCTGTTAAGTCCTGGAGTAGGGCCAGGGGTGGAGTGGCCAAGGGGACATGTGGGGTCATATGTCCCCGGCACATGCCATCCTGTCACATGGGGGGTGCAAAATTGCTCCCCAAAACCCTCCTCCCCCATGTCAACTTGGCTCCCAGTCAGTGCAGGGGAGGAGGGGTGTGCCGTGGGGGGGGGGCGCTTTTGCGCCCCATGCCTCTCCCGCACCCTCATCCGAGTCAGTGTGGGGGAGGAGTGCAAAATTGCCCACACATCCCTGCCCCCCTTGGCTGAGCTCAGCCCTACAAGGCCCAGCGGAGGCTGCAGTCGAGCACCCCTCAGCCCCGCCCTGCCAGGCTTCCTAATACCACCACCGGCTCAGGTAAGTGGGGCGTGGGGGCATAGCTACCATGGGGCATGGGGGGAAAGCGTCGGATGCCATTTTGCCATTTTGCCCCAGGCACCATTGCACCTGCTATATCTCTGGGTGAGGCTGTCATTTGTGAGGTGCTCCAGGGTCCCTGGGTGAGCATTTGTGACAAGGAGGATGCTGGGAAGCAGCCCCATCCCAGGACAAACTAATACAGTTTTTACTTCGTTTGCATCCTATAATTTACCAGATGATGATTAAAAAGCTGAAGCTGAATCCACATAGGATTCATGTTGTTATGGTTTATGGTCTTGTGTTACAGTGAAGAATCAAGTCCAATGTTACACTTTCTCAAATGGTGAGACAGAAACAGAAATATGAAGTCCCAGGAAAACAAATCCAGGGGAAAAATCATTTCCCACTTAGGATAGTTCTACTTCTGGTGGAAAAATTAAGACATTTTGGAGAGCACCAAAAAGAACTCATATGAAGAAGTTTCTCTTTGTGGAGATGTTTTTCTAATTTAGACATTTACTTTTCCTTCCTAGGTGCTAAAGTAGCATAAGGTCCAAAAGGCTTTGCTCACTCTCTCAAGTGCTGCGCAAATCTACAATTTACCTTTTAGGAAATAGTGCAATTCTAAAAAGAGTTACACCAATCTAAGCACACTTAAATGAATGGACTTAGACTGCAGTAACTCCATTTAGGATTGAACAGTAAGACATCTATATTTTTAAATTCTTCTGTATGGAAAACATTATACATTCACAATTCATACATAGAAGATTATAAATCCCTAAATAGTCTCTGTCCAGTATATTTTCAGGAATACCTTCAACTATTTGAATTATTTAAAAATATTGGGGGAAAGTATTGCTCTCTTGTTAGGTGTGCATTCTCTGTGGCAGAAATGCACTTCCCAAGGATGTAAGTTATTCATTATGTACTTCTGGATGGCAGATTGTTTATTTTGAAAAATGAGATGTAACAGCTCTTGCTTTTAGGTAAGAAATTGTTTTTATTACTGTAAGCTGCAAGTTATTGATTAAAAATGATAGCTTCCATTTTCTCCACTGCATCTTTTTATCAGTCTATAAATGCACACACGTCTACAAATTGGCACTTGTCTGATGAACATGAACAAGAAAGGGTTAGAATTCAAACAATATAATCAACGACAACTTTTGCAAGTACTTTAAGCCTTATTCCCATTTTCCAAATCAGTTCTTGAAACTGAAAAATAAGGCAATGTGCTTTGGGCTGAAGCATTAATAGAAAATTTCCAGATTATATTCTTCTAAACTGGTTAATTAAAGTTGGAATGAAAGGGCACATGAGCAAAAGAAGCAGCAAGAAAATATGTCCCCCCCCCCCATATACTCAGAATATGTACGCAGAATATCAAAAGAGGCTTGCCATCCTTTCATTCACCCTTCTGCTGGGGGTCTACATTCCTCCTCCAAGTATGAAAGGTAGGGAGGGAAGGACAGTGGCAGCCGGTGGAGTACTTAGCCATTTAGGTTTTAGCTACCAGATGGAGATCTCCCAGTATTATAACTGATCTCCAAGCAACAGAGATCAGTTTACCCAAAGAAAATGGCCACATTGTGCATGTTCAGTGTTAAATCTATAGGGAACTAATATTAATATTAGGTTTTCCAACCTCCAGGTGGTGGCTGGAGATCTTCTGGGATTACAAGGATTTCCAGGCAATAAAGATCACTTTACCTGGAAAAAATGATCACATTGGAAGGTGGCCTACATGGCATTATACCCCATTGAAGTTCTTCCCCTCCCTAAACACCACCTTCTCCAGCTGCCACCCCTCCCCCAAATCTCCAGGTATTTCTCAACCTGGAGCTGGCAACCTTACACAATATGTTTTGATCAAATGGTTTTCAGATTGCCACTGCTAAAAGCATTTTGTTAGGCCAGTTCATAACCACCATGGCATTTATTTCTTTTATTGGTGACTTACTGATTTGATTTGTAATGAATTTTAATACAGTCCTATCATAGTTGCTCCAACAGTCTTAGGCTATAATATAGTACCTCTGCATAAGAAGATGTTGTCCCTTTTGGAGGAAGCTTTGATCATGTATTATGGAGAATAATCTAGACACGTACACACAGTGGCGTACCTAGGCAAACTGGAGCTCTGGGCAAAACCTGAGTTTGATGCCCCCCTCCCCCACCATGACCAAACAATGATTTTTTTCCACCAGGTCATTTCAAAGTCACCATCACATTATAGAACATGCCCCAACTCACAAATCTGAACACAGCAATGGGCCATGCCATACAGCAGAAATATATTTTTTGAAAACATTTTTAAAATGCTTTCAAAATGTTTTATTACTGCTATGAAAACATTTTATGGTGTTCTATCCATTCCCCCCAATTGGGGGAAACAGCATCACTTTCAATGTTGTTTAAACTGGGGACCAGATTCTCCTTTTAAATCCACCTTAAATCCACAACATTGAAAGTGATGCTATTTTGGGGTGGATTCTCTCCCACCCTGAAACAGCATCACTTTAAATGTTTAAACTGGGGACCTCAGATTCTCCCGTTAAATCCATACCAAATGGGGTGGATTTAATAATAATAATAATAATAATAATAATTTATTATTTTTATTACATTTGTATACCGCCCTACCCCCGAAGGGATAATACCCCCGAAGGTATTCTCTCAATACCTTTATTAGGCATTGAGAGAATAAAAGAAAGAAAGAAAACAAGGATTGACAGGAAAGGAGTGGATTTAAAAGGAGAATCTGGGGAAATTTATGGGGTGTCTGCTGTCAGGGGTGCAATTACTAAGATAGCAGCACAAAAATTTCAGAGTATCTTCGTGAGCTCCTACTGATGATATCACCCAGGTTTGGTGAAGTTTGGTTCAGGGGGTCCAAAGTTATGAACCCTCAAAGGTGTAGCCCCCATCTTTTATTAGCTCCCATTGGTAACAATGAGGGATGGGGGCACTCCCTTTGGGAGTCCATAACTTTGGACTCCCTAAACCAAACCTCACCAAATCTGGGTGATATCATCAAGAGAGTCTCCTGAAAAATCCCTGATATTTTGGTGCTGCTATCCTAAAAACTGAAGGCCAAAAACAGAAAAAACACTGAAAATACAAAAAAATCCCACAAACAAACCTGCATTTTTTAAACCCGCCACAAGGGGGCACCCTGGGCAACTGCCCACTTTGCCCAATGGGAGGAACGCCTCTACGTACATAAACAAATTAGGGGATGTTGGTCTACCATGCCATATCAGGTTGGTTTTGGACCTGACTCCTTCCATACACTTGTGATGGATCTCTTAAAAAATTAATTGCTTGACTAGAGTCACAGAACAACATCTGGGACAGAATATTATACTCTCTCTCTCTCCCTCTCTCCCTCTGTGTGTGTGTGTGTGTGTGTGTGTGTGAGAGAGAGAGAGAGAGAGAGAGAGAGAGAGAGAGAGAGAGAGTATGGCTTTTTACTGGGATAGGTTACCAAGTATCAAAAGCTTAACCTAAAATTTTTCATTCTAAAGACCATCCTCTGCAGTTTAATGGTATCCCAGTTGCTTTCATTTGTTTCTCTGAAACCCTTATATTTAACTTTAGAAACAGATAAGCAGTTACAATGGCGATGTATAGAATAGTATAGATTTTCCCCCTTTCTGTCATGTGGTAATTGGCACTGTAGTTTTGTTTACCAGAACATAAAGTTCGGTAGAAATCCCACAGTAACGTCATCCCACAGATGGACGCTTCTCACTGTGGCTTTTTGGGATAGTTTCAAAACTTGTGATTCACTTCCTTAAATAGGAAAAAAAAAGTTAAAGTGGCATTCTCCAAGGCATACTGTATTTTTGGGAGGATCAAAGCTCAGTACTAGCCCTAATGATTTGCTTGTGTAACATCCGGAAGTTAAAAAAAGAGGCCAGAATGCTCAGTTCCAAAGTGGTGCTCTGGAAGTGAATAGATAAGATATATAAACGATTAGCCTAAATCACTATAATGTGCTCTAGGTCATTTTTCGTTCCTGGAAAGAAAAGCTTTCCAAGAAGAACTCCAGAACTCTAGAGTCAGTTGGTTGTATAAATGTGCATGTATTCTCTACGTTTGTAATCATCCACACATCATGAGAGATAAATGTTTAATTGGGGAAATTTTGGTGTTACCTACCACAGTTTTCCTGACTATGGGCCTTTCTGCACAACCAAAATGAAACCTTTTGAGGCAAGAAATAAAACATTTCCTCCAAAGAGTTCCGCATAGCTTTCCACAAAAAAATATTTTATTTCCAGCCCCAGAACATTTTAAATACATCCTCCATTTTAGCAATTATTTTGTTGAAACATTTTCAAAAAGTTTGACTTGCTGTGCATATCTCTTTAAAATGTTTCCCACTCCTCTCTGCAGTCCCCAGACCTCCTCTTCAGCGCCATTTTCTGAGCTTGCTCCATTGACTTGCCTGTTTGTTTTTTTAATTCTTTTTAAATGTTGGGGGGGCCGAATCTTCCAAGCTTCGTGTACACAAACTATGAGAATCGCAGTATGAGGCTTTGAAGCAACGTAGTCAGGGGTGCAAAGTAGTCACCACATCACCCTATCCTATAAAATCAATGTAGTACATTACTACGTTGCTGGTAACTACATATATCTGAGATCTCTTGGTTACCTGCTACATACAATGCTGACCTGAGAAAATATCACAGGCGGTACTACACTGGCAAATATAGAGAGAAATGGACAAAGACATGTATCACAAACTCCACTGCAATGCAAGGGGCCCAGGAAGATAATGACTAATAGTCTCTCTGCAAGAACTGGATAAAAGAATGCACTCTGGGACCTAAACAACTGCAGTAGCAAACGACACTGCAGTTCTAGGAATATATTATTATTATTATTATTATTATTATTATTATTATTATTATTATTATTATTATTATTATTAATTGGGTTTATATACCGCCCTCCCCCGAAGGGCTCAGGGCGGTGCACAACATATAAATAAGACACAATCAGATTAAAATAAACCCTTCCCCATTAATATCATTAGTAGTAGATGAAAACAGTATGAGTTTGTGTGCCTTTGAACTATGGAACATTTGTGGTATACCTGGGAACCAAAGAGAAAAACCAGCATAGACAGAAAGCTGCCAACATGAAACAGACCTACAGAATCTACCACTTCCTCTGGCAGCATGCACTAAACAAAGTAAATGTTGGAAACATAGCTCCCTAAGACAGTGTTTTCAACACCGGCTGAAAACAGTTACCAAATTGCCAATTTCTACACTGAGCAATTAATCAGGCTTTTCCTGGTGTCATCTCACGCCATCCAGAGGCCTCAGAAGACAGAGTCCTAGCATGCCCTACAGCCTGAGTGCACAAACTGATTTGCAGACAGCAAAGATTCCAGAGGTGGGTGGGAATATATCTCTCTTTTGTCCATAGCTGGCTATAGGCTGATGGTATGCATGCCACAGCGAATTGTTACCTGAAATGGTGGGAGTCTCTCCCTTTTAGACTGGGGAATTAGTGAGAGCAGACGCTTGGCTTAGTAAAAGGCCGGGCAAACTTGGGATATTTGTTGCCTATTTATTTATTAGATTTATTAATTGCCCCTCCCATGTCTGGCTTGGGGCAATGTACAAACAACATTGCATTACATAAAAACTGTTTCATCAAAAAGACCCATAGTTTAATAGACAAAACAGTACCCAAAATAATAAATAAAACCACATAGTCAATAAAATCAGGAATTAATGCAACCAATTACTAAAAACTATTGAACCAAGTGGGAGAAGTAAAACCTACCTAAGGGCTAAGATGACCCCACGGGAGATTGGTGGTCAAGGATCAGCTTCAACGGAATGCCTGGTGGAACAGCTCTATTTTACTGGCCCTGTGGAATTCCATAAAGTCCCACAGGGCCCTGATCTCCTCTGAGAGATTGTACCACCAGGAGGGGGCCAAGGCTGAGAGGCCCTGGCCCGTGTTGAGGCCAAACAGACCTCCTGTGGGCCAGGGGTAGTTAGGGATCCCTTGTGTATACAGAAATCAGTTTTTGTAAGAAATTTCACAGGAGTGCAAAATAAAGTTTAACAAATTTATTTAGGGATAATAGGGATAAAGGAAAATGCCGTGGGCACCCAGTTGAAAGTGAACCTGATGCCCACAGCATTTGCCCCTCCCAAGCAAAATTTAGCAAAGTTGGTTGGTTCCTTTCAGCCCTGCAGGAAATGCCCCCACCCAGAGTAAGACCCCCACCAGAGTGCCTCCTGTTGAAACCTCTACCACAGAGCCAGCTGGGCATAACAGAAAGCTCCACTGAAATCTATGGTGGGAAAAGTAAATTTTCCAACCATAAAGCTTGCTGAAGAGCCTGGCAGATTCTGGGGATTTTCTGAGTGTGTAAAGCACTGACTGCACATTTTTGAAGATAGACTTTCAAGGTGGCTCCTAGAGGCATCCTGGTAATATCATACAAGCTTGGTGAGCTTTGCTTCTGGGGGTGGGGAGCATGAGTTGGGAGAGTTCTGAGAAAACTCAGCTAAGGTAGGCTAGCTCTTCCATGTGCAAGTGGGATCGGGGAAACCAAGGAAGTAAACCTTTTGGGGGCCCTTACAGGTGTGATTTGAACCCCCCAGGCCAAAGTTGGCCCAAGCCTTAGGATGCTATGTACCAGGATGTGGGGACTCCCTGGAGCCACCTTGGAAAGTGTCTGGGTGCACCTCCCTGTCTTCAAAAATGTGCAGCCTGCTTACACACTCAGAAATTCCCCATTGGATACAATGGAGCCAAGCTACTGCAAAACAAAGAATATTGTGCAAATTTCTTGGAGTGCCTGTCAGGGATGCATTTTTAAAGCTAGTGACACCAAAATGTTAGGGTATCACCTGGTAACTATTCTTATGACACCACCCAAGTTTGGTGAAGTTAGGTTCAGGGGGGCCAAAGTTATGGACCCTCAAATGGGTAGCCCCCATCTCCTGTTAGCTCCCATTGGAAACAATGGGGGATGGGGCACCCCCTTTGGGGGTCCATAACGTTGCCCCCCTGAACCAAACCAGCAAACTCAGGTGGTATCATCAGGACAGTCTCCAAATGATACCCTGAAATTTTGGTGTTGCTAGCTTTAAAAATGAGCCCCCTGCAGGCTGAAAAATAAAAAATACCCCCCCCCCCAAGCCCGAATACCTTGCATTCGAATTCTCTCATATTTGGGCAGGACACATTCAGACAATTTTTGTCCAAGCATGCCCGAAATTGCCCAAATTCGGTCCGAATCTGGTATTTGTTACATCTGAATCTCCAACTCTAGTTTTTCTTCTCTTTATTGCTGCAGATGGTGAGACCCTTCTTTGCTCAAATAAAGACACAACAACGACAGGCTGGAAAAGGAATGGGCCGCAGCCCAGTTTATTAATATATAATAATCAATAACATAATCAAAACTTCAACTATATACAAATGAAGCTGGGCGGCAAAGGGGTCGCAAATCAACATCCCAATCTCCATTGGGAAATGCCGGCTTGGGAGAGGTGAAGCAGCGTGTCTGCTAAATTCTGGACCAGGGAGGGATCGGGAGTTGTGCCGCCTGCAGGCACGGAGGAGGCGGAAGCCATGCCAGGGCCCTGGTGTGTCCCGGGAATCGCTTCGGCGGATGAAGGAGGCTGCACCGCCGAGCCCGCCAACCTGCCCCTGCCTGTGGGGGATAAGCCCAAGGCCGCAGCGGCTGCTGCCCGCGCGGCTGCGCCAATGCACCCGACCACGGGGCCCTCCCCCACTGCCCCGGGCCCCGTCTGGACACGCACCCTGTTAAGGAGTGCCCGGGCCCTGCCTGAAGGTGGGACCTCCTGGGAGGGCTCCTTGCCCTTCGCCCGCTTTGGGACTCCATGGGGAATGAGAAGCTTGAGACCTCGGGCCGGGCAGCCGAGGAGAGAAAAATGGAAGGAGAAGTGAAGGGGAGGAGGAAAAGAACCAAGAGAAAGTAAGCACAGGTGAAGTCAGACTAAGAAGGAGAAGCTGAGGAGAGGTAAGTGAGTAGACTAAGCAAGAGGGAGAATGGCCGAGACCAGGCTCCTTCCAGGCCTTACGCTCGACTCCAGACTCTGCACACCACGCCTTTCTAGGAGTCTTGCCGTAGCCACGGAAGCTGGCGCAGTAGATCTGGAGGTGAGGGCGTTCTTATATACCCTTGGCTCCTCCCGCCTTTACCGGCTGGGAGCCAATCAATGCACCCCGCTTCTGCAGCATGCCGCCAAGCCATGCTTGCAACTTATTCTTGCTCCTTGGCTCACCCCGGCAGCAATGGCTGCCCCCGGTTATTCGGTTGCAGCTTATTTATAGTGGAAACAGGATATTCTGGCAAGCTAACAGTCTCATCTTTCCTTCTTAAATAATAACACAGCACTTTGTATAAATCTGTCATATTTCATGCATAAAAATTGACTTTTACAGCACAGTGCAGGCTCACAAAATAATCCCAGTGCACATCCTATGATCTGAACACATCTGCATGCAATTTGTCTTGCAACACCATGTGCTAAATGAATATTGGTTATACAGAGCTCATTCAGAAAGTGGGAAAACTTTAACAACATAAAACTTGCCAAACCCTTGCTTTGAAAAGGACTGTAAACTATGTTACATTGTTTACTTGCATGCCAGTGATGGATTGTTTTCTACAACTGCACAGCCGTGTGTATTACCCTCTCATGGTTTTAAATGAAATTTGTACTACTACCCTGGGAGATGGACTTCTGAAAGCACACTAGCTGGAATTAAGGAATTGACCTATATGTGAGCATTTACTAATAGCTAAAGCAAAGCACCTTTAAGGCCCTTTATTTTGGTGGGAAATACTGTCCCATTGAAATCACTGAACTCAGAAATTCTTAACCTTGGCTATATTCTGTTCTTTTTATAGTAAACCAGACATCCTTGTGCAGCCAGGAGTATTATGGAGAGTCCATGCAGCATTTCAGTGAACGCAAAAATGATATGCACAAGATGGCAGACAGGTGATAGGTTTAGTCTCCTAGATCCCTCCATCCTCCCCAAACTCACCCAGTCTTAGATATATACCTGCAGCACATACAAGAGGCAGAGGTTTTAAGTTGTCATAAACCATACAGCAGCAGCCAAATGGCATGCAGAGAGTATAAATGTGAACATGAAGTACAATGGGAAGAGTATGACCCTTTCCGCACAGCAAATGTAAAGTGGGTTGCAGCTGGGATAAACGAATCCAGTGTTGGCCCTGGGCCATTTGCATGGCTGGCTGCACCTTTGCATGGAGGCACAATTTTTAAAAAATTTACTTCCCACCAATGCGTAGTGTAGCTATGCAGGCATGCACAGGTACCTTCCAAAGTGACCCACAGCCATACTGTCTGACGTTATGACCCTCTGCGCCTATGTGGCTATGCAGATGGGCACCGGGAACGCACAGCCAAATAAAGCACCTCCCTGCCCAGCCTTTTGCTTGGGAGCGGCTGCAACTAGGGATTTTTTTTTAAGCGTGCAATTCTTGAATAATCCATTTGGGGGGAAATAACACAGGGCAGACTCACTTTAGGGGCAGAATCCATGTGAAGTTCCCCACAAAGCGTTTTTTTTACCATTGTTATCCCAGGATTATTGACACGTGCGGAAGGGGCCTATGACATTAACTAAGACTGAGATGGTTGAATTTCAACTCTGTAATCCTTTGATTAAAAGACAATATCCCCACATAGTGATATTATAGCTACCTTATGGGTTTCACAAATTTCCTTCTGAGCTCAACTGAAATAATGAATGCTTTATTCCTCTTATTTTCAGTATGAAATATTTGTTAAAGTTGAATGAAAGTTGTTACAGTTGAACAAAACGAGAGATATATTCCATAAATTGGCATTACAGTTAATCTCGTCAACTTTCAAGTGGGGCCTGAAGATCTCTTGGAATTTCAACTGATCTCCAGACCATAGAGATCTGTTCCCCTTAGGGCTGCCAGCTCCTAATTGGGAAATACCTGGACATTTGGGAAGTGGAGCCTGAGGAGGGCATGGTTTGGGCAGGGGAGGGATTTCAGTTGGATATAATGCCATAGATTCTACCTTCCAAAGTGGCCAGGTTGGCTGACATATGTTGCCTGGAGATCAGTTGTGACAGGGCTACTCTTGATATCGCAGGCATGAAGAAGCAAATTGAAAGGATGAAAAAAACTTTTAATGCTTCGTTAAGAGATGCTTCTCAATAAAAGATGCCGTAATTTGCCATTCTGTTACCAACATTAGCAGCCATTTGAACTGTCACAATCAGCAGCTTGACAAAGTTCAGGGTAGTTAGGATGTGAAGCTTTGCTGGCAGCTCTCTGCATGTCACCAGCAGCAGTGGCGTAGTATTTAAGAACAGGTATACTCTAATCTGGAGGAACCAGGTTTGATTCCCAGCTCTGCTGCCTGAGCTGTGGAGGCTAATCTGGGGAATTCAGATTAGCCTGTGCACTCCCATACATGCCAGCTGGGTGACCTTGGGCTAGTCACAGCTTTTTGGAGCTCTCTCGGCCCCACCTACCTCACAGGGTGTTTGATGAGAGGGGGGAAGGACAAGGAGATTGTAAGCCCCTTTGAGTCTCCTGTAGGAGAGAAAGTGGGAATATAAATCAAACTCTTCTTCACTGTTGAAGGAACTGGGGCAGGTCAGTTTAGGTTTTTTTCTGTCTAGTTAATAAGTACAGGGAATGCTGTGCATACTGTGCTAACATGGTTTATGGAATTACTGATCAACTCTCCCTTCAGATATCTGCAAACTTTGTTTTATTTTAGTAGTTCCAGCATTGCTTCAGTGATACATGCATCACCAGTATCCTTTTATTTAATCATCCACCTTCACCAGTTGTTTCATAATAGTACTTTCTTTGTCTAACACAGGAGTCCTAAATCTTTTTAAATCTGTGGGAGTTTTTGGAATTCTGACATAGTATGGTGGGCACAGCCGCAAAATGGCTAACATAAAATGGCTGTTGTAGGAGGCAGACCCAGCCACAAAAGTGCTGCCATATAACCTTTCAGTCATTCTGTGAAGATTCTTGTATTGTACTGCCAGAGCAATCTTCAGTTATTTTAGATTACTAAAGCCTTCCAAAAGTCTGTCCTTCTCAAAGGGAATGTGGACTCTTTTAATTTAGTTATGGTGACACAGCCCCACACCATCTTTCCCTTGATCACACTAATTTATTTGGTTTTACTTATATGCTATCTTTCCAGTTCAAGAAGAGAAATGGAATGTATTTCTCATATTTAAGTGCAAGAATAATAATGGAGGAAAAAAGAGCATATGGTTGAAATATATGTGTTAATAATTTGTTTAGGTCTTAGTGTAAGTAAACTGTGTTTTAAAAAGGTGAAAAAGGAGAAAAGTGAATTGGTAATTATAACATAATAGTAGGATTTTAGAAATTAATAATAGTGAACACATATTATTGTTGTCTCTATTATAAGATTTGCTCCTCATTAGAATTTGTGTGTGTGAACAAACTGTAAAATCTGTTGAATAGTTTACAATTTTATCTATATCTATAAACGCGAAATACCACTGACTGACTCACTGACTGACTCATCAACAGAACTCAAAAACCACCGAAGCCACAAACATGACATTTGGCACACCTGTTCCTTACGTACTCCAGGTGCTCACTAAGAAAGGATTTCCCAAAATATTCACCTTCACTTGATTTATTACCTATTTACTGCTTTCACTGCTCATTTCTGGCCATCTGAGCCATTTCTGGCTCAGTCCACAGACATGCTGCATGAACATTCTAAGGGTGACAGTTCAACACCACCAGCTTCATGTCTTCAACCAACTGCACTCTACCACCACCCTCCACAACGCACACGAACCTATTTGAAAACAAACCCATCAGTCCACAGACAGGCTGTGAGGAAATATGCTGCATGTCACCCCAAAGTGCACAAACTGGCTGTAAAGAAATATGTTGAATGTCACCCTGAAATTCATAGAGAGCCTGTGATAAGAACATAAGAAAGAGCCTGCTAGTAGACGCTTCGCACAGGGGACGCTTCGCACAGGCAGCACTGCGAAAACGATGCAGCGCCACTCTTTCCCTCCCCAAACGATGTATTCAAACCTCGCTTGGGGAGCGAGGTTTTCAGAATACGCCGGCTTCCACCCATTGCCATGCGAACAGCAGCAGGTGGAAGCCGGTGTATTCCCTGCACCGGCCCCAAACAGCTTCTTACTGTCTCCCTGGCTTCCGTCGTTCTGAGGAGGCCATGGGACACGCCTCCTGGCCTCTGTTGCTGCAGCCATCGCTCTGGCCATGGGGGTATGTCCCCTGGCCTCCTCAGACTGACGGAAGCCAGGGAGAAGGTAAGAAGCCATTTGGGGGGCTGCACAGTAGTGCAGAGCCTGCTCCACCAGCTACGCAGCTCATGGGGCTGTTCATGCGAACAACCCCAGAACTGGCATCGGATTGAATCATGCCAATGCAGCCCGCAAATCTGGCCATGCAGAAAACGCCAAAATTGGCTCTCTCAGTGCCCAGATTTATAATCAAAACAAGATGCTTTTTTGTTCATTCCATTTGTATTGTTTTCTGTTACAAATGAAAATAAAAATCTTAATAATAAAAAGAAGAAATACCCAAGGCAGCTTACATACAGTTGTAACAGAAAAATCATAATGATAAGAGATACCAAGCAACTGCTAAGAGCCTAGTAACAAAATGATAATAAAAGCATCTCCTCCAAACAATCAAAGAAAACCAAATTATGAAATGGGATTGAATGTACTGTACTCTGTCTTTTAAAAGGATGTTAGTGCAGTCAGTTGAGGTGCAGCAGTCAAGAAAATGGCATGCTTCCACAATAAAATACAGTCCCGAGTGAATATGAGAATTAGCATTCATTTCTAGGTGCTTCCTTTGACAAAAACATTATTTTGTGTATTATTGAACATGGTACTTTGGTACACAAGCATTTATTATTCATTGTATTTTTTATTTTCAAATGAATGGGGGGAGAAGGACTAAGTAGGCACTAGGACTCAGGTGGAGCATTCTACAACAAAGAAGGTCCAGCACGTTGAGTTCTGTGGGGGAGGAATATACAAGCCTACTAACATCGTTTTCTGAGACAGAGTATAGACCCTGGTAGCTCTGCAAAGAACCCTGAGATCATAGCAGTTAATGCTGTTCAGTCTGAAAATAAAGTAGAAACAAACCCCAGGGTGAAAAATTGACAATGGATGTAAAGCTGCACACAGGCTACCTAAATACCAGTGAAATCCACTGGAGTTAAGCAGCCTGTCTACAAAACTTTAGTGTGCAGTTGGAAGGAAAGAAACAGTGGAAATAAAATCATAGTTGGATAGTGATCCGCAAAAGCAAAGAAGATAGGCCACCATATACACCACCAAATACACCACCACAGCTAGACGGCAGAATATCTGTTTCGTATTACAAGGTCCCACATTTAACATAGGCATCTCTGGATAGGAGATTTCTACAGGCACATGATGGAGACAGTGGCATATTTGCCTAGGGACAGGGGGTGTCCCCGGGTGCCACTGTCCCCTGGTGCCACTGATCTGGTCACTTGGGGGGGCACAAAATAGGCCCCCGACGTGACCAGGAAGACAGCAAAGCAGCAGGAAGTCCTGCTGTCTTATCTTCTGTCACCCTTGGCCCTGCCTATGTCATCATCGACATGGACAGGCCCAAGGAAGCCAGACCCTTGCCCCCCCCAGGCCTTGCCCCCCTCCCGGCTGCTGGCTCCTCTAAGGAGGACAGAAGCAACTGGAAGGCTCCGTGCTGGGGCCTTTGCTTTTATAAGCTCATAAAATGTGGCCCCACCCCCAAGCTTATAAAAGCAAAGGCCCCAGCATGGAGCCTTCCAGTTGCTTCTGTCCTCTCCAGAGGAGAGAGCAGAAGGGACTGCTGGCTGCCGGCTTGGAGCTGGCAGCTGGGAGGGGGCAGGGCTCAGGGGTGTGGTTGAGGCCAGGGTGGGGGGGCAAGGCCAAGGGTGCGCCCCACACCAGGTATAGCAGGGGGTGCCTGGAGAACAGATGCCTTTGGGCACCATTTTCCCCCGGTATGCCTCTGGATGGAAATCTCACTAGGGTTTTCAGGTCTCTAGTGGCCATTGATTGGCGATGGGGGATGGTAGGGTGGCCAGATCCAAGCTGGGAAACTCCTGGAGATTTAGGGATGGAGCCTGAGGAGGACAGGGACTTCAGTGGGGTACAATGCCAAAGAGTCCATCCTTCAAAGCATCCATTGTCTCCGGAGAAACTGATTTCTGTAGTATGCAAATATGCTGTAATTCCAGGGGATCCCTTGGTGTCACTTGGAGGTTGCCATCCCTGTATCCCATCCACCTACTATTCAGCGTGGTCAGTGCATACTCCATTGTTCTATGAGAAGGGATAGCATGAGTCTTTCAGGACTTGTATTCATGCAGGTCTGGTCCTCAATAAAGGAAATCTGACTGGTCCTTAGGATAAATAAAAAGAATAAATAAAATAATAAATATATTCTTATGACTTCCAAAGTGTTTCATAAATTAATTCAAAATTGTGAAGCAAACCCTTTTCCTCTGACTAGGTTGGCTGCATTACTATGATTTTGCATAATACTGCTTTCCTGAGAGGAGGAGGAGGAAGAAGAAGAAGAGTTGGATTTATATCCCCCCTTTCTCTCCTATAGGAGACTCAAAGGGGCTTACAATAAGAACATAATGATTCCTAGTTTCTGAGAATCCCCCTGTGAACCTTTCAAGGTTGTGCAAGGGGAAGGGCCAACAACAACCTTAAGTAGTTTGGATACAGGCTGAAAGGGTGAATAGTTTAGCTGCAGTCAAACAAAAATGTATGCTGGTGAGTGAAAGCTACTGAGGGGCAGAACTAGGAGAACTAGGCCCATGTGCCGCTGGAGGTCCATGGAGTTGGGCAAGTCATGTGTTATTTTATCATGTGGTATTTGTGTTGGCTATGGATACTGCAAAGGGAGCTAACCAAGAATTGTTTTTCGGGGCTGTGGTGGCTCTCAGCAGCCTGGCCTGGGAGGCAGTGCAGTATTTTTTGCAAGTTGAAATTTGGATCAGTGATTATGCTACTGTGTGTTTGAGTCTGTTTGTTCCCAAACTGCTCAGCTTGTACATTCAGATTAAAAATTGGATGTTATGAACACACTGTATAACTCCACTGCTCTTGCCAGTAAAAGGAAACAGATCTGCTGTTCTTGGAGTGAGATTATTTACCCTTATTTTAAATTAAAATGTATTGATGTGCACTTTGTATTCAGTTTTGGAATCTTCATGGTGCATACTGAGAAATAATTCTATTGAAATATTTGTAGAAGTAGGTCACAGTAAAATTTCAGAATTGGGATACAAGACCAATGGGATTACAGTGTGTAAGCACAAAATTATAGCCAGTGTTTCAGTTCTGTTACCTCAAATTGCAACATGATTTGATTATCCAACAATTATGAACAGTTCAGAAAATGCAATTTTAAATGTAACTGGACTGCAAAACAGAACCCCCTATATAATATGAAATAATGTATACAATAATACACCAGTTTGATTTCTGCATGTGGGGGTCACCTTGAACGTCCTGCATTCTTTATTTTAGATTGAGAACATTCCACATTTTTTAAAAAACATTGTTTGAATTTTGAAACAATTATGAACTTTCCAGAGTTTAATCCTAAATATAAGCTTTTAGCTATCAAAGGATTTTGCTTCTGCAATGGAATTGGAAGATGGGACAATGTTCTATATAATGACAAATGATCTAAGCCAGTAACATTAGTCCATGATGAGATTCCATGGTATGTCATTAAAACCTACGTGAGTGCCAAGAATAGTAAGGGGATAAAATAAGCCAATATGTCAGCAAAGCAAAAGCAATCACTACGTCAGCAAATATTCAGAACGGTCCCTGTAGTCTCAGACCACGTGAGATTTCTGAAGCCATTTGTCCTTGATGATGATATGTACTGGGGACATGACAGGAGAAACAGAAAGAGAGAGAGGCAGGTCAAAGGGGGGCAGAGGGGGTGGGAAACGAATCAAATGAGTTCCTCATTTGGATATGTCCTGAATGGAAGTCACATGTAGTCTGAATGAGCAGACAGAATACAGTATTTATTCAAATGCAAGACTAGGTTTATTTCCAGGTAGCAAAACAAAACAAAACAACACACACACACACACCCCACACACACAGAAAGCCCTCTATAGGACTTAATGGACTTATGCCACCAAAAAGCAAAGCGTTAGCCCAGGACCTAGGATGTGTACAACCAGCCGTAAGCCCAGGGTGGAATCTGACTAACATTCACTCCACCCCTGGAAATGCCACAGTCCACACACCTCCATGCCAGCATCCAATCAGGACACCAGCACAGCTCTGCAGTGGCCCAGACTTTCGGCTTTCACCGCTGTGGAGTTCATGGATGGCCAGCTGCTAGCACCTTTGCCCCCTTTGGAGGTGCAAGTGTATGAGGCAACCTCATCGGCACACTTCCCATGCCACATCTGCAAGCAGATTCCACCCCACCCCACCCATCTGGATTGGGCCGTTAGAATCTTATCTTGAAGATGTCCCAGAATTACAACTGACCTCCAGACTTCCAAGTTCAGTACCCATGAAGTAAATAACTGTTTTGGAGGGTTGACTCCCCTCCTTAGGCTCTGCTCCCAAATCTACAGGAATTTTCCAACCCCGAAGTGGCAACTGTAATAGTGCTAGATATATATTTGTGTTAAGTCCCTTTACACACAATTCTAACACCTCATATTTTGTGTAGAAGGGAATACTTATTTGAAAGCATTCCCAGGTTAAAGCTTCTTCACTGCCCACAGAAGAATCCAGAAGAAAAGGCTTATACTCTGGTCTCCACTCTATGGTTGCTAATGACTGAAATTAAAAATACTGTTACTTAGACAGGGTCTTATGTATAGCCCATAGAAGGCCAGTGATGGTGGACTGTGGTTTCTGACAGATTAAGGGAAAAGGCAGACTCAGGAACGGGGCAAACAGGACCATAGCCAGCCTTCTTTGCTATGTAATTTCTTATTTCTGTTTCCTAATAATTGAGTAAAGCAGAATACTGAAAAGTGAGAGTTTTAAGGGATGTTATGAGCTCCCTCATCTGTGTGGCAAAGCAGTAAGTTGTTTACCACTGAAAGCAGCTGGAGCGTCAGTACATTGCCCTTTATTCCTATGGGAATCTCTCTCCTACAAACCAAATACAACAGGAGAGAAACAAAACTGTCTTAGGTCAGAAGTATTGTTCAAACATTGCAATGAAACAGCCACCCAATAAAGGGTCAATCTAATTTTAATGGTGGAAAACATTACAAAAGATCTAAGTTGTTTTAATAAATAAGAATTTGATGATTAGACAATTACCAGTACAAATACAATAGAGATTTGGGATTGGAAATATCTATCTCCAATATTATATCATCAGACATGAAAGAAAATCTTTACATAATCTATTATAATCTGGCCTTTTAGATGCCATCGAGGTTATTGCTCCCCGACGCCCTCTTCGACCCCGTTCTCGGCTGGCTCCATGGTATACGGAGGAGCTACGCTGTTTGAAACGGGAGCTTAGACGGCTAGAGCGAGTGTGGAGGAAGTCTCGTGACGAGGCTGCGCGAACATCTTATAGGACGCTTATGAAGGCCTATGAGATGGCGACGAAGGAGGCGAAGAGAGTTTTCTTCTCCTTCTCGCGTCTGCTAGCTCTCGCCCAGCACAACTGTTTCGCATTATTCGATCCCTTACCTCTTTATCAGAGAGTTCAAAAAATGATCAATTGGCTATTAGCTGTGAGGCATTTATGAGCTATTTTGCAGATAAAATCGCGTCGCTCCGCCAGGACCTCCCTGCCACCTTGGAGACAATTAGTGAACTGGAGGCTCCCTTGCCGTCTTCTGGCCCTTGTTTGGCCCAGTTTTCCCTGCTCTCCGAAGACGATGTTGACAGAGCCCTAGCTGCTGTTAGACCTACTACCTGTCCTCTGGATCCGTGCCCCTCCTGGCTTATTAAAGCATGCCAGGCGGAGTTGCGACCCCACCTGTTGAATATCATCAATAGCTCCCTTGAGCAAGGACTTTTTCCAGGTGGGTTGAAGGAGGCAGTGGTCCGCCCACTCTTAAAAAGACCGCCGATAGAACCAGGTGATCCGGCCAATTACCACCCCGTTTTGAATCTTTCGTTTCTGGGGAAGGTAATTGAGAGAGTGGTGTTGGAGCAGCTCCAGGGGTTTCTGGAGGACTCATTGGCTTTCGATCCCTTCCAGTCCGGCTTCCGTGCTGGGCATGGGACGTAGACTGTTCTCGTCACCGTCACAGATACGCCCGTATGCAGCTTGACCGAGGCGGATCGGGCGCTGCTGGTGTTGTTAGATCTCACCGCAGCGCTTGATGTGGTTGACCACGATCTTTGACCCACCGCCTGGCCGTCTCCGGGGTGCGGGGTACTGTCCTTCAATGGATTGCCTCGTTTCTCCGGGACCGGAGTCAGCAGGTGTGGTGTGGGGACCGAAGTTCCCGGAGGTGCCCGCTTCATTGCGGCGTGCCTCAGGGAGCTTATTGTCCCCGCTTTCGTTATTTAACATCTATATGCGACCCCTTGCTCAGCTGGTACGGAGCTTTGGGCTGGAGTGCCATCAGTATGCTGATGATACCCAGCTCATTCTGTCGATGGAGGGGGGAGCAGGCACCGCCCCTGCAGCTCTACAGCATTGTTTGGAGGCGGTTGCTGGTTGGTTGACGCAGAGCAGGTTAAAACTGAATCCAGCAAAGACGGAAATCCTTTGGCTAGGTCGCAGGGGGGGGGGGCGGAGGGTTTCCAGCCGCCGGTGTGGGAGGGGGTCTCATTGGCACCGGCCCCCTCAGTTCGCAGCCTGGGGGTCCACCTGGATTCGTCTCTCTCTATGGAGACCCAGGTGGCCCATGTAACCCGGGTTGCGTTTTTCCATCTTCGCCAGGCCCGGCGGCTGGCCCCCTTCCTCTCCCAGGCGGATCTGGCCACAGTGATTCATGCAACGGTCACCTCCAGATTAGACTATTGCAACTCAGCTTCACGCTGGCCTACCCTTGAGGCTGATCCGAAATTGAAACTGGTCCAGCATGCGGCGGCTCGACTGCTCACGGGAGGTGCCTTTAGAGATCACATCATGCCCGTGTTGCACCGCTTGCACTGGCTCCCGGTTGAATTCTGAATCGTCTTCAAGGTATTGGTGTTAACCTTTAAGGCCTTACGTGGTCCGGGACCTCGTACCTTAGGGACCGTCTGGCCCCATATGTCCCACGTCGGTCTCTGCGCTTGGCGGAGGCCAATTTACTGGAGATCCCCGCCCCCTCCATGATGAGGCTGGCCTTCCACCAGGCCAGGGCTTTTACGGCCCTGGCCCCTGCCTGGTGGAATGCTCTTCCTCCAGCTGTCCGGGCCCTGCGGGACCTACAAGAGTTCCGCAGGGCCTGTAAGACTGAGTTATTCCGCCGGGCTTTTGGGGAGGCCGGCTGCTGATAGGTGCCCATTAACAACTAAGATCCGCTGTTCCCCTCTCAGGGGAGTTGGGGAGCTAGTGGCTGAACGCCATCTGTTTTTTTTAACTGATTATAAATTAAGAGCGCTGCTTTTAACTGACATGAATTTTTAGTATTCTATTTTGTTATCCGCTTGTTTATATTGTGATGTAAACCGCCCTGAGCCCTTTGGGGAGGGCGGTATAAAAGTGGAACAAATAAATAAAAAATAAATAAATAAATATTACAAATTATATCTGACTTACCTAATACACAATGAATGATTCAAATGTGGAATTGGTTGTATAATGTATGATGTATGATGGCCACAAACTTTAAAAGAATGTATGATGGCCACAAACTTTAAAAGAGGATTAGACAGACCCATGGAGAATAGGTCTATCTGTGGCTACTACCTGTATTGACTAAAGGGAACCTCCACGTTCACTGGTCTGATCCAGCAGGGCTGTTCTTATGTTCTCACTGTGGTAGTGATAGCGTTTGGACGGAAAGATAGGAAAAAATGGACGATTCAGAAATGGTTGGAATATATATGGGAACAAGTGACATTAGACATTTTTGAAATATTATCAAAGAATAAAACATGGCAAGAAAAACAGAATGAAATAATGAAGATATGGACAAGTTATGAGAATTGGATGAAGGAGACGGGAGTCAAAGAAGACATATGGATAAGGAGACAACAACGAATGAACTTACTGCTGTTTGGTTAAAGAAAAGTAAAACATAATATTAGGGGAGGATGGGAGGGAAAAAAGGGAAAATGTATTGTTTGGAAATTATATCAGAAAGATGTAAATAGAATGTTTATTTCAAACTATACAATGAAAATATTTTTTTTAAAAAAATGTTCTCACTGTGGTGTAGATAGTGGCTGGTGGTACCTGTTATAAAACAATTTGGGAAATAACTTTTTGACCCAAGCATAGATATGACAGGTGATAGTTTACCATTGAAGCCTAACATACCACTGTGGGATCTTCTTAAAAACATTATCTTATGGCTTGGAACTTATTAGCAAAAACAAAAACAAATCCATCTCCATGAAAAGACTGACATAAATGAATATGGATTTTGCATTAATGTCAAAATTAACATATTATGGCACTTTAAGATTGAATTCTGGTTACAATAAATTTATCATAATTTATTTGAATAATACATTCCAAGATTACGTACAATTTATGTTGTTTTTCATTGTTATAACTGGAAATTCTGTTAAGAATTTTAATAGTAATTTACTATTTGAGAACTGTTAAGAACCAGTAAATAGTTCCTGTGGGTTTTCCAGGCTGTGTGACCTTGGTCTGGTAGTTTTTGCTCTGAATATTTTGCCTGCATCTATGGCTGGCATCTTCAGAGTTATATCATGATAAGATATGTGATATGGAAAGAAACATATCTTACCACGTGCCACAAGCTAAAACACATCATACCATGACATACCTCTGAAGACTCCAGCAATAGACGTGGGCAAAATGTTAGGACCAAAAACTACTAGACCTTGGCCACACAGCCAGGAAAACTCACCACAACCATCTAGAATCATTGAGTTGAAAGAGACCCCAAAGGCCATCAAGTCCAATGCCCTGCAATGCAGGAACGCCCAATCAAAGAACTCCTGATAGATGGCCATCCAGCCTCTCTTTAAAAACCTCCAAAGAAGGAGACTGCACCACACTAGGAGGTAGTGCATTCCACTGTCAAACAGCCCTTATTGTCTAGGTCAGGGGTCTGCAACCTGCGGCTCTCCAGATGTTCATGAACTACAATTCCCATCAGCCCCTGCCAGCATGGCCAATTGGCCATGCTGACAGGGGCTGATGGGAATTGTAGTTCACGAACATCTGGAGAGCCGCAGGTTGCAGACCCCTGGTCCAGGTGGATATTTAGGTGGAATCTCTTTTCTTTCACCTTGAACCCATTACTCCTGGTCCTAGTCTCTGGAGCTGCAGAAAACAAACTTGCTCCCACACCAATATGACATGATCCAGTGGTGGGATTCAAAAATTTTAGTAACAGGTTCCGATGGTGGTGGAATTCAAACAGTAGTGTAGAACCAATGGGGCTGGGCAGGACACAACAGGGGGGTGGCCAGGCATTCCGGGTGGGGCATTCCTGGGCAGGGCTGTGGCAAGGAAGCAGGGCGCACGTGCCCCAGGTGCAGTTTCCCTTCCCCCCACCTCTAGATTCAAATAATGACTGTTTAAAGTATTAAAAAAGCAAAATACCAAAAGGTACTGTATTATTTCTTTTTTATATAATTATATTGATTGATTTTAAATAATAACATAAGTAAGGAGAGAAACCAAAAACTGTTTACAATTGTTAACATATTACAAACATAGCTAATTGCTTATCTCTCTCACCCCCCCGACTAAAACATCCTATATTGCCTCCCTCCTTTCCATATTTCCCTCCCTCCCTACTTTCTATTTCCCCTTCAGATTCCTATAACTACTTTATCCATTCCACTTGAAAGAAACTAACAGAGGGAGAGATCAAAAATCCTTAATCTAAAAGAGTAGTTTAAACTCCTCTCTTTCCAATATAAATTTCAAGGGGAAAAAAGAAAATGAAAAATCTTTACCTATAATACTTTCCCAACCTTTATACCCTATATTTTATTATTTTATACAGTTCATACACATGTGGGGGGTGCCATGAGGGAAAGGGGTCAGGAGGCCCTGGGGGGCGATTTTGCATGCCCCACTTGACGAGATTTATTGTACCCAGGGACAGAGATTACCCCCTTGTCCCTAGTGGAGTTAATCATTAATAACCGGTTCTCCAAATTGAGAAAATTTTAGTAACCGGTTTTACCGAATAGGTGCGAATAGGCTGCATCCCACCTCTGATGACATCCCTTCAAATATCTAAATATGGCTATCATACCACCTCTTAATCTTCTCTTCTCCAAATTAAACATACCCAGCTCCCTAAGTCTTTCCTCGTAGGGCATGGATTCCAGACCTTTTACCATTTTGGTTGCCCTCCTCTGGACCCGTTCAGCTTGTCAATATCCTTCTTGAATTGTGGTGCCCAGAACTGTACACAATATTCCAGGTGAGGTCTAATCAGTGCAGGATAAAGAGTTACAATCACATCCCTCAATCTTGACACTATACTCCTATTGGTATAGCCCAAAATCACATTGGCTTTCTTGGCCTTCTTGGCCATCTAATTTAGGTCATGAATGCCTCTGTCAAAAGTGATAAATATTTAGTAAATTTACTGTTTGCAGATATAAGATTTAGTTAACACAGTTAAATATTTTTGCAGGATTGTCCCACATCATATAATTTATAAATAATAGTTGGCTTGCTGTGGTTCTTCCCTATTCAGATAGAGGTATGGACCATAAAAAGCTGCAAAGGAAGCTGGTATTGCTGCAATTTCCTCTCCCTTAAAATTAAACTATTGCTATTCTCAGGGAAGGAATATTTTCTTTAAGGAAACAGATATACATACATATTGAGGATTGTAACACAATGCTCAATTCCTAGGCAACGATTGGGAAGGGAGGGAGGGAGGGAGGGGGAGTTTCTTTTTTCTGCTTTGCAAAACAGTCAAACTAGCTATTGCTGGGAATTTACTTTTTAGTTTCATATATAATTTCACAAGCCCTGAACAGCCTCAGCTTAGCTGGATCTAGTCAAATCTCGGAAGCTAAGCAGGGTTGGCCTTGAGTAGCACTTGGATAGGAGACTACCAATGAAGTCTATAGTCACTATGCAGAGGCAGGCAATGGCAAGCCACCTCTGACAGTCTCTTGCCTTGAAAACCCTATGGCAGGGGTCCCCAAACTTTTTAAACAGGGGCCAGTTCACTGTCCCTCAGACTGTTGGAGGGCCGGACTAAAAAAAACTATGAACAAATTCCTATGCACAAATGATTGTAAAATGTTTGATTTCACCTTTCAGCCTTTCTGTCATGGTCTATTTTTAGAACAGTGACCAAAGTATGTCAAGTACAGGGTGGGCTCCAAATATTGTTGGGGAGGCTGTGGAATACCTTCCCCTCTAAAAAAAAAAAGCAGAACTTTCCCAATGAAGCATTCCATCTAACCCAGGATCAGGTATCTTCCTGGGTTCTTTCCTCCCTAGCAGCCAGCGAGCGATTCGCCAGCCTGGCTGATGCCAATGGGAGTGAGGTGGAATAGAAAGCCTGAGAGCAACACATGGAGTAGCTGAGAGGGAAGGGCGGAGCAGGCGTTGCCACATGTAAGGTTTCCAACTCTGGGTCAGAAAATGCATGGAGATTTGGGGGTGCCATCATGTAACTGCAATCAACAGCCGTTGGGGCCGGTTCCTCCTCTCCCTCGAGCCCCCACTGCACATGAATGGAGCCATCGCTGCCAAGCCTGGCGGGCCGGATAAATGCCTTCAGGGGGCCACATTTGGCCCCCGGGCCATAGTTTGGGGACCCCTGCCCTATGGGATCGCCATAAGTTAGATGACTTGATGGCACACAAACAGAAAAAAAATACATAGGCTGATTCCGCGTGGGCCAAAAACAGCAGTGTGAAAACGGTGTGAAAACGGTGTAAAAGGGTTTAAAACAGTGTAAAAGGGTTTATACTGTTTTCACACTGTTTTCACACGGCTGTTTTTGGCCCATGCGGAATCAGCCTTAGTTTTCCATGACGCTTTTTTTTGCTTAATGCTTGTGAGTATGAATATGGTTAAATTGATGTATTAGTTACTTTTATTTTTAAAAAGAAACTATTTATTTTTCTTCATTAACACCCCAGTTTCTCCCCTCTCCAATAGGCACTCAAAGTGACTTATAACATTCTCCTCTTCACCATTTTATCTTCCCAACAATCCTGTTAGTTAGATTAGATTAGGAGTGTCAGACTTACTCAAGGTCATCCAGCAAGCTTTCATAACAGCCTGCCTTCTCCTACCCACACAACAGCAGTTTCTCCCACTCTTCAGCCTACCATTTCAGAAAGATAAAAAGGGCTTTTTTATTTTAATGCTAAAGGTTTATTGCTGGAGCAATGGACCCTATGTGAAACTGACATGAAATTGACCAGGTCTAGTGAAGTAACACTAGACCAAAGATAGCAGGTAGGGAAAGGTAGCAGGCAACCTCCTTAAATGGAGGTTGCATAAAAACAACAATGAAATGGTGGGCAGGCAAAATGGCAGATTGGCTTGGCTAAGGACAATTTGCAGGGAAGAAATCTGTGTGTGTAAAAAAAAACCACCCATGACAAAACCCCACTGCAAAACAAATAGCTGCAGGGTAAGTAGAGCATGCATAAATGGCCACTAACATGTCACAGCAAGTATCCTCGCACATGTAAAGTGGCCTTAAATTAGGAAATGCTAATTTTATGACCAAACTGGTTGCGGGGAAAGTCTATTAAGAACCACAGCTTCCTTATTATAATGTCATCTGCAGATGGTGGGATCCTGCATCATCTCTGTTAAAATGCCCATTGTGAGTGAGGAGTAGCAGCGCTTGGTGTGCTGCTCTCAACATGTGTTTATTAATGAGCCAATGGACCTGCAATTCTCTTGCATTTCTAGTATCTTACCTCTATTTTTAATTGTTGTACTACTGACTTTTCGCATGTTAAAATTCTCATTTGTATTCAATATTATTGCTCTAATATAAATATTACTTATCCATTGTGAAAGCCAACTTGGAATGTTATAAATAGTAAGGATATTTAAATGTGAGAGTTGTGATGCATATGCTGATTTCCAATATTAGGATTTCTTTTTTAATCTACCCCATATGGTTTTAGAATATTTGTCAAGTAAATATGCCTCTCTGGCCATCTATCCACATTCTTCCTTTAAAAAAATCTGCAATAATTTGGCTGATTGAAATAAAATGGTATTTTCCTCCCTATTCTCATTTGTATATGTGTTTCCCTTCTGCAGTTGTTAAATAACTGAAATGTCTCCCTTTGTCAAGATCCTGAAAAACTGAGTTCCTCCTGAAATGAATAAACAATATTTGTTTATAAAAAGCAGAAATATGAGTGCACAATTATTTTATGCCAGTATATGTTATAATTTCAAGTATTGACTACTTTTCTTTGTATTAAAGGAAGTTTATCTTGCAGGGTCTTTAACTGTTTTCTTTTGGTATCCAACATTCTTATTGAAGGCCTTCCAAAAGGGCAATAAAATGGATTGTAACTCTTGCTTTAACATGAATGATCAATGTAACTTAACCATCTATTGCTTTCTTCATTGAAACTTAATGATTTCTTCGGATGAGTGAGGCTTACAATGATGTCCGCAGAGTGTGGGAATGGCAGAACAACTCCTCATTTTCTTTTTCTCTGGCCTATTATACATTGTCCTGCAGTGAGCATACATTTCCTTTGGGGCAAAGTTTTGATTGAGGACATGATTTCACCCCTCTCACATTTACTGTGCCACAGATCCCAGAAGCCCCCGGTTCTGGAAGCAGGCAAACTCTGATGTTTTCCCCAGCTGTGCAGGGAAAGTGAAACTTTGCAGCATTCGTTCTTGTAGCTTTGGGGTTTCTGCTCCTCTCTGTCTTCCCCTGCCCACTCCTTGCAGGCACTTCTGGGGAATTGATTGGTGGCTTTTTAAAAAAAATTACACTGGTGTGTCATTGCAGCAGCTTCATATAAAAGGGCTTCAAATAACGAGCAACCAGGAATGACCTGGAAGCAGGGGCAGGCAAATTGGCAGCAAGCAATGCAGCAGGCAGTGGGGCACTGCCTCACATGTAAACAGCGAAACATGAGGAGACCCCATTACAGAGTGAAGAGCCTCAGGGTAAGTGTTCCATGCATAATAGGCCTCTCTCTCTCTCTCTCTCTCTCTCTCTCTCTCTCTCTCTCTCTCTCTCCCTGTCATGCACAGAGAAGATGCAGTGTATCCAATTTTTGGCATAGCCTGTGGCAAGACAGAACAACCATACAACAGCACCTCTTCATTTCCACAAAGCTATCACCTGTACACAGCTTTTGAGAAAGGTGTTGAGAGTTCTGCAAAGTTATGGAGTAGCCAAAAATGCCTCAAGAGAGCCAGAGAAGTTAAATCAGGCCAAAGTGCTAAACACTTTCTCAGCCAGAAAATGACAGTTGCAAGAAATTAATATGAGGGTGCTGGCAGTTTGAAGACTGTGCAGGGGTATATTTTCATATGGCTTTGGATGGCCTGCCCTGCAAAAAAGGAAAGGGAACCATAAGGACAATAGGATTCTCAAATGCTGTTTTAAATTATAATGGCTTCCTAACAGATCATAGCCTTCTTGTTTGTTAAAATAAGGTGAAGCAAAGCTGTTGCAACAAATTTGGAGGTGGACACTGGAAAAAAAAACCAAATTGTTATTACTATTTGCCTGGCAAAGAATAATGTCTTAGTTGGGAACAGGACAAAACCTGGTTGGCTTCTTTTGCTTTTGGCAAAGTTTTAGAGTTGCACTAACCGTCCAATTTGTTCAGAAAGGAACAGAAATCCCTGGTTGAACCAATTCTCAGTAGAACGAATCAAAGAAAAGTTATGAACAAATTAAATTATCCATATGCTTCTTGATCTAGACCAGGGGTCAGCAACCTTTACCACCCAAAGAGCCATTTGGACCCATTCTCCACGGCCCCAAAGATCTACCGAGCCGGAGAGGCGGCTCTGCATGGAGCCACCTCTGGTTCACCCCCTCCACTCACCTTTCCTTCCAGCACTGGGAGGTGGAGACAGGGAAACCCCCTCTGCCCAATAGAGCAGGCAGCCATCTGCTCCATGGGGCAGAGAGGGGATGGCAGCCATGGCCTACCTGATGCCGCCGCCTCTCACGCTGCGGGAGGCAGTGGCGCTGGGCAGGGAAACCCCCTCTGTGCAATGGCAGAGGGGGGACGGCACTGGGAGGCAGCTGTGCTGGGCAGGGAAACCCCTTCTGCCCAACAGAGCAGGCAGCTGCCTGCTCCGTGAGGCAGAGAGGGGATGGTGGCTGCGGGGATGGCAGAGGGGGGATGGCAGCTGCTCTGGAGGGACACACCCACGCTACCCTCCAACCTCCAGGGGTCAGAGGGCAGCATGGACATGTCCCTTCAGCCCTCCAGAGCAGCGTTGGAAGGAGAGGTGAATGGAGGGGACGCGAAAAGCAGCGCCCTCATGCATGGAGCCACCTCCGGTTCGGCCCCTCCACTCACCTTTCCTTCCAGCACTGCTCTGGACGGCTGGAAGGACACGGCCCCACTACCCTCTGACCTCCAGGCTACACGGAGCCACAGTATGAGGCTGAAAGAGCCGCATGCGGTTCTGGAGCCGCAGGTTGCAGACCCCTGATCTAGACTACTTCAAACATGTTTTTTCTACAAATACCACAATATATAAGGAAAACCTGGATGCTGCTGTGTGTGTACTTGTCAAGTATCTATTCTTTGGGACGTAACTGGGATCGCCTCTCCAAAATGGAATTGTGCATATCTGTCAGAAACAACTATGTATCCCATAGGGATAATAGTCTCCAGGTGGGACCTGGGGATGCCCTGGAATTACAGCTCATCTCTAGATTACAGAAATGAGCTCCCTTGGAGAAAAGGGCAGCTTTGGAGGGTGCACTTTATGACACTGTATCCCACTGAGGTCCCTATTCTCATCAGGCTCCATTCTCAAATAGACGTGGATCTGGCAACCTTACCCCCATCCCTCACCTATTGCCAGGCAGTTCTAGTACACCAGTGTAATTTTCCTTCTAAACCTTTGTAAGGAAACAGTCAATAAAGTAGTTATCAATTCTCAAGGTACAGACATCTTAAACTAATTTAAAAAACCTGTAACTAAATAAAATGTAGTACATACAAATTTCTGATTTCTATAAATATTTTCCTTTCTTTGGTTAATGCTCCCTTTGGGATACTATTTTTATTTCAGCATCTCAAAGAGCGTCTCTGACTGTACTTTTCCTACATGTTGAATCACAGAGCAAATATACTTTTCCAAATATAGATCCAGAAGGTGACAACTTGGTACGAAAGAACCATTCAACTGCTCCCCCCTCCCCCCACATGTTTCTAGTATTCACACACATAACTGCAGCCATATGTTACAAGGAAGTGGCTCCATATGGCTGTGAGTACATGTGAAGCAGAACTCAGCCCTTAGGGTTGAAATCCTAAAGAAAGTTTCCTGGAAGTAAGCCGCAATGAATAATATGGGACTCATTTCTCAGTAGACCTGCTTGGAATTGCTCTCTAAAGATAGGATGTCAACCAGGAACTTTCCCGCCCCCCCCTTGATCGTTCACTTGAATCTATTTTGCTGTACATTGAACTTATTACTATTTCTTAAACTATACACTAATCCATGGGTTGAATCAAAATATAGTGGGGGGGGGGGCGGGCAAGTATTACATGATTATAAAGATCTGTATGTACTTTTTTCTACTTTGACCTTTCCCCAATTAGGGTATGGGTTTTTTTTTATGTAGAATACTTAGGAAGAAAAATAAAATGGAAACTAGTGAATTTTACAAAATTTATCCCTCACATTATTATTTTATATCCAGTGAGACTTTGAGAACTGCAGTGCAGTCCTAAGAAGGACTACTCAAAATCCGTTTGAAGTCTATTCAATGGTGATTACTCTCCGAAAAATGTTGTTTGGATTTCAGTGTTAGCTTTTTAAAAGCATCCCTTAAGTCAAATTTTCAAAGCAAAACTTGAAAATATTTTATCTCCAAATTTCAATTTATTCTCAGCATTTATGGAAAATTAACCTCACTTCTAACAGATAATTTTGACTTGTTTCATAGTGCTCTGCAGTTCCAACTGGTTTTTCTTTTGCTCTATTTTCTCAGCTCAAAGAGCTGCAGTATTGTTTATTTCCCTTTGATGTGTACATCATCATTTTGCATTCAGAAGACTTTACTGCATGTACATTTCAAGCACTTAACAATACAATTTTCCCTCTGCATAGCTTCTGGATCTAATTCCCAAACTGCTTTGTATAGTCTGAGGACGCTTTAAAAAGAGGTTTCATGATCATGGTAGAATATCTTCTGGAAGAGAAGCAGTGTGAAATTGCATGCACTTTTTCCTAGGGCACATTTCCTGCTGTTATTCCTTTTTTAAAAAGTTGAGGCTTTAATTCTCAGTCATTTGCTAACTAAAGCCACATTGTCTTGTGGGGTCTGTAGAAGCTATACACTTTGAAGACCACAGAATGAGTCAGTTTTACATGTCTTGAAAACTATCCTAGGAATGGATCCCTATGAAAAAGGCATGCCATTCAACATCTGACAGTGGATAGTAGGTACATGTGTTTTATATTAGGTAAAAACAGTTCATAGCATGACAACGAGCAAGTCAAATAAGTCAGCTCCTTTTTATGGGATCTGGGGGAAATTCACCACCAAAGAATTTTTGACAGACTAACTTAAAAATATAGTCATTTTTAAAGCCCAGGAAACACATTTTCCCCTTTAAGATGTCATATATTTGCACGTTTTGGATTGCTGTCACAAAATGTTCTTCTCACTGAATACCAAACTATTGAAAACTTCAAAATTAACTCAGTACTAAAGCAATAAACATAGCGTACTTGGATGTTAAATTCAAAGCATCAATTTTCATCTGATTAGATATAATATATTACCACTAGGACGTGTTCATTCAATACTTAATGCTGTACCCTGGCCTGATGAAGCACCAGACATTTCTTAAATATCTGTGTAAAGCCTACATGCACCATATTTATATTCAAACTAACAAAATAGATGTCAAAATTATCATTACTCCTTCAGATCTAGCAAACATTACTTTGGACAAAGGTTTTATAATGCTGTCTAACCCTGCCTGCTCTTTCCTTTCTACTTGTGTCTGTGTTTATGACATAGGAAAAAACATTTAATATCTAATTGCACTCAAGTGAAGATGTGAATGGTCGAGGGCAGGGGAGTAAGAAAGTCTGGAACATTTTCTGAGAACCTTTTTTTTCATTTTTGCAGACCAAAACCAGAAAATTTGAGGGCAGGATGTAAAATATCCTCTATTCTCTCTTTTGGAATAAGGTATTACTCAAAGAGTATATTATGAAGACTTTCATATAAGATGATCTACTGCATTCAGATAAAGATTATTTCTGTGTATCCTGTAGACATATACAACACTTTAAAAAATATTTTAGCCAGTGCGGTGTAGTGGTTAAGAGTGGTGGACTCTAATCTGGAGAACTGGGTTTCATTAGCATTGGCCTAGTCACAGCTCTCTCAAAACTCCCAGCCCTACCTACCTCCCAAGGTTTCTGTTGTGAGGAGAGGAAGGGAAGGTGACTGTAAGCCAATCAGATACTGGTGCTCTGCCCTGCATCAAGGGTATGATTCCTGTGGGGCAGAGATTTCTGTACTGACACCATCCAAGTTGTGGCACTGAAGATCCTGGAAATCCTGCAATTAGCGAGAGCGGAGAATCCCCAATGTTTCCCTCTCACTTCAGAGTTTACGCTCCTTCCGGGTTACTCCCCCAACAAAAGTCAAAAGCAAAAATTGACTTTTTGGTTTTTTGAAGACCTTTAAATGGGATAGCCATATTCTTTATATCAATATTGTGCAGGCTGATTTCATTGCTTTTGTATTTTTAGGGAAGTGCTGGCTGTGGATCCCTGTGAGGAGTAGGGGGTGGGAGGGAAACAAATATTGATATCTCATTTCCCCCCACTCCTCAAAGGGATTGACAGCTGGCATTTCTCTAAAAATGCAAAAGCAATGAAACCAGGCGACACAATATTGATATAAAGAATATGGCTATCCCATTGAAAGGGCTTTAAAAAACAAAAAAGCTCAGCTTTTGATGGGAGAAACCCAGAAGTGGAGGAAGGCAAGCATGCAAGCTGAATGGCAGGCAGTGGGGCACCTAAGAACATAAGAACATAAGAACAAGCCAGCTGGATCAGACCAAAGTCCACCTAGTCCAGCTCTCTGGTACTCGCAGTGGCCCACCAGGTGCCTTTGGGAGCTCACATGTAGGATGTGAACGCAATGGCCTTCTGCGGCTGTTGCTCCCGATCACCTGGTCTGTTAAGGCATTTGCAATCTCAGATCAAAGAGGATCAAGATTGGTAGCCATAAATCAACTTCTCCTCCATAAATCTGTCCAAGCCCCTTTTAAAGGGGCTTGCACCTCCTCATGTTTAAACAGGGAAATGAAAGGAGACCCCACTGTGAAGGCACTGTAGGGCTAGGAGCATCCTGGAAAGCGCTCCATGCATAACGGGCCCAAGACTCCTTAAAGGTTGAGAAAAGCAGGGTATAGAAACCAACTCTTCATTTAAATGTCCACAAGTAATATACTGTAAGGTGTATGACTAGACACAAATGAAATGCTCAGTGTTATCACTGTTACAAAATTGGCATAATATCCAAATATGTTGCTAGTCCTATTAAGATTGTATAAGACTTTTGTTTACTACAAAAGCTTATGTAACCCCCATGCCCAGAATGGGTTGGCCCAGAATGGGTTGACCCAGTAAGGGGGTGGAGACTCAGAGCAGCAGAAAGGCTGAAAGAGCTCTTTGCAGAAGACAAGGGTACCAGACTCGGACCTTGATTTCTATAAGCCCTTAACACCTTGTTAAGGTAATTGCAATATTGTTGGGAACTACTGGGAAGGTAGTTGTTGTTTTTGCTATGTTGTAAATGTTGGAGTTTATTGTTTCAGGGTTTTCTTTTGTGGTTGTAATGGGTGAGAGTTCTCCTGGAGACCTTCATCATGTTGCAACCTGTTCATCAAGCCCTTGGAGTCTTCAGGAGCCAGCCAACTTGCAAAGAAGAATTTGGACTTGGCAATATCAGTAGACTGTAAATAGAAGGACTTGAAATGCAACCTGAACAGGACCTTGAATTGTAGCGTTAAATGTTGATGTTTTAAAAGTGTTAATTGTAAAGAAAAGTAAACCATTTTGTTGTTTAAAAATTGTTGTTGCAACTCATTCCAAGTACTGCCCCACAGAACCCACAAGCTGAGGTTACAAATGGCCCAATGTGGGGCTTGGAAGTGAATTGCAAATATAAATTACTTACAATGGAAGTGTGCAGCAAGTTGGGGTTTGATCCCCATATAACTGTTTTGTTATTTGATGTAAGTTCAAGAGATGTTGCTATGTGAATTTGAAGCATGATTCTGTTTGGCAGTTGCATGAAGGAGGGGATTCCAGTTGCAACCCCCATCCCTTCTGCAAACTAATTGGCTGAATGCATACATTTGCTGGAAAGTTTTGCAAACTTCCAGTGCAGCTAAGTTTGGAACAGTTGGAAATCCTTGCAAGGGAAAGACAATGTTCTGCATTCAGATGCACCAAATGTGGTTCCTCCAAGTACAGGAATCTCTGGGGAAATCATTGTGCAATGATTTCAAGAGTTGCATTGTAATTACTGTCGGGACGACAGAATTTTAGTGGGGGAGAATGTAACCCCCATGCCCAGAATGGGTTGGCCCAGAATGGGTTGACCCAGTAAGGGGTGGAGACTCAGAGCAGCAGAAAGGCTGAAAGAGCTCTTTGCAGAAGACAAGGGTACCAGACTCGGACCTTGATTTCTATAAGCCCTTAACACCTTGTTAAGGTAATTGCAATATTGTTGGGAACTACTGGGAAGGTAGTTGTTTTTGCTATGTTGTAAATGTTGGAGTTTATTGTTTCAGGGTTTTCTTTTGTAGTTGTAATGGGTGAGAGTTCTCCTGGAGACCTTCATCATGTTGCAACCTGTTCATCAAGCCCTTGGAGTCTTCAGGAGCCAGCCAACTTGCAAAGAAGAATTTGGACTTGGCAATATCAGTAGACTGTAAATAGAAGGACTTGAAATGCAACCTGAACAGGACCTTGAATTGTAACGTTAAATGTTGATGTTTTAAAAGTGTTAATTGTAAAGAAAAGTAAACCATTTTGTTGTTTAAAAATTGTTGTTGCAACTCATTCCAAGTACTGCCCCACAGAACCCACAAGCTGAGGTTACACTTACTACAAAAGTTATTATTTTTATTTTCAACTTGCACATCCTACTTTTCAGACGGCAAAAACTAAGCAACTTTCCTAAGGTAGCATAGAATGCAGCAGTCTGAAACTCTCTCAGGTACCGGGTATATACAAAATTTTCCCCAAGACAATTAAGATATTTAAATTCTATAAATGTGCCAAATCTTTCAATTTTATATTTCAAGTTATAAAGTTTTATATTTCAAGTTATAAATTATGCATTTTATGCTTGAAAACATTAAATAAATTTAGGTGCCATATGAAGGTATTATATACTTCAATTCCCACCAAAATTTCTGGTTCATCCAGGGTTTTTTCCCCTTATAGCTTCAAAATTTTCAGAAAGTTTACATCTATGTACACAAGTCTGGATAAATAAAATTTTGGTCTCTCCTCCTTTTTGGCATTGTACATCCACATGTTCTAGAAGAAGAAGTTTGGATTCATACCCCCACCCTTTCACTCCTGTAAGGAGACTCAAAGGGGCTTACAAACTCCTTTCCCTTCCTCTTCCCACAGCAGATACTTTGTGAGGTAGGTGGGGCTGAGAAAGTTCCAAAAAACCATGGCTAGCCCAAAGTCACCCAGCAGGAATGTAGGAGTGGGTAAACAAATCTGGTTCACCAGATAAGACTCTATGTAGGAATGGGGAGTCAAACCCAATTCTCCAGATTAGATTCCATTGGCTCTTAACTAATACGCCATGCTGGCTCTCTTTCTATTCTAATGTTACAGGGTTACCCACTTAAATTTCCACTTGGTTTTTCAGACTTGTGTACCTTCAGAAGGAAAATGTATATCACCCTGCTGGTGTGAGTCTCCTGAAAGGAACCAGACAACTTTGCTAAAGTTTGCTTGGGAGGGGCAAATGCTGTGGGCAAGCAATTGAAGGTGAGCCTGATGCCCACAGAATGATTGCCCAGCCATCCAAACTTTAGCAAAGTTGTCTGGTTCCTTTCAGGAGACTCACACCAGCAGCCCTGCAGGAAATTTGATGTCCCTACCCAGAACAATCCCTCCCCCCAGCCCTTCCCCCAAATCTCCAGCACAGAACAAGCTGGGGATAACAGCAAGCCCCACTGAAGTCTATGGTGCGAAAAGTTAATTAATTTTTTCCCACCATAGAACTTGCTGAAGATCCTGGCAGATTCTGTGTTCTGCAGTTAGCCAATGGGGAATTTCTGTGCAGGCTGCACATTTTTGAAGATAGAGGCACCAAACTTTCAAGGTGGCTCCAGTAGGCCTTCGTGGTAATAACATCCAGTCTTGGTGAATTTTGCTTCTGGGAGGTGTCGGGGGAGGGGTTGAGAGAGTTCTGAGAGAACTCAGCCAGCTGGCTTCATGTGTAGGAGCAGGGAAACAAAATATGCCTTTTGGGGGCCCATAAAATTGGACCCCCAGAAGCAAAGTTCACCAAGCCTGGATGCAATTACCAGGAGGGCCTCCTGGAGCCACCTTGAAAGTCTGGTGCCTCTATCTTCAAAAATGTGCAGCCTGCACAAAAATTCCCCATTGGGTACAATGGTGCCAAGGCACTGCAGAGCAGAGAATCTGAGCAAATTTCTTGGGGCGCACTTGGGGCACCTGTCAGGGCGCATTTGTAAAGCTACTGGCACCAAAATTTCAGGGTCTCATCTGGAGTTTGTCCTGACGATATCACCTGAGATTGGTGAAGTTTGATTCAGGGGGCCCAAAGTTATGGATCCTCAAAGGGGTAGTCCCCATCTCCTGTTAGCTCCTACTGGAAACAATGGGGGATGGGGCACCCACCATAATTTTGGACCCCCTGAACCAAACTTCACCAAATCTGGGTGGTGTCATAAAGACATAAAGACAGTCATAAAGACAGAGAAGATTCCAAAGAATTGCGGAACTTTATATCAACATCTGTGTAACAAGATGAATTACTTTTTTTATATTATTCATCATCATTTTCCTTTTTTTCTCATTTTATTTTATATATATATATATATCCCCCTTTCCTTATTTTTTAAAATGCAATACCTTAGATCTTGTTTTACTATTGAATTATTATTGGATTACATTTCTGTACAATGGGAATTGATATTTTTATTGTTTGTGATATAAATAAAACTTTAAAAACAAAAAATAAAGACAGTCTCTGGATGATACCCTGCAATTTTAGTGCTGCTAGTTTTAAAATGTGCCCCCTGCAGGCCAAAACACCAAAAAACACCAAAAAATACAAAAAAATCAGACCCAAATTTTTCAGGTATACCCGAATATTCGAGTACATTCAAATTCGTTATTCGTCTTATTCGAGCATACGGTTAATTTTATGCCTGAATACATCTGAATCCAAATTTTACCGAATATCTAGGGTATTGACCAAGCCTAGCTTGTGCCCTGCCCTGCTGTTTGTAAGAGTTTCTGCTCACACTTTCAGCCTGAGAAAGTTATCAAGCCACAAATGTTATCTGCCTTTTGGAATGTGTATGTATCTTTCTCTCCTTCCCCCTCATTCATCTTTCACAGCCGTTCCAGTTCCTGGCAGCTTGCTCGTTTGAGGTGGGAGGGGGAAGAAAAAAGGAGAACCGCTGGGATCATATAATTGGTGTCTTGTGAAAAGCTGACAATTTTTAGTTACATACCTATGCTTGCTATCAATAAAACAAGGATTCTGTTACCAAAGTATTGGTTCCTGTTTTTCGAGTAAGACTGGGATCGTGACACATCATTAGTTGGACAAAACTTTGACCTGTTATGTACTTTTGTTTTATTCTGTGGAGAGTGTACACTCAATTAAGGGCAAAGTTTCTTTTATGGACTTTTAACACTCCCAAACTCACCACACTGCAGATTCGATAAGCCCCACAGATTCCAAGAGTGGACAAACTACATATTTTTCCCTGCCAGCAAAGGGAAAGAGAAATAAAGAAGAAATTAGTTTTGCTTGCCTTGCCTTCCCCTGGCTAACAGCACTGCACTTCCTCAAACTCTACCAGCAGCCATTTCAGGACGATTCGAGGTGCTTTTTAAAAACTGCTAGCAATAGTCTGTCACTGGAGCTAATGAAACCAAAACAAATAAGCAACCCCCCACCGAAATGTTCCTGTCTCTCTTCTCTTCCTCTCCCCCCTCCCTCGCAAGCCTCATTGTTGCTTCTTTGAAGCCAGTTTGTGACAGTCTGGAGGGAAAGAAAAGGAGGGGGTGTGAATTGACACTATCCCCTCTTTTCTTTGCCCTTTCCAGCTCTGCACAAAAAGGTATGGGGAAACCTCCCTTCACAAGAAAGAGCCAAAGAGTTACTCATGCATAATGTGCCATATTTATGGTGCATTCCTTGACTATGTGGAATGTTTGAGCTAAAGTAAAAGACAAAAGCAAGGTACGATGGAAGAAGTGGTATGACCAACTAATTTGTAGATGATCAGGAGCCACATGCCCACCGCAGGGTCCCCACACTATAAAGAAGGTATCTGAGATGGCATTAAACTTCCAAAAGCTCAGATTTTAAAAAAATGCCCTCAGAAAAATGGAGTGATTAAACCACTAGAATGATGCACATTAGCTCTGCCTCAGAAAGAAAGAAAAACAAATCTGTGCGTCCACAAAGGGTGAAATATACACATACAAAGGGTGAAATACACACACGTACAATTCTATTTTGGGGTCACTACAGGCATGTAAAAATGCCAGAAATTGGCACTGTGGAGGTCAAAAAAAGCAAATCATCTTAGAACAGGGGTCGGGAACCTTTTCCCCTCAAAGAGCCATTTGGCTCACCACCAAATTTGGCTCACCACCAAAGAGCCATTTGGCTCACCCCCCCCCCACTCGCTCGCCCCCCGTCCGCTCCCCTGCCGACTTGCTCGCTCGCTCGCCCTCCCTCCCTCCGCCCGCTCACCCCCCCCCGCGGGCTAGAGATGTGCCCGCCCTGCTTCCTGCAGGGCGGGCGAAGAGGGGCCCGGCGGCTCAGCCTGCCCAGCTGCCGGGAGAGCGCCCGCCCCGCAAGCAGCGGGGCGGGCAGGAGCCAGAGCCTGCGGCGCGGCCTCGCCAGCCGCGGGCTAGAGATGTGCCCGCCCTGCTTCCTGCAGGGCGGGCGAAGAGGGGGCCGGCGGCTCCGTTCATGGAGCCGCAGAACAGAGGCGGAAGAGCCACATGCGGCTCGCGAGCTGCGGGTTCCCGACCCCTGTCTTAGAAGAATAAGGACGGACTGAGAAAGGCAAAATTCAATCAGTAGGATAAATAGAGCTGATCTGGAAAGGATCAACAACCAACCATCAACACAGCAGGGGAAAACTATATAGCAACCTTACACGAGCCACCCTAATTGCCATTCATTTTGTAAAACAGCCAAGGCATAATCCCAGATGAAGGGAAGTGTTGGATTTCTTCCATTGGCAGCTTCTGTCCTCAGTGGCAGAGAGACTCTCTATAGGAAGAGAAGCCTACAAATAAGACAACCAGTCAAAGTTTAAAGACTATAACACAGAGATGACAGGACCCTGACTTGCATGGGCCAGACTAGTCTGATCTCATCAGATCTTAAAAAAGCAAGCTGGGTTGGCCCTGGTTAGCTCTGAATATAAGACCACTAAGGAATACCATAGTTGCTGTGCAGAGGAAGGCAATGGCAAACCACCTCTTAGAGTCTTGAAAACCCTACTGAGTTGCCATAAGATGACCTAGACCTGAAAGAGCATCTTTTCGGATACCTTAGCTCATAATCATTCAAAATAGCACTCTTTTACTGTCCCAGGACTAGTAGTAGACAGAATGATCTATCAGTAGGAAGACAGGCAACCTCCTCTCAGAGGAGAGGTGGAGAAGATCTTGGGTGTGAGTTCACAAAGTGAACAATACAGCAAACCAGATTTTTTTTACTTTCTCTTGTAGAGCATATCACCACAGAGGATAGATGACTGAATCTCAAGAATTTTTGGCAAATTTAATTACCAGAGGTTTGTTTTTAGTAGGAAAGGCCAAAGTATTTGGCATCTTGAGAGAGAAAAACTATGTACACAACCCTGAGACACCATGTTATTTGAAGGCGGGGAAGATAAGGTGACTCTTAAGGATACAATAGCAAGCCTGTTGTTCCTTGTAGAGTGTTGTCAACTGGACTAAAGAATTCATAGCCTCTCTGTGGAGCAACCATAACAACTAGTTTCTTTTCTTTTTCACTAATTCCTAGCATGTTCTTTTCTTTTTCATGAATTCCTAGCATGGATGATGGCAGTGTAAAAAGACTGTCCTAGACTAAAGGAACAGATTTGTCATGTCCCCCACCAGCTTATGCTGGTGGGTCAAGATACCTTCAAAAGGAATAGTAAAGGGACCATAGTGACCTGTTGATTCACACCTTCAAGGGACAGTGCAGAATAAATTGTGTCCTGCCCAGGCTAACAGATTGTAGTACTCATACTCCACAGTGGCTGAATTAGAAATGAAATGCTATTTAACCTGCAAGCTATCAACAGCAATAGAGATGACCAGTGGAATCATGCATATCTTTGCTAAAGGATTATAATAGAGGCTCTAACTGTCAGGGTCTGTTCCCCTGTTGTGGATGATAGTGAGGATGATAGCCTGTTATGCCGGTCTTTTGACTCAGCAAGACCTAGCCGCAGCAACTCACTGGAGGATGAGGAACCAGCTGCGGCCACACCGGCCTCTGATGGCCTTACAGATCTAGGGCCAGCTCAGCCAGCACCCCCAGAACAGGCCCAGAGCTCACCTCCAGCCCCCACCCAGCTTGCAGTCCTCCTAGTTCCCCTACCCCGCTAGAGCAGCACCGGCAATGGCTGCAACAGGACCTGACAGAGCGCCGGCGATCAGCTAGACTGGCTAGACTGGCTGTGAGTGCTCACAGTCTCAGCACCCTAAGCAAGATGTGAGTGCTCACAGACTGGTCTCCCTGAAGCTTGGCAATTAGTCCCACATGGATAAAAAGGGCTGGTTGCTGCTTCATGCCTTTGCAGACACAACAGCTCATATTGATGGTGAAGCAAGTTTTCAGACAGAATGGCTTTTGAACCTGGGCCTCCCAGATCCTAGCCCACCACTCTAACCAAACTGGCTTGTATTACAGATGGTTTCACATAACAGTGACTCCAGAGACAGTCTGAGCCCAGTTGAAATATGAACTCCACCCCAGAAGCAGCAGATTAAGAACCCTGGGGAGAGTCGGCACTATTCCCTAGTAGGAAGAATGGAGTGCAGGTATACATGAAACTGGCAGGGAAAAATTGCTTACAAAAGGATATGGCTTACAGGTGCATGTTTATCTTTTCTATTGAAAACAGGAGCAACCACTACGTATAACATAATAACAAAACACTAACAAAACCCAAAATGGAAGTTAACTTAAAATAAAACAAAACACCACTGGGTTCTTCAAAGAACAGTCTGGCTTAGACTTAGGACAGAAGGCCCACAATGAGGGGCCCAACCATTCACAGGGCATGGAATTTCAGGACTTGAGAGCTACATCTGAAAAAGACCTCTGTTGCACACCCACCAATCTCAACTCACAACCCCATCCAGAGAGGGGGGTCAAATCCGCAGGTTGGAGCTGTACGAGGTTGTGCCAGCGAATTTGCCTTTCACAGAAGTCTTGCCCTGGCAGAAGAATGAACCCACTGGTGGGCAGTTGATGCAGCTTTCCCCAGTGGTGAGATGCAGTGGTGGACATCATGCCAGCATCCCTGTGCCCCCACTGCCACTACCCAGTGTGGTTTCTGTAAAACTGGGGAACATAATCCTTGCTGTGAGCTGATATTAGTGCTCTTGCTACTGCATTCTATACAAACTGAAATTTCTGAGCTGTTTTCAAAATTAGTGCCATATACAGCACGTTACAGCAGTCTAATCTGGATGTTACCAAGGCATTATAACTGAGGCCAGATCTGAAAATTCCTAGAGTGGTCACAGCTGGTAAACCAGCCTCAACTTGAAAAAAAAATTCTCAACAACTCACTCTTGCCATGTATTTCCCAACTAGGACCCAAAAATAGTCTAAAATTGCAACAATTGCAAAACTGCCTTTTCAGGCTGAGCACTGCCCCACTGAGAATGGGCACATCCACAACCCTGGTACCAGGGTAGCTTCACTCCCATAACCAGGCTGCCACACAGACTAAGAAGGGTGCTCTGTCAAGCACTATGCCAGGGAAGAATAAATTTAATGACAGGCAGGAATGATTGAAATACTGGAAGTGGTGGTGGTATAAACCATTTTGAAGATAAACTTCTTGCACAGAAACCCTAGTTACCTCAGACTTCACTTGGAAAATTATAGTAGGATCAGATACCAAGGTTCAAGAATGCAAGGGATGGTAGGTCTTCTTTTTCCAAGGATTCTGTCTAGTTTCTCAGGCTGAACTGAAAAGTATTCATAGGTAGTGGATCAGTGGAAACTTTTGAAACATCTACTACAACTATATTTAATGTGTCAAAATGCCAGGCAACTACTATGCAGATGCCCTCACTAATTGATTATGCAACTTCATTGTTACTTACATATGCTAAAATGGGTGGATTCCAATCAACACATGCAAATCATAATTGCTGTCTGCACCCTTTACACTTGTTAACAAATGAAAATGGTTCTTTCTCCCATCCTGGACATTCCACAGGTATATATACTTTCAGAAAGGAAATCCATTAAAAATTTTAAAAATTAGTAGATCATAATTGTAGCATTCTCACACTGTGTATAATTAAGAAAATTAACATGTTAGCACAAGGAGCACTTCCATGATGCCCAAATATATACTGCACATGATACATCTTGCTTTATTATTGTTTATATATACAAAGATGCATCTTGCATTGCACAATTTGCTACTTCTATTGAGAGCTATCTCATTTCCTCACAACAGCATATTTCCATCGTATCTATCCTTCTTGAGTGAAGCATAGTTTTCCTCCTCTTTCTCTTCACTTTTTGTAGGGTTGCCAGCTCTGGGTTGGCAAATACCTGGAGATGTTTAGACTGGAGCCTAAGGAGGGAAGGATTTGGGGAAAGACTTCAGTGGGGTATGATGCCACAGAATCCACCTTCCAAAGCAGCCATTTA
Organism: Sphaerodactylus townsendi; assembly: GCF_021028975.2. NCBI lineage: Eukaryota > Metazoa > Chordata > Lepidosauria > Squamata > Sphaerodactylidae > Sphaerodactylus > Sphaerodactylus townsendi. Next base: position 107,608,836 of record NC_059425.1, read on the forward strand.
CTCCCAAGTGATCACTATCAGTTGGAGATCAGTTGTAATCCCAGAAGGTATCCAGTTGTTACCTGCAGGTTGCCAACACTGTTTGGCCAGGCCAGTATGGGTATAGTATCAGGGCATCTTTGTCTCCTTTCCCTAGTCAGCTGGGCTAGTCTATTCTTGCAAGCTCACTTGCTGCCTGAAAGTAGGCTTCATTTCTAAGTTGGGCACTGGTTGTTAGGATCAGGTAGACGGGCAGAGTCAGAGTCAGAAGTGAGACTTGATCTTTATTTCATTCTGAAAATGGTCCATCTGCTATTGTAGCCATGGGCCTTGGCACATCATGTGCATATGATTTTTTAAAATATTTTTGCAATACTTCTTTTGAATCTGAGACCACTGTAGAGTGCCTTCCATGACCAAAACAAACAAAAAGTTCTCATGAAATGATTCTTTTATATGAATTATATAAAATTTCCAGTGAAGCCAGCCCCTATGCTTTTAATAGTAATGTATCAGACAATGTCCAACTTAATGACGTACAAAGCTTGTGAAATTTCTTTAGCTCTTACAAGAGCCTAACCTTAATGCACAGGGTCAGCAATAACAAAAACAATATATCAAGATAACAATAAAATGCTACATTAAAATCAGTGTATTGGCTAAAAATTTATTAACAATTGCTCTTTCCCTGCCTAATTCTGGTCATCAAAAGCACTCACAAATGAGAAAGTCATGCAGCACCTCCACAAAGCAGCTATGCATAATGAAGAAGATGCCATGACTAATGGGAGGGGTGCAAAAGAGTTTAAACAATATCCTGAGTCCATGCAAAATTCCCAGGGAAGCTCTTTACTACACCAGCATCATATACAGATCAAACCTTGGACTGTTTGTTAGAGCAAAGCCACGTCTGTAAAATGCCAGATACATTGATCATAATGGTGGCTGCAACAATCTCAGTCTAATTTCAAAACCCAACTCTATTCTATTTACTCTGAAACCTTTAAGACACTCCTTGTAAAAAATGCTAATTCTAAAATGAGCAGTTTAAACAGAGCTTAGAAAATAATGAAAATGGCCGCCAAATGCCAGTTCAGTTAGGGGACAACCACAACCCACTCCTATACCAAGTCAAATTCTTCATCCTGATGCTATTCTTACTCATCCAAAAGTCCCATGATGTAAGATTTGGCTGGGAGCAATGGCTACTTCAAGGCAACTGTTTTAATCAGTCCAAGACTGTTTATGTAATAAAACATGACACATAAACAGCATTCATGTCCTGGGATAATTCTCTTCATAATGGAAACTTATAAAAAACTTTGTTCCTTGACTGTAGTTCTCACATTCTATAATGTGTGAAAACGACAACACCTTCGTGCTTCTGTCTCTGCATGTATTTTTAAATGTGTTTTTGTTTCCAATCCCAACCTTTTGGTAAAATCAGCAGCGGTGATTAAACTAGGAGGTAGGCTGAACCTAAAACTATTATACAAAGCTTCCTAACAAAAGAATAATTCGGTAGTGGAATAAGCTGCCAATTTCCTCTCTTGACTAAATAAATGTTTGGTGAAACAGACATCCGTTGAGGATGCTTTGGTCCCAGACAATGTATCTTTTGAGCAGTTAAGTATTTACTTGGCCAGTGCCAAGATAGGAGAAATCCAGGGCCTGTGCACCACATCAAGTTCCATAATGGAAGAACGGCAGGATACCAATATAATAAATGAACAATTCACAATGAACTCTTAGACTAAACTTCATATTGCTAATACAGAAGGTATGTCACTGGGATTAATGCAAGCATCCAGCTTGTCTCAAAAAGCAAGCTGTCTCAAAATATATTCCATTTTTTAAAATTATATCAAACACTTGTTTTTGCCGACAAAATGAAGGAACAGACAACAGTGAAAATATCAACAAACCCTACTTTCAGTCACTCATGTTAACTCTGAAAGGCTCTAGCAATAGCTTCTACAAATTGTCCACTTTGTGCTCTATGAATATCAATTCCATTAACTCTAACCATTTAAAATGGAAAATTCTACTGATATTGAAGGCAGCTACCTGTTTCTTCTCCAGTCCAGTCTATAGGTTTGTAGCTTGGTTCTGCTCTGTTACAGGTATCACACTACAAACCTCAGTAAGGATGTTATTGGCAATTAAAAAGAACAAACTGAACGTGAAAAAATTGAACTGCTAGACCAAATAATTACAGAGAAGTTGATCAAGTTGCTTTCAAATGCTGGCTAGCCAGTATAAGTGGGCCACTCTTGTGGTCTTCCACAGAATTAAGACAGTGTAGCATCCAGAAGGCCTTTCAACTTACATCATCAGTTTCTGTGTTTTGCCTTGCTATCAACTCCTGACTGATTCCTCCAGCTTCCATGCATCTGCAGTTCCTCCTGCACAGTAGACTTTCAGTCTTCCTGTAGGTAGTTCTGCTAACAGTTTCTTTTTCATCCACAGTCAGAGCACACCTGTGACCATGTGGCATGTAGTCTCATTCCAGCCTGATTATTTGGTAAGACCTTGACACTATGTCTTCCTAATTCAGACATCAACATGACAATCTGTTCTTAAGGCGTGAGAATGCATAACTGCCTAATATTTGAGATGGGTACTCTATGCAGAAGCCTGCACATGGAATTCTTTCTTCCCTCCAAAGGGGGAAATTAATGTGATGGCGCCTTCACATATATGTGCATCAGCATGCCCCCTTAGGAGCATGGTGGAAGGAAGAAATGTCTTTTTATCCACCATATAAACAAAGCACTATCCACACAAGTAGTCTGAGCTCGACTTCTGCTAGCTAGAGCGCAACTTTGACCATAATCACTAGATAAAGGTTTGCCATTCCTGTCCTATGCTCTCTTATTCCTCTCCAGATGCTGTTGCTACTTTCTTTGGGCATGGGAACAATCAAGTAGCAGATGCACATTACAATCCTAAACAGAGTTACCCATTTTCCTCAATGGACCTAGAACACTGTAACATTGCTTAGAAATGCAGTGACAAATGCCTATAATTGGAATTTTTCCTTCTTTTTTTGCACAATGGCAGAAAGATGTTCTTTCTTCCAAGCAAGTACTCTTCAAAATAAAAGAGACACATAAGCTTTACATATGATTTCTCGTGTGTGTCTGACTTTCTTTTCAACTGCTGGGAGTACATATGTAAAAGATCTGGAATATAATTTTAAATCTATAAGGTTTTATGGCTATGAAAGACAGTGCTTTCTATTTGTGTCACATGCAGATATATTTCAATAGAACAGCATTTTAAATCTTCCACCTCAGGAGGACTTGAAACTATGGGTCAAATAAGGCTTGCTCTTGTTCAGAAAAATAGTTAATGAAAACTCTAATATCGCAAGGCATGTGGCAAATTTCTGTGCCTATGTGATTCAAACTCATGGCAAAGGTGGTCATGTTGCATTTTAAACAAAAATGTATTATATAAAAAATATTCTCACCCTTAAGTTTCAGTGCTTAATTATATGCACTTTTTATTTTATATCAAATTATAAATTGTGAGTAGTTTTATGAGCTTTCTTAGATGGTCCTTTATTTTGTTATTCTGGAATTTGTATTATTTTATTCCATGATTTGTTAGTGGCCTATGGTTGTAAATCAATCAATCTTCCACCTAATTTTTTTAAAGTATTATTCTGTACATCTGGAAACAGCACTTTTGTTTACATTTTAACTTTTTCTCATAAAACGGGATGCAAGGAAAGCCATGCCTGATGCAGATTTCCTTCATAGACCCCCTCCCTGATCCCTACACCAGGGCAAGTTCTTACTAGATTCATAAATGCTGACTGCCCTCCTTTTATCTTTGCTTCCCCCCTGAAACTGACAGGGAAAGCCAGTTTTAAGGATGCTAAGAAAACCTCACTTATCCATTCCTTTTTCCTGCTTTCATATTTGCTACTGCTGCAAATCCATGTTATTTATTTTATTTTATTAAAAACGATTTTATGCTGCCTTTCCACCCGATTAGGGGCCTCAAGGCAGCAAACATTAAAAAATTTAAATGTTCAAACAATTAGAATACGTTTGAAATTGTAAAACAATTAAATTAAAACATATAAACAAACACCACCAGGAAAGCCAGTCACATCTAGTGGGGTTATGCCAGATGAAACAAAAAAGTATTTGCCTGCTGGTGAAAGACACTGATAATGGGAGATAGTACCAAAGTTTTGGCGCCACAATTGAGAAGGGTCTTTCATGGGTTGCCAGCTGTGTGGATCATCAAGTATCCAATCCAGGGATAATGCAGAATAAGAGGATATAGGGAATGTTTTTTCTAATAAGAGTAAAACTAACAAGTGGCTCTCAAATAAAACCAGATGTATATTGCTGGATCCCCCTTAACAAATGTGTTGATAAGGACTGTCCTGTTGGCAGTGGGAAACAGAACACAAAAGCACCACTTTTTTTTTAAGGCTCAGCTTTGTTGTTTACCTGTAAGGAACAGTTATATGACACCTCTTGAGGCTTTTTCACATGATACAGTTCCAAAGAGGACTCGTGACTGAGAAATCCTTTATTTCCACTGTTTTGCACATGTAGATGTGGGACTTTTAGCATATATTAAAGGTCAAAGAAGAAGTCCCGAGTGGTAAGCTGCAGTACTGCCATCAAAACTCTGCTTATAACCTATCAATCCCAATGGAGGTCTGTTTCCGTTAGCGGGCTGAAGGTTGACTTAGCCTTCCATCCTTCCGAAGTCGATAAAATGAGTACCCAGTTTGTTGGGCAAAAAGTGTAGATGGCTGGGGAAGGTAATGGCAAACCATCCTGTACACATAATCTCCCTAGAAAATGTCATAATGTGACATCACACCATGGTTCAATAGTGATCGGTGCTTACACAAGGACTACCTTTAAAAGCTCAAGGAATGTGATCTTTTATGAAGATAAATATTTAAATCACACAAGCTAGTTTTACTGGCTTTAATTTTAGCACAGATGACGTGGTAAGGATAGGTATCAAAGGACGGTATGTATACGGCTGGGTCACAATAGTTATTTCATTTTTATGTCCTCATGACCTAGTGTTTCCCATGTGTTTGTGAAAGGACAAAGTGAACTGAGTTTACATACCTGCTTTGAAAACACAATGGGGCTTCACCCACATTTGTGAAGGGAGCAGTCCTAAGTCAGTCAACTTAAAAGTCAATCCTATTTTGTTAAACAGGGCTTCGGTGTGCAAAACTGCCATCAAATCACAGCTGATTTATACCAATGGAAGTTTCAATGCAAGTAATTAAGCAGAGATGTTTTGCCATTGCTTTCCTCTGCAAAGTGTTCCTTGGAGGTCTCCCTTCCAAATACAAACCCAGCTCAGCTTCTGAGACCTGACAAGATCGAGCTATACTATATCATTTGACATCCCTGAATAAGACTTACTCCCAGGAAGGTTCTTAGGAGGACAGCCAAAATTATATACGGTGTAATTCTAAGCAGTTACACCCTTCTAGGTTTATTGATTTAAATAGACTTAGAAGGGTGTAACTGTTCAGGATTGCTCTCCTAGGCCGTTTCCGCACGGCCCATTACTGGCGCCCTGGGGACGGGATAAACGCCGTCCCCAGGGAGACATTCGCACAGGCTGCGCTGCTGCAATGCAGCAGTGCCGACCTGACTCCGCTCCCTCTCCCCCAGGGCGGCGTCAAGCCGCCCTGAAAAACAACCCTTTAAAGGGTTGTTTTTCCTTCAACAGCGTGTTCCCGGCGGCGCGGTGCGAACAGCACCGCCGGGAACACGCTGTTTCCCTTCCCCGTTCCACTCACCGTGTCCCCGTCGTCGGCCTGCTGGCCGTCAAAGCCCCGCCCACGCTGTCCTCCGACCCCTGGAGGGGAAGGGGGAAGAGGCGGGGAAGGGGGAAGAGGCGGGGAAGGGGGAAGAGGCGGCTCCATGCGGAGCCGCCGGCCTGTCTGGAGGCCGCCCGCATGCTTCCATGCGAACGGCCTCCGCCTCCACGCCGGCGAGAATTCTGCCGGCGTGGAGGCGCCTCCACGGCCGTGCGGAAACGGCCCTAGTGACTTAAGGTCTGACTTAGCTTGGTGGAACTATGTGCGTAAATAAGTACTTTACAAGAATTTTGTCTGAATGGCTTCTGAGCATTATCATGATGATAGGTCAGCTTCACTGAGGCAGAAATGAACAGTTGGAAGAACAGCCTTAAAGGTTATATGAAAGAAGAAAAACACAGTCAATAGGCTAAGGGGGGGGGGGATGATTACTCCTACATATGTTTACATATCCCTACTGAACTGTTGGATCAGAAATGCATAAGGTTGTTTGAAACAAAAATTACAACTCACAGAAATCATATCATCCAGGTAAACATTTCATCTAATTTGATGATTAGGTGCCCTGCTTTTCTTAGCATTTCTAATGCTCAGTCCCATCCCCCACATAAACACTTTTAGGTCTTCTGGAGCTCCCCTTTTCTGGAAGTTGACCAGATCTCAGATGTGACCATTCTTGAAGGTTTAACCAACAAATCTTCAGTTGGGCTAGTGTTGAGTGACAGGAACTACATGGGTCTACCTGACATAAGAAAACTGTGACCATTTGACATACAGGAGACCCATGTCTAAATAAATTAATTAAGCCAAGTCTGGAGGTAAGTTTTATATGGGCCAATATACTTGAATGCAGATTTCTGTGTCACACCAAAGTTTAACTCTATGTACTTGTTTTGGTTCTTGTACTTAGTATTTATTCTACCAAGTTTGGTAACAGCAGGAAGTGTATATGGGAGAAGCAGTTTTCTGGCTTATGCACTATAGTATCATTTCACAAATACCATGAAGACAATCAAGTGTTTGTCTAAAAGACAAAAGGAAAGAGAGGAGTGATGCTCCAACTGGCATGGGGTTATTTTAGAGATGTCCAGTGGTGCTAAGCTGGTCACAGTTGTACTTCAGTCCTACTGAAATGCATGGAAAAAAATCAGGGCAATATCACAGATATTGGGGCTGCTGCTGAAAACAGCATCATTTTATGGAATTCTTTCTGCCTCTTTCACTTGCTCTCTTATGGGATATCATGTTGTTGAAATGAGTGGCAACAGTCTTCATTCCATACCATTGGCTGTTATTGGTCAGGGCAAGGAGGTCATATCAAGGGAATAAGTGGTACTATATTTGATAAAGGATTGGGGGACAGCTTGACAAACCAGCATTTTCATACCTCTGACAATAGGCAGTGTTACTCTTTTAATGATTAACATAAATGCCATTAACCTCAGTGGCATTTGCTAAATTTTAGATTGGGGTAACAGAATCTGTACCTGTATCCTGTTAGTTTCATATATTAAACATTTTATTCAAAAAGGACAACTGCCCTCTCTATTAAACAATATCAAGCTGATGCCTTCCAAACCAGAGATTACCAGGAAGTTCAGAAAGTTTGAAGACTTTTTGTTCCATATAGGATTCTCTGACTTCCCTATTCTTATCATTCTACAAATATATAATTTAAAAAGAGTAATGCTGATTTCATATATAGTGGTAAACTACAGAAATAGCATTTTGAGTTTCTGGATCATGCTAGCTTTTGCAGCATAAACAGTCTTGCACAGCAGGAGAAGAAAATATGAAGATACTGGCAACAGGGAAGAGATATCTGTTCAGCTAATAAAAATTGGCTATGGAAGGATAAATAGAAAGAGGGATGCTCTAGCGCAGAGGATGAGATGTGTCATTAAGCAATTTATTAGTGACAGCAGTCTCTTTGTTTTTGCAGCCATCCACAATGATGCAACAAAGGAAATGGAGGAGCTGCAGTTATGCATTTGTAATACACTAAGTCCTTGCCCCCCCCCCCCTTCCTAGGCACTGCAGAATAGCAATTGTCCATTCACAGAACATAGCGGATAGTCTACATTTCAGAGCTAATATTTTTGCTAGTCCTAAACTGATACAGTACTTACGGGTCAAGCATAGTTCATTATTTCTCACCAATTTATCCTTTCAAAAAACATAGCCAGGGTGATGCAGTCGATGTTTCTGGGTGTTTCACCTGCTCATAAATGACTTTGAAATTATGATCAAGAATCTAACAAATGGGAAGCAATGCTCCCCCCATCCCCTCAAAGGAAACCGCTTAGTGGAGCTTGCAGTGTAATTAAACCATTTATTATACAATATACCTCTCTGCCATCTTTTAATTAGTGTCAGTCATTGACTGTTTAGGAATACGCATCTCTAAAGTGACCACTTCCTCCATGCGCATGTTGCAACTACACTCCTGAAAACAATGCGAGTTCTGTTTTGAGCCATTGCTCCTGTGTCCTGTACCACATGCAGATCACTTTCATGCTGCAGCCGTCATTCAAGTGAAGGCTACTAGGCTGCTGGGTGATGACCAGCTGAGCGTTCATGGCACCAAACAAGCCCCAAAGAGACTCTTCCAACGAAACTTCCCCTGTCTTCTCTTCAGCTCTGTGGCAAAGCTAGTCGCAAAGATCAAAGCAGTCTATTCTCCTTTCAGCAAAGTTAATGAGCTTTTGTAACTTTGTATGTGGCACTCCAAACCAACTGAAAGCATCAGGGATGCTACTACATGTATGTAGAATAACGCAAAAAACGGAGACATAATATTGCTACACATCTCCACCCCCAGCCTTTTCCCTGTGTCCAACCCCCTCCCCGACAAGATCTGAATTATCTGTTCCGAAACATTGAGTCATTTATAGGGACTCTACTCAAGCCTCCGAAATACTGGACTGAACACAACTGGGGGGAGCGAGAGACCCCTCAATCGCTGAATGGCCATTAAGTGTCACTGCACTTCATTTATCATTTGACTCAATACAGTTAAAATCCACACAACTTTCACGATTCAGGCGGCATAGGACAACAACAAAAATGAAAAGGCGCAATTAAAAATAGTATCTTTAGTAAGAATCAGCAGTATTATCTTGGAACATAAATAATACTGCCTTCTTCATTAACTGTGGCAAAGGTACCTTCTCCCCCTCCCCTTTTCAGAAACATCATCCCACCGCCTGGTGAATTTGCTGTACATACCTCAACCATTAAACAAGACATTTAACCATAGTGGCAAATCGGTGACCCTTGAATGCCGTGAAATCCGTAAGCGGCGCAGCTTGTTCATGAAGAGTTGCACGGAGGGTCCAGCAACTGCATGCAGGATTGGGCAAAATAATTCAGCCAGGTGCACCGGGAGAGGAAAGGACGCACGCACATGTGCTGTGCAAGCGCGGCGGCGGCGGCGGCGGCGAAGATCCCCCGAAGAAGGAGCAGCAGGCAGGACGAGGGACTCGTGCGGGGCGCCTGCACTTTTCCGCCTGGCGAGCGCTTGCTGCAGTCTGCCAGGGGCTGAGCGCGAAGCAGCCTGGCGGGGAGGCGCTGCTGTCAGCGGCCTCGGGCTGGGCAAAGGGGGCCAATCAGCCGCAGCCCTGCGAGCTCGCCGGAGTGGATGGAGCCTTTTCTGTTTATGTTTCCTCGTTTCGCGAGTGACGTCAAAGGGGTTTAGTTTTTCCTCTGCATGTGCTATTAATTTTAAAGGACCGCTACGGGAGGAATGTGACAGTGATTTCGGCAGAGCTTTCTGCCACCCTACTCCGGAAAGCGACCAGAGCTGATAGATATTTTTTTTCCAGATATTCAGATCAGGACGTTTTTGAAGAAGTCAGAGGCTGCTGGACAGATCAGATAGATATAAAACCGATAAGGTCAACCTATGAGGATCTGAAAATGAAGAAGCGTGTTGATAAAAGGTGTAAGTCAGAAAGTTGCAGGTACTTGCTGAAATGGACCTGTACTCTCTCTTGGTCTACAGGAGAGTAATTTAAAGGAAAGTTCAGCGATCTAAGGCTGATTCCACATGGACCAAAAACAGCAATGTGAAAACGGTGTGAAAATGGTTTAATAGGGTTTAAAATGGTGTAAAAGGGTTTATACAGTTCTCACACCATTTTCACACCACTGTTTTTGGCCCATGCAGAATCAGCCTAAATCTTGCTCTGCTTCCTTGCTCTGTTATATTTTGGGTATATTTTTGCACCAGATGTATTTCCCAGGGTATTCCCCAAGCCAGTGAGCTCCATACATTGGATTGTGTTCCTCTGAATGTACTTGGGGTGAACATATTTTTTTCAGGTTAAAAATCTTCATTTGTTTTATATTCCTCATTGCCCCATTAATTTTGGTTTGCCACTTTCTTCTTCCCCTCTTCTCCTCTCTTCCTCACCCTTTGCTGGATCAGGGCCTGCATCTTTGCCAAACCTTCCACCAACCCAAGCCAGAGGAGGATGCTGCAGGCTGACAAGCAGCGACTCTCCCTCTCCCTGCTCTCTCCTCATTCCTCAGATTCTTCTTCCGACACCTGTGATGCCATGTATCAGAACTCCGTGGAAAATACAGTCCTGAGTTGGGAGAAGTGCCAGGGAAGGGAGACAGGAGAGAAATTCTCTGCCTGCCGAGTAGGGCTGGCTGGAAGCAGACCTAGGCCCAGCCTGCACAGCAAGGAGAAGAGAATGATTTCCATTTCAGCTAACTGACCACCTTCCTCCCCCCCCTTTCCCACGCCACCTTGATGTCTAAATTAGGCAGCAAAAGTTGCATAAAATAAGACACATTAATAATGCATTTCTAAAAAATGTTTTCATTGTAAGCTAGTTTAGTAGCTGAAACATACTAGGATCTGGGTGATCGAATTCTCATGCTGCTGTGAATTTTATGGTGATCTAGAACTGTATTATTATTATTTAGACATTTATGTCCTGCTTTTTCCTCCAACAGGGTCCCAAAGCTGCAGACAAAATCATTTCCCCTTTCTACATTTTATCTTCACAACAACTCTGTGCAATAGCTTATACTAAGTGAGAGTGACAGGCCCAAGGGTGACAGCAAACATCCATAGCAGAGCAGGTAGTCAAACACCTTATTTATTTATTTAGATTTTTAACCTGCCCTTTACCAACCAAGTTGAGCTCAGGGCACCTGACAACAATATAACAATTAAAATTATACAGTAATACTATTCACATACAAAAAGTGTCACAAACATCTACAATAACTGGAAGCAGAGTGGGAAAGGAACAACTAAAACTCCAATTAAGAAAAAGGAAATAAAACTAATAAATTCAGTAATAAATAAGGGAGGGAAGAAAGAATGGGAAGGAGGCCAAAAGATGGAATCTGTCACTGTCCTCAACCTTAGCCATTACACCATGCTGGCTCCCAAAATGAAATTCTCGGGATGATCCTGGGTGGGGTGGGGAGGTCAGTCTCAGCGAAGAGCTTTCTATTCACCTCTCCCTCGGACCAACTACGCACATACTGCAATAAGGCAGCAATGCCACAGCACAGCCTACATGAGACATGCGTTACTCCATATTAGCTACATGGATTAAGCAGAGGTTAACTCAATGAGAAATTCTCTGCAAATCTGGAATATGGGGATTTAAAGTGCTGAAACAGCATACCTAATCTCTTGCATCTGGAAGAGAGCGCCATATTCTACATCTAGTATTATGTATTGTATCTAGTACCACGTATCATTTTCATCATAGCTGAAAGACCAGAATTTGCTAGGAACGTGCAATTAACACTGCACAGCTACATTGCCCTGCTTTAAAATGTGGTCTGGGGGCTTTTACTCATGCATAGTTTACCACAGATTTTCTCAGTTGTCCAACCTTGTATCTTGGAAATGTTTTCTGTGAAATCATTCCACACACCACCTTTTCCCCTGTTGTTCTGTGTCCCCCCCCCACCCCACCCCCCCGTCTCTTCAGTTACATTTATTCCATACACTATTGCTGAAAACTTACTATTCCTGATTGGGGTGGAATGTCACCCATCATGCAGAAGAACAACCCTTCCCTTTTTTTTTTTCTTTTGAGCAGGCGCTCTAGCATTACTGTGCAGTTATGTTTTGAAGCAGCAATTCAAAAATGTCTCAGCATCTATTTCTACTATAGAGAACTATCAACTCAAAATGGAAGCCAATACATCTCCTGGAGGAGGCGCCATTACCTCAAGGGACAAAAACATGTAGGCCACCCTCCCATACAAAGAACCACATTTTCTGGCAAATTTGATTTGCAGTAACACATTATTGCTACTTCAGCAGTCCTTAATTACATGCACTGATTAATCCTAGTACTCTCCTCAATTGCTCCGAGCTTCAAAATCACTCTGTGCCTTAATGAGGCTTTCCCCACTCACCTTCTGCTGCGTGCCGCTCTCGCGCCCCCTCAGCCATGGCGACCATTTCACTGGCGTGGCCTTTCCTGGGGATTCCCCACGACAGATACCCGTTTCTTCAGCGCCAGGAATGGCTGTGGCGCTGAAATAATCTAAGACTGACAGCGTCAAGGCGGCTGCATGGTTGCCGCCCTTGCAAATGGGGGGGCGCCGCTGAGACCAACGCTACTTTCACGCCGGAGATGGCAGCATCCGTAGCAGAAGGTGAGTGGGGAAAGCCCCAATGTTACATTAGTAGTTTGATAAGAAATTGACAAAGCTGATCCAATCAACTATGATAGTTTGTATCTCTACCTGAAAGTTAAGAGCACACGTTGTATGTGAAATTGACAAAGTTGATCTAACCTGCTATTGTGTGACTCTGACCCTGATAGTGTGTGACTCTGTCAGAATGTTAGATCACTAATTTGATATAACAATTACAAGAATATTATGATGCATTCCAAATAAAAAGTCTGATGGGAATGAAGGAAGATAATTCAGATAAATTGGTCAAATTTGAAAACGAGATAAATGGATGGGTAGGAAGATTTGGGATATTTACAAATAACAAGATAAATGAAAAACAAGTCGTGATAGCAGGCCCAAGAAAGGTAATACTAGAAATCTGGGGAAAATGGAGAGGTAAATGGATGCCAGGCATTCTGGACGTGGAACCCTTGGCAAGCGTGGTCGGAAAAGAAGGAGGCAATGCGGTAAGAAACTTTAAAACAGTAGCAAACTTATTTAATAAAAGAGGGGAAATCATAAATTTGCAAAATTTTGTTGAAGCAGGAAGAGTAGAGAATTGGCTGTTGTTGAGAGGCATATGGGAAAGGATAAAGATTTCTAGAATAAAAGGAGATAGCATAATGGGGAAGTGTTTAGACAAGTATGAAAGAGGGAAATGAAAACTATTAGGTGATTTGTATAAATATATGATAGAGGACAAGGAATTTATGATCAGAGCTTTGAATAAAAAATGGGAGCAAGATGGATTCACAGATAAAGGCATAATGGAAAAATTATTGGAGAGTGTGAATACTATAACATTAGAAAAATATTTAGAACTGGAAAGAAAAGTGATATTAAAATGGTATAGAACTCCAAAACAATTGGCATATATGATAAGGGGATTTAGTCCAAAATGTTGGCATTGTGGAGAAAAGGAAGCAATTTATATGCATATGGGGATGGAATGTAGGGAGGTAACGCAATTTTGGAAACAGGTATTGTGGTATGTAGAGAAATTAGTAAAAGTTAAAATACTAATAAATAAATATTTATTGTTTAAGGGTATCCTGGAGGATAGTACAGTAGATAAAAGACAAAGAGAATTGTATAAAACATTGATAAGAGCTGTACATGCAGTTATAGCATTGGGATGGAAAGATAAGAAAATATGGTCAATACAGAAATGGTTAGAATGTGTTTGGGAACAAGTACAGTTAGAAGTTTTTGAAATAATATCTAGGAATCAACTATGGCAAGAAAGAAAGACAGAAATGATGAAGATGGGGACTGGATGAAAGAAGTCGGAGTCATTGAAGGAAGATGGGTGAAGAGGCAGGAAAGAATGAACCTGCTGCTGCTTGGATAAAAAACAAGAAAAAAACCCAACTCCTCCGGGGGGGAGGGGGGGATGTGTGGACTGAACAAATATAAAGTATAAGATATGTATGTATGGAAGGTATCCAGCTATGCAAAACAAATTATTTTAAAAAACTAATTTGATATAACAAAGTGATTTTTTTAAAAAAATCCTTTCAAAAATAAAGAAGAAAGGGGAGGAGAAAATGGGTGAAGGGGAGGTTGGGCAACTACACAGGGGTGTGGATAAGGACCACATGTTTGGTGGGACATGCTCAAGGAAAGCTGGATCAGAAACAGATAGGGACAAATATCATGGTAAAAGTGTTTGGGGAAACAATAGAGGAAAAATTGGGAAAACATTTCCAGAACAAAATGGAGGAAAACATCATGTATAATTTAAAGGAAAAAATGTAGCATTCAGTGGCAAGATACGCAGTAAATAACTTGTGTGAAAAAGGCCTATGATTCAGAAATACCTTGGAGCTAGCACAAAAGAGCAGACTACATATACAGCTGCCACCTGTATCATTACAGAATAAAATGAATCAGGAAACTTAATAAAGCGTCATTACTCTTATTGCCCAAGTAGTAAAACTTTGACAAGAACCTTGAAAGTAAAAAAAAAATCACACTCAATTTATGAGTGATGTAATTTATAATGCAAAGCTGGGGGGGGGGGGTGTTATGCTACATTTTCTGTTCTTGGGAAGAGACTGAACATTTCTTCCATTATGGGTTAGATTACAGAAGTGATCCTACACAGAAGTAAGCACCATTTTGTTATTTTGCAATCCTAAAAACACTTTCCAGGGAGTAGATCTCATTTTGTTCAATGGGACTTGCACCCACAAAAGTGCTCTTATGATTGCAACCTACAGAAATAATATTAAATAATATTATTTTCTGCTAATGTATTTATTTGATCCCCTCCCCTGCTTCTGGGGTTCCACATTAAGAAGTGGGGCAACAAGCTTAATTTTATGTAATTCTGGGTTTCCATACATCCATATATTTTTGTATATCTTTAAATAAAACATGGTAACTTCTGTAAAGACATTTCATAAAGCAGCATGTATGGTAGTTAGCCTCACCTAGTTTTCTTTTATTGTTCACCAGCCCCTCCACACATTGACTGATTGGGCATGTTTGTGGAGGCAACTTGAGTGAAAATGAAGAAAACTTGTACCAACAAGTTTTCTTCATTTTCACTTTTGTGTGTACCTTCCCCTCTTGCTTAGCATGTGGAGGCAACTCAGCATGGACACAGTGACCATGACTATGCTCCCTCACCTTAATCATGTATGCTGCTTTCTGGATGTTGGAACATATGCATGGATTCTTCTCCATGCATAAGCTCCATGTTCAGAAGCTAGCTACTAAGGCGGGGGGGGGGGGGGGGACAGGATCAGCTCATACTTACTCTCTTTCTCTGTGTCTTCAGTCAATGGACTGAAAGATCATGTGTACTGGGCTGTAGTCAGTCCACAGGTAATAACTGTAAGAGTGAAGTAGCATCCAGTTTAGCCTGGATTTATCTTTATCCTACTGGATCTGACAGGAATCAGAGAATAGCCCTCCCTTAATGTTGCACTCCAGCTAGTAGTATTTAGGAGACTATCTCTGACTATAGAGATTGCATTTGGCTAACAGCTATTGATAGTCCTATCTTTATGAATTTGTCTTGTCCTCTTCTAAAGCCATCTAAACCATTGGACCCCACTAAGTCTTATGGTGATGAAACCCATACATTTAGTTTTATGTTAACTGAACATGTACTTTGTCTTGAATCCTGCCAATCAATTTCACTGGATGGCCCTGAGTTCTAGGACTGTAAGAGAGGGATGGGGTTCACTTGGTTTTCTGGCCACTGACTAGATAATACTCAGACAGCCAATCTTCTCCTTATCCATCTTTTAAACTAAAATACTCAAAACTCTTCATTAGTCTTTCCACATAGGGGATGCATTTCAATCACTGGGTAATGCATTTCAATCACTGGGTAATTTCAATCACTGGGTAATCCTTTTTCATACTTTGTTAAGCTCTACAAAATCCACAGTATTCTAAACATTGCTACCATTCAAGAGCACTGCGATACTAGGCATTTTATTTACAGCCTCAGCCAACTTTAGAACAATAACTATGGCACAGGAGCAAATTCCTGATAATGTTGTAGTGAACCCCTTAATTAATAAAATAGTTTGCTTTTATTCTTAACACTGTTAAAAAAAATTAGGGAATCAGAGTGATATAAAGGTGCAAATCATGTACATCACTGCAGTGCAGTCCCTGAACTGTGATGTTGTTGGATGTCGACCAGTCCTTGTATGCTGGAGCAGAAAACTATCTCTGGTTCATCTTTCTTAAGCAAAGATGAACTTTAACAGAATCTTGTGAAGAACTGTGATTCTGTTGTATGGGAGGGGAAATATTTGAAATTTTAAAGCTCGGGGGAACTAAAAAAAACAAAAATCCTTTACGCCATGTTCCACAAGTTCAGTAAAAGTTGATATCACATGATCTCCCATGAGAACTGTAAAGCTCAGCTGGTGAAACCTTTCAAATAAAAGTTTCCAGAACCATTTTGTTCACTGAATTATTAAGACCGACTGCTGCTTATATTTCAAACTAGATATATTTGATAGCAGGGTAGAGCATAACATATCACGTACTGGAATATGTGTTTTAAAATTCCTTTCAATAAAATCTAAATTTTAAGAATAAGATGGATCCGGTAGAATCTTAAATGCAGTTTTATGAAAACTCAGACATAATGACAACCAACAAAAGCATTATGTGTAATACTAATTTTCAGTAACTTTTTCAGGACATAAAATATTCTATCTTGTAATGTAATGCACTTTGGGAAGATTTACAATCCAGTCCCTACTCATAGTATATAGATATTAAAATTTCTGATATTTCTGATCCTTTGCATTCATCATTCATTATAGAAGACATTATAGAAGACACAGGTTAATATGTTTCAAACTAATATTCAATGTGCAGAACTAATAGTTTTAAAATATGTTTTCTTCCACTTGTAAATACCACATTTCAAATTCCTTTCAAAAAAATCTAAATTGAATACCTTTGCAGACTGTGGTAACAGAACCACATTGGATCTGTGCAAGGTTTTATGAAAGCGGCTCCTTGGATGAATGTAATTTCAAACATTTTAAACTGTTGGGGTGTTGTGTGGTTTCCAGGCTGTATGGCTGTGTTCTAGTAGCATTTTCTCCTGGCATTTCGCCTGCATCTGTGGCTGGCATCTTCAGAGAATCTGATGGTAGTAAAGCAAGTGGAGTATATATACCTGTGGAATGTCTAAGGTGGGAGAAAGAACCATTTGCCTGTTAACAAGTGTAAAGGGTGTAATTAGCAAGCTTGATTTGCATGTGTTGGGTGGAATCCACCCATTTAGTATGTGAGTAACCATGAAGATAACATAATCTATTAGTAAGAGCATCTGCATTGTAGTAGCCTGGCCTTTTGATCCCTTTGATTGCTTACTGTCTAGAGACATCCTTTGTCTAGGTCAGTGGTTCTCAACCTGGGGGTTGGGACCCCTTTGGGGGTCGAATGATCCTTTCACAGGGATCGCCTAAGACTCTCTGCATCAGTGTTCTCCATCTGTAAAATGGATAAATGTTAGGGTTGGGGGTCACCACAACATGAGAAACTGTATTAAAGGGTCGCAGCACTTGGAAGGTTGAGAACCACTGGTATAGGTGGTGTTCACTAGCCTTTTGATTGCTTACTGCCTGGAGACATCCCTTGTCTGGGTGGTGTTTATTAGTCACTTTTGATTCTGGTGTTTTTAAGTACTGGTAGCCAAATTTTGTTCATTTTCATGGTTTCTTCCCTTTTGTTGAAATTGTCCATGTGCTTGTTGATTTCAATGGCTTCTCTCTGTAGTCTGACATACTGGCTGTCAGAGTGGTCCAGAATTTCTGTGTTTTCAAATAATATTCTGTGCCCAGCTTGGTTTATCATGTGTTCTGCTATTGCTGATTTTTCTGGTTGAGTTAGTCCGCAGTGCCTTTCATGTTCTTTGACTCATGTCTGGGTGCTGCGTTTGGTGGTCCCTATCTAGACTTGTCCACTGCTACAATGTACGCAGTAGACTCCTGCAGAAGTTGGACCATACCTCTTATCCTTTGCTGAATGTAGCATTTGTTACATTTTCTTAGTGGGTTTTGTAGATTGTTTGTAGGTTATGTTTCTTCATCAGTTTCCCTGTGCAGTCCGTGGTTCCCTTGATATATGGTAAGAACACTTTCCCTCTAGGTAGCTGTTTATCTTTGTTCCTGTGGCTTGTTCTTGGTCTTGCAGCTCTTCTGATGTCTGCAGTAGAGTAACTATTAGCCTGTAGAGCCCACTTTAGGAAATTCAGTTCATCTTGAAGGAGGTGGGGTTCACAGATTCTTTTTGCACAATCTACCAAAGTTTTTATTGTGCTCCGGAAACCACACAACATCTCAGAGATTCTGGCTGTGAAAGCTTTCAACAATACATTTCAAACCGTTGTTTAAAATAGCTGAAGTATTACACAGGCTGCAATTCATTCCTCACAAACAAACCAGGGTTTGTTCCTGTCTTGTTGCTATGCTTGTGTCTTCCCTTCAGTTTTCTCTCAATTCTTCCTAGTTTCAGAAGCCTTGAATCATACTCTAGTTTGTTGTGAAGACCAAATGCAGGTGACATAGCATGGATAAACTGGAGCTGGTTTCTTCCTCACAAAGTTATATTCTACATCACAATTTTAAGAATGCTGTTGAAATCCTCAGCATTACCCTATCACTGTAATAAGTCAATGTTTGTAATTAACATTTCCAAGGTACTACTGTTTGTGCCCTGACCTACATAGCTCAGGGTGGCCCAATTTCATTTGATCTCAGAAGCTAAGCAAGATCGACCCTGGTTAGTACTTTAATAGCAGACCACCAAGGAAGTCCAGGGTTACTATTCAGAGGCAGGCAATAGAAAATCACCTTGAAAGAAGAAGAAGAGTTTGGATTTATATCCCCCCTTTCTCTCCTGCAGGAGACTCAAAGGGGCTTACAATCTCCTTGCCCTTCCCCCCTCACAACAAACACCCTGTGAGGTAGGTGGGGCTGAGAGAGCTCTGAAAAGCTGTGACTAGCCCAAGGTCACCCAGCTGGCGTGTGTGGGAGTGTACAGGCTAATCTGAATTCCCCAGATAAGCCTCCACAGCTCAGGCGGCAGAGCTGGGAATCAAACCCGGTTCCTCCAGATTAGATACATGAGCTCTTAACCTCCTACGCCACTGCTGCTCCTTAAACTTCTCTTGCCTTGACTCCTACACAGTCGCCATAAGTTGGCTGCAATTTGATGGCAAACAACAACAATTTGTGTATATATTTTGCAGCTGCTAGCAGACCATTCCATTATAATGACTCTGAGTGGCTTCTCAGTAGGCCCCAGTGATTAAGAGAGGATTTCCCAAGGGTTCTTTTGAAGCACCCACTTAGAAGAGGTGATCCCTCAAGCTGAAGAGAGGGGTGGAGATCTGTCTGGTATGTGAAGAAGAAGTTTAAAGGTTTGGGAGAGACAAGGGACAAAGCAGGCTGTGAGTTGGCAAAGCAGAATCTTTCTCTGTGGGAAGCTGATGCAGGGTAGAGTATCCTTAGATTTGTGAGAGTGCTTCTTTTCCTTTATTTGTGCCATATCTGCATATTTGTAAATAAAGGAAACACTACAAAAATGATATAAGCTTCAAGGAGCTACTTCAGGAAAGCACTGCCCCTAGAACCTTTCACTTCTCGATGAAGAGAGAAGTGCGTAACAAGTGAGAAATGTTATTTTTTTGCTTTTTTAAAAAAAAAGATACAATAAGTCGCATACACTGCTTGGGAAAAAAATTATCTACAGAATTTGAGCAAGGTTGGATGATGTGGCGATGTTCCAATCACCACCAACAGGAATCTGTACCTGATAATAACAAAGAGAAACACTGAACAAATCTAACATACTGAGGGAATGATAGGGATCAGTTTAAAAAAAAACCCCTCAGGAGTGTACAGTTTCTTCTTGCCTAGCTCAGTATGAAGGAAAACTACAGAAAGACAGATGGAAGTGGATTAAAATTAATCCCATGATCCAATGTAATCAGATGGCATAAAAGGCCAGAGAAGGTTGTGTAAATAGCTAGAGAATATGGCTCTTCAAAAAAAGAAGAAAAGAGGTAACCATCAGAATGTTGGAAGAGATGGCCAGCATTGTTTATAAAGTACTGGACTACTTATCTAGGATGTAGGCAACTCAAAAATCCCAGAGCCCCAGGTATTAGACAATGCACAAAACCCAACATCTTTGATTAAGAAACATTTTCTAGCTGCATTTTCTAGCACTTTGAACTGTGATCATTAGTAATGCCAGGCTAGTGCAGCATGTACATAGGCACTGGTACTAAGTGGAAGAGTGGGAAAAAGGGAATTCTGTTGAGGAGAACTCCCTTTCTAGGGAATAAAACTGGTTCAGTTAATTCAGTTCAAAGGTAATGTGATCGAGCATCCTGTTTACTACATAGGCCAACAAACATCCCCACCCAACATACAAGTAGGACAAGAAGATCTTCTTGCAGCACATTTCCATACAAAGGATTCAGGCTCTCATACATCAGTTTACAAAGAATTGCCTGATTACTTAAAGTATAATAGTTTCATGGACCAGTGTAATTAACTGTCTGGTATTTCCCACAGGAAAATACCAAGGAGAGCAAGGTGCAATGGTGATAGTTTATTTTTTAGTTCTTCTAGAGCCCTACAAGTTTCACATCTTGCTTTATCGGGGGATCTTCTGTAGAAGTTTCTCAACTCCCACCTTGAACAATCATTCCCCAATGAAGCAAACTGAGAAATGCCTCGGGATCTAGAAGAGCTAAATAAACTCTCAAACTTGCACCTTGCTTTTCTTTGTCTCTTTTTTAGCCCACTGAGGCTGTCTCATTTTCTCCTGATTGCTGTTGGTATTTCTCCTATTTAACTCATGATGATCATCCCACACAATGCACAAATTTCAGATATGAAATTGGTATATCTATAAACAGGTTTTAAAATTGTAAATTGCATTGGGTGTTTTGATTTTTTTTTGGCTTCTTGATAGCATCATCCCACTGATGAGCTTAATTTCATTCCATATAAAGGGAAAACTGAAAGGTCGCTGAACCAAGAACTAATGTATACCGTCATGCTCTTGTAATGGAACACCATTTCAGCTTAACTTATTAGCTCAGATGTTTATTACTACATGACTATGAAAGGTAACACAATGCTGTTCCAAGATGGCAGACATGCAGCTCCTCACTGGGATCAGGATTTTAATCAATAGATGGGTGATACTTGATTGATTAGAGAGTCTTCAATCCTGTGACTTATATGTCACAGGAGCGAAGTACTGAACTATGCATAGGACTGCAGCCAAAAGGTGCATCGGTCATGATTGACAACTTGTGAATGACAACTTAATGAAAAACATTCAAGTAATTGTATAAATCTTCAGCTATTTTTTCTGGAACGATATCAAGTAACAATCAGAGTGGGGCCAAAATTTCATTTCTGTCAAACAAATAATTTAATTTATGTATTGTCGAAGGCTTTCATAGCCGGATTCAACAGTGGGTTTTCCAGACTGTGTGACCGTGGTTTGGTGGATCTTGGTGGGTTTTCCAGACTGTGTGACCGTGGTTTGGTGGATCTTGCTCCTAACGTTTCACCTGCATCTGTGGCTGGCATCTTCAGAGGTGTATCACAGAGGTCTGTTACACACTGTCTCCAGTGAGAAGGGAATGTTTTACCCCACTATATATACCCCACTAAAATATTTTTATGTAATGATGGAAAATATTAGAATATTCCCTCATATATAATCCTAGAGGAATGCACAAAGGCAGTATGGTATAGTCCAGTGGTGGTGAACCTTTGGCACTCCAGATGTTATGGACTACAATTCCCATCAGCCCCTGCCAGCATGGCCAATTGACCATGCTGGCAGGGGCTCAAGAATATGAATTGTAGTCCATAACATCTGGGATACCAAAGTTAAAACCTACACCAATGGGTATAGAATCTAATCTCAGTGCAAACCTTGGAAGCTAAACAGGGTAGATACTAGGAAGGAAAACCACCAAAGGCAATGGCAAACCACCACAGCTGCCTTGAAAGCTCCATGCTGGGGTTGCCAAAGTCAACTGCAACTTGATGGCACTCTACACACACTCAATTTTGGGGGCAGACAATCCAACCAATAAGATTTGTAATCAGTTCAAATGTGACCGAGATTAAGAAGAAAATTCACAGCTCACAGGGATGAGAAAATGAACTCAACAATGCTCAGAGAATAACTCAGATACACTGTAAGGATCAGCAGGGATTTGACAGTCAATCTCATGCAAAAGTGGCAAATCAGCAACAGTTTGAGAACAAGAGAATGAAGTAACGTTTTTCGAGATGAGCAGTTCAGAATCTGCTGCCCATATTGACTGAATGGAAACATAGAACCATCCTGAACAACAACAAAAAATCTTCCTGGAGTCCCATCTCCACTAGAAGAGGCAGCACTTTCTGATATGAGTTTTCTATGCATCATCATTTGCAAAAGCAACAACTGCAGTTGCCCTCACTCAAGATTACAGAGCTACTAGTTTACACATTGAACTTCTGTACTGTACACATTTTCAGTAATTTTCAGCTAAAATCATTTACAAAAGATAAGAATGTAATTTACATTAGTTAACCTTACCATGGTAAACTCTAATAGAATGGTTGTTTGCTAATTGATAAGAGAGTCCTGCCCTACTGGCTGTCCTGGAAGTTGGTAGACTTCAAAAAGCTGCCCATAATCTCTTCAGAAGCCTTTGGTGTGTCCTGTCAGACTCAGCGCCAAGGCCCTCTATTGCTGCCATGAGAGACACAACTCCCAGCAGCCCTACCCCTGCTGACAATGAGCTTAGCAGCCCAGGTCAGGAGATATTCCTGCCCCTGGGCCAAGGGGTTTTATTATCTCTATTTGGCCATCCTTGTGTGAGTCAGAGAGTCTTTCCTGAAATCTCCAGGAAGGTTATTCTAATCCGTTCCATCAACTAAGGGCCCAATCCAGATGGGGTGATGGAGGGGCAAAACGGCTTGTGGGAGCGGTGGAGGGCTGTACTAGCACATTTGGCCACCCTCCAGTATAAGGGCACCTACACTGGCCCTTATACCGGCCCTACAGTGGGGAGAGCAAAGATGCTGGTGAGTGGGCATCGCACAGCTCTGCAGCAGCCACAGCCAGACATGACTGCCATTAGGGAGCTACTCCAGAGTTCGAGTGCACGCCGGCGCAAAAGTGGACAGGCCAGGGACATTCCCAAGGGTAGAGCTGACTTTAGTTGACTTCCACCCTCTTCCAGCCCAGAGATGCCCCCATCCACAGTCACAAATTTATGCCACTGGAAAGTGTGATGTAAGCCTGTGCAGCTTATGGGACCATTCATGCAGCAGGAGCATTTAAAAAAAAACCTTTTTCTCCTTTCTGCGCTGCCTGAAGCTCCTTTGGAGGAAGCATGGTGCCACCTTCACCATGCCATCCCTAGTCACTGTGGAGTTACCCTCTATTGGGATTGGGCTGCTGGTGGTCTCTGTCCCCTTCTAGGTGTCAGCTTCTAACTGACCATTTCATTGTTTCCATTAGCATTTCTAAAGCATTGCTGGACGAGACTGGATGGGCTACTGACTTTCTCATCTGACTGTGTGCTCGCTGTTAACAGAGAGAAAAACTTTTTAAAAAATGAATGCTGAAGGTTTTGTACAGCCCAAACCTCCAAATTACAATGTATTTCCCCACAGGCATAATACAGGTACCTGCAATTTTCATCTATTTTGGATTAAACATATTGCAACTGCCAATTTCTATCTCTTCTTTTTTCTATCTTCTCTTTTTCTCCCTAAAAGAACTGGGGATATATATGAGTCTAATTTGTACTGTGGCTTTACGGAATAAAATTCACAGGAGTTCTGCAGTTACACTTTAAAATGGCTTTTTTTTCATTTTCCCATGCTGCTCTTCTTTGTTTCTGACCATGGTAACAAATCATAATAATTATATCTATCTATCTATCTATCTATCTATCTATCTATCTATCTATCTATCTATCTATCTATCTATCTATCTATCTATCTATCTATCTATCTATCTATCTATCTATCTATCTATCTATCTATCTATCTATCTATCTATCTATCTATCTATCTATCATATCTTATCTATTATACAAAAGGTGGCAAGAACAAGCTTTTTAAGCGCCTTCAGACCCTGGGAGAAAGCCGACAGGAGCTAGAGGTGACTTCAGGGTTCGAATACACAGTATCTATGGGGATGCAGACAGAGAGGAGGTTTTCTAAATCAAGCCACATACTAAAGCAAGGAACAGCAACAGTATTGCACCTGTGACAAGGGATAGATGTCTACAAAAAGACTTAAGGAGTGTTAAAAGCTTACATAAATCCCAGGTTAAGAACAGAGGCAGGGTATACAGGTGTCTCTATGCTAATATCGTAGAAGCCTTCGACCTAAAATGGGGGAGCTGGAGTACAGGAGTTTTGAAGGAGGGACTTTGATATAGTGGAGGCATTACAGAGACATGGTGGGAATGAGGAAGGGAGAACCAGTGGGATGCTGTTATGCACCAAGACTACTGAGGCTCCTATATAGGAAGGATAGGACAGAGAAGCGATTGAGGGGTGGAGTTGCCCTTTTACATCAAAAAAGGAGACGCATAGTGTCACATAAAAATAGAACAATGAAAGGGGGGGGAGCTGGTTCCTCCCACAGAATCACTGTGGATATCAATACCAGGTGTGAAGGGGACAGTTTAATTATTAGGAATATATTATAAGTCCCCTGACCCTGGACAAAAAAAAAAAAAAAAAAAAGTGCACAAGAGGATTCTGTGAGATGGAAAAAAAAAAAATTAGAGAAGAGCCAACAAAAAACAAAAATGTAGTGGGAATGGGTGATTTTTAAGGTATCCCCATATAAACTGGAAAAATGCATGTTCAGGTCATGAGTAAGAGCAGGGGGGACATTCCTGGATAATGTAAATAAACTGTGGCTTAGGAACAGATGGTTGTGGAACCAACCAGGAGGAGAGGTGATCCTAGATCTAATTCTATGTGGGACCCAGGACCTGGTGCAGAGGAAGTCAGTAAGTTGTTGAGCTTCAATAGGGAGACCCAGCGACCACAATGCTGTCAGATTCAGTATCTCTGCATGCAAACAGAGTGACAACTACTAACGTGGTTACATTAAGCCTTCCAGAAAGGGAAATTTCTCAAGATGAGGGGGGATTGTGCACAGGAAGCTGAAAGGGAAAAATCAAAGAGAGTCAAAACTGTCCAAGATGCTTTGGAGGTTATTTAAAAACACAGTCTTAAAAGCTCAGCTGGAATGTGTTCATGAGGTTAGGAAAGGCAGCACCAGTCCAAAGAAAAGCCACCATGGTTAACAAAGAGAGGTTGAGGAAATTATCAGAAAAAAAGAAAATGTCTTTTTAGAAAAATGGAAGTCCAGTTTGACTGATAGAGAAAGAATATGAGAGGGGAACACAAATAATGGTGGCAAAAGAGAGCAAGTTAGCTGTAAAGGGGAGGCAAAAAAAAAGGATTATGAACTTAGCATGGCTCACGAGAACATCAAGACGAGCAGCAAACAGTTCTTCAAGTACATCAAAAGTAGGAAGCTAGCTAGAGAAGCAGTAGGCCCGTTAGAATTGAAGCAAAGGGAACAAAGGGTGGGCTAAAAAGATGACAGGGAGATTGCAGAGAAGCTGAATGAATTCTTTGCATCTGTCTTCACCCAAGAGGAAAGTGAGAGGAAAAGAAAATTCCTGCACCTGAACCAAGCTGTGCTTCTTGGGAAGCCCGAAGATCGAGGAACTAAGCTTGAAGATAGTGAGTAGACAAGGAAGAAGTTCATGTGCAGCCATTGATAAACTAAATATGTTACCAAATCCTGTGGCCCAGATTGCATTCACTCCAAGAGTTCTTAAGAAGAGCTTCCAAGCATGTGAAATTGCTGGATCTTCTCACTTTTAATATGCAACTTCTCCCTGAAATCCAGGCTCCATCCCTGAAGACTGGAGAGATGGCCAATGTTGTGGCACCAATTTTAAGAAAGGATCTAGGGGGGACCGAGGAAATTACAGAGCCAGTCAGTTTTGACATCTGTTCCTGAGTAGAATTAGTAGAATCTATCATTAAAGATAAAAATTATAAAACGTGTAGAAAAGCAAGACCTGCTGAGAAAGAGTCAGCATGAAACTTTTGCAGAGAGCAAATCCTGTCTTACAAAGCTTACTAGGAGTTCTTTGAGGGTGTAAGACACGGCATGTGGACAAGGGGGGGAACCAGTGGACATTGTCTACTTGGATTTCCAAAAGGCTTTTGACAAAGTTCCTCACCAGAGACTATTGAGAAAACTCAGCAATCCAAGGAATAGGGGAAGTCCTCCTATGGATTTAAAACTGGTTGAAACAGGAAGCAAAGAGTGGAGTGTAAGTAGGAAGTTCTCACAATGAGAGATGCTTAGAGTGGGTGCCCCCCCAATGATCCGTTTTAGGGACCAGTGCTCTTTAACTCCTATTCATGCATGTGTGACCTGGAAGGTAGGGGTGGGTAGTGTGGTGGCCAGGATTTGAAGATGATGCACCAGAAGAATTATGTGAGGTGTGAAATTTGAGAAGCCACAAAGGATTCTTAGAAATCCAATGTGAGACCTTGATAGAAATTAGGTGAGTGGGCTAGAAATGTAAAATGCAGTTCAATGTAACAAAATGCAAAAGTGATGCACATAGGGCAAAAAATCCAAACTTCACATATACAAGCTACAAGGGTCAGTGCTATCAGTCATGAAAGACCAGGAAAGGGACTAGGCGTCTTAGTTGATAGTTCCATGGGAATGTCAACTCAATGCATGTGCTTGGCACTGTGAAAAAAGGCAAACTCTATGCTAGGGATAATTAGGAAAGGGAATTGATAATAAAACTGCAAAGAAGATTGTCATGCCCTTATATAAAGCAGTGAAGATGTGACGCCCCGCACTTAAGGTACTGTGTCAGTTCTGGTCACCACATCTCAAAAAAAGGATATTGAGGAGATAGAAAAAAAAGTGCAGAGAAAGGGCAACAAAAGGATGATTGAGGGACTGGAGCACCTTCTATGAGGATGGCTGCAGCGTTTCAGGACTCTTTAGTTCAAGGAGAGCTGACTGAGGGGGGGGGATATGATTGAGAGGTCTACACAAAATTATGCATGGGGTAGAAAATGTTGACAGAGAAATGTTTCTCTCTTTCTCTAATGTCACACTAGGAACAAGGGGCATTCATTGCCAGAAAATGCTGGGAGAAAGAATTAGGACTAATAAAAGGAAACACTTCTTCAGCATAGCGTGTGTGATTGGTGTTTGGAATATGCTGCCACAGGAGGTGGTGATGGCCACTAACCTGGATAGCTTTAAAAGGGGCTTGGACAGATTTATGGAGGAGAAGTCGATTTATGGCTACCAATCTTGATCCTCTTGATTTGAGATTGCAAATGCCTTAACAGACCAGGTGATCGGGAGCAACAGCCGCAGAAGGCCATTGCTTTCACCTCCTGCATGTGAGCTCCCAAAGGCACCTGGTGGGCCACTGCGAGTAGCAAACAGCTGGACTAGATGGACTCTGGTCTGATCCAGCTGGCTTGTTCTTATGTTCTTACGTTCTTCTATATATACATACTAGTGGGGTTCGGCCATGCGTTGCTGTGGCTTATTGTGGTGAAATGGGAAAGGAACAGCATAGATAGATAGATAGATAGATAGATAGATAGATAGATAGATAGATAGATAGATGAATGAATAGATGGAAATAGACAAGTAGATGAAATAGACAAATAGAATAGGTGAATATAGATAGAATAGACAGGCATGGAAAATAGACATAGGCGAATAGATAGATAGATAGATAGATTGGTATGCCCTTATCCAGAGATAATCTTTGTTTTTTGTCGGCAGTATTTTTCTTTATCATTAGTTGTGTCCAAGAGTGGATCTTTTCCCTTATGCACATGGGCTGCAGCAGGTGGCCATGAGCTCAGCCCTAACCCCAACCTTCAGGCTGACAATTGCTGCTAGGCCAGGGCTGGCCAACAGCAAGAAGGCCACCATCACCAGACCAGGCAATACTTAGTTGCTATTAGGGTTGCATGCACCCAGGTGACACCAGGAGATCTCCTGCTATTACAATTGATCTCTAAATGACCATGATCGGTTCTCCTGGGAAAAATGGCTGCTTTGAAGGATGGACTCAATGCTGAAGTCCCTGTCCTTTCCAAACCCTGCACTCCACAGGCCTCACTCCCCAAATCTCCAAGTATTTACCAATCCAGAGCTGGCAACCCTAGCTCCTATATATTACTAAACAGCTCCTTTAAGGTTGACAACCTTTAAGGAGCTACTAGCAGGAGCTGCAGCTAGGACAGGTCAAGATACCAGGCAAATGGAGGACAAGTACTGGAAGTCAGGGAAGGTTGTTGGCCATGTGCATGATTTAAGGACAGAATGGCAGGCCATGGATGATGGTCCAGGACTTTTCCAGGCTGTGGAGGAGAAAGAGATACAAGGTGAAGTTAACTTCCTCCCTGCTGTGTGCTATGGTTCATTTGGAACCATGGAGGCAGACAGGGAGGACCAAGCAGTGGTCTGAAACGACTTGATGGCAGTACATACAATGTTTAACACTTCTGTCAATGTTCAAAGCATTTTGTATATATTCTCTTGTAATCTTTAAAATGACCATCATTTTGAAAACTGTAATACAGTTGATCAATGTTTACTTAATAACTTTAGAAATTAATCATATGGGATGTATTCAAGCATAAACATATGATTTTAGCAAGCATCTCACTTTGTGAAATATGCTTACATTTCTGCAGCACTATTCTGTAAATTTTTGAACAGAATTAAATTTTTAAACATGACTTTCTGGGAGAAAACACTAGGATTATATTATATTGCACGCACATACAACTGTTTGTAGCAAGCACCAGACAGTACTCTGAAGGATTCTGGGTGCAGACCAGAAAATATTTATATGGTCAAAAGTATATATACTTTTGACCATATAAATATATATATATACACACTTTTGAATGAACATGGAGATAATTGTATCAGAACACTTATGCACCTATAACAAATATGAATTGAACCCAGGTACAATGAATGTGATGGGAAAGGTTGTTTACTTAGAATTGTACTTTGATTAATTAATATCTCCATTTTATTTATTTATACCTGAAGACATAATCTTTAAATCATTGTCAATCCAGATATTTTTATTTTACCTATCAGCTGCCATTTCGTTTGCTGCTCAGAATCTCTCCTAGAACAGTAAAATAAATTACTCAAAGCATAGTATCCACTCATACTGAAGAATGATGATGCACAAGTTCTAGTAACACCACTGCTCTGAGAAATGCCCCCTTTTCATTCATAGCTAAACTGAATCATTTCCACATGCACAGAAAATGTTTCTGGTGGAGAGAGAAATAATTACTCCCACTCCCTTTTTTCGGGTGCCAGCATAACATACATTTAGCAAGCCTGTTGCTTACTGAAGTACATGCTATTCTGACTGATGTGTTAATCACTAGTGGCAGCCACTCATTGCAATAATCAAAAGTGTTAGAGGTTACATAAATTAATGTCACCCTGAGGAGAGAATATGAAGCAGGCATTTCCATTCAAGAAAGATTGATTGGGAGAAATGGGGAAATTGGGAAACAGCTAGAAGATTTTAAAAGAAAAAGGAAGGGGGGGGGAGAGAGAGAGGTTCATTACCCTGCTCTTTCACACATAAATCAGAAAATATATGGTATTTCACTTTCCTACTCTTCAAATGGGGAAAAATAATATCTAATTAAGATACTCTTAAGCTTGCTGGGTGACCCTGGACCAGTCGCACATAACAATCTACCACACAGAGTTCTTATGAGGATGAAGCAGAGGAGAAAAGGACAACGTATGCCACGCTACTGGGGAGAAAAATGTTGTACAAATTAAGTAAACAAACAAATGTAATAAAATGTGGAAGGGAACATATCTTAGAATCATGGAAACACAGAGTTGGAAGAGACCACAAGGGTCATCAAGCCAAACCTGTTGCAAGGCAGAATACACAATCAAAAAACTCCCGACAGATGCCCATCCAGCCTCTGATTAAAAACCTGATCAAATGCATAATAGAGTGGTACTATTACATCCCTCCAGCTAGATACTATACTCCTATTGATGCAGTCCAGAATCGCATTGAAGAAGAAGAGTTTGAATTTATATCCCCCCTTTCTCTCCTGCAGGAGACTCAAAGGGGCTTACAATCTCCTTGCCCTTCCCCCCTCACAACAAACACCCTGTGAGGTGGGTGGGGCTGAGAGAGCTCCAAAAAGCTATGACTAGCTCAAGGTCACCCAGCTAGCGTGTGTGGGAGTGCTCAGGCTAATCTGAATTCCCCAGATAAGCCTCCACAGCTCAAGCAGCAGAGTGGGGAATCAAACCCAGTTCCTCCAGATTAGAATGCACCTGCTCTTAACCACTACGCCTCTGCTGCATTGGTCTTCTTGGCTACTGCATCACACTGATGACTCATGAATTCTATGAACAGAGAGATGGGGTAGCCATGGGCAGCAGAGGTGTACCAGGGGTAAACGGTGCCTGGAGACAAATTGTCTCCCGCAGGCTCTGCCCCCCTGCCCTGCCCCCAGGCTCTGCCCCCCACTGCCCTGGCTCCGCCCCCCACTGCCCTCGACCCCGCCCATGTCACCATGGACATGGGTAAGGTCTCAGGTACCCACTTCCCCACCCAGACTCTCCGGCAGCCTGCAGTCTCTTCTGACCTCCCCTCCGGGTAGGCCAGAAGAGACTGCAGTCCCGGCCTCGGAGACCTTCTTTTATAAGCACTGACACTGAGGCCGGAGGTGGGAGCTTCAGGGGCGCAAGGAAGGGTGGAGTAGACTTCCTGCTCCCCAAGCCCCACCCCGGCCTTAGGTGCTTATAAAAGAAGGTCTCAAGGCCCCTGGACTGCAGTTCCCTCTTCACAGGCCTGCCCTGGAAGAGAGGAGAGGAGTCCTGAAAAGGAGCTAGAAGAGCTGGATGGGAGGCACAACCAGGTGGGAAGAGGAGGAGTCCAGAGGCCGAGGAGTTAAGGAATGCTTGGAGGCAGCAGGAAGTCCCTACTGTCGAGGGCCGGAGGTGAGAGCACACAAAAACGAGACAGCAGGACTTCCTGGTCACGTGGGGGGGGGGCGATTTTGTGCTCCAACGTGACCAGAAGAGTGGCGCTCAGAAGAGTGGCACCCGGGGAAAAGGGGTACCTCTTGTCCTAAGCAGATATGCCACTGATGGACAGCCCTCTTATCCCTAAATAGCAATTTTTTACATGGAACACTTTGAAAAACAAGCCTTGGAAACAGCACCAAAAAAGCCCACTCTACAGTTCCGTTCTGTGGATGACACGCTCACAATTTGGAGCCACGGAGAAGAACTAAACAAGTTTTTGGACCATATTAACAATATCCACCCAAACATCCAATTTACTATGGAAAACGAAATGAAACTACTATTTCTAGATGTCTTAGTCATCCGCAAACCCAACCAACAATTGGCTCACACAGTCTACAGAAAAACTACAGACACTGATGGATCTCTACATAAAAACTCCAATCATCACCCAGGACAAAAAAGGAGCACTATAAAAACTTTGGTAGATCGTGCAAAAAGAATATGTATACCCCACCTCCTTCAAAATGAACTTAATCACCTAAACTGGGCTCTACAGGATAATGGTTACTTTACTGCAGACATCAGAAGAGCTGCAAGACCAAGAACTAACCACATGAATCAAGATAAACAGCCACCCAGAGGGAAGGTGTTCTTACCATACATCAAGGGAACCACTGACCACATAGCGAAACTGATGAAGAAACATAAACTACAAACAATCTATAAACCCACTAAGAAAATTCAACAAATGCTACATTCAGCAAAGGGTAAGAGGGATCTTCTAACTTCTGCAGGATTCTACCATGTACCATGCAGCTGTGGACAAGTCTACACAGAGACCACCAAACGCAGCACCCAGACACGAATCAAAGAACATGAAAGGTATTGCAGACTAACTCAGCTGGAAAAAAAAAATCAGTAATGGCAGAACTTGTGATAAACCAAGCTGGACACAGAATGTTATTTGAAAACACAGAAATTCTGGACCACTCTACGACAGCCAGATGCGATCAGACTGCAGAGAGAAGTCATTGAAATTCACAAGCACATGGGACAATTTCAACCCAAGAAAGGAGGAAACCATGAAAATGAACAAGAATTTGGCTACCAGTGCCAAAAACACTAGGAATCAAGACAATAGTTGGTAGAGCATGCGCCCAAGACACAGGATGTCTTTCTGCAGGAAGCAATTAAATGGATTAAAATGCCAGGCAACTGCTATGCAGATGGCCTCACTAATAGGATTATGCAACTGCAGTATTACATACATATGCTAAAATGGGTAGATTCCACTTAACACATGCAAATTACACTTGCAAACTGAACCCTTAACACTTTTAACCAAATGCAAATGGTTCTTTCTCCCACCCTGGACATTCCACAGGTATATATACCCCACTTTTCTTTACTTCCATCAGATCCTCTGAAGATGCCACACACCGATGCAGGTGTAACATCAGGAGAAAATGCAAATGGAACTTGGCCATACAGCCCAGAAAACCCACTCATGTTCAGTATGTGGTCTACTAAGACTCCCAAATCCTTCTCACATGCACTCTTGTCAAACCAGGGGTCACCCATCCTATATCTGTTTATTTCATTGTTTTTTGGTTCTGTTTTTTGCCTGAACATAGTATCTTATTTTTATCTTTGTTGAAATTCATTTTGTTAGCTATGGTCTGCTCTCTCTAATATGTCCAGGTTTTGAATTCTGTTGATGTCCCTAGTTTTATACTGTGGGCTCCAACCCCCAAGCTCCACCTGTGGTCAGTCTAGAGCCAGTCAGACTTCAGAACCCAGTTTGTTGCTGGTCTCAGCAAGGCTGAGCAGCAAACAGGCTGCCTTAGTCTGAACTCATGTGGAGATCAGAGTGGGGTGCCTATTTTACATAGTCTAACCCCACAGGGAATTTGGGGGTAGGGCCAACCTAGCGCCCCCCCCTCCCAAGCTCCCTGTGTGGAAGTGGTGCCTGAGGCTCTAGCCCCCTTGTGTCCCCTCACCATGCCAGTGCAAGCACCTCAGCATGTTAATTCGATATTCAGATTTGTTTTGTTATTTGGCTGGTCAAAGCAAGCAAAATGCCACGTTCCTGAATAACTTGGTTACAGAATGACACCGGATTTTGTTTATTGTTATTGTACATGATAAGCAATCCAATTGTTTCTGACCTCTGCATTCAGGTTCCCACAAGGGTTACAGGTAGGATTTATGCAGTAGTGTTAGGAGGTATAGACACATGTTGTGAGCTTGGCCTCTGATCACTGGGGATGAGACAAGGGATGTGTCTTTTGTTGTTAAAGACAGAAAATATCTGCTTAGTGGGCTTTTAGTGTCAGGATATGGTTTTGTTCTTATACTTACCAGGATCTGGAAAAGATAAGCTTTCTGCCTAACTGGAAGACAACAATTAATTTCTGTGTGGGAAGGAAGCAGACAGCCATTGCTACAACTGACTTTACCATAAGGGAGAGTAGTTGTCTCTTTGAGCATCTGATGTGTTGCCCCCTATATTCTGCATGTCTATTTGTAAATAAAGAAACTATTACAAGATGCCATACATTTCTAGTGCTCTCTTCTCCCCAGAGAACCATCCCTGGTAAGAATTAGTTCCTGAAACTTCCCACTGCTGATAAAAGTGTGCTTAGAGGGTATGCATAAAAATATTTTTGCCTCCATGACCCTCAGCTCTTCCTCCCTTCCCAGTGCAGCTTAAGGACCATAGAGAAGATCACAGTATTACCAAGAAGTCTCCATTTTTGTTGGCCTTCCTCTTTCTTTTGTGTCTTGGAACCGTGTTCTCTTCTAGACCCACATGAGCAGAATCTCCAAAACATAATGCAGTGTGAGTGAAACCAAGCCTGATCTCATCATCCTTACTGAGGAATAAGAGCATTCCTGAGGGAGGAAACCCACTCAGTATTGGGCAATCACATTGTTAAATGGAACTTCTCATGTTACTCACCAAGATATATTTAGTCACATATAGTTCTGCTGCTATGCACATTAGTATTGTTCACCACAAGAGTTGTTGTTCAGACTGAACCAAATTTGGACTGGTTTGAATTTCCTGCTGAATACTTAGCTCAGTGAGAGGCCTCCTTATTGGGACCTTATTGCCGACTTCCCTCAATCCTGCCCAGGGCACAGCCTCAGGACCTCTAGAACCTGTCAACAGTGCAATTGGGCTTAATTGTCTTGTAGCCTAGTTAAAATGAGGCCATCCTTAAGAATTAAAAGATTAGCTGGGGCGTATAGGGCCCCAGGGGAAAGAGAGTTGTTAGCTTAGAAGAGTTGTTGTCTCTCGGATATTCTATTTTTAATAAATGCTTTATAATTTTGAAAAGTGGTAATTGTTTCCTGTGCAACAGAGATATCCACTGTTCTAATACTTATCCACTGCTCTAACACACTATGTAAAATGGGTGGTCAGTTGCCAAATCACTTTCACAGTAGTAAGCAAGTGCAGTAAGTTGTCCCCATGGTAATCACTCACTTGGTAGTAGGATATGGAGCCTTAGAATGGCGGGGCATGGAAGGGAAGGTAAAAGCACAGGTACTCTCAGTAGGCAATGCTTATGAAAGCCAGTGGGTGGCAGAGGTATCAAAAGAGGGCCAAAGAACCCCTCTATGGAATGGGAAAGCTGGAAAGTGGAATGTGGCTGGGCAGAAACTCAGAATGCTGCTGATGCCTGGATACCTCAGTGGACTGGATGGAGCACTGCTCAGGTCAGTGTGACTGTTCTGTGACAAGCTCTTAGACAAGTTATAAGAATGAAGAAGCAATTACACTAAAATATTACATCTACAATATATTGAATAATCTATATAAAATGAAACCGCAAATGGGAAGGTGTGCGTCCCTCCTGCTGTTGCTCCAGCTAGCTCTCTTGGTGGTCTAACCTGGACCTAACAAACAGAATGCAACATAGGCCAAAGTGAGTCACAATCAGGGCTTGCTACTCCTTCAAAGCAGAAGCCCTATGGGTAGAAGCCCCAAATAAAGAGCCATCCGCCACCAAATCCATATGGGTTTTTACCAGTCATTCTTACAGTTATCCACCATTAGTTCAGGGTTTTTGCAAGATAAGCTGCAGTGACCCAACTAATGTCAGCCCCCACCCCCATGCCCCCACTTCCAGACCTTCCCACTGGTTGCCATGCTCAGCTAGCAACCCTATTTGTACTAGGCTTGCCAACTCCTAGTTGGAAAATTCCTAGAAATATAGGGGTGAAACCTGGGGTGGACAGGGTCTGGGGAGGAGAGTTGTCTTAGCAGGACATAATGCCACCCAAAGCAGCCATTTTCTTCAGGGGAAGTGGTCTCCATTATCTCAAGATCAGTTGCAAGTCTAGGAGATCTCCAGGCCCTATCTGGAGATCTCAGGCAGGCAGAAAAAGCCTGCAATAAGAGCCATACTGGAGTAGATCCCTGGATCAAACACCCCATTTTGCCCTTTGAATTTTGTCCATTTTTGCTGACTACAGTAGATGGTAATTTTTTGAAAGAGACTCAGAGCTCTCCAGCGGGGGAAAGCCTCACCTGCCAAATCTCCCCATATTAGACTTAAGTTAAAGGCTTAGGGGCAAACAGGGCCATTCTTCTGAGTATCCCCCCTGCCCCCCAATATTGATCTACAGTTGTCCTTATTTTTTTTCTGGCTCTGCTCCTATATCTTTTACAGCAGGTTGATACAGAAATGTGGAAGGTTATGGGTTTTCCCCCTGAATTGAAAAAGATTCACTAGCCAAATTTTCTTATCAGACTGCTATTAAAAGTACTGAAACAAGAGAAGTAAAATGTGGGAGGGGGGAAGTAGCAATGGAGAAAAAGGCATTAAATTTTCCCACCCCAAACTAATGTTAATTCTGCAGGGAAAAAAAAACAGGAACAAATATTTATTTTATTTATTTATTATTTAGATTTTTATACCGCCCCATCCCCAAGGGGCTCTGGGCAGTGTACAACATAAAATCTCAGTACAGTTTTAAATATAATTGCTAAAACCTTTAAAAACAGCAATAAGAACAGTAAGAGGCGTCCCACAAAACCCCATATTTAAAAACCTCCCCAAGAGGGAGGGACGGCGAGTCCCATTAGATGAGGAAAGGCCCAGATGTAAAGAGCCAAAAGAGGGGAGGGCATGTAAGGTATGTAAGCAGGTACTTCCCTCATCCTTCACATATTGCTCACGTAAAGTTAGCTGTTCTCCATAGCTGCATTTTAGTTTTTAAAACTATCAAATACCAGACCACACTATCCACACACTTACTTACTGCTCTTTTCAAAAGAGTTTCACACAGTGGGGTAGAGCCCGCGGGGCAGGGTGGGGGGGCAACACTCCATGCGGAGCTGCAGCAGAAAGTGTGAGACTTACAAGGCCATGGAGAGGGGATGTGGTGCGAGGGCATTCACGGCGAAACAGTTTAAGCTCTCACTTTCTAAGCGCTCTGGTTTCACAAGCCCTTTGTTGCACTTTTTACAATCTACAATAGCCTTATCAAAATCCTTTGATTTTGCACTTTGATTATTCACTCTGCCCAGTATTCAGTGTAGTGTAAAATACTTCCTTTAGGACTTAAAGAGACAGCAGCCACTTCACAACAGGAAACATCTGTAATTAGTAAAGCTCATCTTGCAAGCCATCATTTTATTTTCTTGGGTGCTGTGTGGTTTCCGGGCTGTATGGCCGTGTTCTAGCAGCATTCTCTCCTGACGTTTCGCCTGCATCTGTGGCTGGCATCTTCAGAGGATCTGATGTTGGGAAAAGCAAGTGGAGTATATATCTGTTGGAGTGTCCAGGGTGGGTGGAGAAACATAGTCTGTGAAGTAACAAAGAAGGCAACCAGGTCAATAGTTGAGGGCATCTGGAATAGAAGTATGAGTAACAATGAAGACTATAGCAGGTGTCAATGGAGATAGCAAGGTCACTGGTGGGAGCATCTGAATAGAAGTATCCTGGCCTTTGTTTCTTTGTCTATGGTCATCCTGTATTTGTGTGGAGCTGGTTAGACATTGTCTTGACTCTAGTATTTTTCAACACTGGCAGCCAAGTTCTGTTCATTTTCATGGTTCTTCCTTCCTGTTAAAATTGTCCATGTGCTTATGGATTTCAATTGCTTCTCTGTGTAGTCTGGCAGTAGTGGCTTTCAGAGTGGTCCAGAATTTCTGTTTTCAAATAATATTCTATGTCCAGGTTGGTTTATCATGTGTTCTGCTATTGCTGATTTTCTGGCTGAAATAGTCTGCAGTGCCCTTTCGTGTTCTTTGATCGTGTCTGTGTCGCTCGTTTGGTGGTTCCTATGTAGACTTGTCCACAGCTGCATGGTATGCGATAGACTCCTGCAGTAGCTAAAGGATCCCTCTTATCCTTTGCTGAACGTAGCATCTGTTGAATTTTCTTAGTGGGTCTGTAGATTGTTTGTAGGTTGTGCTTCTTCATCAGTTTTCCTATGCGATCAGTGGTTCCCTTGATGTATGGTAAGAACACTTTCCCTCTAGATGGCTCTTTATCTTTGTTCATGTGGCTTGTTCGTGGTTTTGCAGCCCTTCTGATTTCTGTATTAGAGTAACCATTAGCCTGTAGATCCCTGTTTAGGTGATTCAGTTCATCTTGTAGGAGGTGAGGTTCACAGATTTTGTTTGCGCGGTGTACCAAAGTTTTTATGGTGCTCCTTTTGCCCTGGATGGTGATTGGAGTTTTTGTGTAGATATCTGTCCGTGTGCGTAGGTTTTTTTGTATACTGTGTGTCCCAATTGCTGGTTTGGTTTGCGGATGACTAAAACATCTAAAAATGGCAGTTTTCCTTCATTTTCTTTTTCCATAGTAAATTGGATGTTTGGGTGGATCTTGTTGATATGGTCCAGGAACTTGTTTAGTTCTTCTTCCCCGTGGCTCCAAATGGTGAATGTGTCATCCACATAACGGAACCATATGGTGGGCTTTTTGGGTGCTGTTTTCAGGGCTTGTTCCTCAAAATGTTCCATATAAAAATTAGCTATTACAGGGCTAAGAGGGCTACCCATGGCTACCCCATCTTTCTGTTCATAGTATTCATTATCCCACTGGAAGTAGCTAGTAGTGAGACAATGTTGAAACAAGGCTGTGATGTCTTTTGGGAATTTCTGGTTAATGAGTGTCATGGTGTCTGCTATGGGGACCTTGGTGAATAGGGACACCACATCAAAACTGATCAGTTTGTCATTGGGGTTGAGTTTGAGTTTGCTGATTTTTTCAATGAAGTGAGTTGAGTCCTTAATGTAATGTGTAGTCAGTCCAATATGGATTTGCAGTTGTGTGGCCAGAAACTTTGCCAAATCACACAAAAACTCCAATCACCATCCAGGGCAAAAAAGGAGCACCATAAAAACTTTGGTACACGGCGCAAACAAAATCTGTGAACCTCACCTCCTACAAGATTAATTGAATCACCTAAACAGGGCTCTACAGGCTAATGGTTACTCTAATACAGAAATCAGAAGGGCTGCAAGACCACGAACAAGCCACATGAACAAAGATAAAGAGCCATCTAGAGGGAAAGTGTTCTTACCATACATCAAGGGAACCACTGATCGCATAGGAAAACTGATGATGAAGCACAACCTACAAACAATCTACAGACCCACTAAGAAAATTCAACAGATGCTACGTTCAGCAAAGGATAAGAGGGATCCTTTAGCTACTGCAGGAGTCTATCGCATACCATGCAGCTATGGACAAGTCTACATAGGAACCCATAAGCATGGCCCACGAACCGCGATATCAAAAAAAAAAAGAACCACGAAAGGCACTGCAGACTATTTCAGCCAGAAAAAAATCAGCAATAACCAGAGCATGATAAACCAACCTGGACATGGAATATTATTTGAAAAACAGAAATTCTGGACCACTCTGAAAGCCACTACGTCCGAACTACACAGAAACAATTGAAATCCATAAGCACATGGACAATTTTAGCAGGAAGGAAGAAACTATGAAAAGTAGACAGAACTTGGCTGCCAGTGTTGAAAAAATACTAGAGTCAAGACAATGTCTAACCAGCTCCACACAAACACAGGATGACCATAGACAAAAGAAACAAAGGCCAGGATACTTCTATTCAGATGCTCCCACCAGTGACCTTGCTATCTCCATTGACACTCCCATGCTATAGTCTTCATTGTTACTCATACTTCTATTCAGATGCCCTCAACTATTGACCTGGTTGCCTTCTTTGTTACTCACAGACTATGTTTCTCCACCCACCCTGGACACTCCAACAGATATATATACTCCACTTGCTTTCCCAACATCAGATCCTCTGAAGATGCCAGCCACAGATGCAGGCGAAACGTCAGGAGAGAATGCTGCTAGAACACGGCCATACAGCCCGGAAACCACACAGCACCCAAGTGATTCTGGCCATGAAAGCCTTCGACAATACATTTTATTTTCTGCGTAGCAATAGACTTTTATAAGAACTTGCCAGTCACTCAGTTTTAAAAGTAGCCAACATAATTTTCTTTTGACATAATTTCTGTACAGGAAATATGAGCTTTGTGCAAATGTTAGGGTTTCTTTAAAACTTGCAGAGACAAGAACAGGCTGATGTAATGGAGTGCAGACTTAGGACATTATATTCAGTGATATTAGAGAGTTGTCATGGGAAACTGCAGAATTGCAAATTGCAGCCATGTTTTATAAGACAAAAAAAACTGATATCATGCATCACACAGCTGGCATATGTGGGAGTGCACAAGCTAATCTGAATTCCCCAGATAAGCCTCCACAACTCGTGGCAGAGTTGGGACTCAAACCCGGTTCCTCCAGATCAGAGTGCACCTGCTCTTAGCCACTACGCCACTGCTGCTCTTTATCTGTGTCGAAGAAACTGTAATTCCGGGGGATCCCAAGATATCACCTGGAAGCTGGCATCCCTATTCTTTTCCCTAGCTCCTTCCTCTTGCCGTGCACGTTCAATCCTAAATCTCTAGGAAGCTAGTATGTCTATTAAGGTTTTCAATATCCAGGTAATGGCTGGAGATCTCCTGGGGTTACAAGTGATTTCCAGGAAATAAAGATCACTTTACCTGGCGAAAAAGACTGCTTTGGAAGGTCAACACTATGGTATTATGACTGAAATCTCTCCCCTCCCCAAGTCCCACCCTCAGGCTGCCACCCAGGTATTTCCCAACTCACAGCTAGCAACCTGAATGCGCACAATGTAGTGTGGCAGGGGCTGTGAATGAGACAGCCTTGTCTCCAATTAGGGTGGAGAATTCCACTTACCAAATCTGCATTCTCTGTTTCTGGATGGAGTGGCAACAAGGGGAAAATTAAAAATTAAAAGAAATAAAAAATTTAAATAAACAAAAATACCAGCACAACCCATATGATGATGTTGCTTCTGGAAAATAAGTCGGACGAGGCAGCATTAGCACTAGGAATAGCCAGAAACTCTATTATTTCCTCTCGCTAGTTACTAGGCTTGGCCTAGCAATCCCAGCTGTTGTTCAGCAGTAGAAAGTAGAAACATTTTGTCATACATAAGGTGCCAGCTTCAGTCACCACCATCTCCAATTAAATGATCTCAAGTTGAAAGTGCTGAGAACAATTTTACTGTGCCAGAGACCCTGGAGAACTACTGCAATATTCAGCAACAGCCCTGTACAGATAGTGGAAAAGTGCAAAAATTAATATTGGAACAAGTAAACAACTGTCTTGCTTGCTAATTCTACTCCCAATTTCTACATGTTGACTAGACTGTATTCATATGACTTTTTTGCCACACCTTTACTGGTATATATCTCTTAAAGGAAGATGATAACATTTTCCTCAAGGGCTCATTTGGGGGCATTCCAAGTTGGGGTGGGGGAGGGACAGAATTAAACAGCAAGCTGGTTCCCTGCTACAGCATTTTAAGTTGTGAATACAAAGATTAGGTGAACACTCCAACACATCATTTAAATGGTGAAGGAAAAATGCCTCAAAGGCCTCAGCACCATGCAAGGATGTAGGTAAGGGGGGGTTCCTTGGGTTCAACCCCCCCAATTCCATGTCCGAAGCTCCACCCCCCCCCCGTTTGTGTATTTTTAGTGTTTTTTTCGGTTTTTGGCCTGCAGGGGGCCCATTTTTAGGCTATTAGCACCAAAATTTCAGGGATTTGTTGGAAGACTCTCCTGATGATACTGCCCAGGTTTGGTGAGGTTTGGTTCAGGGGGTCCAAAGTTATGGACTCCCAAAATGGGTGCCCCATCCCCCATTGTTTCCAATGGGACCTAATAGAAGATGGGCTACACTTTTGGACCTCCTGAACCAAACTTCAACAAACCTGGGTGGTATCATTAGGAGAGTCTCCTAGAGATACCCTGAAAGTTTGGTGCTGCTAGCTTAATAATTGCACCCTGACAGCAGGCACCCCCCAAATCTCCCCAGATTCTCCTTTTAAATGCACCCCCTTTGGCATGGATTTAAAGGGAGAATCTGAGGTCCCCAATTTAAACATTGAAAGTGATGCTGTTTCAGGGTGGGGGATAATCCACCACAAAACAGCATCACTTTCAATGTTGTTTTAACTGGGGACCTCAGATTCTCCCTTTAAGGTGGATTTAAAAGGAGTATCTGGGCTCCCTAGTTTAAACACCATTGAAAGTGATGCTGCTTGGGAGTGGATTCCAGCATCACAGCGGTTACCCATTGGGGGGGGGCGCAAAACTCAGATTTTGAACTGGGCTCCATTTTCCCTAGCTACGCTTTTGCCCAGAGTAGGGGCAGAAGGGGCTGCCAAATGGGATCCCAGCTGGGGGGGGTGGGGCAGGGGAGTCTGCCATCCCCGGCCTCGGAGAACTGGTGGGGAGGCTGGGGCGGGGCTTGGGGAGGTGTGGCCACACCCCCAGGGCCTGGCCCCACCCCCTGAGCCCCCCCATAAAAATCTATACCTACAACCCTGACACTGTGATGCTTTTCTGGGACTGGACCAAGAACACAAACACAGATCTGACTCATTTGCATCTTATCTGTTACCTGTACTGTGATTGAACACTGAGTCAATAATTGTTCTTAGCTGTTGCAGATCCTTATTTTGCTGTAAAATAAAATAAACCTCTCTCTTTATTCAGCTTATTCTATGCCTACTTTTAATCCTTAAGCATGGGTAAATCCAAGTTTATGTTTGGACCAGTTTCAGCTACTGAAACCAAGTTCATACCTGCACACGAGAAAGTACTTAATAGTACAGAAAAAAAATCAATTGCTAGTACTAGGAAGTAAAGCCAGAATGTTATTTTTCCTTGGCTCTGCTTGCTTCATGGATGCTAAACTATGTCAAAGTCTGTTCAAGTCTAGCATGAGCCATCCCTGGCTTCAGAAGCTTGTTGGCTACTGATCTACATCTGCTATATCCATTGAATGGGTGGCTTTGCCTAGTATCATATTTTTGAATCCATGGACAGCTGTTCTGACTGCATTATTGCTAATGCATTATCCTTAAAAATGATTTTGTTATATTTGAGTTTTGTTTTTTTGCAGCAATTTCAATGTGCTGCCTGGCTTTGAAAAGGAAGTCTCTCCACCCAGCTGGCACAACCAACAGAGAAGTCAATCCTTTTCATTTACATCTGCTAGATCCTGCCTTTTGATTCTGAATTCCTTCTCTCTGAAGTGTCCTGGGGAGCTTGTAGCTCTGCATATGATAGCTTTAACAGATAATAGCTTTATTTATTTATTTTTGCCACGTTAAAACCTCTGGCATTAGAATATATTTGATAAGAGTTTCTTCCTTTATCTGAGCCTTTTAAGTGAACAGCTACAAGTCCCAGAAAGTGCAGTTATATTTTCAAGCATAAAGCAGTAATCTTGTAGGAAGCTCTTAATTTATCATATATTTTTAGCGACCATCTTTCACAGCTTTATTTTATGACGCAGTAAAATCCAAGAGAAAGCAGCTTAAGGGCACGGCCAAATTATTTTGCATCCGCTTTTGAACTGCATTAACTAAAATATTGTCTGAAATCATTTTTTGAAATACTTTATTAAAGAGCTGCATGTGTTTAAATACTGTTTATTTTGGATGTGGCACAGACATCTGATTGGAAATCTGCCTCATGTACTGTTACAGACATGTAATCAACAGAGAGAGACTTCAGGGTCACAGCTCTTGGGTGAATTTAACATAAGGCCATTTCTCCTTAGGAAACTCAATATTTATTTTCATTAAAAAAACTGTTAAGTTAATTATTTTGGGAGCAAGCACAGCTTCTCCCAGGAGCACAGGATTTCCCCCCACCCCCCCGGCCAATAATTCTTTAATGGGTAGAGAAAAAGGGAATGTATGTGACAAACAGATCTTACCAAGGACCATTCTAATGATTAAGTGGCTTTAGAATGATATAACACTATTTAAGATTGCTTACCAAGATTGCCCCCTGTAGTTGCAGATGTGAAGGAAAGGAGGAGGAACAAGAATCTTTCCCCTTTGTCTGACATCTGTGACCTCTAAACAGATGGCCCAGCTCTGGGACAATGAATGATCATATAGCATTCATTTTAATTGCCCAAATGAATCAAACAAATAGAGGTTCTTTTATTGGGAAGGGTGAGGCTGTAAGAAATTGTGCATCTCTGCATAATGAAAAAAGTCTTTGGAAGACAGCTAATTTTTCTGAATTTTCAGAACGTATGATGTATACAAAAATTCTGAATCAATCCTGCAGAACTATTATCAGTACACTTTTAACCCCATCTTTCTTCCAAGGAGCTCAGGATATCTTCAATGGTTCTCCGTTTCCCATTTTACATTACAACATCTCTCTGAAGCGAATAAGATGACTGGTCCAAGGTCATCCAATGAGTTTTATTTCTAAGCTGGGATCTGAAAACATCTTCCAGGTCTTAGCCTCCATGAATCACATCTTCCCTTTTGCCTAATGATGTATAGCTTTGGGGGTTTTTTTGTGAAATGGCACTGCTCAAAGTCAGCAGCAGCCATTGATAGGGAGTAGGAACAGGAAAACATCACATAACAATATCCCACAAGTAAATGAAACTACACAGTAAAGAAGGGTGAGAATGTGACTCAGGGAGGCAGTTTTCCATGGCTTCAGCAGTTTGTTCCTTAGTAACTTGT
Source organism: Sphaerodactylus townsendi (assembly GCF_021028975.2). Taxonomy (NCBI): domain Eukaryota; kingdom Metazoa; phylum Chordata; class Lepidosauria; order Squamata; family Sphaerodactylidae; genus Sphaerodactylus; species Sphaerodactylus townsendi. Next base: position 107,653,063 of record NC_059425.1, read on the forward strand.
GTGGAATGTTTAAACTGAAGTTTGAAGGCTCACATGTCTAGCCTGATGAGGCTTTTATCTTCTTTAGGAAATAGTTACAAATTCGCATTGCAAAACAGAGCTGCTACATGACCCGTTTTAAGGACAGCTGGAATGTGTTTTTATTATTTACTTATTATGTGTTTATTTATTATATAAGAACCTTGTTCTTATAACAGCCAATGGACAAGTTGAAAGAAGTAATGCCAATACATTAAGCATTATATGGCTAATAATCAGCAAGGCATGTAGAAGAGATCACTTTGAAAGTGCTTTCTAAGCTAAGATTTCTAAGCTGGATATCTAAACAAAGTCTCATTAGAAAAATATCAGAAGGTGAAAAGTTTGTATAAACTTCTGCTGCCAAATATGTAGAATCCTGGTGAGTTCAGGCACAGACATGGATTAAAAGAACATATACTAGGAATTAAAATGGAAAAGATACAGAAATTCATCAGCAAATGACATCATAATTATATTACATTTTATTAATATGTGAACAATTAGATAACAGCATTGCAAATGTGCCAAAGCCAGATATGTTATGAAAGTTAGATGATGGATTATCCATATATTTATTTGTCTAGAAATTCACAGAAACTAACTTATAAGTATTAGATGACCTCTCAGACTCTTGGCTTAATTGCTTTTTACTAATCTCTAAAACGAAAAATTATTCTAAGGATCAAAACAACAGCACATGGACTCAGCACCATCCACAATTTCTTAAATGGTCCATCATTTTGGGTGGAATGAGATTTTGTTGAAGCAGCAAGTCAGCATCAATGACTGAGGTGAAGCAAAAAGTCATCACTTTTGTGTTCCTATGATCAACATCAGAAGTACACAGATTGCAATTATTTCAGTGATATTTACTATATAAGTGTCCCGCCCACCTGTTGCCAACCCTCCTTCCCCTACTCTGAAGGGAGAAGGCATCCCTTCAAAGAGAAAGACAAAGGGATTTGTAAATTTAGTTTATGTAAAATATGGATTAAACTGTCTACCCTTCATCATTTCATAGATGAAATTTGTTACACCGCTTACAAATAACTGCCTGAGACATATCCCCTCCTCAATTGCACTTCTGCTGAAGGCAGGGGGATGATCCACTGTGTTGTTTTCCTTTACTTTGAAGTAGCCTTTGCAGAACTGTTTCTGAAGCGGGGTGTGATCAGCCCAGGTATGTTGAGGACCTATGACTAAAAAAGTGAGATTAAGCATCATATGAAAGCTTTGAGGAAGAGAACTATGAATAGAGATTGTGCTGCTAAAAAAGGAGAGGTTCAACGCTCCCTTCTCAGATCGTTTCCCAATTAGAAATGGCCTCCAAGTAGCTATTTATTGTTCAGATAGGAGTAATTGGTACCCCAAACATAACATGTAGTTTGGCCTTCTGAGATAAATGATAAATTATGTTCAAATTATTTTTTTAATGGGAAGCTATTTCAGGAGAGTGCAGAAGTAGGAGTGGTGTTAACCATGTGGCTTACCCAAGCTCCTCCTTGCAAGAAGGCAGCTGCCTCATCTTATTTGCCAGGAGGATGATCCATACATCTGGGCCACCCTTTGTGAAGGGAAAAGGAATAGGAAGTGGCCATTGTGTCCTCCTTGTGAGCAGATTGTATGAGTGCACTAGCAGCAGCATCCCTGCACACAGCCCAATAGCAGCCATAGTGCTTGTACCCAGTCCGTCTTCCTTGTGATGCAGTGAATGTTATATCCCCCTTATGAGGAGGGCAGTGTAAATGGCACAGTAACCATGGTGTCAACATCAGAGCCAACCTCCACATGTGGACAAAACCACAGACTGTGTCACAAGAAGTGGGAGCCAGGTATGGCAAATTAGCTGCTGCTACATTCACACCAGGACCAGAGACAGGAATTGACATGAATCTTTTTCCTGGGTCAATTTCATTTTCCAGTCCATCCTCAAATACTGTTTGTTGGTTTGCAAAGCAGACCAAAAGAAAGTGTTTCCCAATTTTCTTCTAAATTGAGTTTGTCCAGCTGCTGACAATGAACACATTGTTTTACTGTCCTCTGAACAGGCACAAAAAGTCTTGACTTCTGAAAATGCCCCCCCCCCTTTTTTTTTTTTAAGGACAGAGTTCATCTTCAGCTTGGGAGGGTATCTTTTTTGTCCCAAAAAAGTATAGAACAGCAAATTCTTTTCTCTACTTCAATGCTCTCAGGAATTTCCATCGACATGTCTAAATTATTCAAAGTGTTAGAGGTGAAGTAGTGCCAAAAAAAACTACACTTGGAAAATATATTATGCTTATATGCCTCTATTTTGATTGAAGGAACTTAATGCTGTATGCTGGCAGTAAAGGCATCCTGACAGGAGCCTCTTTGTTGACTTCCCACACACAGTGTTGCACATGGACCCCTTTCCTGATCCATGACACCCTCTGATATTCCACTCTTGGAAATGTGCTTGCTTGGGCCACCTCTTGAATAAAACCAGCCAAAGAAATCTGGAAATTTTGGTGCCTTTTTAATGACATAGACCTGATGTCTCAGCACTATTTCCTTGCAATTCTGTGTTTTTAGAATCTTTATACCTATGAACTCTTGCAAACAGTTTCCAGTTTATACCTATCTTTTCAACACTGCCTATGCATTTAATTCTTAATGTCTCTCAACAGACCCCAGGCTCCTCTATCCTTAAAAGAGGGTTTTCCTTCCTGACTGGAATATGTTTAATACAGAATGCTTGATGTCCCTTGCTTCTCTTACCTTTTGCTCCAGATGGCACTGGACTCAAGCAGCTGACCATGCAAGCAGCCAGAGCATTTGTTTCATTGGAAAGGATCTAGGACAGGATCTTAGGGTTGGATCCTATAGACAAAGACTGTGGGACTGGAGCTGCAGTGAGGTGAGTAATGGGCCAAGATCAAGTGGAAACGTTGTTTGGATGCAGTCCTTAGTGGGCAGGCAATTTTGAAATCCATCAAAGGGAGAAGAGATGGAGCAATAATGAAGACTGCTCTACAGGGGTAGAAAAATAAGAGGTACAAGGCTGACAGGATAAGAAAACTAAAATATCTAAGAAAATCATGACAGGAGAGAGTCTGGATCAAGTCTTGACTTGTTATAGTCCTGAGTTGGTATAACCAGAGTAGCTAAAAAGAATTAAGGTGCTGAGATGGTTGCTGGCTGGATAAGTAGCTGCAATTTGTGTACCTCTGCACCTCACAATAAACTTTGGCCCATCCCAGATAATATGTCTACATGCTTAGGAAGTAGTCACTTCAAGCTTCTTAGGAAGTAGTCACTTCAAGTCACTTCTTCAGAAGCATCCGGACTGACCCTAAAGAAAAGCTAGGAGGGTAATAAAACTCAAGTTTTACTAGGAGGGTAATAAAACTCAAATCTTTTGTCCTCAAACAAGTTTTCTCATTCAATTTTCTGGTGGTAACATAGATGCAATAGGATAAGAAGAAATTACAAGGCAAGAAAAATCATGTGAGGTGGTATCTAACCCCAGAGAATGCATCACAAAAAGAATCTGGCCCTTTTCATTCTGGAGATATGCCTTTTCCATTACATCTACACAATAAAAGGAGTAAGAGACATAAGAAAACAAAAAAGCCCTGCTGAAACAGATCCATCCAGTCCAGCATCTTGTTTTACACAGTGCCCATTTTTCAAAAGTGAAAACTGTTAATTCAGAGGAACTAGTATAGATAAGTCATTACAAGCATAGGATTCTCAGTGACTTACTGGAGAAGGAATCTCATTTTCCCCATATGCTCTTTCCCACCATTTCCCTTTTCACTTCCCTGGAAGTCCCCATAGCCTCTTCCCTTTGCCTGCTTCCTCCTTTCCACCCACCAGTCACCATTATCTGCTCCCCTATCTTCCCTCCCCCTCCTTCCCCCCCCCCCCGACAACCTCTCCCCAGGGTCTGCTTGCAGGGTAGCTTCCATGACTGAGTGGAGTGGTGTAAGTAACAAGCCTCTGATGGTCACTGCCAGGCCTATACCCAGTGAATCCTCCTCCCATTAGTGGACATGACAGTGGACATTTTCACCTGCACTTCATTGTTACTGTCTTGCCAGGCCACTCCTATTTAGATGCCCTCACCCTCCTATTTAGATTGACCTTTACCCACAGGTATATATACTCCACTTGCGTTCCTTTCCTTCTACCAGATCCTCTGAAGATGCCAGCCACAGTTGCAGGCGAAACATCAGGAGAGAATGCTGCTAGAACACGGCCATACAGCCTGGAAACCACACAGCACTCCAGTGATTCCGGCTGTGAAAACTTTCGACAATACAATAATTTATTTAGTTGTAAGCACTGACCACACTTGAATCCTTTCTTATAGATGAACTATGCAACTCTGAAGCTAATCTTAATTGATGGTTATACTCAACTCATCTGATCCATATGGTTGTAATTATAATCTCAATATGAGGTTGCCTTTAAAAACAGCTTGGAAAATGTAACTGGTACAAAATGCAGTGGGTCAACCTTTTTACTAGAGCTTACTGGTTTGAATACGTAACCTCTGTTCCTAAAACAGTGTCAATAGTCTGTGGGTTCAATTTAAAGGCTGGTTATTACTGTCAAAGTCTCATATGACCTGTGATCTAGATGTTTAAGTGACTAACTTCAAAGGCAGAGAACACAAAAACATAAGAAGAGCCTACTGGACTAGATCAGTGGTGCAATAGCACTTGGATGTTAGTGCCAAGGCAATTGTCCTTTACTGAACTAAGGACAGCTGTGCCCAGTCTCACTGGTTCATCTGTCATCACTCAATACGTGGTTTCTCAATTCTTCTCTTCTGGGGTTTTCAGGCATGATCTAATTAGTGTTTCCGAATGCCAAAATTATTAAAGGGTGACAGGGGGGTTTGCAATAACTAGATGGATAGCATTTCCTGATAAAATGTAGCATCTTTAGTGATCCCTGCTTCCTAACAATTGAGCAAAAGTCATTAAAAGTGAAATGGAAGAACAGGAAAGAGCAGAAAGAAGTAGACAAGTAAAGCAAGAAAAGTTATTTGTTTTAATTGATATACTATAACTTTCTACTAGTTTCGGCCAAAAACACACCACATGTCTTTCCTCAAAAAACTAAAGGCAACATTTAATTCATAGACTTCTCACAATCAATCACCATGCTGACAGATTTCAAACACATCCCTATCTCTGCAAAGACTGCTGAGGAAGCCAAGTATCTGTTTATATTATGTGAAGAGAGGGCTCTTATCAGGCAACTGTGTACAATTCATTGTTTCCCCTATGAGTGATGACAAGCTTCCTTCCTCCACACTTATATTTAAAATCTGACTAATCATTGACATTTTAAAAAGTGATAGCACTTAATAGTTAAGAAGAGGAAACATAGGTCCTACTCTTCTTTAGAAGGGGCAAAGTTGAAAAAATGGAAGCCTTCAGGAGATCCAGAAATTCCTGTGTACCCCCCCCTTTTTTTTTTTGCTTGCCTCCCAATGGCAAATCAAAGCAAACATTCAAAATTATGAACACTGCAGCCTCGTTCAGACATATAGTGGGCCCACCTAAACTGACACTATAAATGGGACCACCAATGGCTTTATTGTCTGGTAGAGATGGCATAATGGCACTGATAATGAGGGCTGCCTGCTCCAGGTTGGAAGTTCCTGGAGATTTGTGGGGGAAGCCTGGGGAGAAAAGGGCAGGACCTATTTGGATATAATGCCACAGAATCTGCCCTTTGAAGCTGTCATCTCCTCCAGGGGAATTGATCTCTGCAGCCTGGAGATCAGTTGTGATTCTGGGAGATCTCTAGACCCCACGTAGAGGTTGGTAACCATGTAACAGATAACAGATAACCTTTAATGGAATATTACAAAGACCCCAAACAAGATACAAAAAATTTTAAAAGCAAAATTATACAAAGCAAAATTAAGATCGTTTGTTTATGACCGTGCATAAAAACTTGGCTGTTTGCTCTAGGGCATAGCTGGATTCATTGTTTAATAGATAAACTGTCTTCTGCTGGTCTGTCCAGCACTCTAAGCCCATCAATAAGGTTGAGAGGAACTTTGCTCTGGACCGGTTATGAAGGGGGCAACAATTCAGAACATGGTATACAGTTTCTGCATTTTTCAGCGTGCAGATGCAAAAACACTCACTATGGGGTGTTTTGGAGCCTCTTCCATCCCTCAAAGCGGAAGGAAGTACATTGCATCTGGCCAAAGTAATGACACATCAGTGCTTTGGTTCAGAAAGTGCAAACAAATATCTGGCCACGCCTGGGCAGCCATATGGGATGCCAAGAGAGAGGGGAAAGCAGAACTTTTTAGCATGAGCCATCAATTCCTGATGTTCTAATTCAAAAATTCAAAAAACATGTTGTTGGGAGGAAGCATGGCTATAACATTGGGAGGCAGACCTAAGGCATGGAGCTTCACTTCTATGTGGGTCCACCATTCAATGGCATGCAGAAAAGTTAAGGCCCAGGCTCATGTCCTCATGCCTGAAGCAAAGCTGGATCCAGTGCTTGAACGTTATACACAAAGCCCTGGTCTCCAGAAGATGTTGTCCAGCTTCTAGGCACAAGGTAGCATAGGGCACAGAGTGAGTCACTCCAAATATTTTATGCAAAAAGGTAGATTGGATCCACTCAATATTTCTATTCCAGGATTGGATCCATAAAGAAACACCATATAAAAGTTGTGGGCAGACTTTTGCATTAAATGCTTTAAGGGCCGCAGGAAGAAATTGGTGTCCTTTTCTGTAAAAGAAACACAAGATAGTGTTTGTTGTATTTTTACTGGTGACAACTATTCTGTTTCCGTGTGAGGACCATCCTGCTCTATACTGGAAATTTAAGCCCAGGTATTTAAAGAACTTAACCTGCTCAAGTGCTTCCCCATTCAGCATCCAGGGCACCATGAGCTTGCAAAAACCATGATTTTTTATATGGAATAATTAATTTCAAGGTTGTTGTTATTACAGTATTCAGTACACCTGGCTAATAGATGCTTTGACCCCTCTTTGGTCTGTGATAACAAAATGGCATCATCTTTATAAAGCAGCAGAAATATCCTTGATTTTCTAAGATAAGGGCTGTGCATATCATACCCTCTCAAAGAGGGCGCTAAATCATATAAAAAGAGGTTGAACAGAGTCGGTGCGAAAACACAACCCTGCTTGACCCCCTTATTAGATGTAATTTTAGGGTCAGAATGATTTCTGGGTTGCACTTTATTTGGCACGTTGTATTAGAGTGAAGTGCAATGATTACAGAGAGACGTCTTTTCTCTACACCTAGACATTCAAGCTTCCTCCACAAAACGTTTCTTGGCACAGAGTCAAAAGCAGCTCTGAGATTGAGAAAAGCTGCATATAGCTTGGACTTATTTATTCTGGTATACTTGGAAATCAGAGTGCTCAGGACCAAACAATGGTCAAGGGTGAATTTAGCCCTCTGAAAACCCACTTGCTCTGGTCCAATATTGTATTCTTTGTGGTAACCATATACATGAATCAGTGCTCCTGTGGAACCCAAGATGGAGCTGCTATGATCTCTGCAGTTATGAGGAAACCATGTTACCAAGTGTATAGGCACCACATGGACCCTCTGTGTGTTGACTGAACATGCAGAGAGGGAAAGTGGGCAGGAGCATGCTGAGCTCAGCCCCCAGATCATGCTGAGCTCAGCCCCCAGCTCAAAACCCACAAAGGCAGCATCTATATGTTACCCCCCTATGATCAAGAATACCGCTTTCCTAACAATGCCAATCATAGGGAGGGAGCGTATGCATGGAGGCTGTCTCTATGCATAAGCACTGTGCCTTTCAGATGGCACACATTCAGGGGCTGAGGCCAGCGCAATCATTTTCACTCTCTGTGTGTTCATTTGACAAAGGCAGAGGTCATGCTATAGAGGCACTGGTTCCTGCAATCAGTGCCTCCACACATTCCTTCCTATTACAAGCTTGCCAATTGTTGACATGAGTGTGTGGGCTATCTGGAACCATTTCTACGGTCCTGTTCTTTATTAATGTGAACTGGCATGGTCCCATTGACCTCTATGAATGTACTGAGTGTTGATGTTGGGAAATGTTTGGGAGGATTTGTACCTGAGCGCTTGGGAGGGCAACTTTATTTAATAGGGTTGCCAGCTCCAGGTTGGGAAATTGTGGGTTGGGAGGGGGTTAGGGCTAGGAAGGGAATGGTATGGCAGGAGGGACCTCAGTAAGGTACAGTGCCACACCATCACACACTCTAAAACAGCCATTGTCACCAAGGGAATTAATCTCTATCATCTGGAGATGAGTGATAATTTTGGGAGATCTCCAAATCCCACCTGGAGGTTGGCATCCCTAGCATGCAGTGTGATTCACCAAAACGATAAAGAATTTGAAAGTCTCCTGGCTCTGGATGCTTTTGCCTAAGGCAGAGTCACTCAAAGCTTAGTGGTGATCCACAATAAGTGCCTCAAGTTTAGACTGGGGTTTGCCTGAAAACAGCTAGAGTCTGCCTTGGGCTCTCTAATTTTGTTCTAAGCCTCCTCCTCCTCCTCTTTTTTTTTAAGTATGCCAACTTTCAGATCAGCTTGCATCTTCATTGTGGCCTTATTTTTGCCTACGGTATTTGGTTGGCCTGTTACGGTTACCCAGCTATATATTACTCTGAATAATACACTGGCAGTTGCTGTCAAATATTTGCATGTGGTTGTCAAATGGACATGGGAGAACAAACTGAAACTGAATCTAGTTATGCTGAAGGTGATATTGGCAGGTTGTTAAGTGTGGATCAGGAAAGTTTTGGAAATTTGGGGGCAGAATCTGGGGGGAGGAGGTGGGACCTCAGCAGCGTATAATCCCATAGAATCCAAAGTTTCCATTTTCTCCAGGGAACCTGATCCATGTCATCTAGAGATCAGCTGTAATTCCAGGAGGACTCCGGGATGTAGGAGGAGGTTGACACCCATATGGTCTTTTTCCCTGCGGTCTGTTGATGGATTGCAGTTTTCACTGAGTTTGTTATGAACAGGGAATCTTCCTGGAGCCTGGTCTCTTTTTTGGGAAAAAAAGTATGTCCAAGAAAGTGAAAAATGTTGTTTCCTGACTACATCTAGTTAGGAAGCTGGCTGCCTACTTGCACGTACCTTACCCAGCCATGCTGATGTAGGCTTTATTAACCTCAAGACTACATCACTGTAACATGCTTTACATGGGGCTTCCCTGAAAGTAAATCTGGAAACTGCAACTGATGCAAACTGCAGCAGCTCATTTTTTATGTGGGGCTAGTCATGAGGCCCACCATGTCAATCTTATCTTGAGCTCTCTTCACTAGCTGCCAATTAGTTTCCAGCTCCAGTCAAGATGCCAGAGCTTACTTTTAAAGCCCTTCTTAACCTGAGGCCCACATACTTGAAGACGTTTCCCAAAAGGCAGTCTTCCTTTATTATTCAGTAATCCCCCTGTTCAGTCAGTCAGTCAGTTCAAGGTGCATAGGGAATTGAAGGCAGCAGTATTTGTCACGTCCAAGGTGCATAGAGAGCATAAAGTTAAGGTTAACAGATATTAGTATCCAGATAAAAGACTCAAGGAACCTAAAGAAAGCAAGACAAAAGTGGACTTTCTTGAAAGGAGCCAAAGTCTACAGCTTCAAGTTTGTTCCAGTCAAGCAAGTACTTTATTTTAGACAGACCCTGGGAGGAATTAGGGTCTCCATTCTTCTGAACTACAAACTTTTCTTTGAACTGTTAAACCTTGCTTGTGACTCTCCCACTCTGTTCTGGCCAATCACAGGGCACAAGAAATAATTTTACTTGGGGAACAGAACAAGATTGTCTAGATATAATATTGTTCAATGATCAGGGAGAGGGAACCAATCGATGTTGGCACTGGTTGGGGCAAGATGGCATATTTAGTGGATCCCAATAGCTTTTATGGGAAACTAAAGGCAGTACACTAAAAGGAATGTGGGTAGATTGATGGAGTAAGCAGCTTATGCAAGGGAGGGTGGGTCATGTCCAGCTGCTAAGCCCCCTCCCCTTCTCTCCCCTCTCTTGCATGCCATCGCCTTTGGGCTTGCTCCTCCTCCACTGGGGTGGGAGGGGCCAGTGGATGCGGGCACTCGTTTCCCATTTCCATCCCTCCTCCCTCCGCCTGTGCCCCATCCTCCTCCTCTGCGGCCCCGCGCCCTCCACTTTCCTTCCGCGTACCCTCACCACCCATTCCTCATTTCGCGGGTAGGCGGGCCGTCAGACTTGGGCCCTTTCCACCCGCCGCCCTTTTCCATTCGAGGGTGGGAGGGCCAGGGCCAGATGCCAGGCCCCCTCCATTTCCCTCCCCTCCCTTGCATGCCATCCCTCCCTCCCTCCCCTTCCTTGCATGCCATCCCTCCCTCCCTCCCCTTCCTTGCATGCCACCCCTCCCTCCCCTCCCTTGCATGCCACCCCTCCCTCCCCTCCCCTCCCCTCCCTCCCTTAGGGTGGGTGGGGCTGATCCCAGATGCCAGACCCCCCTCCCGTCCCACTCCCTCTGCATGCCCTCGCCACGCTGCTGCGCTGCGCGTGCCCGTCACCGCCGCCACGCATCCATTTCCTCATGCCGGGTGGGACGAGCCCAGAATCGGCTGCTTAGGAGGCACACTCACCCCTCCCTCCTCCTTAGGGTGGGTGTTAAAGATCCAGATAACAGGCCCCTCCCTCCCACTCCCCTGCATGCCACCCTCCCCCCCCCCCCTCCCCTCCCTTGCATACCACCCCTCCCTCCCCTTCCCTTGCATGCCATCCCTCCCTCCCCTCCCTTGCATGCCACCCCTCCCTCCCCTCCCCCCTTAGGGTGGGTGGGCCAAGTCCAGATGCCAGGCCCCCTCCCTCCCCTGTCTTGCATGCCACCCCTCCCTCCCCTCCCCTCCCTCCCTCAGGGTGGGCGGGACAGGTCCAGATACCAGGCCCCCTCCCTCCCCTCCCTTGCATGCCACCCCTCCTTCCCCTCCCCCTCACTGGGGTGGGTAGGCGGAGTCAGATACCCGGGCCCGCTCACCTCCTCCACTGCTCGCAGGCGGTGGGCTGGTCGAATGCAGGGCCTGCACTGTGGTGACCAAAGCCCTATATCGGTTTTAGGTGGGAATCGTGGTCTTGGTCTTGCCCCCACCAGAATCCCTGTGGAGACTGAAAGGCTTCAGGTCCTGCAGGGTTCAGTTCTCTCTAGACAGAGTTCTACTGGGTTAGGGCCCCAGCCACCTTGGTTAAGGTTAGCTGGATAGTCTTTGGGCCAGGGTTTACCAGTTTGTTTTTGCCTATAGAATGAAGAGTTCTTTGGGAGGAATAACGGGAGAGGTGGTCTCATAAATACAAGGGTTCCAGACTGTATAGGGCTTTAAAGGTAAACACTAGCACCTTGAACTTGATCTGGGGTACTCAATATGCAGCCAATGCAGCTGGCGGAGAACTGGTCAAATATTGTAAGGATGGGATCAGAATGTGACAGTTTATTCCCAGCACCTGTTTTCACTGTTTCAGTTTGTGCTATCTCTTGCTTGGCGCTCTTTCCAGAGTGGTCTGGCCTTGGGTAAGGAGGCTGGACCGAAAGTCTCTTGATGTGTTTCTGTACGTTGAAATTTAGTTCTCTCAAGGATAATGACAAGTCTAGCCGTATTATTAAAGATCTTTCTGCTTTCATGAAGATTCTATTGTATGGACTCAGTTTGTTACAAATATATGTTCTCCTTGGGGTCCCGGTAAGGACATGTGCGGCTGCATTTTGGACCAAATGCAATTTCCAGAGCAGTCTCATGAGCAGCCCTGCGTAGAGCACATTACAGAGGAAGACAGATAGGAAGTTAATTGCTGGGCATGATGAAGGTGGGAAAATGCTGTCCTATTTTTTTTATTATTATTATTATTATTATTATTATTTATTTATTTATTTATTTATTTATTTATTTATTTATTTATTTATCGGTCGATCAATCGATTTATATCTTGCCCTTCCCAACAGGGCTCAGGGCAGCAAACATCAATAAAACCACACAATAATCATACAGCATAAAACCAATACTGATACAATGGTATCATTTAAAACATTCACAGAAAACAATAGAAAAAGGCAGATGGCAATAAAAAGACAGATTTGCAATCTGGACCTCCACTGTAAGGGAGGCATCCAGAATAACTCCCTGACAGTACAGTGGTTAAAGTGCTGAATTGGGGACACTTGGTTCAAGTCCTCATTCTGCCCCCTCGGTGTATGGGGTTTTTTTTAAAGAACAAGCCAGCACTTTTGTATATCTGGTCCTAAGAATTCTGTTAGGCAGCATTCATGGAGCTGTTGCGGCAGAATCCTACACAAAATAAGCTGATGCGGGGGTAGGGGCCAGAGAGATTGACTGACTGACTGCTTGGACAAATATATACATTTAGGGGAGGAATGTGAGGAGGTTAAATTAGTCCTATTTGGTCCACTTTTCAACATGATCTTGTCAACATTATTTTTTGCCCTCAGCCCTAAGAGATTTGATAATAGGTGGAAGAACACTCACTGACTCTGGCTGACTTAATTTTCCATATATAATTAGTCAAAAATTGGAAGGTGGCTTGCCCTGCCAAGATCATCTTCTGCTAGGTCCCAGTGTTAGTCATTTTGGCTGGACCTGTGAGATAATTTCCATTTGACAAACATCATCAGCTATGTTACCTTCACTGACAATGTCCTTGTGGGATAAATTGTTTAAACATTTTTGATGTGTCATTTGGAGGTCCAGTCCCCAAGGATGCAGATCACACCCTGCCCTCTAGCAAGACTATAAAAATGAATAAAGCACCATTTGATTGCCCAAAATTTATCTACTGCTTTATTCGATCTCATGGAGTCAGACCCTGGTATTTCTATATTCTTTTAAAGAGCCTCTGATCATGTAAACACAAAAAATGCTTCTATGGTTGCTAATTCCAGAGTTTCCAGCAATTCCTAGAGCTACCCAAACCCAGAAGTGATGTAGTGATCACCGCCCAGAGCCCCTAGAGGATGGGGCGGTATAAAAGTTTAAAAAATAAATAAATAAATAAATAAAATAAAATTTAATGATAGTCCCAGCATGCCTCTGCTTCCAGACCTTCTCACTGGTTCCAGACCTTCACACTTGCACTAGGGTTGTTAACTCTGGTGTTGGGAATTCCTGGAGATTTGAAAGATAAGTGTAAGATGGGCAAGGTTTGGGCAGAGGAGGGACTCTGTTGTCTGGAGATCAGTTATAATTCTGGAAGATCTCTAGGCCCCACAGAGAGGTTGGCAACTCTATGACAAGACAACATGGTAAACCTTTTTAAAGTACCTTTGGATTTTATTAAGATTCCTTTCAGAAACTGCACTGATTTTCCTAATGGAGCCTTTTTTGTATTGACCTGCACAGATTATTATTACTGGCAAGTGGGAACATTCTCCACAAGATATACTTGCAGTGTAAATGCCTAAGTGGTTTGCAAAAGTATACTGGTAGGTTGCCTCTGCAGTTCAGAAAAAAAATTATACCCCACCTTTCTCTCCTATAAGGAGTCTCAAAGCAGCTTACAAACTCCTTCCCTCCCTCTCCCCACAACAGACATCTGAGAGAGTTCTGTGAGAACTGTGCCAAGCTCAAGGTCACCCAGCAGGCTCTATGTGTAGGAGTGAGGGAACATATCCAATTCACCAGATAAGAGTCCACTGCTCATGTGGAGGAGTGGGGAATCAAACCCAGTTCTTCAGATTAGATTCCACTGCTCTTAACAACTTCACCATGCCGGTTCAATTTTTGCACAAGTTTTTTCCAATGGCTTTTAAAAATAATAAAAGCAATAAGAACTTCATCTTTCTTCTATCACTACATGCATCAACAACAATTACATTATATTTCTTACACAATTGCAAGTACATTTCCATATGCAATCTGTCATTTGAGAATGAAGAACACAGAGGAAGGTCATAGTTCAGTCTTGAATACTTGGTAACAGTGGCTGGCAGCTGGGAAACAATTACTATAATGCCACATTATACTTAGATGCTTTAGTGGTATTTGTGAAATTAGCTATATTTTTCCTCCTCACATAATTAAAAAAATACATCGAAGAGTACGGTATTATGCCTCTGGATAAAAATCTGGATTAAAATCTGCCCATAATTACCCACCATGCTATACTGCCAGATAGTCATAGCAGTTTCACAGGTAACAAACTTAAAATGCACCAGTTTCATACCTCTTCCCTCACATTCGCCAGTTCGCTCCAGACTGAGGTTTTAGAAAGATATGCTGTAAGCAGGCTGTTTGGAGGCACATGCTGTAGCAGCACACTGTTCTGACACTAAGCACTAGAGTCCCTCAAGTGACTGGGAGCGAAGCCATTGACGTCATTGAACAATAGGCAAAATATTTCCTCCTCCTCCATAGGCCTGAACTGTAAACACCAAGCCTGTACACAGCAGGCCGAACATTTGGGGAGAGGCGGGAGAGAGAGAATGTGAGAAGCTCTCCAGCAAGGTTGCCTGAAACAAGCAGCTGCTGCTACTGCTGCTGCTTCACCACTAGCTTCCTTATCCTCCTCTTCCCTTTTTGCTTTTACATGCTGCAAGATTATGGGTGTTTGATTTTAGGGCATCAGGTAATTGAGGATTTTAGAACGCAAACCCTGTCTAAACAAGAACACCTGGTCACTGTCCATTTTGTTGCATGATTCTCTAGTCACAGATAAGTATTGCCTGTGGGAATGACATTAGCTTCTTTTTCAGCAACAACACAAAAGATGAAAGCTGGAGCAGGGGCACAAAACAGCAGGGGAAAAGAAGGAAGGAAGGACATGTCTAAAACAGCAACAGATGGTCTCCTTTCAAGGTTTCATGCACATTTTGAGGATAGTACCTGAAAAAGTTTATTTAAAAAAATAGCAGCCAATTTGTTCATCTTGAGGTGTTGCTGATGAAACTGTATATCCAAGCAACTGCTTCTGATCTTGACTGGTTCTGCAACTGCTTGTGAGGCTCATCTTGACCACTTTTGCTAACTCCCAGCAGAATGAAAAGTGGCAAATTGTGATATTTTTTCTGGTACGTTGAAATGGAAGAAGAAAGAATTTTTATTTGGTCCTGGACAACTTGGTCTGATTCTCCATTCACATGAGTGGCAGACTCTTATCTGGTGAACTGAATTTGTTTCCCCGCTCTTACACAGGAAGTCTGCTGGGTGACCTTGGGTTGGTCAGTTCTCTCAGAACTCTCTCAGTCCAACCTACCTCACAAGGTGTTTGTTGCAGGGAGAGGAAGGGAAAAAGGAATGTGTAAGCCATCTTGAGATTCCTTACAGGAGAGAAAAGCGGGTTATAAATCCAAACTTTTCTACTCTTCTTTCCAAGGCTTTGAAAAGAAGATGTAATCACTGGTCGATTCCCCATGGAGAAAATGAAAGTGGATACAAACCGGCTTGGTCTGATTCGGGACCTTTTCAGCGTGATTTCATGGTCCCCAGTGCAGCTTCTGCCCCTCAAACAATCCTCACACAGTAGCCACACAGGATTCCCCACCGTGAAGCTGTCGAATGTGCGTTCAGCTCAGGGGCCATCCTGATTGGCTGCTGCTGCTGATGGGCAGGACTTTTTTTTACTTTTCCCCTGTCAGATCGACGTCTGTACGAGCATTCACAGACCGACACAATGAAGAAATGAGGAGATGAGGAAACGGCTGATAAAATCTTTGTATTGTATTTAATAAAAATCATCTCTGGCTAGAATCAACAAGCTTTCACACCGCCTTACCCACCTAAGCCATAAGAGATGTACTGAAAGCAGGGGATAAATACTAGGCTTTAAGTGATTGCTCCCTTGCATTGCAAAACACTAGGATACATGCAGAAGGTCCATGTTCAGTTAGTCGCATGTCCAGCCAGAAGTCCATGATGCGGATGAAGAGCTGGGCTCTGCCAGTCAGGTCAAACAGTGCTGGACCCATGACTCAGTCCAAGGCAGCTTTGTGTGATCCAGGTGGGCTTCCAAGCTGAACCACCCCCATCTGGTCTGGCAGCTCAGGTTCAGCTTGGAAGCCCACCAAAGATCTCGCCATTCTATTTTAAAAATAAATGGAGGAGTTCCTGGAAGGAGGTGGGAATGGGGGAAGGCAAGCGAATGAGCGCAGGATTGCAGGGGTGGCGGTGGTTTTTTTTATTGATTCCCAGTCCTCTTCCACGAGCAGAGCTCCTTGAATCCGTTGTGCATCTCTTCGTCAGAGCTCCCCACTCAACCCCCTCCCTCTGCCTCTGCCTCTAATGGACGCGACTTGGGAAAAAATATATAGTTATCCCTCAGTGGGCTCGAATTGGCTGCCAGACCCTCCGCATTACCATAAATATCAAGGGGGGTGGAGAGACTGTGAGCGACTGCCAGCCTATCCGTTTGTTATGCAAAATACACATGGAGGCATCCCAAGGTTTGGATCTAGAGGCGCCTTTCCTGCGGCTGTGACTATTTCTGGGTCATACCTTAAGGAATCTCTTACGGAGTGAATGACATTCGGTGACTTCTGATTAAATGAGTCCAGTACGGGAAAGATACAAAGCAATTCTAACCCCTCCTTTTCTGTTTGTGTGTGGGGGAGGAGTAATTGTAATAAGCCAGCGCATTCCTTCCCCCCTTTTTGTTTACGGTGATCATCGAAGGTTAAGGCAGAACAGAGTAACACATTGAAACGGTGATGAAGCTCCGTTTTAAAACGAAGCCCCATTTCTGCGTCCCATCGTGTTTAATGCTGCCTCTTCATTCACAAACGTCGATCGGGACCTGGACATTTTTTTAAAAGGGCTGCATGCACATTGTGCGCGACCCACTGTTTGGATTGGATGGGAGGCTCCACGTCACACAAGGGCAGGTAATTCAAATCCGTAATCACCTCCAAGCTTCCCCACCACTCCACATTCAGCACGCATTTTTTCAAAAGGTCGACTTTCTTACAGGATCCAAAAAAACATGCACCGGTGTGTATTATTATTATTGAAACCGACCACTGTGCGCGGTGTACTTGCACTTTGTCAGAAGTGGGAGGGAGGAATCAGCAGAAATCCTACCTCTTCTCTTTATGACAGAAAGATGGCTGGGAATTACCCCGGGCCACGGTTGCTGCTCGGGGTGGGGGGAGGCGAAACCAGCAGATGCCACCCAGGTGAGGGCGGAAGTCGAAGGGGAGCCATGCCTGGCAAGGGCTAATGTCATCGGAAAAAAGGAGGAGTGAACTGAGACTTTAAAGGGGCTCGCCCTCCTTTTTGCCGGCCATGTGCTCGCTGGCTGACGATTTGCCCGCCCACCTCTCCCTAATTTTTCTTCCTTGTTAATGCATGCTTATTTTGTCATCACCTAGATATGTTGGCGGTTTGGCGCATGGGTATTGATCTGGAAGGGCAAGGGGAAGGGGACCGCCCTGCCAAACAGGGCCAAGGGGAAACACCTCTTGCCAGGAGCATCCGCCCAGCAGAACCCCGCAGTAGAACGAAGCTCAGGTATGGGGCACCTTCCCGCACTGGAAACAAGTGAGAGGATGCAAGTAGTTATTGATATGAGATGGAAAGTGCAAGACCACCATTTTAAATTGGATTGTGCATTGTAGTAGCTTCTTCATTCAGTTTACAAACATGGAAATGAAAACGTGGATTTAAGTATCAATTGTGCTCATGGTTTAAAAATCCCCATATTATGCTTATTTCTCACAGCTAATTGCTTCACCTAATTATTGCCTTTTCCGCAGAGTACAATTATAATGTCTTGAGGATGTTATAAAAAGTGATTTGGGGAGGATGTCCGCACAGCTCTCTCACCTAAAACATTTTTGCTGTTTTATTTTTCTCAATCCTGGTTTTTCAAAAATAGTTAAACAAAAATAGCTAAACAAAAATAGCTAAACAACCCCTGCTCTGGGTGCCCCTGGCCCCATGCCCATGTGCCCACCTGTGCTTGAGAGCAGGGCTTGGGGGCAGGGTTTGGGGTCAGGGCTTGCTCAGGCAGGCACCACAGCAGCAGGCTGGATCCTGAGCCAGTCTGCTGCTGCGGCGCCCGTCCAAGCCATCCCCTGCCTCCCTGTAGGCTGCCTCCTGCAGAAGGTGGCTTTGATGGGCTCTATATACCAGCCACTGGGTCTGGGGGTCAAATGACCCCCAGATTGGAGTGGGGGAGGAGGGGTGGGTGACAATATTGCCCCCCACTGGTGCACCAAAGGTAATTTGACTCCGCCTGTTCCCGTGGGCGGTACGCCTCTGCCTTTCTCAACATCATCAACAACAAACAGTATTTTAGAACATATGTATATTCTGTTATAGTTCATTTAAAAAACAGTCTGCATCATGCATACATACACACACACACACACACGATGCAGACTGTTTTTTAAATGAACTGTAACAGTTGCCACTAGAACCCAATATAATTATAAAAACTCCAAAACTGGCCATCAGCATATGGTCCTAAGCTGAGATCAAGCACCAGAAGCTGTATTTTGTTAAACAGAGCAAAAGCTGTAATTTTTCCTCTTTCTACCAATTCAGCTGCCAGAAAAATTAAAGTCAGAGCCAAACCAAATTGCAAGCCACGTCATTAGATTATACACACAGGAGCATAAAATAGTCTGCCAGTGAATAAAGTGTCATTGTGACATTGAGGAAACCACACTGCAATAGCCACTCTTCCTTAAGCATGAACAAAGAGACAAGCATTCTATTTAAGCAAATTAAATAGGAAGCTGTAATAACCGTATTTTAAAATTTAACTGGAATAACTCAACTAATTAAATAAAAGTTACAGAAAGTTATTGTTGTGAATTATGGTGAAGTCTCCAAAATCTGGATATTAGAAAGATCTATCAAAGCCCTGAAGGAAATCTTGAGTAGGATACTACTGAACTGAAAATAAAAATATAACCAGGAAATACATATACACCAAAAGTATTAAGCCTGTAATGATATATTTGCTGTCTAATTCACATAGCTCAGTGATCTTAATCTTTTTGAAGATTTTCTTTATCATAAATGCATCTTTCCTCCCTACAAAGCATTTCTAAATGCCTTGGTAATAACTGTATGAAAGAAGTTCTGTATGGAGGGTGAATGAAGTTACACTCAAATCAGACAAAACAAAAGTAATGATACTAAGGGTACTTAGTGGATTGATTGGAAAAGATCTTGGGGGAGTTTGTTTGCACCAGAAAAGGCGTGGATGGAAGGAACAAGAATTGCTGAGGCGATTGTACTGTGGTTCCCATCTGGAATTTTAAAAGAACAACAAATGCTTTTAAAATGGCATTGGTGACCACCAGAGGCATACCAGCCAAAAATTATGCCCAGTTGCGGGCTGCGGGCACACCAGGTGCACCTCGAGTTGCGGGGCGCTGGTGGGCCTGGTACTGGCTGCTGCCGGGCTGGCCCTCCCACATCCATCAGAGGCCATGCCTGTTTGAGTGAGGCAGACGCGGCCTCCAATAGAGGTGAGGGGGTTCAGCGCCAGCTGCTGCCAGGCCGCTCCCACCACCACCATCAGAGACCATGCCTGCTCGATCGAGGCAGGCACAGCATCCAATAGAGTTGGGGGGCAGCAGCTTGATCACATGGGGGTGTAATATGTGACCCCACATGTCTCTCTGGCAGATCCGTTCCTGATGACCACTGGAATGGCTGCTGTCATTTGTAGTTTGACCCTTATAGTCTCATTCTGTATTTGAATGATTGGGTTTGCACCTAGGGGATGCTTTTAGACTCTACTTTACCGATGGATTTAAAGGGGTGGTATGGAGTACCTTTTACGAGTTGCGCCCTCTGATAGAAAACTGATACCTGACCACAATCCTTCATGTTTTAGGGATCTTTAAATTAAATTGCTGTGATGTACTCTGCCCTTGAATACAGGAGAACTCTGCAGACTACCAGTTGTCTATCGACACTATGCCTCATTGACTCCCGCCTGATTCTACCAAGCATTGTCAGCTGGTAAAAGTTCTTCCTTTGGTTTTCCCTATGTAGTGATGGTGACCACCATTTCCTAGATTCAAGACTCCTGAACTGTGTGATGGATATACTGCTGATACTGAATCAGATACTGTTCAGCATTGAGGATTGGATTGTCTAATCTGATGGGCAGCAGCTCTCTGAATTTCAGAAGACGTCTCCCACATCCTTTTAACTGCAAATACCAAGGATTGAACCTAGAACCTTCTGCATACAAAACCAGATACTCTGCCACTGAGCCGCACTCTGTGCCTTTATGCTGCTGTCAGGTGGCAGAAACATACTACAATTATTTATCCATCTTGAGACATTTCTGTATCACTTTTCTGTATCACTTGGAGCAGCAGTGGCATAGGAGGTTAAGAGCTCGTGTATCTAATCTGGAGGAACCGGGTTTGGTTCCCAGCTCTGCCACCTGAGCTGTGG
The DNA here is from genome assembly GCF_021028975.2 of Sphaerodactylus townsendi. Classification (NCBI taxonomy): domain Eukaryota; kingdom Metazoa; phylum Chordata; class Lepidosauria; order Squamata; family Sphaerodactylidae; genus Sphaerodactylus; species Sphaerodactylus townsendi. The sequence continues at coordinate 107,673,474 of NC_059425.1, forward strand.
AGGCTTATCTGGGGAATTCAGATTAGCCTGTATACTCCCACACATGCCAGCTGGGTGACCTTGGGCTAGTCACAGCTTCTCGGAGCTCTCTCAGCCCCACCCACCTCACAGGGTGTTTGTTGTGAGGGGGGAAGGGCAAGGAGATTGTCAGCCCCTTTGAGTCTCCTGCAGGAGAGAAAGGGGGGATATAAATCCAAACTCTTCTTCTTCTTCTCTTCTTTTCTAGGAGGGAATGTTGCTTGAAGCAGTTTATGAACCATAAGAAATACAGCTAAAAATGAACAATAAAATTAATGTTTCTGTAATTCCCCCATCCCCCAATCTTGATTATCTTGAATTAAACTTTTTTCTAAGACAACAGGATTGGTTGACTGGCTGGCTTTGCCCCGCCCCGCCCCGCCCCGCCCCGGTTGGTGATATTGGTAGTCTATTAGTATATCTTCAATCACAGCAGCAATGACAGGAAATTGTGAGCCGGTTTTATATCCCCCTTCCACATGTACTACTTGTTTTAGTTTACTGTGAAATGGGAATTTAATTTAAAAAATATTTATAGCCCCACTTGTTTCTCAAGACTCCAGCTGGATAAGCAGCAATGTAAAAACAATGCTAGAAAACAAGCATTAAAACAGATATAAAATACATTAAAACCAATCTGTGCTCTCACATTAGTGGCTCATACCCTTTGGCCCAATCTTTTGAACCACTGATCTGCATTTCTTGATTTAAAGCCTTACTGTTTTCACTCCTCCCTTCTGAATATTGCTATCCAGAAGAACCCCATGTGCTGAAGCATATAGAGTTATCCAATTCAGTGATCAAGATGCTCACTCTGTTCTAAATAACATTCATCTCCCTTTAAAATCAGATGCTATCACCTTCTTTTGCTCGTTGTTGCTTCATTACATATGAAAATACTATGTTGTGTAACAAATGGTGGTGAGAAGATCATCATATCATCAGGAAGAAATCTATCTGGATGCTTTTGTTTTTAGAATAGATTGGCTGCTTCCCAGCTGAATACTGTGCACATTGAAACATTAGAATGTAATGTTTCAAAGCCACAGACAACACCTTTGATTTTACAATTTTTGCTGCCATACTGTTATTTCTCTGTCTTTGATGCTGTTTTTCTGGTTGTTTTAATGCCCCCTGCTTCTCCTTTCCGTTTGAAAATTATTAGAACTTGTTTTATTGTTATGATTGTTTGTATATGGTTTAAATTGTTGGGGTTTTTTTCCCTGGAGAGGCAGCCAAAAACTAATCTAAATGAATAAATTAACATTGTGGTGGCTGCAGTTGCTGGATATTGAAGGCTCTCTGTAACATGGTGAGTGACTTTCAAGAGTGGTGAGTGACTTTCAAAAATCATCAAAACTCCCCCCCCCCGAATCACTGACTCATGGAAGCATCTCTAGCATGTCATCAGCCATAGCATTTAAATCAGCCGTAATGCAACTACTGTTCTGGAATTAGATATCTTGAGACATGGCTAATAATAACTGGCATGTGACATGTACTTTTAGCTACAGATTGGTAAGTCACCTATATTTAGCCTAGCAAATCAGTGGGAACACCATTTCTTGGTTACTATCTTCTACCTTGCTTACGAGGGATTCCCCACTTACCATATAATCAAATATTTGAATTGAATTCTACAGAGATATTCGGGGGGGGGGGGGGTCACACACATATGGAACAATCTTGTTGGGGAGATGTGCCTGCCTTCCTCAATTTCAATCTTTAGAATGCAGTGAAGACAGTTTTATGCAGGATATTTGATTAAAGCGGTCTTCAATTATTCTTCTAAGTTTTCATTTTATGTATTTTTATTTACTCGATATATTTTATTTATATTGTAAGCCAACTTGAGCTCCACCAGGAAGAAAGACAACTATTAAATGTTTTAAACAAAAAGCATGGAATGGAGAAAACTGGGCCAATGCATGTGCGGTATCGCTTTCATACAGTAAGTTTAGATAGATACTGATAAAATATGTAGCCCTCAAAGCTGTGCAATAAGCTGTATGTACTGGGTCTTTTGGTGCTGCTAGCTTAACAATTGCACCCCTGACAGCGGGCACCCCACCACCCCCAGAGACAGACCTAGATGTCTTCACTAGAAACATGCTGCAGTGAGGATATTGGAACCTGAATGAAAAGGTGTCAATTCTTTTGAAACTTGGTTGTATCTAGATTAAATTTTCAGTGGGAATTCAGCCTCAGACGAGTAACAAGCCAGCTTCATGAAGAAGGCAAAGACAAGGTCAGCTGCTAAGTGCTAAAAGAAGTTCTTGCATTGCTTCAAGGTATGGCAGAAGGCTCTATGAAATGGAGGTATCTGAATCTGAGGAGAACTGAGTCCTTGCAGGATCCTAGTCTCATTAGCTAGAATCTCCGATATAAACCCTGTCTTGGTGCTGCCTGGGTGCAATGAGTGTATTTCACTGGAAAGTTCCACGCATCAGGTTTCCTGCTCCACACCTTAAACCTTCATGCCTAGCCCGCCTGTCTACTTGAACTCCTGGACCTGCTTCACTCTGGAGTGTCTGACCATGCATCAGCTTGCTGCCTGCCTTGACTCTGGACAGTCTGACCATGCCTTTGCCTGCTATCCACCTTGACCTTGGTCTATCTGATGCACCATTGCCAATGCCTGCCTGCAGCACATTAGTTTTGTGTCTGGAAAACAGCTGGGACTGGGTGTCCAGTTGGATATGCAGCTACTGCTTAAAAATACTGTGCCTCAAACCCAACAATGAATATTATTCAGAAACCGAATGAGGAAATAATATCTCATCTGTTCCTTGCTGTCTTTCTTGGAACAAATTTGCCAACATTCAGGACAAACGATATTTAAAACAATCCGTTAAACAAGATTGGCAGGCTATGAACAGAACTTTGGATCCCAAGTAAAATGATGGAATGCTTCTCTAAGTATGACTACAAGTCAAGACAATACATCTGCAAACTGCAAACCATTCTGTGTTCTATTCTGTTCAAGAAGGTCTCTTCTTATTTTTTTTACATTCTCTACCCTAATTCTGAGAAGCAAGTCTCAACTGTATAATTGAATGGGTAAGAAAGTCCATCTGGAGATGAAAGTGGAAAGGGTTATATAATTTGGCAGATAGTGGAAGGAATGTGGCATATGTGCATACTATGTCTTTGTCTCTGTGTGTATATGCATACTATGTCTTTCCCTCACCACTCTGTGAAAAAAGCTGAGGGAGAAAGGGCACTGCCCACACTCAGTTTCCAAAAGCCTGACCCTGAAGTAACTTCTCTCAGATTTCACAGTTGAGAAATGTTTCTGTTTGTGTGAACCGAACAAGATGAAAGTTATTGCCATTGTTTCTTAGTTAGTACTAGTGACATAGTTTTCAAAAGCAAAGAATAGTCAGGACATTTGGCCAGTCACTGCGTCTGATCCAGCAAGCCTCTTCTTAAAACCAAGTGACAAAATGCTTCCATCCCTTGTCAGTGACCGGGGGAACCTGGTAACACCGTATGCAATGATTAAACCTAGGCAGATATACTTGGAAGTAAATCACACTTTATCCCATGAGGCTTATTCCCAGAATAGTGTTATTAGGACTGCTGGTTTAGAGTCTGTCTGTCTTACAAAATATATATGCCACTGAGTATTGTGGTTTTCCTGGGTGTGTGACCATGGTCTGGTAGTTTTTGCTCCTGACATTTCACCTGGACCTATGGCTGGCATCTTCAGAGGTATGTCACAGTAAGATGTGTTTCTTTCTGTGGCACCCAATTGATTCTTACTGTGAAAGCCTTCGACAGTACATTTATACCTCATTGTACTGCCCTCATAAGGGCTACCAAGGTGGTTAACAAAATAAAAACATATATAATAGAATCACTTTTTAAAAACCAACAAAACAGGCCATTAAAATAATTAAAGCCAGAGATATACTACACATCTAAAAACTTAAAACAGAAATTTAAACTTTGAGAAGGAAGAAGAGATCACAGAGGGAATGCCAAATGAAACAGAAAAAAATGAATTTTCTGGTTAGAAGATGGCAACAGACTGAGACAGATAAATCTCCCAAGGAATAGTGTTCCATGGTTTCAATGCTATGAACTCCCCTAGGTTGCTACCCACCTAATCTCAGAAGGTAGGAAACCCTGAAGTAGAGCCTCAGAAGGTGACAACAATAGTTGGTTGGGTAGGTTCATTTTTCAACCTGTAATAAAACCTTACAAGATGTCAATTGTGGCAACAAAGACAGCAACATTTTTGATATGGTATATTATAATCCAGAGGATACATCTTTTACAGAATTTCACTCCAATATATTATTTAGTGGAAACAATTATCAACTCAGAACTGGGTAATTAATGCTGTCAGTAGTATTCATACTGACCACTGAAAAGGGTCAAAATAAACTTACCAATATATCTGTTCCATACAGCTTTTGTCTGAAAAGAATATTCTGCAGGGTTTTAGGGTGATTCTCTTTTTCCATGAACACTGGCTGTAGTAGGCTAGCTTTGGAAAACAAATATCTTTATTTATTTATTTATTTATTTTTATTTATTTTATTCGATTTTTATACCGCCCCATCCCCGGGGGGCTCTGGGCGGTGTACAGCATTTAAAACAATGTAATTAGATAACATTTAAAAGCAGCGGTAAAACTCCCAATACATTCACAAATTAAGCCCAAGATTAAATTTAGGTTAAGATTCAAGATATAAAAATATAAAGTTATAAAGTTATAAAATTATAGAGTGGCGTCCAGCGTTCCGATAATGTAAAAAACCCTCCCTCCCCAAGGTGGAGGGGGGCATAGCGAGTCTCGATGATGTAATTGTGGCCCAGATGTTGAGGGCCGAGATGGGGCACTATTGGCGGCTGGGTCCTCCAAAGGCCTGGGTCCATATATTATTTTATATGTGTCAAACTTTACTCGGAATTTTGCAAAACTGCCACCACTGTTGCCACCATTGTCCTCCATCCAAATTCTAAAGTAGAATTTGAGAGTGCAATGAAGCATTCCCATGAACACTTGCTACATTTTTATTCAGTTCTGAGCTGGCATTAAAAATCCACACAATATAATGATCACCTATAAAATGGTCCAGACAATCTCTTCTAAAAGATTGTGCAAAATAAGAGACCTAAAATGTGCATATACATAAAGTTTGTTTTAAACCAACATTGTGATAACTGTTCTTGAGTTATGCTGCTGGGTAGAGATGGGATCACTTTTAAGTCCTCTGGAGTCAGTGAAGCAAATTACTGCTCTGGTGAAAAAAAAAAGAACTTACACCAGCATGGCAAAGCCATGGCACCTGTGCAGAGTCTATTGTAGCTGGCGTTCTGCTTCATTAATGGTTACTACTGGACCAACATTCATGACTCATACTTCTGAGCAGGACATTAGCTAAGGCACATGGTGCAGAACAGTTTTCGGCTCATGGTATCAACCGGGTGCCAATTCACCTGGGTTAATCAGAAATGGAATCCCAAAATGTCCCCATTTTCTTTTCTTTTTTGTGCATGTGCTGGTTGCTTGGAGCGCATAGCGAGGGAGATGTGCGCTTTGGACCAAATGTTAGTGGGCATATCACGTCTCTTGTTTTCCTCAAAAATATGAGAACGTGAGTGGCAATGTGATGCGACGCTGTGCTTCATGGTTTTGTGCTGCCACTTGCCATGTTCATTCAAGCTGTCACCTCAAAACAACAGGATACTGGGGATGTTTGCACATGCGCAGATAGACTTGTAGTGTAAATACAAAAGACCCTGGCTCATGTAAAACAAACTGGAGTATTTCCTTCCAGTTTTCATTCGATTCCTTTACAGAAACGGGCAGCCATGTAAAGGGAGAAACCGGATAAAATAGACCCAGATTGTAAAATACCAATTGTAACCCAGTATAATTGTACCATGCAAAAATGGCCTATTATTCTTATTACTGCATTATATTCCTTGGCAAATTATCCTCCAAATAGACAACAGGAATATCAATATGAGAACAGGGAAATAGGAATGAGGATTGGAAAAAGACTTAGGGTGTGGCACCCATTCTCTCAGTCACTCAATTAACAATCAGAAGTACTGGCTCTTCCAGCTGGCCCTTTTAAACATCATATTCCTGAGATCTGAGTCACTACAGGCAACTGACAGACCTTACAACATGTATGGAGCTACCCTCACACCATGCAAATCACCAAGGCTACAGCAGCAGGCACATAAACAAGTGGTGGAAGCTTCTCCGAGTTGTCATCTTTGTCTTCACTGGACTTCTATGCCTGTAAGACTGTGTGGCAGTTATATTAAAGGTGCAGCAATAATCAGCATGAGTATACCCAGATGGAGAAAGCTGCATCTGTTAGTCTGTTGTCATTAGTGCAGCTCTATCAGCTCCTGATTGGGTAGATAGTTTCCTGAATGAAGCTATTGGCTCTGACTATTGGCATGTGTGTCTCTGCACATGCATGTGTGCATATCGTTGTCCCCCTCAGTCATTTCCTCTCACAGGCAGGGATTGAGCTGGGATCTCTTGGGTGTTGTGTTGTTCTGTCTGTCACCCCAACTGCTTTAGCTCTGCTCTACATGATTATGCTATTTAAACCTGAAATGGAGTGGGTGGGAGAAAAAAGGCCCATTATGAGTCTGCTGCTCTTGTAGCTGTGAGATCAGGATTGCTTGTATAGGTCACGTGAACATTTCTTCAAGGTGGGACCCATCAACTGTTTTCTCTGTGTGTAAAGTGCTGTCAAGCCATAGCCATCTTATGACCACTGAGTAGTACTTTCAAGGCAAGAAATGAAAAGAGGTAGTTTGCCATTGTCTCCCTTCACATAGTGACCCTGGTATTCTTTGGTGATCTCCCATCCAAGTACTGACCAGGGCCAACCATGCTTAGCTTCTGAGATCTGGCTTGCCTGGCCATCCAGGTCACAGCAACTGTTGTTGCTTTTCCCCCTTGGAAAATGTATTTAATTTGAATGTATTTAAAATATTTATACACCTGCCTTTATCCTATGCTTTCTGGGGCATGGGGGATGTCCCTTGCATTTTTTTTAAACAAACCCTCAACAAGGCTATCCTGCCACTTTCAGTACATGGGAACAGGTATGGAATAATGAAGCCAATTGCAAGCATTGCGCTATCAAAAGGAGGCAACATCCTTCCAGTGATAGAGTCTGTGTCTAGGAAGGCCACATAGCTGGCCAGGAGGAAAGCCAAGCTGCCTTCCTTGTCTGAAATCCTGCCGTGCAGGGAAGTGAATGCATCTGAGAAGCCAGCAAGCCTGGCAGTAGACTCAAGAGAATAAATTACTAGTGTATGAAAGATTAGAGTCACTTAATTTCCACTCCACATCCATTTAAAAATGCATGATGTCTTGTTCACTGGGGGAGTTATATTCTTCACAATTGGATGGTGAATGAATAATGCCCATTCAGACAAGAGCAGGGAGATAACAAAGTGAAGAAAAACAAGCAGTAAAATGTGTAACATGAATTATACAAGGGGTTAAAATTACAAAGGCTCAAACACTTGCTATGCAAAGGAGAAAGCAGCTCTGAAGAAAGAGCTCCAACGTGGGATGGTATTGACATAGTTTGTAAAAAGGATATCAGATACATTACAATACAGGAGGAATAAAAGAGCGGTTGGGAATCACCAGGATGGATGTTGCTGTTCGGGATGGGCATGAAGAGGCCTTGGCATCTGCCCTAGTAAGGGCGGATGAGGGTCTCTCGGCCATGCTCCATAAGGGCAGGGGAGGGCCGGCCTTTGTACTCTGACCTCACACCTTGACCGGCCATCAGCTCACCCACCCACCTCTCCCCCTTTTTTATACTTTGGTGCTGTGTTAATGCATGCTTTTTTGTCATAGCCATTCGGTGCTTTGGCACATGGGAATTAATCTGAGGGGGCTGGGGGGAAGGAAGCTAGGGAGCTACCTCCCCCTCCCCCAGCTGTGTTATGAATGCTATGGCAAGAGGCCGACAATTCAGCTGAGCATTGCAGCGAAGTTCCAATAAGAGGCCGACTGCCCGCTGGAGCTTCGCAGCAGCAGCAAGGGCATCTGTCAGCCAGCAGGGCGGTGGGAAGAGCAGCTTGCCCTGGAGGAACCCCTGAGGAGGGGTTGCCCAGTGTTACAAAGCAAATCAGAACCCCATGCTTCACCTCACGCTTCTTATTGCAATAAAATGATTGGCTATGGCCAAGTAATTTTCCCAAGCCATGAGTGTTGTGTGTTTATTGGGTTAAAGGGCTCAGAGAAGCGGTGGTCCCGTCCTTGGACGGCAACAGAGTGGGGTGCCATTCCATAGTAAGAATGCTCTATAAAAGTGATGTATAGCTTGCTTCACTGATCGGAGGCACTTGGAGAGAAAACCAAGAACTGATGAATTAAGCCTTTAACTTGCATAGGATGCATACAGGGCCAGAGGAACCACAGAAGGGGATGAACCACAAACACATTCATTTTGTGGGGCTTAAATCTTCTCTCCCCCTGCTATATATCTGGAGTCATATATTCCATGTGGCAATTGCACTGAGCCTGTGTTCACTTCAGGATTTAAAAAACCAGACTTCATGGTGCCTGTCAATGAGGGCAGAGCTCTCTCCTGTGAAACATATCTAAACACATTCACCACACCACAGCTGAACCACCAGTCATGGCTGAGTCTGGAGAAAGTACAATTGGCACCAACATTTCATAGCTGCTTTCAATCTGTGACAGAGTTGATTGTATTTGTTTCAATAGGTAAAGAGACAATAGCACATTTGGTGTGGTTTATGGATCTAGAGAGCATGGAGGGGACAGGAACTTGGTGTGAGAAGGATGTCGCTGAGGTGGATGATTCAGTTTTAAAAAGCAATCCTCTCCACTACTCTGAGCTTCAGGATTATCCCAGCCACTAAGAGGTGGTTATTGCAAAAAAGAATAAAAGGTGGGGCAATTAGGAAGCATTTCCATGTGAACTGTTTGCCACACACTATTTTTTTTTAAAAAGCCACACAAACATTATCAGGCCTGGATTATAACCTCACTTGAATGGATTGAGGAGGATGAAACAAAATGTCTAGATCTGCACAGTGAGTGCATTTTGTATTTGGACAGAAGTATAACAGTTTGTTCAGAATCAGACTTGAGTAGTGGTGCAGGATTTGTGGACTAGGGACCTTAGCATAACACACACACACAAAATCACTTCTGTCAAATAAGACACGTTCTAAGTATGTTGCTGTAGTAGAAATCTTGGACTTTACAGCATTCTAGTAAGAACAGTAAGTGAGGTTATTAAGAAGATGAATGTATTGGAAAGCAGATAAAATACATTAAGTTTTATAACCTGCTACTTTAGTTAGTCTGCTTTTAAATTAGAATAGCAGTCGTCTGGCATATGTCACAATATGCAGGGGAGCAGGTTGTGTGTACAAAAATAAATATAACTCACAATTTAAAGAATATTCTAATGTTTCATCAAAAAGGGAATTCAGCTGAGACCCCTACTTATTTATATACAGTATTTAACAAATGTAACAAAGAGTTTATATATTTGGGTGCTGTGTGGTTTCCGGGCTGTATGGCCGTGTTCTAGCAGCATTCTCTGCTGACGTTTCGCCTGCATCTGTGGCTGGCATCTTCAGAGGATTTAATTCCAAGACGTGTCCTGTGAAAGCCTTCGACAATACAGTTTATATATTTATTTATTATGTAGTCTATCATGGATAAATCCCACAAAGTTTACATGGTTTTATTTATTTATTTATTTATTTATTTACTTGTTTGTTTATTTATTATTTCGATTTTTATACCGCCCTATCCCCGAGGGGCTCCGTTTACTTCTTGTTACACATGGTTTGATGGAGAGACAAATTGCAAAGCCTGTTCCCTGCAGTCCTCTGACTATAATCTAAATACTTACTGTCAATAAATAATTACTATACTGAACTATAAATATTTGTTACTGGAAATGCATACTTACTAAAGTTTTACTAAAGATAATGAAAGACTAATGTTAATTTTTGTGGGGGTATTGTGTTTTTCAAGGCTCATGTTATATTGTTCAAGTGTTGATTTACTATACACAGTGATGGCGAACCTTTTCGAGACTGAGTGCCCAAATTGCAACCCAAAACCCACTTATTTATCGCAAAGTGCCAACATGGCAATTTAACCTGAATACTGAGATTTTAGGTTTTAGTTTTAGTTTAGTTTGGAAAAAATTGCGGGCGTTACTCAGGAGTAGGTTTGGTGGTAGTCGGTGGCTTTGCTTTGAAGCAACCGTGCAACTCTTCCAATGGGTGAATCATGACCCTAGGAGGGTTTTCTCAGAAGCAAGCCCCATTGCCAGCAACCGAGCTTACTCCCAGGTAAAGGATTGTGCTTTAGTTCTTTGCATGAAAATCAGTGGGGTTTAACAGCACTTAACAGGGTTACCTACACTGCTTCCCCAAAACTGGGTCTTAGGTTTAATGCTAATAGAGCCCAGCAGCCCAGGCCATCCTAGATGGGGGGGTGCCCACAGAGAGGGCTCTAAGTGCCACCTGTTTGCGCGTGCCCACAGAGAGGGCTCTGAGTGCCACCTCTGGCACCCATGCCATAGGTTTGCCACCACTGCTATAAAGCATGTTTTTTAAAAATATTTAAACACTGATTTTGTTGGAAGTACCAATAAATATATGTTATTGACCATTTACATTTGTATTCCTGTGAGTGGTTGTGTAGGTAGGATCCCTGATGCTCTGCTTTGCCTGGGGGCCAATAATGCTGTTAAGATGGCCCTGTCCTCAGGGCCAAACTACATGTTATGACAGTCAGAGATCTAACTCGTGGCCACCAACGAAATTTTAAAGAATGGTTTAACTATTTGAAAATGCCACAAGAAATGAAAGAACTACTTAACCTTGTTCCCACCAAGCACTTTTTCAAGTGCCAAAACAGCTGCATCACAGCTTATTTCAGCACTTAAAAGGGTATCGGGCAGCTGTCTTGGCACTTGAAAAGCTGTGGGGGGAGGACTAAGATTGACTGGTCCCACTGTATCACAAGTCTGATCAAGATTGGACTCTTGGGGCATTTTAAATGGCAAACTCTTTATAAAATGGCTTTAGTGATCATAGGTCCAACCCATGAATCCTGTAACATTTAATTTGTGAAGCTAACACCTAATAGGAAAGATGTGATATGTTTTTTCTGGTCTCAAGTTCAGTTACTCAGGGCACTGATCTGCTAGAGAAGACAGAAGTCTTCAAGGCTCTAATTCATGACTAATAGTTATCATCAGTGACTATGCTTAACAATAAAAACACAACCATGTGTTTGGGCATAAAGGAATACTGATATTGTGCCTTTTCTTTCCATAAGGAAAGGAATATGGGATGCATTTTAAAGAGAAAGGGGTCATATTAACACTTTTCAAATCTTAACTCCTTAGTTTGAAATGGATATACTTACAGAAATAATGGCACTAGAATCAACTAGGCCGTAATTGCAACAGGGAGCAGGGCACATTGTGAGCTCCGGAGCAGTGAGGATGTGTGCCCTGGGCCGGCTGTGCAGCTGAGCCACACCAGGCCTGATCGCGTGTTGCACACAAGCGCAAGGGGTGGAGCATGCTCCCTATATATTAGGCAGCACGTGGTTGCTCCGGCCTTCTTTGACACCTGGAGCAAACTGAACCAGCACTTGCTGTTTTCGGGGAGCTAGGCCGTGAGGAGTGCTAGGTTTAGGCTTGCTTGTAGGGAGTCAGGGCAGTTGCAGTTCCTTGGATTTGGGGTAGTAGCAGCTGCTTCCCCTGTGGAACAGGATTCTTTCCCTCACTCCTTTTTTTGGTGGGAAGCAGTTCGGTCAGTGTATGGTGCCAAAGAAATGCACCGGGGGGCGTTTCATCACCCAAACAGTCCTTAGCAGGGGTGGAAGCAGTGAGTGGAACCCTGGGCATTCAGTCTGGTGGGGTATCCAGGCCCTGCACCAGGTGTTACATGGCGGGGCTGGGAGTGCGGCCTGTGCTGGACCCCTCCCCCAATGTCCATAGGGTTGTGTCTCAAGAACTGGGGGCACAGCAGAAGGAAGGGGGGGTCCTCCACTGTGGCTGTGGAGACTCCCTCACCGGTCACTGCACAATTGCCCCCAAGCTTTACAGCCCCACCATTAGCGGTGATGTGGCCGGGTTGCAGTACACCCGTGCACTCATTTCAGGGTTTGGGCTCTCCAGGTTCAGCTTTTGTGGGCCAACCAACCCCAGGGGGTGCCCCTTCTCTTACTTTATTCCATGGTCAATGGCTAATAGTGGTGGTACGGCATTGCCTGGGATATCAGGGCCCCAGACAGCTGCCCCCATACATCAGGGCCTGGGAAGCACCTTATCGAACTTAGTCCAGCCTGGGGTGGGTGACTTGGTTATCGGTCTAGATGCGGCAATGCCCTCTATGGGGATGTCAGCTCCCAGATGGGAGCTTGAGGTGGCGGCCTCAACCAAAGTGGTCTCTGGTAGGCTGAAAAAGTGGGGCCATGGCAGGCGTCGTTTTTCCCGACATACTGGTTTGAGTCGCCTGTCTCCCAGTTCTTCCTCTTCGGGTGAGTCTTCTGATGAGGGATCCACTCAAGCAAATGGGAACTTTTGGAGGGTTGGGGAAGAGGTCCCTGTTCTCCTGGAATGGCTCGCGCACAGGTGTGCTTCTCTGGCGGGTAGTACAACACCCGCTGGGCTGGTGTTAGCTGGATCCTGGGATCCCAGTAACCCTCCCAGCTCACATCTCCCTAAGAAAATCAGAGAAAGGGCCCTGGATGGATATTTTATGGATGTTTTTTGGTGCGTGAAGGCTGAAGGTGACCCGGGGGGGGGGGGGGGTTGACAGGCTGTAGTAAGGAGAAGAAAAGGCACGGCAAGAATGGCGTAGACCACACTTTTGATAACTGTCTTAGGGGTTTTGGGGAGTACCTGGCATTTTAATCATGGCAGCTTACCCGTCCCGAGTCTGGCACTTAATGGCCCACATGAACCACGTCGTGACAGGACATTAGCAGGCGATGCTGCTGCCATTTCGTATGATGAGAAAGTGCGGCATAGCACCTCGCACAGGAGCAGGTTCCGCTGGGACCTCATTCATGATCAAACATGGATGGTCACTGTTCACGCTTTGTCAAAAGGCCCTGGGGAGGGCAGCTCCCAAGTGGAAGTGAGCTGCAGGCCAGTGGGCTCGGGCAAGTTCTTGGTCTGGTTCACCTGTTGGGACTTTAACAAAGGGGCTTGCCACAGGTCCAAGTGCCAATACGAGCATGTGTGTAGCAGATGTTTCGCAGCTCACCCACACAGCCAGTGTACCAAGGACCTCCCCGTGGTTGGGGGTAAGAGGCTTGGGGTGGGCTCATGGCGCATGCTGCAGAGGCCTCTGCAATTGCGCTTGACACCCCAGCAGGAAGGGGGCCACAATGGGCAGGCACCCAGATGGCCCAGTACCTTCTCTGTCCCCCCCAATATGGATTGGGGATGGTGCTGGGGTCAGCCAGGGGGGCTGACCGGCTGCTCGGATGTGCTCCTCTTGCTTGCCCAGCCCTCAATAAAGGGCTGTGGCCCATTTTAATTCCAAGACGTGTCCTGTGGTTATTTACCAGATGAAACCTCTGCACATCTGGGCGCAAACAATGGTTTTCAAGTAGGATAAAGCAAAAACTGCTGAGGTCACTGTATTTTTGTAATGCTTTTGATATTTGCTTTTACTGGCTGCCCTTCTTACTGTGCCATTTCTAAAACCAGGAAGCACATGAAACTTCCTTTCCATCTGGCTACTGACAGGAAACATTTAGCATTTGGAATAACATGGAAGCTTTAGTGAAGCAGCAAACAAACCCTAGTGTTCACTTTATTCAGGCTGCTTTATTCAGGCTGCTTTATTCAGGTTGGCCAGCTGTTTGTATGTGTGGAAAAATTAGTGTTGACATCTAGCTGGACATGAACAAGTCATCATATTTCATGTTGTGCCAAGGCTGTGTTCATTCCACCATCTCTTCTATCCCACCTTTTCTGTTTCCTTCCTTTGTGAAAGGATGCTTATGACCTATTTCTTCTGACTGGAGAAACCAGGGTGTTAAAAGTCCTTTCATAGAAAATATTTCACCTCCTCAGAAAAAGAGATTCACTTTATCTTCGGTTCCTCTCCCCACCATGACTAAACTTCTACTTAGCTTTTCCTGGGACCCTTCACCTACCTACAATAACCCTTCTGACTCTTCTTCAAAAATGATTAAAAATAATTTTAAGTTATTAATAATAATAAATTGTAATGTGATTTCAATTTGATTCAAATCTAAATTAGGTTGCAATTTTATCTTCATTTAACTTTTATTTTAATTAAATATTGAAAATTATTTTTTGTTTAAAAAGGACAAGCAAAAATTATAGGCCATTGTACCTCAGGCTGCTGAGAAAACATGCTGAAGCAAAGACTGTGCAAATATTATTAAAGCGTAAGAAGATATGAAAGTGCAGTGCAATATGTCTATATATAACACTGGCAACATACAATCATATAATTCTGCAAAAATGCATACAAAAAGTAGGTGAATGAAACACCATCCATAAACCACATCTGTAATCCAACTCATAAAGTCCCAACACAGGGAGAGAAGAATACATATTTATTGCGACCTTCTCCATGTGTGTAGGGACTTTACCAGTTGGATTTACCAGCCAGAAACAAGATGCCAGGCGCAACTTTACAAAAAGGCAAGTCTTGCTAATAGCTGTCTAGGGTATTATGAATGCTCTTTCTTCAAATGTATGTTTAACAGTGCAGGGGATAATGATTTTGATAGAAGCAATGCTTAAATAAGATTCTCTAATATGAAAAGAGAATCGGAAGGGAGGGGGCAGGCACTTGCACCCCAGAGGTGCATTGCATCACAAAGAATGTCCAGGAAGATTAGGCGGATTACTTCACACATCTCCTGAGATTTTTATATTGAATGGAGTATAGAAAAGAGCAAAAAGTCAATTGCACCTTAAAGACTAACAAAATTTCTGGCAGGGAACAAGCGTTCGTGAGACACAGCTCACAAGGCAGTGCATGTATGCTTCAGTGGTTTTGTCTCTTTGCTCTGTTGCTGAATTCACACAATTGTCCCCTTCTCCCTGCCCTTTTGACATTAACTTGTTGTAAATGTCTTCGTACTTTCACATAGCTGGGATTACCTCACAAACTTCCCCTTAATTTTTTTCCTACAGCCATCTGCCCCAGTTCCTACTTCAACCAAATTTGAGGAAGAAGCTGATTTTCAGCTGATACATGTGTGTGGCTGGTTTGTCTTGGTACATAATTGGCTAACGTCCATACATTAATTATATTTTTCAGCAGTAGCATTTCCTTTGAGAGCAAAAAAAATCTGATCCATTTAAGCTTGGCTAAATCTTGCACTTTTAGATTTCAACCACCTGTGTCTGGTCTCTCAGGCACTTCAACTACTATTTGGTATAAATAGGAAATGTTCAAAAAGGGTAGTCAAAATGATCAAACTAGAATGTCTTCCTATGAAGAGGTGACATAATAAAAGATTATAGCATTGTGTGGAGAAAAAGAGGATTTACTAGAACAGATTCACTCAAATACATTGATTGGTCATTGATTCAAAACAGGAAATAGAAAGTACTTCTTCACATTCTGCATAATTAACTGATGGAATTCACTGCCACAATTTGTGATTATAGCCACTGGCTGTGATGGCTTTAAAGGAGAAGACAGATTTACAGAGGAAGAATAGATCTATTCACAAGCATGACAGCTAAATGGAACCTCCCATTTCCAGGCAGTATACTTCTCTGTCTATTCATTGTTCAGAGGAAAGCATGAGTTTCGTATTTGTATATTCAAGGTTTCTTTGTATGTCCACTCTTACATTTGAGATGCTGCATAACAATTGATTGGACACTTGTTCAACAAGGGGCTGATTTTATCTCTAAGGACTTGCTCCCAGTTGGGCCCACTGCTCCTATTGAAGGGCGGCCAAAAGGGTTGCCAGCTCTGGGTTGTGAAATACCTGGAGATTTTGGGGATGGAGCCTGGGGAGGGTGGGGTCTGCAATGCCATAGAGTCCACCATTTTCTCTAGGTCAACTCTGTTGCTTGGAGACCAGTTGTTATTCCAGGAGATTTCAACCCACCACCTGGAGGTTGGCAGCCCTAGCTGCCAATCAGCATAAGTCAGTACTTTTACACAGCAGGGATCCTGTTGACATGAGACAGTCAAATGTTTGATTGAATAGACCCCTATGCTACAGCACAGACAAAAGGATACTCAAGAAAGAGAAATAAGGGAATAATAACTTTTGAAAACAGACGTTCTAATAACTGCCTTTTGGCCACATTTCAGGTGGGGGCTACAGGGCTATTTTAAGTGTATTTAAGAGAAAAAGAAGGAAGAGAGTTGGTTTTTATATCCCACATTTTCTCTACCTTTAATGAGTCTCAACACGGCTTACAAACTCCTTCTTTTCCTCACCCTACAACAGACACCTTATGAGGTAGGCAGGGCTAAGAGAGTTTGAAGAGAACTGTGACTAGTCCAAGATCACCCAAAAGCCTTCATGTGTAGAAGTGGGGAATCAAGCCCGGTTCTCCAAACTAGAGTCCACTACTTTTAACCACTAAACCACATTGCCTCTCAGTGTGCCATATCCTGGTCACAACTATGCACAGCTGAGCATCTATGATAAGTTGAGAGGAATTGCCAATGAAAGTCAAGGTGATCTTTCAGAAATGTGCTTTCTCATGTCATATGCAATCTGTCTAAGTCAAAATGAAGAATCATGTTATTCATGTAAAACCAACACTAAGTAGATACAGAGAGCAGTGAATTTGTCATCCAACAATAGTTAAGAAACCTAGCTGTTTCTCAATGTAAAGAGAGAAAAAATAGACATGCTTAGCTAAGGGAACAGGCCTAAGAAGAAGAGGAGTATGAATTTATACCCCCACTCTCTCCTGTAGGAAACTCAAAGGGGCTTAAAAACTCCTTTACCTCCCCCCCCCACAACAAATACCCTGTGAGGTAGGTGGGGCTGAGAGAGCTCAGAAGAACTGTGACTAGCCCAAGGTCACCCAGTTGGCGTGTGTTGGAGTGCACAGGCTAATCTAGTTCCCCAGATAAGCCTCCACAGCTCAAGTGGCAGAGCGGGGAATCAAACTTGGTTCTCCAGATTAGAATGCACCTGCTCTTAACCACTATGCCACTGCTGCTCCCCTTGGTATGCACCTGCTCTTAACCACTATGCCACTGCTGCTCCCCTTGGTATGCCTGCAAGCTACACATTTTAAAGAACTTTGCTAATTAGGAGCACCAGTACAATCCTAAAAATCTTCCTTGTTTCCCTGATCCACTGAACGTGGTTTCCCTGAACCACTGAACAGTTGTCCTTGAGGAGCACTACACTTGAACATAGTTCAGCTCTAATCAGGGACTTAGGTATAGATTTTGGGGGGGGGGGGGGTTCTGTGACTTGGTTTGTTCAGGTGTCTTATTTTCCCTCACCCCGGTATAGGTAAAATAAAATGGAAACACTTTTCTGACATACGTAATGCACAGCTACGTAGTGATAGGATGTGGTTCGAAAAGAAAATCAAAAGGAAAATGTAAACATAAATTTATTTTAAAAACTATAAAATCAAATTCAGCCTTTTCCGGCGAGATGATATCAGACTACCAGTTGTAATAAATTCATATAATGCATCACGACAGGGTAAGATTCAAACCACCAATGAGGATCAATATTATACATCTTTCGGCATATGTATATGTGAAGATGGTTGTAAGATGGGAGTACATTAGCCCACGAAAACATGCATGGTATTTTCTAACATGTTGGTTAGAAAAATCTATTAATGTAAAAGGGCCAAGTCTACCCCACCTTACAGGACTGTTGTGCAGATAACAGAGGAATGGAGTATACCATACACTGCCCTGCATTCCTAATAAATGTTAGGGTGGGGAAATTCTTAGCAAATAAATTAATAAATAGATTTGGCAATTGTAAACTCAGAATGGTGCCAACTTAAGCTCATTACACTTACACTTATACCTGATCTTCTAAAGTGTTCAGGCAGAAATGCTCTGCTGATGCCTGTGCAAGAGATGGTGGAATCATGATCTGGCTATTCCCCGCCCCCCGCCCCCCGCCGCTGCAAACCATAAAAGCATTCTCGTGATTTTGTGAGCAACGCTGAAGAACTGGAAATTATGCTTTAAAGAAATACAATATAAAGATAGCAATATAGTAGTATTGCTTAGATAGATCTCTCCCACTGCTCTTAGGTTAGGCTAATTACATTCCTTAGCAAATTACCCAGACAGGGAGCCCCCCATCCCATAGGGCTAATTTACTGTTAGATATTGAAGATAACCCTTTCCGCTTATGCAGAGATATAGCCATAAAACAACCTGAATGTCTAACACTGCTCGCTTCCTGGCCTCCTCAGGAACTTGATGACCTTACTGTTGTTACAAGAAGTACCATAAACACGTGATAATGAGAAGCCAGGATGCAATAGATAACTGTTTCACATTCACTTGCTAGAGATTTAATTGCTTGGGAACTTGCAACCAAAATGTTTGACGTGGGATAATTTGCTGCAACCCTAAATCTTTTGCAATGTATGTGACTCCTGCTTTGATGTACCCTAAAGAGACCTTGTCCCTGACCTTCCACACCAGTTCGGCAGCTCTCATTTTAGGTGGGATCTGTGCTACTAGAAATAAACTCTGCTTTTATTCTTGAGTAAGACTTTTGTCTGTGAGGGAACTCCTGCCTCTTTCTTCCTCTGGCTTGAGGAGAAGAGTTCCCTTGCCCTTGGCCTAGGTGGCTGTAACGGGAACTCTAGATAGAGAGGCAGCTCTATTATATTCATAATAACAATAATTCTAATCTGAACCTTGCCAACAAAATTGGTGCCGTGACCTCGGATTTAACACAGCCCCTGGCTCTGCCCCTTTCCTGGCCTCCAGGAGAGCGCCAGCCTCTGCCTGTTTTGCCTCAGGCTCATCAGGACCAGGCCTGCCTTGCCTTTGTGCTGCACTTCCGATCCGAGCAGCCAGCTGATTTCTTTTGCGGAAGCTGCCGCTTCCTATTTTTTTTCCCTCTTCCCTTTTTCTCGACAACGCCCAGTTTTTCTGCAAGAACACCTCCGATCTACAGAAGCCAGGTGCAGTAGAGATCTGTGCTTGTTTTGTTTCTGTCTGGTCTGGAATAAAAGCTTAGCGCCTTTGTTTTGTGTTGTGGGTACCCCTAGGCCACCCTTAAGATAAAAGCCCAGACGCCTTGAGGTCCCGTGCTAGTTTGTTTTACAGACGGTTGCTATTGGTACCTGATTACTCTGTAACAGTTGATAAGAACTGTGTGGAAAACCCCCTTCCTCTCTGATTCCGGCCATGGTTTGGCCTAGCAAGCCATGGTGAAAGGATGAGAAGGGGGCCCCAGTCTGAGGACTCAGCTCTTGCCTGTATTTTGCATAATTGGAAGCTTCTCAAATGCAAGAACAAGGGAAAAAGGGAGAAACTGATTGATTGGTGTGTGAGAGGAATGGCCTCTACTTTTATTTGGACGGAGGTGCCCGGATGGCCTTCGAGGGGACCCTGGATCTCGCATGCACCAATTCAATCTCTACCAGGTCCTTATGACCTCGAACAGCTCCCAGCAGGGAGGCAGCTTTGAAAGCCACTTTTATGGAAGTCTGCTTGTGCCCCGCAACTATACTATTCCTGATGGCTCATCCCTGGTGGTTTGGACCTCCAGACTGGCAGCGCCAGGGACTGGCCCTCCCTTCGCTGCTCGCCTCGGCCTTGCCTCTCCTCGAGGATGGAGCTTATACCCTCCCATTCACCAGCCCGGTATGCCCGTTAATCTCCCACTCTCCGCCATACCCCAGCCTGTGATCTGGCACCAGCTCAGGATCAAGCTTCAGGATCTGGCCCCAAGCGCCCCATTTGGGCGTAATTAAGGGGCAGGCAGCTCAACTAGTAGCCGCGACGCGAGTTGAGGAGGACAGGAGAGCTATGGCTGACGCCAGCTGACAGCAGCGCGAAACTCAAGCTGAAATTCGAGAAGTTAGCTAGAATTATTAGGGCAGCTGAGGGACTGGCAGATACAGTCCTACTGGTAATTTCCTCAAGCGCCAGAGTATTTAGGAAGCACTGGCTTCGACCGGAATGTGCCGGCAATTTCCCTCTGGAGGGACCAGGGTTGTGCTGGATCAACAAGCCGCACTCGCGACTGCTTCTGCAGGTTTTACGCCTCGCTTTTTTGACCTCTCAGATTCCTATAATTGGAGGAACCAACAGCCTCCCCTTACTCTACTGGAGTCTCCCTTGGTATGACCAATCTTGTCCGTCGCATTTTCAGCACGCGACTCTCCTACTTGGGCAGATGTGCAACAACTTCTTCAGGTTCTCCTGGACTCCATGAGGAGATTAGTTCTAGTTATGCGTGCAGCCACCACTGTTGCAACCACCGCCCTCCCAGCGCATAGGGTCCGGGGATGCCACTATCACATTTTGCCCGTATTATTTTCCTAATGAGAGATGACTCCGTGGAGCAATACGTGATGCTGACCGAGATGCCAGCTGACTGCACCTACGAGGGATTCATTCTCACTGGTTTAGAAAACGGCATCCCGCTAGCCAAAACAATCTTGTCCAGCTCTTCATAGCCTGATGCAGGGAAAAGGATGAGTCCCCTCTGCCTTCTGATGGAAAGGATTAGGGGCCACTTGCCGCCAAACACACTCACCCTGGACCTCCCCATGCACAGGGACAACCGAACTACCTTAATGGGATCTTTATATGGGAGGTTCATGCCCGGACATCACCGAAGCCATTGAATAGGCTGGAGGAATTGGGACTTCCAAGGATCCCGGGGAATTGCTGGATATGGGCATGGGCGAGAGTTTACCAGGAAAGGGAAATGAAGAAAAAGCAAAGAAGAGAAGAGACTTGCAGCCCTGAAGACATGGGGAACAGCTACCGGCGATTTTAACGGGGGGAACTTATCGAAGGCGCTTCGAGGTCCCGGTTTCCGACCCCTCGAGGGTTCCCCTACAGCCAGGAACAGGCAAGGTTGGGGACGGGTAAATGCCCGGCCTCACCATGATGAATGTTCGGCCCGTTTCCAAACAGGCTACTGGAGAAAATTCCTGCCCGCGAGCGCAGGGAAGGGGGAAATGGCACGGCTTCACCTACTCTCATCCACCGGACCAGCTTTTGGACCGGACAGTTGGTGGCAGCAGCTTCCCTCGGATTCTATGCAAAGTCTGTTCATCAAGAGCGGGGCGAGGGGAGGTTAGGTGTGAACGACAGGAAGTCAAGCTATGTTCCCAGAAGGCGCTTTGTCTGCCCGAGTCCCCAGTTACCAACCCGGCGCGAAAACAGTGATGTGGCCGGGACAGGTCGGTGGTGACTCCCTCTCTGGCCCTAAGTCACGCTGTTGCCCCTCTCAATTTAACCAGAGAGGAGGGACCTGCCGTCTGCAGGTTACTGTTAAATAAAGATCCCAATGCTTGTTGACACTGGAGCAGCCTATTCTGTGTGGTAACTCAGCGGAACCCTCGATCCCCGCAACTGGCAATACTGTCCGGTGGTGGGGGCCTGAGTGGAGCATACCCAGACTGTTCCCTACCCTGGTCCCCACCCCAGTTGCTCCTGGGGACCCACTTCCTTCGTCACTTCTCACTCTTTTCTGAGCATTGAGGACTGTCCTATTTCTCTGTTGGGAGGGGGGGGGTCTGTCAGGCAGACTAGACGCAACTATCTCAGCAAATTGAATGGGGACTGCCGTCTTGAGGTGTCCCCTGAAGTGGATGGAATTTTTTCTCTAATTGTCACCCGCCCCGAGATTCCTGTCCCCCCGCAGGTCCTTCTCAGCTGTAAACCCTGTGGTATGGGACCATAGCCCATATCCAGCATGCTTCTTTTGTCCCCCTGTTTTGTTGCCTTGAAGCCGGGGCTCTCCCCGGGTTCTGCCTCCTCGACAGTCTATCCCATTGCTAACCTTATGTCGCGGATGGGCTGGGCTACAGCCCGGTGATTGATCAGCCTCCTCGCTTAAATGGCATCTTGGAGGATCGCGCCTCTCTCCCTTTTAACACTCCGATCATTGGTGTGCCAAAGAAGGACGGCACTTTTCGCATGGTCCATGACCTCCGCAGCATCAACCAAATTACGGTGGATCTCCATGCAGTCGTCCAAAGAATCCTATACACTTTTGCTCACTTTAATCCCCCAGCTGATCATGCATATTTTACTTGCCTTGATTTAGAAAAGATGCATTTTTTTTTCAGTGCCTCCTGGATCCTGCTTGTAGGGATATTTTGCTTAGTGGTCTTACCCGGATGGGCCGTGCAAAACACTGGAAATCCGTTGGACCAGCTTATGCCTCTCAGGGGTTCAAGAATAGCCCCACCCTCTTTTGGAGTCTGCTCTTGGAACACAGGCTTCGGTTTGGGATCCCCTGAGGGGCTTAACCTTCTCCAGTTATGTTGATGATCTTCTCCTTTCTAAGCTGCTGATGCCCTTTACATGCACGCATATACTACTATTTCTCTCCTTAATTTTTTAGCTTACGGGAGGAGGGTTTCCCGGGTCTGCACAGGCAAAAGCCCAAATCACTTTCGGAAAGCGGTTGCTCTATCTTGGATTTATCAATTAAAAAGGGGAGAGCCTTTGACAGCATCTAGGAAAGCATCGAGTAACCAAAATCACGAAAGCAACCCGAGACCAGGAAGGATTTAAGGAAGTTCTGGAGATTCGTGCAGGTTACACCAGAAACTGGATCCCAGACTATGCTACCTTAACAAAACCACCTCTGTATGAGATGCTGCCGGCCCTGAACTCTCGCAAAAATAGAATGGGAAACTTACTGGAGATTAACTTGGCTTTTCAGGCAGCGGTAAAGCAGGCTCTTATCAGTGCTTGGCTGCCAGGCCTCCCTGACTCCACTCGAGAAAGAATTTTTTTCTGTTCCTGCATGAACAGAAGGGAATAGCAAAGGAGTCCTGACTCAGGAAGTTTGTTGACACTCAGAGACCTGTAGCTATAGCTTATCAAAACAACTTGATTTGGTTGAAGCTAAGGGATGGCCAGCGTGCAAGCCTAACGTGCTGTAGCTGCTGCTTGTCTGTTAGTAGAGGAGTGCTTTGAAATTTACTGGCTGGAGGGGGGGACTCTGACTGTCTATGTTCCCCTATGCAGTTTTAGCCGCGATATTATTAGGAACGTAAAAGGGGCCCACTGGTTAACTTCAACAGCACAGCGATGGCAGAAATACCAGAGCCATCCCTAATTGACAGCCCAGGGGTAGAAAGTGTGATCTCCACTCAGGCTAAACTCCAGCTACGCTTCTGCCTGATGAGAGTCTCTTCTGCATGATTGTATTGAAACAATAGACACTGACATAAGCCCGTTACTGCAGATTTACAGGATCAGCCACTTCAGAAAACCCAGAGGTAGAATTTTTGGACAGATAGGGAGCAGCTATATGGTGGAGGGGAAGCGGTTTTCTGGTTTTGCAGTCAAGCCACCCAAGAACTCCAGTCATAGAAGCCAAGAACACTGCCCCTCTACATATTCTGCAATTGCGGACTCAAGGAACTCATATGGCTGAATGCGAAAGCTGGTCCTGGCAACAGGCCAATGCGGGCAAATATATATACACAGACTCCAGAGGATATGCCTTTAGGGCCGTTGCACATACGTTTAGTGGAACTTTGGAAAGTAAAAGGGGTTTACACTAACCTCCTAAAGGATCAAAAATCGGCTTAAACATGCCTCACTTGTGCTGGAGCCTTCCTGGAGGCCATAGAGCGGACTCCAGCTTAATCCTGCAATTTGTATACCTGCAAGGGACATGCAGCAGTAGGACTCCATCCTAACCGGCTCGAGAGGGGTAACAGAAGGGCCAGACACCGCCCGCCAAAAGAAGCAGCAGCAGGGGGGAAAGCAAGGTTTCACTACACTACTAAAAGGGAAGCTGTTGAAAAAGCCCTCTCATTGAAAGGTTAAGCAAAGACCTAGAAAAACTTTGGGAGGAAATGGGAGGAAAGGGATGAGGGAGTATTTAGAGAAGGGCAGCCTGGGCAACAAGAGGTATGGGAACCACTAACAATGCTGCCATAACAGGAGCCCCTCATCCCAGCAGTTAAAAGTGGAACAGGACTTAGACCCAATATACACACAAAAAAAGAAAACAAATTAAAGCAGAAGGGAATGGGACTACACTCCAGGGAGGATTTGATGGTGGGAAACAGAGCAAGGAAAAAAATCTTGCTTGTGCCTGAAGGGCTGGTATTTCAGATCTTGAGGAACCTCCACACAGGCACCCACATTGGGTGTCAGGTTCTGATAAATTGGTTTGATCTATATTTTTATTGGAGCCAAAGTCAGAGCACAGGCAGAAACAGGCAATTACAAAAAAACTGTGCTTATCTGCCAACGGACAAACGTTTCCTCTCCAACCGTCCTGTGGTTTGCCGCAAGGTATTTGGGGGGACAACACCCTGGCTCCAGCCCCGGCGGTGTGACTTCACCACTGGGCTGCCTCGAGCTGCAGGGATACACGGGTACCTCACCCTTGTGTTTGGTAGATACCATGTCGGGCTGGCCCCTAGCCTACCCCTGCAGAACGTTAGAAAAGCCAAAGAGGTGGTCAAAGGTACTCCTAAAGGGACATTGTGTCCCGACCTATGGGTTCTCGGAGTGGGAGGGGCATAGGATCCGACTAAATGGCTGGCTTGCCTTCATGGCTCCAGGTAGTACAGGAGGGTCAGCCAGAATCCTCAGGATCCCCCTGGAAGCTTCACAGCTCATGGCGGCCCCAATCCTCTGGGATGAGTCGAGGAGAATGAACAGAGTCCGTGAAGGAGGTTTCTCTCTGACTAAAGATTATGCACCAGGAGACCTCCTTACAGCCATGGCTCTGGCGGCTCTTCCCTGGCCTCTCTGCGGCGAAGAACCAGCCCCGAGGGAAAATGGAAACTCAGCCCTCTTTGAAATCATGTATGGGAGACCTACCCTCTATCCCGACTCCATCCTGGCTAGACGGGGCTTTCAGGGTAGGTGATGCTTTTAACTGTCGAGAATATATTTCTTGCCTAGCTGCCTCAGTCTCACAGCTGCACCGGGTGACCCCTGAACAGGGTAATCCGGACCAGAAGGGACCCGGACTGCCCCCACTGCATGTCACTTTAAGTGCCGGGAGACTGGGTCTACATCAAAGGCTACAAGAAGGGAGCCTCTCATTCGGTGTGGAAGGGCTCTTCCAAGTCCCTCCCTTGCCCACTCAAGCCGCGATTGAGAAGTCGGGGGGGGGGTAAAGACCTGGGTCCATCACACTTCGCCTGAAACACGCTTCTGACGCCATCTTCACCCCTTGTGGAAGCTAGAGAAACAGCCACTTTCGTGGCGAGGACATCTGGTCGGGCTGAATTGGGATTCTGATTTATGCATGCTTTCTCAGCAGAAAGCCAGCCCGCACTGTGAAACACCCCTCCGGCACCTGAAGCTGAAGAGGACGAAACTGGACGCAGCAGCCTAACCTTGCGGGAAAACTTGAATACATCTAAAACTACCTGTTGGAGTATTTTTCCCTGATACAGTCTTCAAAGTCTTCAGTTGAGGCATAAGTCCGGGTTCTTCCCTTTCCGAGGGACCCGGTGTCCTGTGACATGCTGAACTATATTTTGTGTTCGAATCAACAGCTCCACACGGAACTCTCGGTTGAAGACATGGCATGGGAAAAGGGATGCCACTAACGAGGCTGAGGGGCAGAACTGCATTAATACTTCTAAAGTTTTTTGTTGTTTTTTTTTACTTTGTGTTTTGATCCAGTTTCTTAAGCTGCCCTTAATAGTATATGCTCCCTACCCCTTCCTGAACTCCGTCTCACAAAGTTATTGGATTGCACCCTACTTGAAAGCTCCTGCCTGTCGCCTCCTGTCCCTAATTATTCTTTACAAGTATATGGGTATTGCTGTAGAAAACATCACTGTAGGAATAGCTTAACAATCTTTGGCGTCTCCCCAGTAGCCTTCCACGAGTGGGGTCCTAAGATTGTCTCTACCCTCTACGAGGAATTGGATCTTTACTACTGGGATCAGCTCGAGATAGAGGACGCCGGTAGCGTATAAATATATAACCCTTGGTTCCCTGAGTTATAATTCTGTGGGTTTGTGTTGTACCCGGTAATTTCCAATACACCTCTTTCTGTCCCTAAAAGAACCTATCTCAATCATGCCAATGCAGCCTGGACACCTTGGAGTATCCTCCACAAGACCCCTATTATTGTCTTTAGGTTTTGCTCCATTGGACTCCTTATACATGGAGCTAGCCTCTGGAACACTTATACAGGGAACCTCTGCAGAGTTTGGCTGACTTTTAGGAATCTCTCAGACTGCTGGATTTGTGCTACTTATAAAACCTAGATGGCCTACTCAGGTACCTGGGCACATTATACTCACATAGCCAAGACTCCTATTATGGTGGTTTGATTTTTTCAAGAAGGGCCAGCTGATGTATCACTTATCATCATGGATGGCTCCCTGAAGGATTCCCACCCAAACAGAGTGGAATGGGTCAATGTTCCTGAGGAATGGAAGCTTGACACCATTCACCGCCTGGGGTCTGATGGCAGAGAGATCTATACGACCTCCATCCGGACTGACAAGGTCCGGCTGCTTCCCCTATCTGTTTGCAGAGACAGGGGAGGGAAGATTTGACTATGGCTCTCTGTCAATGCATCACCTATGTGATACCATTCTTGCCCACATTTACTAACTTCTCGAGTGGATCCTGCAGAAAAAGGGAAATCTCGGTCATAGCTCCCCAAGGGGAAACCACAAACAGGGTATCTCTACAGTCTCAGACCCCTCACTATACTGATCCACATTTCTGTAAATTCCCCTGAGGGCCCTCTGACCAGAAGTATATCGTGACTTATCAGAAAGATAATAATGTTACTGTCTGGGGGGGAAGGTACAGCCACCTCCATCCTACCCCTGGATGGCTGTCCTTCAGACATGTGTAGCCCCACTGCCAACAAGCAGATAGATCCAACCTGCCAACAGCTAGTTTCCAAAGCCTTCCTAGAGAAAGGAGAGCCTTATTGCTAGTTTGCAGGTCTGTTCTTGACCAGTGGTACTGTGGAGACTATAAAGGTGATACACCATGATTGGTCTGCGTCTCTGTTCTTTGGCACCGGGCTGTCTTAGACTTAGTAAAAAAGGGAGACTATCTCACCTAGGAGAGTGTTGAACCTAGGTGGACGAGCGATACCCCAGAGAAGTAGTATACAACCCACTGGTGAGCTTCTAAACTCCACCCTTGGTGGGGCACAACTTTTTTCCGTGACTTTGTTTCCACGATTTGGGGTAATAGAATTGGAAAGTGGCAGTGAGGAATATGTCTGCCATCATTGATACAGGGGATTCCAGGCCACAGCCCAGAGCCCTTTCCGGCTCCAAACTGAACTGCGTTATTCTATCAGCTGATATGGTTTTTACAAAATGCGCCAGCACTTCTAGATGTCCGTCCTGAGGCGCAATAAGGGGAGGAACATGGCATCTGTTGTAGGGAACAATGTTGCCTGTACATAAATATGGGAGGGAATGTTACTCACTACATATTAATGATTTACAGGATATTGTGCATCCCTTGAGCCGCAGGTGGCCCAGACAGACCTCTGGAATCATGTACCCTGGATTGGCTGCCTTAACCTTAAGCCTCTGGCTAAAGGGGACTGTTTAGTATCAATCCATACTCATGAAATTGTATTGGGGGTTGTTTTGTTTGTTGTTGCATCCAATGTGCTCCCCTTGCTGCCTCTTGCTGCACGTCCCACTTAATAACTGCATTAAGGCCAGTTCCACCTACCCACATGAAATCAGATCCCCTGATTGCAGTAATATCCACTCGCAGGCCTGCCAGCCTGCGCTCCTCTATACCAATACGCTCCTCCGCCTCCAAATGCTCCTGGTCGGTGCAATCCTTTTACCCTACTCCTCATTAAGCTTGCAACACTGAACCTGGTTCAGTTAGTGTACCCCTCAGGTTCCTTCAGGCTAATACAATTAAAAGGGGGAATTTTGTGAGACAACTGACTGAAGAACTGGAAATTATGCTTTTAAAGAAATACAATATAAAGATAGCCAATATAGTAGTATTGCTTTTAGATAGATCTCTCCCACTGCTCTTAGGTTAGGCTAATTACATTCCTTAGCCAAATTACCCAGAACAGGGAGCCCCCCATCCCATAGAGGCTACATTTTACTGTTAGATATTGGAAGATAACCCACTTTCCGCTTATGCAGAGATAGCCAAACAACCTGGAATGTCTAAATGACTGTCCAGGTCATAAAGCACCCTGGCCTCTCAGGAACTTGAGTGACCTTACTGTTGTTACAAGAAGTACCATAAACACGGTGATAGCCGGAGAAGCCAGGATGGCAATAGATAACTGTTCTCCACATTCCCACTTGGGTTAGAGATGCACTTGCTTGGGGAACTTGCACCAAATGTTTGACGTGGGATAATTTGTTGCAACCCTAAATCTTTTGCAATGTATGTGACTCTGCTTTGAGTGTACCCTAAAGAGACCCTTTAAAAACCCTGGACCTTCCACCAGTTCGGGGCAGCTCTCATTTTAGGTGGGATCTGTGCTGGCTTAGAAATAAACTCTGCTTTTATTCTGAGTAAGACTTTTTGTCTGTGATTGGGAACCCTTGCCTCTCTTTCTTCCCTCTGGCTTGAGGGGAGAAGAGTTCCCTTGCCCTTGGCCTAGGTGGCTGTAACGGAAACTCTAGATAGAGAGGCAGCTCTATTATATTCATAATAACAATAATTCTAATCTGAACCTTGCCAACAATTTTTTTTAAAAAAACCGCTCGTTGTGCAATCACTCTGGGAAACCTCGATTAGCAATTATTGCTGGCAGTGTTGGGAAGGGGGAATGTGAAAATTGTGAATCAGCTCATGTAGGCAGCCTGGAATTCAGTGTTGTTCAATGGAATCCAGCTCATGCGTTCTGCAGGGCAGGTAGCGGGAGAGCAGAGCGAACTACATTTCCCAAGTTGCATTGGGTCAGAGTCGCATATGTGTGCTCTCCCCTCCCCCTTTCCCTGATTTCTCTCTGCTTGTTTACCTCTGTTTGTAAACAACCTGAAAAAGGCAGAAACCTGCAGGAGGCGGAGAGAACGGCTGGATTCCAAGGACAGTGAGTCTCTTCTCTCCAGTCGCGAGAGAGGTCCGGCCTCCGGGGCTTAAAAGCAGCTTTTGGAGAGCCGAGTGAGTTGCAAGCCGTAGCCAGCCGGGGAGGCGGGGACAGTGAGTTTCGCCTCTCGCGAGAGCTCCAGGACTCACATCTTTGCAAGAGCCGAGGTGAAACTTTCAAAGACTAAGGCTGGCAAGTGGGCGATGCGGGCCGGATGTGCCTTGGGTTTGCAGGAGCGGCCGCCCGCCCTTGGGGCCCCGCCGCCACCCCCGGACATGCAATGGGGAGGTTTCAAACCCGAGAAACACCACCCCCCCCCCTTACCTACGTCCCTGGCTCTAATTCTACAGCTCCAACACTAAAGTCTCATAGTATCTTAGAGATGGTGTTTGGGAAGGGGTGTGTGCAAAGATGTTTTCTTCAGATTCATAATTTTGTCGACTCACAATATTGTTTGCTGTATTATAATTCTTACAAAGGTCGATTGTTTCGTCACACTAGTGACTAAACAGTATTTAGTGTTGGGCTAAGGTGTGGGTCACCTAGATTTGAATTCCCACTTTGCCATGAAAACTTATACACACTCAGTCTAACCTATGTCACAAAGTTGTTGTCTGGATAAAATGGAGGAAAGTAGTATAGTGTAAGCTACTTTTAGGTCTCTACTGGAGAGAAAGGCAAGATACAAATGAAGTTTTTAAAAAGCTCTCCTCAATTCAGCACTATGAAATGTTTTTCAAGCAGGTTTTTGAGCCAGTGTGGTACCACCGAGCATGGGATGCATGATTGCTGTGTTCAGGCATGAGGCTAAGAGTTTGATCTGTGATGTGATGATCATGATTTATGGGGGACCAAGTGAAAGAACCAGGAGGATCCATGAGGATCCATGTTTTTCAAGCAGGTTCTTGAGCCAGTGTGGTACCATGGAGAGTGGGATGTTTGACTGCTGTTTTAAGGCATGAGGCTAAGGGCTTGAGCTGTGATGTGATCATGATTTAGGGGTGACTAAGTGAAAAAATCAGGAGGATCCACAAGGATCCATGTTTTTCAGCCAGGTTTTGGAGCCACTGCAGTGCCATGGAGCGTGGGATGGGTGATTGCTGTGTTCAGGCATGCGGCAAAGGGCTTGAGCTGTGATGTGCTCGTGATTTTGAGGTGATGAAGTGAAAAAATCAGGACGATCCATGAGGATCCATGTTGTCAAGCAGGTTTTTGTGTCACAGAGTGTGGGGAAAGTGATAGTTGTGTTCAGACATCAGGCTAACGGCTTGGGTTCTGATGTGATGTAGATTCTGGGTTAACCAAGTGAAAAACCAGGAGGATCCATGAGAATCCATGTTTTTGAAGCAGGTTTTAGGGCCACTGCGGTGCCACGAAGTGCGGGATGAGTGATTTCTGTGTTCAGACAAGAGGCAAAAGGCTTGAGCTGTGATGTGTTGGTGATTTTGTGGTGACCAAGTGAAAAAAGCAGGAGGATCCACGAGGATCCATCTTTTTCAAGCTGATTTTGTGCTATTGCGGCACCACGGAAGGTGGGATTAGTGATTGTTGTGTTCAGACACATGTGCAAGGGCTTGAGTTGTGATGTGGTGGTGGTTTTGGGGTGACTAAGTGAAAAAACCAGGTGGATCCATGAGGATCCATGTTTTTAAGGCAGGATTTTGGGCCACAGAGGTGCCACAGAGTGTGGAATGAGTGATTTCTGCGTTCAGACATGAGACAAAGGGCTTGAGATGTGATGTGCTCATGATTTAGTGGTGACCAAGTGAAAAAATCATGAGCATCCACGAGGATCCATATTTTTCAAACAGGTTTTTGTGCCAATGTGGTGCCACGGAGGGTGGGATGAGTGATTGCAATGCGGTGCCACGGAGGGTGGGATGAGTGATTGCAGTGTCCAAGGTACTGAGCTGTGATGTGCTGGTGATTTTGGGGTGACCAAGTGAAAAAATCATGAGGATCCATGCTTTTTTCACCACTGCATGATACTTTTGTTCAGACATTTGGCTAACTGCTTGAGCTGTGACGTGATTGCGATTTTAGGGTGACCAAGTGAAAAAAATCATGGGGATCCATGCTTTTAAACCATGTTTTTGTGCCAGTGTGGCGCCACGGAGTATGGGATGCCTGATTGTTGTGTTCAGACATGTGGCCAAGAGCTTGGGCTGTGATGTGATTGTGATTTAGGGGTAACTAAGTGTAGAAATCATGAGAATCTGTGAAGATCCATGTTTTTCAAGCAGGTTTTTGGGCCACTGTGGCGCCACAGAGCATGGGATGCCTGATTGTTTTGGTGCTGCCTGTAGACTAAGACATGCTGTATAGCCTCATGGTAGTTTGATTTCATTCCAATGGAAAAATCATATGAATTCACGAGGATCCGTTTAAACATATCTGGATCCAGCATGTCTTCAGTTGAAAATAAATCCAGCTGTAATAAACATAGGTGACTTCTAAACGGGTCCATGTTCCATATATCTACTAGAAGGCAAAGTCCACCATCTAGCTGAAATTAATGCAAAGTAGGCATACCTGATTTGGGTGGGTGCAGAGGTGGTTGCATGAGATTGGGGTTGTGCATTCCTCAAATTCCCTGCATGCAAAATCATTGCAACACATTGGGGAAGAAATATAAGGGCTCGCTGCAAGTTTGCAACAAATACTTTCGGATCCTGTCCGGATATTTATTCCCCTCACGTGCCTTTTGCAAAAGACTGCATAAAAAGAGTGATCCTCAAGTAATCACACGTCATTGCATTCTCATCTCATGGACTTTTAAATTGCCTTGCAAGCAGAGACCAAAATTATTGCACTGCCTCCAGAGTACAAAAGGTTAATTCTCTCTCACAGCCCCTGCCTTGCTGCAAGCCTTTGGGAAACCCCGTAGCTCTAGCAACGGAAACGTGCCTTGAGAGGGAGCTGGATTGTTCCAAATAAAGATTAAAAACGGGGGAGGACATTGGTGTTGGATCGCAACAGAAACGGTAGGATTGAAAGATTATCAGTGTGTGACATTTTAAAACAGTGGAGAGTGATGTGCTTGCAAGAGCTGGGTGGTTCCTGAAAGGACTGGGAGGGGGTTCTCTTGTCCCCCCCCCCCAAGACTTGAAATGGTATGCCATATGCCTCTTCTACTCAGTTGCTGAGGGTGGGAGGAAGTGATTTTCTCTGAGATAACATTAAATTTTAGCTCTTTTTACCATGTCCCCTCTTAGTATCATCATCATTATTATTTTGCTATCTAGTTTGAAAGAAGGTATTACTTAGGCGAGGTTAGCAAAGGAGAGATGAGAGCTGTTTGGCAGTTTGTTTCTTTTCAAAACAGGGAAACCATACAAGGATATTTATTTAGCAGGATTTCAGGGGGGATTTTTATTTTTAAAAGAGAAGAATAGAAATGTATATACTATTCACCTTTTTTATCCCCCCTTTTTGAGTTTGTTACTCTGAAATCTGATTAGCAGAACTTCAGGGGTGGTTTTTTAGTTTTTTAAAACAAAAGTATACCATACATAAAACCTGTTCTCCCCTTCCCCTTTCAGTTTCGTAGTGTGAAATGATCAATAGCTAAATACAGATATTTAAATAAGAATTTTTATTTTGAAGCGATTAAGATCATTTTTTAAGAAGGCAACTCAGGAAAGCTGTTTGGGTGGTTTTTTCTTTTTTTATTAATTTTGGAATAAACTAAACAAGAATGTTTGTTTAGCTGAATTTGAGGGGTGAATTTTAATTTTTAAATGAAAATACAAAACAGAAGCTACTCAGTCTTTTACTTCTACTTCCTTTCAGTTTAGTAGTGTAAAATCTGACAATAACTAAAGATATATATTTAGAAAAGGTTAAGGAGATGAAGACAAAGTTTTGTTTGGCTGCCTATTTTTTTCTTGTTTAAGAACAAACAAGGATATTTAGCAGAACTTTAGGGTTAATTTTTTTTTTTACAAAAGACAATTGGCAAAGATTATATTGTCAGGTGCATTGATTTAAGGGACAGGAAAGGAGTCTACTTGTGGCTCTTAATAAGAATGGAGCCTGCATTTTCCAGGATAATCTATCTGAAAACCTGATACTTGGGATATGCAGTGGAATTTAACCCCTCACCAAAAAAATGGGTTCCTAAGGGTTGGATTTTTTTGCTAGATTTTCTTTGCTCATTATGCTGATCCTGTATCTTATAGATTTGTAGCTTGAGGTCTAAAAATGCTATCCCTTTAAGGTTTTTTAAAAGGGGTTTTAAGGGAAGCTGGATTTAAGAGGGAGAGGGAAATTTCTATGAACTGCTCAGGGTTTTTTGCCAAATTTTCTTTGCTCATTACCCTGATCCCGTATACCTTTGAGGGTTGTTTTTTAACTGTATTGATTTTCAAAATTAACAATATAGACAGAAACAAATACCGTTTTATAGCTTTTGTTAGGAAAAGGGTAAAATGAGGATCTAAACATCCTCCTGAATTCATATGATTTTTTTCATTGAAATGAAATTAAACAACCATGCAACTATAAAGCATGTCCTAGTCTAGAGGCAGCACCAAAGCAATTATACATCACATGCTCCATGGTGCACCAGTAGTGCAAAAACCTGTTTGAAAAACAGGAATATTCAAGGATCCTCATGTTTTCTACAGTAACTCACCCCAAAACCACCATTACATCACAGCTCAACCCTTTAGCCACGTCTGAGCACAACATTCATGCATCACATGCTCCATGGCGCACCAGTGGCATAAAAACCTGCTTGAAAAACAGGGATCCTCAAGGACCCAAAGGATTTCTGCAGTCACCCCAAAACCACATATCACAAGCCCTGAGCCACATGTCTGATCGCAAGAATCATGCATCACATGCTCTGAATCGCACCAGTGGCGAAAAAACCTCCTTGAAAAATGAATCTACAAGGATGCTGATGATTATTGCACCTCCCATTTTTCTTCCTCACTGGGACTGTTTTAAATTGTGCCCTCAATATCTCACTTTTTAGAAACTCCCAATCACAAGCACTTCTTCCTCTTTTAGTAAGTTTGACCACGGGATTGCACCCAATAGACTCCTAAGTTTGCTTGCTTGCTTGCATATTTATTTATTTATTTATTTATTTATTTATTTATTTATAAACCACTCTCCTCCGCAGGGCTCAGGGCGGTGAACAACCATAAAAACACAATAATTAATAATACGTTAAAAATACAGTATAAAACAACTCTATTCCCCACTTGAAAACAGGAACCATAAAAATGTCAGATGGCAGCCTACTCCCTCCCACCTCCCTCACCCTTGTGCCCATGGGAGGCCAGATGAAATAGTCGGCAATTATCTTATTTATTTATTTATTTATTTATTTATTTATTGTTTGGACTTTTATACCGCCCCATCCCCGAAGGGCTCTTATAATATTCCTTAACCTGACTGGCCAAATGCCTGGGGGAACAGGTCCGTTTTGCAGGCCCTGCGGAAGCTCTGCAAGTCCCACAGGGCCCTGGTTTCTTTTGGGAGCCTGTTCCACCAGGTAGGGGCCAGGGCCGTAAAGACCCTAGCCTTTGTGGAGGCCAGTCGGATCGCTTTTGGGCCGGGGATCTCCAGCAAATCCCCCTCCAAGGAGGGGCCTACTGGGGCAGTATGGGGAGAGGCGGTCCTTCGGATATGCAGGTGCAAGGCTGCAAGTGGCTTTAAAAGTCAAAACCAGCACCTTAAAACATGACCCGGAACTCAATCGGCAGGCAGTGCAGGTGGTATAGGACCTGCTTTCTTAAAATCTACAATGTATGTATGACTATGATTAGCATCCCCTTTCCACTGTATAACAAACTCCAGGTGAACAAACTCCAGGTGAACACTTCTTCCTTTAAGATCCTACTATTTCCACTCCATCAATCAGGTAATTATTACTGGTTAGGAGCAGATCTAAAATAGCTGTTCCCCTTTTTGCCTCTTCCACCTTCTGGACTATTAAATTTTCTGCAAAGCAAGTGAGAGATTTCACATGATGAAAGCCTGTGGGGAAGTTAGTACATGATGCGGTGATAACCCCGATTGGGGTCTTTAATATGGGAGAAATCGTACATTGAAGAAGAGTTGCAAAAGCGCAATCAAACGCGTGTTGCGGTCTGTATATGATTGTCATAGTCCCAGCTTGTCAATTTCCTCAGTGGAAAAGTGTTTTTGTCAGAAAGAATACCAGTCCCGATTACGGTCCATTGCAACTTGGGTGGCAAAATCACGAACTGTGGAATAGATATAAATTGGTCAATGGAGAGTTTTGGACGTTGATAAATAGCCCCATTACATCTTATTGTATTAGGAACATTGCACTTTAAGGGGCGAAAATTGAACTGTGAAATGGACACAAAAAACTTTTTTGAGAGCTGCGGATGGTGCTAAACAGCATATCATGCCCTATGTGACCAGCTAACATCAGTTAACATCATGCCCTATGTGACCAGCTAACATTCCACAGTAATGGCACTTGCACTTTATTGAAATTATGGATGTACTTGAAAAATACTCATTGATTCTAAACGGTGTTAATATGTTTGAATATACGATATAGGACATTGATGTATTGGAATGATGATGTATGTATATACAATTGTTTAACCACAGTTTATACCTAATGGTGTCAGAGAGATTAATATACTATTTGTACAATTATCTAGTTCTATATTATTGTGTATGACATTGAATCAGCCCTAGTGTGCTACATTTGTTTCAGTTCATTCTGTTATTGCTGTTGCTGGCACACTATTTCATTTAGTTCACTATGTCCAGGGAGACCCTGTGGAATTTTCCCTAAGTTTTGCCCAGCCCATAGAACGGTTATGGTTGAGGGCAACAACAGTGTTATATTCAGCTGGCTCTCCTCTCCTCTTTTCTTTATCTTCCGTTTCCTCATCATCTTTTTCTTCCTTTTCATCATCATCATCATCATCCAAATTCCCCTTTTTTCTGGCTCTACAGGAGCACACCTGTTAAGGGGAAGCACTCCCCAGTAACATAAGGAGTGTTTGGTCATAATCCTCCTTTCTTCTTTTGGTGGAAAAGAGAACAGAATGGCACACATAGAAATGAGACAACCATCTCATGGGTTGGAAATTGTTAGTACTTATTTAAACATTTAAAATAACAATCTCAGAAATATAAACAGCTTTCTTTTGCATGGGGCATACTTCAATTAACTGTCAGCATCGTACAGTCTTCTTCCCTGCCTGTTCGGGCGACCTGAAAATACAATGCAAATGCCATGATAGTTTTAGTTCCTAAAACAAATGATACCCCAAATGTTGAGAACTTCAGACCAATCTAACTTCTCAACACCGACTATAATATCTTCTCAGCCATTCTAGCTTATAGGCTCCAGGAATTTATACATTACTATATCATGGAGGATCAGACAGGTTTCATTTAAAAATAGACATATTTATATATATAAAAAGCTAACTGTGTTTTTGTTGTTGATAGTCTAACTCAGTAACTACTGGGCCAATTCCTCTGAAAATTCCCAGCCACTATATTCAGCCAGGTGAGAGTGTTTTTAGATGTTCACATACCTGAAATTTCACACCTGGCCCAGGTAAAACGCCTTTTTCCTAGCGCTCCATGGTGAAGGACATGCAGCTGCCTGTGTGTAACTGTCACCCTTAGAATGTTCGTGCTGCTTAGAATGTTCGCTCAGATGGCCAGATATGAGCAGTGAAAACAGTACATAGGCAGTAACTCGAGTGGAAGTGAAACACATACACACACATAAACACGAGGGAAGGGAGGGAGAGGGAGGGGTGGCATGCAGGGAAGAGAGGGAGGGAGAGGAAAGGGAAGGAGGGGGAGGCATACAAGGGAAGAGAAGTGAGAGAGGGGAGACAGTGAGGGGTGGCATGCAAGGGAGGGGAGGCAGGGGGCCCATCATCTTCATATGACCCACCCACCCTAGCAGAGAAAAAGGGAAGGGAGGAGGAGGGGTGGCATGCAAGGGAAGATAAGTGATGGAAGGAAGAGAGTGAGGAGCGACATGCAAGGGACGAGAGGGAGGGCCAGGCACCCTAGATTCCCTGAATATTGCGGTTACAGTTAAGAAAACCAGGCACGCATCAGGAGTAAGCTCGGAACAGCAACCATGACATACTTTGAATGGCTGCGTCTCGCCCCTCAGAGGGTTTCCTCAGAAGCGACACCCATTGCCACCAACCAAGCTTACTCCCAGGTAAAGGATCATGACCAGCCAGCCTAGATGTGTGGGAGGTGTGCCTTTCCATTCCCCCCCTCCAAGGAATGCGGGCACACACATCAATGACATCGCACAGTATCAGGCTGCGTGTTTGCATGAGCACGTACTGCTGGCCTCTGCAGTTGATTTGCTGCTACTGTTCCTTTTCCATTTCACCACAATAAGCCATAGCAACGCGTGGCTGGGCCCCGCTAGTTAGAAATAATATAAGAGCAGTAATGGATGCAATTGAGTTATGTGACTGGATCCCAAATCTGAAAGCAGTTCTAGCCTTTATTGATGCTGAAGTTTTTGATAAAATTCATTGGGAATTCATGAAAATGACATTTACAAAACTATGTTTGCAAAGAAAAATTTTCAGTGCAAGAAACAGCATTTATGATTCTCAAATGACATCATTAAATATAAACAGTGAATTAACAAAGACTTTCCCTATTCAAAAAAGAACAAGGCAGGGCTGCCTGCTTTCTCCTCTGATTTTTAACTTTTTAAAGAGGACCTATTGAATGAACTTAGATCAAACTCAAATTATAAAGGGGTTAATTTGAAGAATACCAGTGTAAAACTGAAAGCATATATAGATGACCCTCTGATAAATCTCAAACAGACTACTGTAATAATCGGAATATTTGGGACACTTGTGGGATTTAAATTACACAAGAAAAAAACAAAGCTCCTGTCCTCTAATATCACCAAAACAGAAAAGTAGGAATTAGCAGCAAAAACTGGGCTCCAAATGGATAGGACAGTTAAATATTTAGGCATTATTTTGGGAAACAATAACAAAAAATGTTTTTGTTAATAATTATAAAAAGGTACGGTTGGAAAAAGGATTTAAATGGGTGGGAAAATATTAAGCTCTTGATTTCAGGCAAAATAGAAATGGTTAAATCTATGACACTTCCAAAATTACTTTTTCTTTTTGCGAAACTTACCTATAATAACAAATAGTGGTATCTTTAACAAACAGAGAAGAGAAATGTGTAAATTTATTTGGAACAGGAAGAAACATAGAATTACACATAACCGTATATACACAAGTATAAGCTGACCCGAATATAAGCCAAGGCACCTAATTTTACCACAAAAAACTGGGGAAACTTATTGACTCAAGTTTAAGCCTAGGGTGGGAAATGCAGCAGCTACTGGTAAATTTCGAAAATAAAAATAGATACCAATAAAATTACATTAATTGAGGCATCAGTAGGTTAAATGTTTTTGAATATTTATTTCAAAGAAAAACAGTAAACTAGCTCTGTAAGTGGAAAAGAGGGTCAACAAAAACAATATGGTATCAACAATAACTTTAAAAGTACACAAACTTTAGCTCAATCAGCAACCAAGCTAAAACACAAGACTTAAAATCCTTCAAAACTGGATTCCTCCTCCTCATCTGTATGTCCAAACAGAGCTTCAGCTTTAGCTGGTGTGAGATTATCAGCATAGACACTGTCATCATCACTGAGTTCGCAGTCATCACCATCACTGCTGTCGTTCTCATGCAAAACGCTGTCTTCACTGCCATCCATAGCATTACTAATGCCACATTTCTTGAAAGCGCATTGCACCATGTCCTCTGGAATCTCTTCCCATACATCATGAACCCACTTCGCTATCAATTCTATATCAGGCTTCATCAGATTTCCAACTTTTGTCAGTCAGGCTTGACCAGATGACATTCATTCATGCCACATCTTTCGCACACGCTCCTTGAAAGGTTTATTTAAACACACATCTAGGGGCTGCAGTATGCCTGCCTGGAATAGTGGCCAAAGTAATTTGAGAAGACTTTGCCAATTTTTTATGTCATCAGATGTGTGGGCTCTGAACATATCCCAAACTAGCAATGATGTTTTTTTCTTTAAGGCTGCTCCTGGTCATCTGTTCCAAATTTCTTCCAGCCATTTTTTTGTTCTGTCTTCATCCATCCATCCTTTAACATGTGCGCGCACTGTAATTCATGGTGGGAATTTGACTTTTTTAGGCAAGGTCTTTCTTTTAAAAATAATGACAGGCCGCAGCTTAGTTCCATTAGCCAAATATGACAGAACGACTGTGAAATGTTTTTTTTTTCATTTCCTGTGGTTCTGAGTAAAATAGTTTTGTCTCCCAAAATTGCCACAGTTCTGTTGCTTGTAAGATCAAAGGTCAAAGGTGTTTCATTCATATTCCCAATATCTCCCAGGTCATAGTTATGGATCCTTTGTTGTTCACTTTTTCATCAAGGTCTTTTGGCAACGTCTGTGAAATCTTTGTTCTTTGCCGCAAACATAGGGCAAACCTATTCATGAAGCGGGTACACCATCCTGCTGACGCAACAAAATTTTTAATGCCTGGTGCTTTTAAATTGTCATCTTTAGCCATTTGAAGGGCACGTAAGCGAATTCCCATGCGTGTTACGCAGTAACCATTTTGACGACACTCCATAACCCATTTATGCAATTCAGACTCTAGAGCCCCATATGAAGTCGTTCAACCATGTCGAGCTTTTTTTGTCTTTGGAATCTTTTTCAAGTCAGCTTTCATTTTCCACCACTCCCTCACTTGTTTTTCGTCAACACAAAATTCCCTACTTGCAATACTGTTATTGCTTTTTTCTGCTCTTGACACAACCTTAAGTTTGAAACCAGCTTCATATGACCTGTGTTTTTGTTTTGGTCCAGGATT
The DNA here is from genome assembly GCF_021028975.2 of Sphaerodactylus townsendi. NCBI lineage: Eukaryota > Metazoa > Chordata > Lepidosauria > Squamata > Sphaerodactylidae > Sphaerodactylus > Sphaerodactylus townsendi. The sequence continues at coordinate 107,713,592 of NC_059425.1, forward strand.
AGAAGTATTGGGATCCATTTCTAACAGGATAAAAAAAAGACTTTGAAAAAGAAAAAGACCTGACAGTAATTCAGGGTTTGGAGAGTTTGGTATGATAATATTCCAGAATGTGATGAAATGACTATGTTTGCATAGAGCAGCCTGTGTTAGGGCTCATACTATACACTCTGTGTTACTGCATGCACTGCATTACTACAGATAGGGCTTAACAAGAAAATAAAAATAGCAGACTGAGTATTGTAAATAAACGTACTGTATATCCAAGACCAGAGATATATAGGTACTTGAATTCAACTATGCTTGGGCAGAGCAAGGGGGTGTGACCAAGCACGGGTAAGACTGTAAAAGCTACGTCATTGGTCACAGCCCTGGAGAAGAGTGGGAGAAGAAGAGCAGCCGCATCCGACATTCATCTGACAAGGATGCGGTACGCTCTAGGTACCAGCACACAGAAGCAGGCAGGTTCTTACCCAGTATGGCACAGACAACACAGAGGCAGCTGGCATGCAGGAGAAAAGAAGAGCAGTGATATCAGCAGTCATTGGAGCACCCACAGAGGCTGCAGGCACCTGCAGATGAGCGGGAGAGACCGGAGAACACCCGCACTCGAGTATAAGCCGAGGGGGGCTTTTTCAACATAAAAAATATGCTGAAAAAGTCAGCTTATACACGAGTATACATGGTACGTCATTAATATAGGAAAAAACAAAGGAGGATTTGCCCTTCTATAATTTCAAAGTTATCATTGTTACCCTGGGCAACAGTTGTTAACCTCAGAAAAGGAATCCTTCCAAAGGAAACCTGAATGAATTCAGGTGGCAGTGAGAACCTGGCCTGGCCAGAAGGCTGAGTTTTATCAATGGAGGATCGATGACAAACACAAGAATCGCTTTAAAGGAAGACTTTACTAAAGTTCAGGAAAACAACCGCCAGGGGAGAGTACAAGGTTCTTTTAGGATACCATCCAGGCGGGCAAAACAGGGACGGTCCAATTAACAAAGGAAACAATCAAAATAAAAAGGCAGAGTACTTCAGCAAATAATGAATGAGAGTCGAGGTCTCGCAATAAGACGCTAAGGCGAGATTGGGAAACAGCGGGAAGCTTGAGGAGCAAAAACCCTTATCTTGGTGTTAACAGCAAACCTCCTGGTGGAATGAGGGCTGGAGTACAGTGGTGGCCAAACCCCACCGCCTGGGGGTCCCACCGCAGCCGCTGACAGCGCTTGCACAAAGGCAGGCACTGGGTGTTTCTCGACCTTCCTGGGCGTAGGCGATAACACAACAGAGAGTCCAAACGTCTAATGGCAAAAAGTCCTTATTTCCTTTGTCTTGGAGATCCAGGCTCATTGAGGCTAAGAAGATTTATTTGTCATGACTACTGGAGGAGAGAGATGACTCGTCTGCATGCTGCTGGAAGCCTCCAGTAGTCACTTATGCAATGGAGCAGCTTAACAAGTCCTACATATAGCTAACCACATAAAGTTTTTAATAAACAGTAAATATAAAACTAAAACAACAAAAGTAAAAAATGTTATTTTAATTTTGTAGCGGGTAACATTTCTCTCTTTTCTGGGTATTCAGACCATGTGGGCATGGTCTGCGTGCCCAGAATCTAAATGAGGAAATAGGCAGGGGTGGATCTAAACACTCTGGGGTGTCCAGATCCGAGAGCACTAGGATTGGCATGACGTGAGGAGCTGGGCAAGAGTTTAAGCACCGGGGTAACATGGCACACAGAGGAGGCATATAATATACACAACAACACACAAATAAACCCAACAAAATAAACTGAAAAATAAAGAACATGAGGCGGAGCCAGGATGCGCCTGGCAGCCAACTGAATAGAATATCCCAGAAGTAGGTTTAGCTGATTTGGTTCAGGGGGTGAATAAGGCTCTGCAAATGGTCAACATCTGTGGTGATGTTGCCTCTTAAATCTACATAAAGGCAGCAATGTTCTCCCAATAGAGCACAAGTGCCACCCTGCTGGGCAGTGAGAATATCTAGGGTATGTCTGTTCTGCAACACCACGTCCACAAGTGAGTGAAATTCAGCAGTGGCTTGGAATAAGAAAACAGCTACACGTTGCACACTGGCTGGCCAACAATAAACACCAAAGTCTTTGTTTACAGTATCATATTTTCTATTATAACCTAAACCGTTTAAATCATATACATATCAAACCTATAATAAAGCTTAGTCAGCAGCTTAATCAGCAGTCTATATACACAAGACTAGCAATCAATATTCCAATAATAACAAATGTTCAATAGCAACAATAACAGCAAATATAACAACAAAACTTCAATGCTGTACCACTTTAAAGAGACCTCCTATGGGGGTTGTATTCCTATCATTGCGATGAAGAACGGAGTTCTTGTAGTATCGCCAAAGGCTGAAAAAAGGTGTGTGAGTGCGGGGGGGGGGGGGGGGGAATGGCTTAAATCCAAACATAAACCTCTTGAGTTCCGAAAAGGGGGAAATCCCGGAATGGCTGGAATCCTTGAGTTCTGAAAAAAGGTTGACGGGGAAAACCTGGAATGGCTTGAAAGCAAACTATAATCCTTGAGTTCCAAGAGGTGGGGAAAAGCTGGAATGGCTTGAATCCAAACTTATTTCTTAAGTTCCAAAAACCTTCGTGTATAAGCGCATTCGAATACATCTTCATCAGAGACAACTTTTCTCCATTGTATAATATTGCAATATTATGAAGTTATCTTAAGGTATATAATAATAATAATAATAATAATAATAATAATAATAATAATAATAATAATAATAATAATATAAAACAATAATGAGGAGGAGGCGGCAGCCCTGCTGGGATCCGCACGAATACTACGCCGATACATTACAACTTCTTAGGCTTCTGGGTGAGGCTCGAATTGTAATGCAGGCCAACAACCAGCTAAAGATCTGGCAGCTGTGAAATCTACAACAACAACAACAATAATAAATACTTATTTTTACTGTTTGCACAGCTGTTTATAGTAAAAGTTTATACGTCATATATCTCAAAGGGTTTCCAAAAATTATAATTCCAACAAATTCTTACTTACAGTCATCCATTCATTTTCTTATCCTCCTTCTATGGCTCCTTGATATACTTCATACCAAGGAGCAGCAATGGCGTAGTGGTTTAGAGCAGGTACATTCTAATCTGGAGGAACCAGGTTTGATTCCCTGCTCTGCTGCCTGAGCTGTGGAGGCTTATCTGGGGAATTCAGATTAGCCTGTGCACACCCACACACGCCAGCTGGGTGACCTTGGGCTAGTCACAGCTTTTCGGAACTCTCTCAGCCCCACCTACCTCACAGGGTGTTTGTTGTGAGGGGGGAAGGGCAAGGAGATTGTAAGCCCCTTTGAGTCCTACAGGAGAGAAAGGGGGGATATAAATCCAAACTCTTCTTCTTCTTCTTTATGTAATGCTTCAGCTGGAGGTGGACCACAAATTTTATAGAAACTCTTAATGACTAACAGGTGTGGAATTGAAACACAGGCATGTCAAATTTAAAGGTGACAACTAAAGTCTAATACTTTATTAAGGCCAAATATATGGCTACAAAAATAGAATTTATTTTCTTCCTGAAGAATATGTTTTTGCAAGTCCATGGACTGAATGTTATGATATTTTTGTAATACTGCAAATTTAATGTCACGTTCTGTATGTTGTTCATGAATAAACTGCGAGACTAAATGTGCCTCCTCTCTTTTATTTCTGATGTTTGATTTATGTTCAATAATTCTAGTTCTGATTGGTCGGGATGTTTTTCCAATAGATATTTTCTGGCATGGACAGAAAATAATGTAGACACAATTGGCTGTATTACAATTAGTAAAAAAAATTAAATACCATTTATAATCCGAGTTGGAATCCTCAGTTTTAGTGTTCAAAGAGGAATGACATTGTGAACATCTGCCACAGCTGTAATGTCCCACCAAAATAGGTTTGATGGAAGTTTTCAATTTTACATCGGCTCTTACCAGTTGTTGTTTAATATTAGCCGATCGTCTAAATCCTAATTTCAGTAGGTGGGAGCAGTCAGGTAAATCCGAAACTAAATGCCAATATTTAAGTATCACTTGTTGAATGGCTGATGCCTTGTTAGTGTAATCCAACGCCCATACCAATTGTTGCTGTTGCGGTTTTACTTTCTTTTGTAACAGCACTTCTCTTTGTACCTGGGTTGTTGTTGTTGTTTGCCAAGCTGTCAGTAGCACTGGTTTGGGATATCCCCTGTCAGCATATTTGTGAATGATTTGTTCTGCTTCTGCCAAAAAGGAATCATGGGTGGAGGAGTTTCTTTTGGCTTTTAGTAGTTGACAAAAAGGTAAGTTCTCACGTAAATGATGTGGATGGAAGGAGCGGAAATGCAGTGCATTATTCCTATCTGTGAGTTTATGGAATAACTTGAACTGAATCTTGCTCTCTTCATTGACTGGAGGAAAGGGTTTTTAAAACCCATCTTGTACCAACCAGTCATCCAACATTGATTCAATAATTAAAAATAACAATTTGGACTCTTTTTTTAAAAAAATGTCATTTTTTACAGGTCTGAAGGAAGATGTTGTTTAAGAATATAGCTTTGTGAGAACCTTCAGTTTCCCAGTAGGTTGATATTATAGGAGATGCAGTCCTTAAGACACATCAGCATCTCCTTCTTCCGATCATGCAATGAAGACTAACCATAATAAGTGTTAGGAATTTGCAACAGCCCTTCCTGTTACAACTAGCAGCTTTCAAGCAATTTCTCTCCTTTTCTCTAGCAAGGAGGCACACATATGCCACTTTAGCCCTCTGAGATGTCCTCCAGCCTTTCCAACTATGCCTTGCGGATGGCTCGCCTGAGCGCACGGATATTTGGAGAAGTTGCTCGGCCAACTGATACTAAGTCCATGAAAGTCGTGAAGCTGCTCAGCGAGACTCCCCTGGCCAAACGGAAAGAGGTCTATGACTGGTATCCTCCCCATAATGTCTACTCTGGCCTTATGAAGAGACTCCGCTTCTACGGCCTCTACAGGTAGTCCAGGCATTGAGAGTGGGTGAAGATGCAATAGAAAATCTGCCAAGAGAAACGTATGCACTCACCAGAACACTGCAGGATAACATTATTTGTTGTGTTGCTTTGTATATCAAGGTGGGGTGGATGGATGATATTGAGATCTGATACCTGATTTCACATTGGAGCATAGGTTCAGCAGTTAATAATATTAAGATTGTGGAGTTTCATAAAGAGGGTTATTATTTCCAAGAAGAAAATGGAGCCTTTTGTTTCCTTTGATCTGAGAAATACAGGTGCAATCTGTAGCATCATTAATGGGGGTGGTGGTTAATGGACTTCTTGAGTACATTAGGACTCTGGCTCTGCTGGGGATAGCAAAAGGATGTTCTCCCCTCCCTCCCAAACATCTAGCCTTGTTTGCTATTGCACTACATCTCCAGCATGGAAAGCAGGAATCAATTTAAAGCACCTAATGTACTCACAATCCTAGGAGCTAAAGGGAAAATTTTATTTGGAATCACTTAAAATATAAAGGCATCTTTTCAATATAAAGGCATCTTTTCTATGGAAGAGAGCGTCACCTGCCACTAATTCTTCTGGTTTAGAATAAGAACATTTCTGGTCAAACTAGAGTTTTGTTATGCTCAGTCTTTAAGGTGCCATGAGATTCCTGTTTGCATGTGTCTTAGCTGATTAGCATGGTTTCCCCTCTGGAATTAATATCTGTTCTAAAAAGATGCACTCTTGCTCTGAGTGGAAATACCTTAAATTAAATAGCCAACTCGTCGTTCAGACTAGGTGGTAAGTGAATCAGTGGCCCAGTAGAGACAGTGTACCCAGTGACCCCATCTTAGTTCCTGCCCCATCTTATGGACTTCCTGCGCAGAAAGCTCTGGGAAGCATGACTCCAGCTGCCCAGTATGTGTATTCCATCTGAACATCCAGTGGCACACATTTTACATGGGAGAGATGCTACAGAAAGTGATATGCAACAAGTTCACCTGTCCATTCATGAAAGCTAGGAGCCTGCTTCTCTGATCTACACATTTTAACCTTTCCCTTCTTTCCTCTTTTTAGAGATGAGCATGAAGATTTCAAAGAAGAGATGAAAAGGCTGAAGAAGCTCCGTGGGAAAGGGCCCCCAAAGAAAGGAGAAGGAAAGAGAGCACTGAAGAGAAAATAGCATCATTCCAGTATTTAATAAAACATTTTTGGTTCATTGAATGATTTGATTCATTTTTTAATCCTCTTCGTTCGGGGGAACTCAGGATGGCAAAAATCATGGGTTGCCTGCATTTTCTCCTCACAACTGGAAACATGTGCTTCATGGTAACTAGAGATTTCCCCTAGAATAATTGTGTGCCATTGTTGTTCTTGATCACTAATTCTCCAAAATAAGTAGACAAAGATTAAGGATAAACAATCCAAAGAGTTCAGGATTTTGTTTTTTTACCTCAGTGTAATTTAGTACATAAAGCCTAAGACAATGGCGGACACGATTTTTGCAAAGTAAGAGGTAAAGTCCCAAAGCCCTCTGCTATCCAGATAGCAAATCCAGCTAATTATGATTAAGATAAAAAAGTTAATTAATCAGACAGACTGAGAATGAAAAAAATGCCTGTGAAATATATTGCATTCTTAACTGAAATATACTGCATTCTTAACTGATTACATCGTAAGCTATTTGCCTCTTTTCCTCTTCTGAGAAGAACGGAAGCCTCTAACAAATGGTCTAAAATGATCTAGCTTGTATACAGAATGGCTTAAAAGAACTCACTAGGTCCAGAATCAGAGCTCTATTTGCTGTATTATCCTAATATATAATTTACTAAAGGATGGGGTGCCGTGATGACAAACCTACCACCAATCAGTGTGCAGGACTCACCAAGTTAGTCCTGCACTCCAATTGGTGGGTGACATTCCATCCACTCCCCCATTCTGCCTTCCCCCAACCCAGGAGTAAGCTGGATTTGGCGGGGAGAGCAGCACCCTCCCCAATGGCTCTCCCCTTTCCCCACCCCAAACAACGCCAGTACAGCAGGGCAGTGCCTGGTTATCACCTGCTGCCCCGCCAGCCAGGCCAAGCCACACTCTTGGCACCTCACTCTGACTGACTGGCTAGAACTAAAACAGAGGATTGCTGGGTAAAGAAAGGAAACTGCCTATTAGGAAATGTCTTAAAGGGACAGGGGCTAACTGAAATACCCTCCCTTAGAAGACTTAACAATGAACTAACTGTGGGTAAACTAAAGCTTAATGGGGAAATAACAAAAGCTTCTGTGGGGGCATGACACATTTTGCAAAAAATCTCTGTATATTATGCTAGTCTTCTGTTTAAAATAAATAACTCCAGGATATGCAACTTTATTTAGTCTTTGTAAAAAAAAAATACATACAAGATAGTATGGAACATTTCAAAATGACAGACATGTGGGTGGGTACTGGGTAGATTATAAAACAGAAAATTGCTGTAGATAACATTCCCAAAGAATGTACACTTAGTTGAAATTTCATTTTTCTCTTTTACTTTGTTTTGCTGTTCTTTAAAAAAAAATCTGAGAGATGAACAAAAAACATTCCAGCTTTGTCATTATTTGTTTGAAGAAAAATACAAAGGCATCTAGAGAACTAAAAGGGCAAAGGAAAGCAGTGTAACAGTGCCCTCCAAAGCAGAGTTATACCATTTTAAGACAAGTTAAGCTTAGAAGGGCTTTGGAGAATATAACTCTACCTAGGAGGGCTCTGTGAAAGCTGAAAAGTGAAATAAAGCAGGATTTTAAAAGAGTGGGGCATGCCTTAAATTGTATGATTTTAGAGAAAAGGCTTCCAACAAATATCAAAAGACTTAGGCAAAGATTCACCTTGTCACTGCACACCATTCACATTCAATCATATGCCTTGCCCAGCTCCATGGGTCCCAGGGCTGACCAGGGATCCTCAAATTTGTTCCCATAGTCCCTTCCTCCCAAAGGGTAAATCCATTTGACTATTTTTTTAAAAAAAAAAACTTTTGAATTAAAAAAAAAACTTTGTTGATGGACTGTTATGTGTGTGTGTGTGTCCTTGCAACATTTGTTTCTTTGTTATACCCCTAGTATCTCAGGAGACAAGGTACAGAATAATTTTTTAAAAAAATATATAGGTATTATATATCATCACATTTCTTTGGCCTCATAGGCTAACACTTCCCCAGCCTTCTAGGGCTCCTGAGCTCATCTATCCAATGCTTGCCTATTGTACCTAGGCAGCAGGTTGCTGGTGACCTGATTTTAGACCACTATACTAGAAACAAACTGTCTTGTCTGTTTTCTCCCTTTTCTACCACCAGTTTGCAACCAGTCCTCACTTTTCTCCACCAAACATCATCTATTCTCCAGTTTCTGACCCATTACTTACTTGAGAAGGGACTGTGGCTCAATGATAGACAGGGCTGCCAACCGCCATGTGAGGCCTGGAGATCTTCTGGAATTCCAACTGATTTCCAGACTACAGAAATCAATTCCCCTGGAGAAAATGGTTACTTTGAAAAGCACACCCTATGGTATTATATCCCACTGAGACCCCCCCTCTCCCCAAACTCCAACCCCGCCCCCCGGCCGGCCGCCCCCAATTTCCAGGAATTTCCCCACCTAGAGTTGGCCATCCTTGTGGTGGAGCATCTGCTTTGCTGTGGAAGGTTCCAGGTTGAATCCCCAACATCTCCAGCTAAAAAGATCAGGTGATAGGAACAACTGAGACTCTTGTCAGCCATTGCCATTGTCAGTCTGAGTAGACAACACTGATCTTGATGGAGTAGTGACCCAATTCAGTGTAAGGCAGCTTCATTTATTCACATATGCTCTGACACACTTTGATCAGTCTGTCTACCTGCTTGTGTATAAATTATCTGATGTATTTACCGGCTGATTCACCAGATATCAGCTTATAGCTGCTATCAATAGAAACAAAAATCACAGAATTACTAAAAACAACTATAAAAGTGCTAGCAACCATTTCATCCCTAACCCTTTCTCTTTGCAATAATGCACAGCTCCTCCTGTCCTAAGGTACTGAGTGAACTTTCTTGACAGTTGCCTCCTCCATCAAGAGGAGTTGAGACCTTACTGCCATCTACAGGAGGCAGCAAGGGAACTGCTCTCCATTGCTGCCTACTACAACCAGGGCCCATCTGTTGAAGGGATAAAAGATGTTGTTTGTCTGTGCTGCTCCACTCAAAGAAGAAGTTTCAGCCTGGAGAAATTTCCTCGATCCAGACTCAGACGTTGAAATCATTTTTTGCTGAACTGGGTTCAGTGTCCAGAACAATCTTGCAGACTTGGCAAGGGATAACAACACTTCTCTAATAGATTCTAGATGTGCAAGTAGCTTGCTTACAGGGCAAAGTGAACACAGTATTTGGGAGATGGGTAAAAGCTGCAGTTGAGCATCCCTTGCCTGGGAAACCCCACAGGTTTGCCATAAGTCTGCTGTGATGTGATGGCATTTTCCACCCCCACAAAAATTGTAGTTATAATTGAGATATTTGCTTCAGATGAAGTAGTCACAACAGAAGATCAGTTGAGCCATGTATCCTTCAGTTAAGCTTCCTTTGGATTTTTATGAATTATTAGAACCTATTTTAGCAGATAAAATTATTTTCTAAAACATGTCCTGTTATACCAGTATTACTATCATTTAATAAATTAAGAACATTATTATCTTGTTCTGGGCAGAAATTGGTAAGACTCTAGTACACAGCACTGGACCTCATAAAAACTGTCTTGCAGTGATGGCGAACCTTTTCGAGACCAAATGCCCAAATTGCAACCCAAAACCCACTTATTTATCGCAAAGTGCCAACACGGCAATTTAACCCAAATACTGAGGTTTTAGTTTAGAAAAACGGTGGGCTCCGAGGCATGCGTTACTCAGGAGTAGGCTTGGTGGTAGTCGGTGGCTTTGCTTTGAAGCTCTTCCAATGGGTGAATCACGACCCTAGCAAGGTTTTCTCAGAAGCAAGCCCCATTGCCAGCAACCAAGCTTACTCCCAGGTAAAGGATCGTGTTTTAGTTCTTCGCATGAAAATCAGTAGGGTTTAACAGCACTTAACAGGGTTACCTACACTGCTTCCCCAAAACTGGGTCTTAGGTTTAATGCTAATAATCGAGCCCAGCAGCCCAGGCCAGCCTAGATTGGGGGGGGGGGGGGCACTCTGTTTGCATGTGCCCACAGAGAGCGTTCTGGCACCCATGCCTACAGGTTCGCCACCCTAGTGACATCCAGTAAAAGAAACATGTGATCCAACATCATCAATGTACATTTCTAGATGTTACTGAAGAAATACAGGGGGTTATGCAGGATATCTGCTGTTTGTCTCCCATTAACACTGCTGAATTCCAGGATTTAAAAAAATCTGGTAATCTTCCCACACAACTGGCAATGAAGCATAAATTTAATCAGTGCTTCACATCCAGATGCATATTGAGCTATTGGGATGCAATCCAACTCAGTGTTAGGTGTGCTTAAACCCACTCCTTTCGATTGCTTCTAGTATGCACAATATAACGAACCTCCCTCAGCTGGTATCCTGCCCTGTTGCAGGGTACTGCCAAAGGGAGGACGGGGGGCGGGGAGGGGATTAAAATTAAAAATCTTTTTGGAGTTTCTGCCAGTTTTTAATTATTAATGGCACACGAGAGGCCTGAGGCCAACTCCTGCCCTCCCCAGCCTCACTGCTGACAAGGAGGCCGGGGAGGGCAGGAGCTGGCCTGCAGCCACGGCTCAACAGCGAGTTGCTCATGCTCCTGCCCTCCTTGGCCTCCTTGCTGACAGCACCTGCCTGAGCTGCCCACTGCCAAGCCCTGCTGCGCCAGGAGCTTGCAGTGAGCCCGGTGGGCACCCCTTGGCCCGACTGCCATGCCCGGCTCTGCCAACACCCTCCTTCACTGGCTAAGGTAAGTGGGGCACTGGGAGGTGCGGGAGTGGGTGCCATTTTCAGAAATTATGAATGAAAAACGTGCGTCTTAAGGAACGTCTAAGAAACCGGACCGAAAAAATATACAAGACTCATGTATGCTGCTATAGTGGCTTCAATGTATTATACACTCATATTTCTCAACATACATAGTGCAATATATTACCGCTTATTATCATTTCTATTCTCGACAGATTCCCTCGGAAGTGAGTAAAGTAATCACTTTCCTTATGTGCTAAACACATTTAATTGCTTCAGTCCAACGTATCATGAAAAATAAACAATCTTGCTCTTCATATGTCCATATCCAAATAAATGGTATTCTCCTTATATTTGCAAGGTTCTTATCCTTCAGCGTGTATTACTGTTTTAGATACGTGGCCACGTATGGATTGTTCATTTTTCATGATACGTTGGACTGAGCCGGGTGCAAATTGTGTTTAGCACATAAGGAGTGATTACAACGCTCCTTCCGAGGGAGTCTATTGAGAATAGAAATATTAATAAGCATTGTGTATATTGCATTTTATGTATGTTGAGAAATATGAGTGTATAATACATTGAAGCCACTATAGCAGCATACGTGAGTCTTGTATATTTTTTCGGTCCGGTTTTTTAGTGGGTGCCATTTTCCCTGGTATGCCCCTGCAAGAATTCAGAAATCCTCCATTATTCATTTGGCACTACACTACTTTGCCTCCTACATGCAGATAAGGAAGTGAAGACCATCAGAACTCCTTGGTGTTCCAACTCCATTCAGTTTTCCCTGGAGCTTTCTAAGAACATGTCCTCCCTTCCCTCTGCATTCTATCTTTTTAGAGATGACTTACCAAGCAGGAATGTGCTTTAGAAACTTCAGCCTCTCCCAAGCAGAAATTTGCAAGTGGGGAGGACTATAAATGATCTGCTTTCTTTCAAAATACAGTTTAAGAGAGGCACTGCAGTAACTAGACAGAAAGAGGATGGGTGAGTGTGGTTCATGATCCTCAGCCAAGAGCAAGGGGTGAGATTCTAGGCTTCTTTACCATCACTGCTGCTTACTGATAGCAAGTGGGCCATACTGATAGTTGCACTTAGCTTGTAGTATTCTCAGGACAACATCCATGGGGTTTTGTTTGAAGGTAGGAAAGAAGAAAAGCAATAGATCAAGCGTGATGTATAAGTGTGGGGCTTTTCCACATGCTTGAGTTACTCCTGATTTTCTTGGGAGTTGATCCATGAACACTGGAATCAGTTTGGGCAGAGTTCTTCCACATGTCTACCCTCTCTGTCCATATTCACAGTTGTGAAATCAGTTTATTTTCTTCCACACATGCCTTCAATAATGAGGATTTCAAAGGATGATACTGTTGTCACTGGTGGTGTCATTGGTTGCATCACAACAGGCCCCCTTTCTTTAAAAAGACACTAAAATATTGTTATACTGCTGGAGCATTGTACCAATATGCTTAGCAATTTCTCTGAATTCCCAGCTTTCATTCTTTTTTAAAGTAACCCTCTAGTCCCATTCCTCACAGAGCTATACCTTTTTTCTTTATATCTATGTGAAAGAAGGGACTTACTTTTTAAAATGCTGTTGGAAAAGGGGAAAAAATCATTTATCTTCAGAGTGGCAGGGAGGAGAGGGAATGGTTTGACCATGATAGCCCAATCATTGAACAGTGAGCTGAATGTGGGTGGGAGTGGGCAGGACAAATAAAACCAACAGAAACATTACACACAAGGGAAAAAACAACTCAAAATTGGCTTCCAGAAAAACATGGGGTAAAGTTGGTCTCAAAACAATTGGAAAGAACATGGAGAAAAAAACAAAACAAAAAAACCTAAAGTGAAAGCTAAAGGCACAATAATGTGTGCAGAACTGTAGAGATAAATTGAAGCAGCATGAGGCAGAACTAAAGGGGAAAAATCCAAGCAGAAAAGCATGTGTTCTGTAGTATCTGGTCATCATACGGCAAGTTGTAATGATATATGAATGCAGGCAATGTATTGTATTGATAGAGAGGTGTGGTATCTCCATACTTCTAACACCTGATTGTGTCTTCACAGACAAAACAATTGATTCTCCTACTGGGGCTTATTCAGGCCTCAGCAGTGCCTAAGTTGATGAATATGCTTTCCTTACTGTCCTGTCTTGACCTTGAGAGCCTTTTAGCCATTGTGGAGGTTGACAAGATAGCACCATCAGGCTGCAGTAGCAGAGGGCATAGTGCTATGTAAACATCTTTTGAGTAAAAACTCAAGTCAATAGGAATTTATTGCAGTTGCCTGACAATTGCTCTTTTTTAAAAAAAATGAAAGAATGTTCTTATTTACATTAGCAAACATGAATAATCATGGTGTGACAGATGTAACGAAGCAAGACACTTTCTCTCATAATACATCTCACCAAAATAAATTTATTCTGGATGTATTGCAGGGCCCTGTTTCTAGGCCCAGTGATGCCAGTGCGTTTTTTCTTCAGCAGAAGTTTGGAGGTGTGCTGTTGCTTCAGTCAGCAGACTACATTGAAGTACTGCCATATTCTATCTCTGTACCCAGTTCAAATACACCTCTCTGGGGCGCATACTGAAATCACAGAGCAAAACCAAAAGCAAGAAAAAAGACTATGTGCAACGCTAACTTGGGTTTCCTTCTAAATGAATTCTAGAAAAGAATTAGGTTCCAGGATTATTCTATCCATATGAGGCATACATTGGTGTCAGGCTCTACATGTTGGCTTACCATTTGCACAGTTCGCCAAGCAAATTCCTGCCCACACTGCCCTGTCAGTGGTCAAATGACCTGTGAAAGGAAAATGGGGGGGCGGGATGTTTAGTAGTACCGCAACATCTCTTCTGAGTTTCACCCTGGAAACTCTATTTAGATTTAAGCCAGCAGGGGTACTTGACTCTCTGCCACCACTTGACAGGGAAGCAAGGGAAAAATGGGGGAGGATATTCAGCATGGCAATGTCACTTCCAGTTTACAGCACTTTAGAACAACTCTGTAGGATTCATAAATCATAGAATTTTAGGTGAGTGAATCCTAGAACGTTGCCCTGTTGTGATGACATCAATTTCAGTTTTGCACTGGAACCGATATCACATGTCGGTGTGCCATGAAGTATCTTGTCTCTACACTAAAATTTTCCCACTTGCGTACCAGGTAGGACTAACATCCACAGTGAAATTTATCAAGAAATTTTGAGGTCTATGTATTTGTAAACTACTTTAATGTTCACTGCTTACGTGAAATTGAGGGAATTAAGTACCCCAAAGATCCTTGCGCTTGAAGACCTGTTGTGAGCATGCCCCAGATGCAAGAAGGTTTTAGACATGTAGTTTTCAAAGTATTGGTATCCCCACTAAGTACCTATTTACCCTTGTTGGACCAGAAAATCCCTCTCTGGCCCAGATCAGTCACGTTTAAAAGACAGAAGGAAAATTTCCACAGACTTAGGATTTAAAGAGAGGATTTTTACTGTTCAGATTTAGTCTCTGACAGGGTGCTCTATGGGCCTTTCCCCACTCTCCCCTATCCCCCCTATGTCACAGCTGCTATCTCTGATGCATACCGGTATCTTATCGACTCAAGGCTTCTGGCGCTGGAAACATCAGCAGGCGCCCTTTGCAAGAGCGCCAGGGATGCCGGGCTCTGAGGGGGCGCGACAGTGGCAGCGTCGGGGCGGCTGCGCTGTCACCGCCCCTCTCGTGAGGAGTGCTGGGAGACCCCGCACTACTCTCCTCAAGTAGCGCGGGGCTTAAGGTAAGTGGGGAAAGGCCCTATGATAGAGACACAATTTGCCAGTCACAGATCTTGGTTCTTGTACTTTTCAAAATGCATAATGATCTTCTTGTGTACATACCCTCCACCAAAAAATCAATTTTTGCTAGTTTAACAGTTTGCTCCTTCCATAGGTCAGGGAATAAAACTATTTTCAACCTTTCAGTCAAGTTATCCAGTTTTCAACATTCCAAAGTAACCTCTTCCAGGATTAAATGATTTCACATACATATTATCCACTAAAAACAGTTAAAATGATTATACCCCTTTTTTATAATTTGTGATTCAAATAAAATACATATATCTTTTTATATATTTCACTATCATTTCAGAGTTCATTAAAATATAGAAAAACACATTTTAATTATCTCATTAGATTTTACCTGTCTTCTAACCTTTAAACATTTGTATTTGAAACCTGTATGTTTCCCTATTTAGCTGACTCTAAGAAATGCTGTTTTTAGAGTCCTGTTCCAGAATGTTATAAATTCCTTAGTGATATGATAAGATATGATAATTACTTAGTGATGTGATAAGTCACCTTTTACTACTGAGAGAGAGGCTCCTTGATTTTCAGTTTATATACATCCCTTATTCTTCTATATCATATATAATATTCAGGCTATTTTCTGTTGCCATGCCCTTGAAAACTATACATCCCAGAGTACTAGCTCAGGAGGTAGCTGACTGTTTTCCAGTTTTCAGAGAAGAATGGTGGCATCACAGGCAGGCTTTCTGATTCTGGCAACTACTAAGAATGTTTTGGGTGAAAGAAAGGATATCAGGGCAGAATTCAGGTGTTCTGGGATGAGATTCATATAGGCCCACTCTGCACAGCAAATGAATAGCAGGTTGCAGCTGGGATAAAGTAACCCGTTTTTCTTGTTTTCAGGTCCACATGCATCTGTGCAGGCTGTGATTGGAACCCACGCAAACAATGTGAGTTGTTGTCACACGTTCGCATGGAGGCGTGTCTATTTTTAAAAAAATTACTTCCCACCAATGCGTAGTTACGCAGACATGTCCAAAGGAACCCCCAGCCATGCTGATGTCTCACAATATGA
Source organism: Sphaerodactylus townsendi (assembly GCF_021028975.2). Taxonomy (NCBI): domain Eukaryota; kingdom Metazoa; phylum Chordata; class Lepidosauria; order Squamata; family Sphaerodactylidae; genus Sphaerodactylus; species Sphaerodactylus townsendi. The sequence continues at coordinate 107,729,377 of NC_059425.1, forward strand.
CTATCTGCACCTGCGTGGCTACGCAGATGTAATCCGCAAAATTTTAAAAAGAGGAAAGGAGGAGAATAACGCGAATCCTGCCCAGCTGTTCGTTTACAAGCGGCTGCTGTTTGGGATTTTTTAAAAGACTCAAGAATAACACAATTCTTTAAAAAAAATTGGTCTGGGGGAAATAACACAGGGCAGACTTGTATTAGGGGCAGGATCTGTGCAAAGTCCCCCCTTAAAACAGTTTTTAACCATTCTAAATGCGTGTTTATTGGCCCATGGAGAGTAAGCCATAGGGTTGCCACTCTAGGTTGTGAAATATCTGGGGATTTTGGGGGTGGAGTCTGGGAAAGGGATGGTTTGAGAGGGAGGGACCTAATCAGGGTATAATGTCATAGAGTCTACTCTCCAAAACAGTCACTTTCTCCAAGGGAATTGATCTGTTTTGTCTAGAGATCAATTGTAATCATGGGAGAGCTTCAATTGCCACCTAGATATATGGGAGGGAGGCATTCAGGCACCATGAGCATGACACTGCTTCTGAATTATGGAAATGGGATCATTAAAAAAGTTATTTTCTGACCAGTGGAAATGATAACTGATGAGGATGGGACAAAGGATTTATGGACAGAAAACTGCACATCCATACAGAACCACTGGTGTGCTTAGACAACCTTCAGCATCACATGCCTACAGTTTTTGTGACCAACACTATGCCTAAAACTCTCATGCAAAGCAGTCCTCAGATGTGATCACAGAAAGCTGATTAGCTTTGCTGCCTTTTGAAGCATTGCAAATGACATCCCAGCTCAGGCTCTTTATAGTCTTGAAAATCTGTTTAATTAATTTTCCTCCAGAGCGACAGCACTAGGAGGACTTTCTGAAAAGATCACAGTGCAGAGAGACTTTAAAACTGAAATCCATCAGCTGCCGACCAGATTAATCAACTGGGAACTGACCCAACACCTGCTTGCCTGTTGCAGATCTCATGGTTATATGTATACATACATAACTCTTGCTTTCCTCTTCTGATGTCCAAATGATGGCATCACACAGAGATTCTGGAAACTATTTTGAGCATAAAGGTTTTTAATAGGCTAGTGAAGGTTTTCAATTCAGAGAACTCTGCAGGGTGGCTAAGGAAGTTGGCCAGATGCACCAAAGTTAAGTACTGGGCAAAATTTCTCAGTCCTTGGGATAATAATAGATGTCAGGCTGGATATACCTGCAGCTTTAGGTCCAAGTCAGATGTGATGCTGAGGCTTCCCAGAATTTTAAATGGCCAAATTGAAGTTGCAGGGGGCCCTCCCCCACCAGCACTTTTGATTGAAATCACCAGCTCCCCTTGGATGTTATTAGCCCCAGAAAAATGGCAGGCACTCTCTCTTTGACTGCCTGTCTCTTCCAGGCCTACTAACTCTCTATGCATGCACATGTGGATAGTTTCAGCAGACATGGGGAAAGATCCGATCACAAGTCTTTAAACATCTAGTCTGCATTTTGAGTCTTACAATTAGCCTTGTACCATAAAAGGAAAATTGCTAGACTACATTGTGGAAACTTTATTCATTATTTGTATGGGAAAGAAAAGATGAAACCCAAATGAAGTGCTGGGGTGACTGGGACATTAATGCCCTCCTGCCACCTAAGGCAACTGTCCTTTATTTATTGTTGCGCACTGAAAAAAAATCAATTGCCTCTGCTAGATTGGTATAAGCAAAGATGGGATTTTGCATTAATATCAAAATTAACTTATTGAACCAGGTCTGACAGCACAATCCACAAGGCAGGGGGAATGGTATGGAGGCTATGTAACCCCTCTGCCTGCATAAATGCCACTTGTGCCAGCATAGGAGACATTTATGCCCCAGCAGTGAGGCACTTATGCTGGCACTGGCAAGCGTTGTGGGAGTGAAAGGGTGACAGAGCAGCTCCAGTGCAAGGGCTAGTGCTGGTGCCAAAGGGATGGGGCCAATGTTACTTATGCCTGCAAAAACCATGGAACAGCCCATAGTTCTCCATAATAAGCAGTTTAAAATTTCTTCTTCATCAATGCAGTTCTGCCCACAAGGTTCTGAAGAACTTAGGATGCCAACTTGCCAATGGAAGTCCCTCTACTGCTGGCCAAGCCCCCTCCTTGGTCCATGAAAATGCTGTGTGTGTGTGTGTGTGTGTGTGTGTGTGTGTGTGTGTGTGTGTGTGTGGAGAGAGATTCCCTCTGTCAGAGCTGATTTAATCCTAATCAGAACAATTGCTGCTAAAGTACAAATAACAACATAGTAGAAAAATAGAAAAAATACCAATCCATACAGAAATTGTTCATCCACATATGGAATAATTTAAACATTGATAAGGTAGAAGCACAGATAGAAATATTAAGGAAAAAAAGCACAGCAAATACTTTGTAGAAAAAAATGGTATTCCTTTTTGTTGTAAATGGGGAAAATCCCAAAATTTTAACTAACTGTCATTCTGTAGCACAAAACAGCATCATGCTTAGAAAACACTAGAACATTGCAATCCTCTGCATGCGTGCTTGGAAATAAATCCCGTTATGTTGCAAGGGAGCTTATTTCCCATAGAGTTGCAGCAGTAATCTATCAGAGGTTGCAGCTGTGGCTACTGTCTATGCAGATACTTTTAACTACAGTTTGAAACATATATTTCTGCTTTTGTGACTGTAAATTAGTAATCTATCAGTGTTTCCCTGCAGCGAAAGCCATGCTCAAATATATCATGCTAACTTCTGCAATGTCTTCTAAACCTTTGAAGTGGTAATGATGGGAACAGCTTTAAATTCACAACTTGAGGGAAACTCTGTTAATTTTTTTATCTGGAATGGGAGAACCTCTTGTTACCTTTTGCACAACCCAACTCTCCACTCCCTGCAAAGAAGCCACAAAAGAAACCTCGTTTACGTACAGATTCACCACAGCAACCTACGTACACAGCAAGGTGAAAATAACAGGCTTCTAAAATGCCCAGCTTACATAAATAGCAAGCAAACTACTTACAAAAAAGTCAGTCAGAGTTTTGATAGAAACTTCAGAGTGATAGAAACTTGGGATAGGAGATCACTTAGTCTTTGCTAATAGCATCCAATTGGAGCTTTTGTGAACAGAATTTGTTTTTTAAAGTATTTTGTTTTTAATTGGTTTTGAATAGGCATGAGACATGTAATCAAATGTAATTTCTAATATCAATTTCTGTTAGTTTGCAAGAGAAAGTTATAATTTCCAACTCTATGAAAATTGCATGTAATGTTTTGTATACAAGAGATGTTTGGTTATTATTATTACTATCTTAGTAATAACCAATGTAGTAAAGATTCTGCATGAAACTTCTTTTTTAAAAAGATAATCAGTTTAAAACTGCAAGAAGATTGCTGTTTAATTGCATCAAGAATTGGTGAATTGCCTTAAAGAAATATGTATGAAAAACTCATTTTTAATATTTGAAAATGTTCTACTGAGGGATTTTTTGATCAGATTTTTTTTTCATAAATGTTTTTCCACTGTAGTTGTGGTTGGCTCCAACAAGATGTAACATTATACCATGTCAAAAGAAAGACTTCTTCTCATACTGTATTTCTGGCCCAATCAAAAACAGGAAATAACAGAAATCCCATGAGGCTTCTTGTCTCAAAAGATATCCAAGCCAATATTGCATGGTTATGTGAAAACAGCTAAAGCTCAAGGGGAAATGGTATATAGAAAAATAACCTAAAAAATAACTCCCGTTCATTCTAGATGCTATTCTCTTTAGAACAATAATTTACATGTTACATATATGCTATGTTTATCTCTCTTCTTCCTCAACCCAAGGCTAATCCTTCTACTCTTTTTCTATCACTATAAACCCATAACCTACCCAACACCAGTCTCAGATGTTTCAATGGAAGTACAGAAAGCAACTGTATACCGCCCTCATAAGAGAAACTGTATACCTCCCTCCTTTTATAGGTAGATACATGACTCAGAAGCAAATATAGTTCACACCCTGGATTTTCTCTAGTTCAGACTTTACCATAGAAAAATGAATATTCTGGTCACTAGCTTCCTTCTAATCAATGATGCCTTCTCAAGCCATTCATTCTCATTATTAGGTGTTGTCTAGGAATATATCCTAAGAGTATTTTTACAGAATATGTTTATTATAAATCAAAAAAGAAAGGTAGGTAAATATTATAGAAGAGATAATAGATATGTTTCAACCAAAGCTGGAGTGAAGGGGAACTATGCCCAGGGCCCACATGCCCCCCATGCCCCTGCCACACCCCTGCACATCCCCATCATGCCCCCACCACACCCACGCACTGGCGCGCGCCCAGTGTGTCACAAACACACACCACGCCCTTGGCACCACGCCACTGGGTTCAACTTTATCTGGAAAATCAGTATTCAAGTTTAATATAAATGAAATCAATTTATCAGCCATTTTTCCTCTTTTGTTTGGCTGTAGTATATTCAAACAGAACTACGGACCAGATTCTTTTATACCAGGCTATTAAAGAGAGTACTGTGGAAGATTTCCCCAAAAAGATAATACACATTTTAAACAGTTGTTTAAGCAGTGTCAACAAACAGGTTATTAGTTCACAATAATATACAATGTATTTTTAAAATCCCATGGTATTTTTTTTAATGTCACAGCTGCCACTTCATTTGTTGATTGTTGGTTTTTCATTACAATTCGAGCCTCATTCAGAGGCCTAGGAAGTTATAATGTATCGGTGTAGTATTTGTACAGATCCCACCAGGGCTGCCTTCTAAATCTGACAGATGTTAATTTTGACAATTTGAAAATGTTTCAAGTGCTGTCCTAGAGTTTTCAGAATGGTGCCCAGGGTGCCATTTACCACTGGCATGACCTCAGCCGGTTTGTGCCATAGTTGCTGAATCTTGAATTTCTATGATGATAATGATGATTGAATTAATTAAATTTGTGGACTTTTCCTCCCTTTTCAGGAGGGATTAAAAATTGAATCATAACATATCTGTTTGCAAAACCATCTCCATGATTATACTTGTTCAAAATATATGAATCTATCAGTAAAGTCCATTGTACAAATACAATGGCCTCTAAAAACTGTTGGCTTAATGGGGTCCACCAAGGGGGCCAACCTCTCCTGCCTTTCCTCCCCTCTTGGCCCAGCATCACCAGCTTCCTCCTTGTCCTCATCTTCTCAGACACTTGCATCGATTTGACACCCAAGGATTAATGATGGCCACCAAGGGGATTGACCCCTCCAGCCTTTCCTCCTTTCTTGTGACATGAGCTCCCTCCTCTTTCTCCTCTTTCCAGATACCTGTATTGCCACACAACAGTTAACAGCACAATTGCATCCACCAGCAGTTGTAACTCTTTCACAGGGGGCAGCCAATGCCTGTACCTGCTCCTCCGCAACTGCAGCAGATGATATAGTGACTGTAATTATTCAGCAACGAGGGAGAAGAGAAGGGCGAATGTGTGAAAGAGTGAGTAACCACCACATTTAGCTGTTTTGTTTGTGTTTTTTTACTTGTTCTGTGTAAGCTCCACTCCCAAACCGTGTGTGTGTGTGTGGGGGGGGGGGGTGATTGGCTGGATGTGACTGGTACGTGGTAATTGGCTGGAAATGAGTTGTTGCCCCTTAGCTAGCTTTTAATAAATAGAATGGCATTGGTAAATGACATTGCCAGTGATAAATGAGGAGCCATAAGGGCATGAAATAATAGCCAAATTAGCTTTTATTTTTTTACAGGAGAGAAGGGGAATTATAAAGCCAAACTCTTCTTCTTCTATTTCTGGATATATTATCTCCAATTTTAATTCCCATTTATTTTACAAAACATCAAAGTTAAATCTAGATTTCATCTGCAGCTAAATCTATACTAAGTAGATAAGTACCGAGCACAGATGGACTACTATTATTGTCAATTTTTTCCCTTCTAGTTTGAAACTATTCCTAGTCAGATGGGCTTTAATTTCTTTTGTTCTACAAAAATTGTTTTATCCAGAAGAAACTCATCTGCTTTTATTCAGAGGTATACTCTGGTATTAGAAATAGCTACCTTTTAAACAATCATATTTCAAATAAAGAAAGTATTGCTGTTCCAGGTGATTTTTCTTGCTGTAGAAAATCTATGTTATCAGTTGTTCCAAATACAATGCAGTATTCATGAACAGAAAGAGTACAGATAACAAACTCATGTTTATTCCTGCTTCATTACTGAGACAAGATATAAACATATGATACAGCATGGTACTGAGGCACACCTAGCTTAATACTGTCTACTCTGACAGCACTTTCCAGGCTCTCAGAAAAGGAAAGATATTTTTCTTCCTCTGGCAGCATTCAAGTGGAGATGCTTGGACTGATGAATCTGGAGTTTTTTCGGTTGCAAAATAGATGTTCCACCCCTAAGCCATGGTGTCTCCCTCACAGTAATTGTGACCATTACTAAATCTTTTTAAAATCTCCATTTGCAGTTTATGATAATCATACTGTGTCCTGCAACCACCTCCCCAAATACCTGCTTAGAATGGCTTTTCTTGGAAACAGGTATTCTTTATTCTCTTTTTATGAAAATTGTAAGCAACAATGTATGGCTAATTTCTAGTACCATGATATTAAGTGTCATAGTGCCAATCTATGAAAAAGGAGACGTTCCCAAATCTGGCAGTTCCCAAATACTGCCAAACTGAACATGCATCAAGCTGTATATCCCCAACACAATTATTCAGCAGAACATATAAGTAATGTAAATCTCAAATGAGTGCATGCTTGCGAATGCCTGTAGTATATAAAGTTGGATATATATGTCCAGGACTAGGTTAACTTATTTATCTGCCCCAAATAGTGAGTATATAGCATGGGAGGATATGTTCCGCCTGCCTCCGCCACCCTCACCCATGGTAAATATGCTATTTGAGCACCTAGGGGAAATCCAACGTTAGGCAGAGTTCAACAGGGCCAGTGGGAGAAATGAGAGAGCACCTGCTCCTGTGGACCCCACAGGCTCTGAGCAGCAAGAAAACAAACTGGGAGGGATTGTGTGCCTTTTCCCACTCTTGCTGCCCTGGCTGCGACAGGCCATAGAAGCCTTCCGCAGCATGTGTATTTGTTTGTTCACCTTCTAACTCACTCACTCCCTTACAGCCAAACCTACCTGCTGAGACCAAGACAGATTACAAAACATAAAAAATTGAATTAGACAGTTGAAGACATACAATAAACAATGCAATAGTACTAGGATTACAGAGCATGGGACCTGCATAGACAAAAGCCACATGGTGCTGAGACTATAGTTAACAGAGCAAAGTTGAGTGAAAAAGCTGGTTGGATTCATCCCAGCTGCACTTGTGAATGGCCATGCATAGGACTGGTCTGAATATGAAACAAAGAGAACACACACAACATAAAGGGAGAATTATCCCTGTATATACTAAACAGACTAAAACTGGCACCTTGCAATAACTTTGCAAAGCTAGACATGAGGAATTTTGGTGCATTTTCACTGTTATGAAATATGAAATGTTATAGCCTTAACAAAACAAAACAAAAAATCATGTAGGTTTATTTGCTGGCTTTCTGGTCTCTTTCAGCTTGTTTATGTCAGCTGCTGGTTTGCGTCATCAGTTGGTTTTGTGGTCGTGTCTGTGGCCAACCAGACACCCTGGTGCATGAAAGAAGTTACCACAATAGTTCAGAATACTAAGATCAGCTAACATGACCCTGTGTCCTTTTTTCAAAACACGCCACACAGAACAGTAACAAATGGCCAAATATAGCCTTAGGCTGCATTATAGTCAGATGAAACAACTTAGAATTGTTATCGTATAAGTGACCCTCCTGTTCTAACAAAATTACATTTCATTATGCAAGATGCACAGTGATTTTTGAAAAAAAAAGTGTGAGCATGTTGTGTATGCATGAAATCTTTAACTGTCTGCCAAATGTTAAACTTTCATCCACAGCACTTCGGCTTTTGTTGATCTTTAAACAGTCAGTTGGATGAAGAGCAGAAGGGGATATTATTGATATTCATATACTGATAGCAAAGTTGGTGAAATCTGAGAATACTTAGACTAGGTGACTGGAGCTGTGAATGGGCAAGGCAGATCTTTCTACAAACCTGAAAACACTCCAGGTTTGTAGAAAAATGTGAAAACTTAAAAAAAACAAAACATTGAGAGGTATGAAAAAGTCCAAAGTAATAAAAGGAGCATCTACAGCTTTAAGAAACTAAATTTCTCCACTGCCATTGCTAGGCAACCACAGCATTCCAGGCTTGGAGCTTTTGTGCGCAAAAAGTAGGGGTAGCATCAAGGCCTTTTCCAAGGTGGTTTGGGCTTTAAGGGAGGACTCATCTGGACCAAGGGGTACGATTGTCAGCTCCAGGTTGGGAAATTTGAGGGTGGAAGCTAAGAAGAATGAGGCAGGGGCCTCAGCTAGATGTGTTCCTGCACTGCAAGGGGTTGGACTTGATGACCCTTGGAGTCTCTTCCAACTCTATGATTCTACAATTCTATAGATATGATACCATGGAGTCCATCCTCCATTTTCTCCAAGTGGACAACAAATCTCTCGTGTCTGGAGATGAGCTTTAATTCTGGAATATTTCCAGGTTCAACCTGGAAATTGGCTATGCTGTGCCTAGCAGCAACAACTGGGTAACATGATATCTCCTCTCTTGCATGACTGAATTAGGTCTAGCTGCTAGTTAGTGTTCAACAATAGACACCCTATGAAAGCCAGTGTTGTGCAGTTGTTAAAACTTCAGAGTAATGTCTGGGGGACCCAGGTTTGAATCCCCATTTGGTTATGGGATCTCATTGGGTGATTTTGGCCCAATAATATACTTTCAGCTTAATTTACCTCACAGAGTTGTTGTGAGAATAAAAAGGAGAAGAGGCTACTACTGCTTTGTTCTCACTGTGAAAAAAGGTGGATCATAAATGAAGTAAATAAATAATTAATATAGTTGATGGGAGTCAATTAAAAATAGGCAAATGAATGGCTGAGAAGGAGATAATAAGCCAGATAAAGGAGAGAGGATAGGAGGGATTCTGGGGAAAGGAAAGGGAAAACAGTGTGGGGAAGAGGATAGAGGGGAAAGTGAGGCACCACCCTACACATCCTTGAGGGTTCTCTACCATGCAAGTGGCCTGACCCAATGGCTGCTCACAGTTCGCCATTCTTCTGCCTTCCATTTTGTTGCAAGTACTACTCTGGCTACTGTCATCAAATATCGAAACAGTTCTAAGATTTTTGACATATTTTTGCCAATATGCCTCATTAGTCTCATAAGACATAGCAAATTTGATTTTTAATATTTTCTGAATTTCTGGATGAATTTCTTTCTACATTTTTGAAACTTTTCTACACATCCACTACATATGGTAAAATGAACCATCCACTTATTTACAATTCCAACATTTCCCTTTGAAATTCTTGTCCATCTTCTTGTTATCTTTTGGAGTACTGTACTACTGATAAAACATCTTGAACCAGTTTTCTCTTACTGTTTTGCTGGCTGTAAATGTTTTACCTCTTGTCTATAATGCTTCCCATTGTTTTTCCTCCACAAAGTTTTTCATCCATCTAACCATGCCATGTTTCCACTTGGTCTGTTTTTGTATCAAATTGAATAAATAGTTTATAAAATCACTATTTGTAGATCCAACTCAATAGAAACCAGTTTTAATTTGCAGAAATGTTCTTTTAAAGATAGTACTTTTTAGCTGTGAGATGTCTGCCTGGCATGTTGAAACACAGACTCTTACAAGTCCTTACACTCCAGTTCACCAATTATGAACTGCCTCTCAAGCTCTGTTTGCCATGTCTTTGCTTTCAAACACAAGGTGGGTGGTAACTAGAGACAAGACATTTTAAAACTGGAATAAAGGAATACAACCATGAAGTGACCAAGAAACTGCCATGTTATTTACAATGTGGGGTTGTGGAGTGTCCCACATTTTAGAGGGATACTCCTGCCTCAAGGTTGAACTTGGTGATGCATGTTTGCATTCTTCCCCCCTCCCTACAAGGCCTGCTATTTAAGGGGTAGTATAGTAAGAGCAGAGTTGGCAGGCATAGCATGGCAACCAGCGTGACCACATGGGAAATGCTATCTGTGACAGTGCAATGTTACTTCTGTGGAAAACCTTTCTCACACTAAGCTCCTTTCTCATACCTTTCTCACACTCAGCTCCTTTCTCACACCTTTCTCACACTCAGCTCCAGCCCCAAATTTCCAGAAATTTCCCAACAAAAGCTGGCAACCCTAAAATGTAGGGTGATTTGATGAGAGGAAAGCACACTTGCACTGTTATTTCAGCATTGCCCCAGCCCAAATGTACGAAGCACAGCAAAGAAGCTTGATGGATTTATTATGGTACTGCAACTTCATGGAATTCAGCTGACTGAACTTGGATTTAAAATTTTCGGAATCAAGAAACAAAGCAAAACTGCATGTCATCAGAAGGCAGAAAGAGGAAACAAAATCCATATCTCAGAAGTCCCATTGTTTCATGAAAAACAGGTACAAAGGTCAGTGTGATACTGTGAGCAAAATGCATGCTAACCATAGTATAGAATTATGACAGAAGCCATCATAAAAAGCTCCAGCTAGATAAAGATACAATGCATTACAAGATAGTAGATTTACCTGAAGTTTGGAAATGATTTCTAATGTTGGAGTAGCTCCTTCAGTAAATTTCACATTCTGATGCTTTGTTATTCTTTATGGTTCCCAAAAATACAACAAAGAGAAATAAATGTCAAAACTTGGATGAACATTTAATTGTCTTTTTCAGGCAGCTAGTTCACTTGTAACTAAAAGAAAGAGCATCTGTACAATAACAGCTTGAGTATATATTTTCACCTATATATGTCATGATGGCAGCCACAGAATGTAAATATTATTCCAGTCCTTCCTGAGATTCCTTTTTCCCACCCACATAGAAAGGCCTTCAGTATTGGCTGTCCAGATAAAGGATAGCTCCTTGGAGAAAAAGGGAGAATGGGTTATTATGGTTAACAGCGTTGTTAAGGAGAACTCTAAAATAACTTGTAGCAATTAAATTATGAATGCATTTACTAATTATTTATGTCCACACATGCTCTCATAGTTTTGTTTATAGACTGAGTCAGTTTTAAAGCTTATTGTCTTGCGCAATTAACTTAAATAAACTGCTAACTGCTCTTCCGAACTCTCATGATAACCAGAACACTAAGGAATTTAGAAGGGCTGTTTGGAAAATGGGATGCAGAGTGTTTAGATGTAGAGATATTTAGATATAGAGATATTTGCAGGGCCAGCAATGGAGATACGTGCTGCAGGAAAGCCCTTTGGAGAGGGTGGGGCGGTACCACAGCAGTGCCATCTTTGCCCAACAGCCCTCTCTGGATTGGGCTGCAAAGCAGCCTGGTGAAATCCATCTGGGAAAGAGATTAACGTTCTAGTTAGGGAACTAGTAAATCTGAAGAACTTCAAAGATGGATAGTTTCCCACCCAAACCTGTCACATTTTTGTGGAAGGGGAATGGGAAAAGGTGTCCTTGAAGAGTGTTATTGTGAATGGGAACTAGGATCTAGGCCAAATCCTGTCCCCTGAAGTGTACAGAGTAATCTCTCTTGATGATTTTGAGTGTATGGACCAAGTGCTGGCTGAGGCCAGGGGACCAGCTTCAGGTCGAATAGTGTGTGTGGAAGATTAACCTTCCATCTGCTCCACAAAACAGTTGCTAATTAGAGAGCAAAACTTCTGATTCCTCTGCAGTCTGCGAAGAATGTGAACGTTGGAGAGGAAATAAAACATCTCTCTACGAACTCACACTGTTCTTTTGTGCTTCTTTATCCCATCCACTTTCAATTAGTACTTCGTTTAAACAATGTCAGATTTTTCCATCACATCTGTGGTGGAAAAATTAGCCAACCATTCTGTATAAGAGAGGTCACGATCTGTATCTTTCTTCAAAGGTTTGACAATGGAAATTCTGTCATCTGTGTGGTGTGAATAAGAAGCCACAAGGAACAAACATACCCTTCTAAAAATATGGCTCAGACAACCCTATGTGTGGCTTAAACAAGCTAACTTATTTGTGCCTTGTTCTACAGACACAGGTAGTTTTGCACTTAAAGACTGAGCTCCAAAGATCTCATGTATGGGCCAAAAGGCACAAGGATCCTGTCCTTTTGTAATGTATTTAGTTTTAGTGAACATGCATCATCATTAAATTGAAACATCTCTCTTTATGACAGTCAAAATCTTTTTTTCCTTGTAGTATAACTGATGTTTTAAACTGCATAGGGTTGTGAAACAGAAACCCCCTTTTTTACAACAGACATTAAGTTCTCTAAGTGAATAAGTTGATTTCAACTGGCATTTTATATATGACATTAGGCAGTTCCCTAGGTTGCGAGATGGTTCTTGGAAAATGTCTTATACAAGATTGGAAACTTTCTGGCCACAGCTGTCTCTGCTCTTCTGCAGAACATTTTAACATGTCAGCATGGGAGGAACCACACATGTGCTGAAGTACAGTGGATTAACTCAGAGGCTGTTTTAAAAGTTTGATTCAAATAAAATTAGCCACACCATACCGGAGTGACTTACTGGAGACAATTTGATTGTAAAAGTTGTTTTCTAATAACTGGATCTTGATTTGATGCTTATGAAATGGTTTCTATTTTGGTAAAGAATTACATTACTTGCAGTTTTACATAGGATTTGATACAAGACAGAGCTTAGCCTCCCCCAACTACACACATGATTTCTCCTGCAATGTTTGGCAACCCTTATACCACTAATATTCCAAGTAATCTGATTTCTGGTCAGTATGACCTGGATTTATCATTCTGTAAGATAAGTTGCTGTATTGCCTAATTAGCATTCAGATATTAAAAAATGAATGGAATTACGCATGTGGCAGCTAGATACTTTGGGAAGCTAAGAGTCAAAGTAGCTGTTGCTCACAAATGTATTGTAACTTTATTCCAAAACAGTTTTCTTAAGGCAAAGCAGCTTCCCCAAGCTGTGACTGAGAGCAGAAGAACAGGGGAGATATTTACTGTTTATTGTTGAAGGCTTTCACAGCTGGAATCGCTGGGATTTTGTGTGGTTTCCAGGCTGTATGGCTGTGTTCTAGTAGCATTTTCTCCTGACATTTCGCCTGCATCTGTGGCTGGCATCTTCAGAGGGTCTGATGGTAATGAAGCAAGTGGAGTATATATACCTGTGAAATGTCCAGGGTGGGAGAAAGAACCATTTGCCTGTTAACAAGTGTAAAGGGTGCAGTTAGCAAGCTTGATTTGCATGTGTTGCGTGGGATCCACCCATTCAACATGTGAGTAACCATGAAGATAGCATAATCAATTAGTGAGGCATCTGCATTGTAGTAGCCTGGCCTTTTGATCCATTTGATTGCTTACTGCCTAGAGACATCTTTTGTCTGGGTAGTGTTCACTAGCCTTTTATGCCTAATAAAGGTTTTTGGATTTGGATTTAGTGTTCACTAGCCCTGTGATTTCTTGCTGATGGCTGTTTTACTGTTTCTCTGATGGCTGTTTTTCTCAAGTTTTTCTCAAGCTCAAGCATTAAAATTATTTCTCAAGCTTCTGCTCCCTGTTTGTATCTGAGGCACACACAACATTCACATGCAGAGAGAAAGAGAGAGAGCAGAATAATGGCTGATAGGAGAATTCTTCTCAACCTCCCAAGGTTATCTTCATTAAGGGAAACTTGTGTAACATCAGTAATTTTCTTTGGTCATTTCCGCACAGTCAAAATATCCTGGGTAGCAAGAAAATTATCCCTGTGCAGCCAAGAATTCCGCATGGTTCCTGGTCCTAAAGCAGGATTGCCCCATGATATTTTCCTCATCCCAGAGTATTAAAAAAACTGCTAAATTGAAGGTTCTTTTAAAAAAAATCGTGCTACAGGCTGCTACCATGCAAAAACCAATCGAGAGAGGGCCAGTTTATTTTTCCAGCCCAACCTCCTGATCTCCCTGCCTGACGTTCACTCAAGCTGCCACTCAAAAACAACAGTCAATCAGAATGCTCGATACCATGGATCCTCAGAGATGCTTCCAGATGCCACTAAAAAACAACAGCCAATCAAAACACAGGACACTGGGCATGCTCAGATATGCTTCCGAAGTAAATACAGAAGTCCTGGGCTTGTGTGAAACAAACTGGAATATTTCATCCCAGTCTTCACTGGATTTCTTAAAAAATGGGCAGACATGCGGAAGGACACCGTGGGATAAAATAGACCCAGGTTTAAAAAGAACACAGTGGTACACAGGTATAATTTTGCTGTGTCTCTCTGCTGGAAGAGCGTGGGGGTGGCAGATACACCCCTGCTGTGAGGTAAGTCAGGCTAAGAGTGTGTAACTGGCCCCAACTGATCCAGTGAACTTCCATGGTACAGTGGGGATTCAAACCTGGGTTCTCCCAGACCCTAATCTGAAACTCTACCCACTAAATAGACCCAGGTTTTTTTTTAAGTGCCTTTCTTTGGAAGGGGTGGGGGATTATCATGGGATCTCTCTAAAAGGCCCAAACATTTCTGGAGCCAGTGCTCCCAGTATCTTTCCTGGTAAGGCTTAAGAGCTGGCAACACAGTTTTGCTCCCCTAGCATTGCCTCTGAGGACATCTACGGTATTTCTTAAAGCTATAGTTACTTGCTTCTACCATTTTAAATTTCAATGGATTTTTAACATTTTAGATTTGTAAAAAAAGATCAGATTTTTCTGCAAACCTGGGTCTTTTCTCAAGTTTGTAGAAAGATCTGTCTTGTCTGTTCGTGTCCACAGTCTCTGGATTTAAGTATCTACAGATCTGGTCATGTTGAGAATTAAATGTATTGATATCCAGCTTCAGTTTCCAAATGGGCTACATTAGTAATGACTTTTCAGAGGCACAGAAAAGGCATGATGGGCTACTCAAAGGTTGTACATTGCTTACCTTTATGCTAGAAATGTGTCAAATGAGAAATAATGTTCAGGAACACTGGACAATCTCAGTAAGGGAATATCAATTTTCAACAGTCAAATACAGTAATCAATTAAATTGAGAATGTGCAACATCCTCACCAATATAGGATGCATTCACACCCATTAATGGTAAGCAGAGAATGTTTATTTTATTTATTTAGGTAGTTTTATTTGCTGTCGTTCCCCTCACAGGCTCAGGGCAGCTTACAATATTTAACAATAAATACAATAAAATATATTAAAACCCAACATGGATCTTATGGAGGATAAAATATCAGGAGAGCAAAGAGAAAGCAGAAATGAAACAAAATAAAGCAGGAGATGCAGGGAAGCCAATGATTGGAAAATGGTAGTAGCCTCATTTTAAATGGTTTGTCTTCATTTTAGAATCGTCTGTTTGAAAATCGCAGAAACTTTGAAGACATATGCCAGAGAATATTCCAATGAGACATGTATATTGCCTGCTTATGCTAAAACTTAGTTTCAAAAATGTTTCAAAAAACACATTTTAAAAAAATATAAAAGTTGTCTACATGTGCAAAATGTAATAACCTTAGTGTTTGCAAGTAAGCTTGCATGTGACCTCAGCAATCTGAAGTGACACAGCTGATATGATAAATCTAGCAGGAAGGATGGAGTCTGAACAGTTCCCAGAACCCATGCTCCTTAATCTTAAGCCAGTGGCTGTTTCATCTAAGTTCTGGAAGAGTAAGGAAACAATAAAATGACTCTTCTTGGTAGGAAAAATGAATCTATTTTTCGCACGAAATGTGGAAACAGAGAAGCACTGAAATATTAATTAATCCTCCACTTTCCAGTCCAGGGGATAGAACCTCTTTGCTAGTTCCCTTGTAGAGTGTGACAGTGTGATAAGGAAAATGAAATTTGAAACAAATCAACTCTGATTTCTCTTGTAATAGTCACTGGCCCTAGTCCAGCTCTGCATACACCCAGGAAGTTTGCATGCATATTTCATATCCATCATTGCTTTGTGAACAGAAAAAAAT
This sequence comes from Sphaerodactylus townsendi, assembly GCF_021028975.2. Taxonomy (NCBI): domain Eukaryota; kingdom Metazoa; phylum Chordata; class Lepidosauria; order Squamata; family Sphaerodactylidae; genus Sphaerodactylus; species Sphaerodactylus townsendi. The sequence continues at coordinate 107,745,358 of NC_059425.1, forward strand.
GAAGAATAAATCCATACTTCCGTTCATCCAGAAGTGATCAATACAATAGCTGATTTTCTGATAATCCTCCGGCCTCAGCACATAACCTGCATCTGAGAAGGAACTACCCTTGTCTGGATGGACATGTCCACTTCAGTTCATAGTATCCTGTTTCCACCTTGGACAAGTTCAGGGAGATGAGTTTTTCTGGAAGTTTGTAGAAGTAGAGTTTCTAACCTCCAGGTGGGGACTGGAGTTCTCCTGGAATTACATCTGATCTCCAGCATACATAAATCCCCACTAATTCCCTCACCTCCCCAAAAGGCAGCATAAAATGCAAACAATGCAGCCTGTGTGTGTGTAAGTGTGAGTGTGTGTAAAGTGCTGTCAAATTGCTGCACAGCCTGTGGGATTGCTCGTGCGAATGGCTCCAGGGCTTCCATTGGCATGAATCATGCCGATGCAGCCCCACAAATCTGACTGTGCGGAAACAGCCCAAGTTAATTCATGCCACAGTATTCCTTGTTACTATGTATGGGTGTTATTACTATGTATTGGTGTGAAATTCGAACAATGAAGAAAGCTGAAATAGACTCTGCTGAAATGTGCCAATGGAAAAGAGCATTATGAATACTGTAGACTGTCCAAGTCCTCCCCCCGCCCCTCAAAAAAATGGTTCTGGAGCAAATCAAGCCTGAAGTGTCCCAAGAAGCTAAAATGACTAAACTGAGGTTGTTGTACTTTAGTCACATAATGAAAACACAAGAGTCACTGAAAAGGGTGGAAGGCAGCAGAAAAAGAGATGGACTGACTTGATAAAGGAAGCCATGCCCCTCCGTTTCCAATCTAGGCTGTTAATAAAATGTTTTGGAGAACATTGATTAATAGTGTTACCATGAGTTGGAAGCAACTTGATGGCACTTAACACACACAGAACAAGAACTAATGGAAACAAACACAAATACACTATCTCCTTACAATGAGTTTGTAATTCTGGCCAATGAATTCCAAACTTGCTTGATATCCCAGGAGAACTTGAGGAGAATACAACCCTGCATCTCTGATTCATATTTACAGCTCTCATTCCAAATAGCCACTGGCTTGCAAATTCATTCAAGTGTGAAGCATTAGTGACATAGCAGCATAATCTCCTTTGGGGTTCAGACTGCCATTGCTTAAGGTTAGATGAAGTAAAGAATCAAAATTATTTCAAATGCCAAGATTGTTTTGTTAATACTGATCTGAAACATGTTTACTCAAAAATAAGTCTTGGTGAGATCTCAGCATGCTTACTTGAAAGTAAATACCACTAAGTGATACAGGCCTTACTCAAGCATCATTATGTAGATGCTGCAGTTCTATGCATCCCATCCAGAAGTAAGTCCTGAGTGTTTTTGAGTAAGCATGCATAGGTTGGGTTATATGAAATGTTACTACATTAATATGAAACTGTGGTGGATGTAAGAGTTTTATAAATATATATATGTGGAATACTGGACTGTGCATGTACCAATTTCAGCATTTTAGCTGATATGAAAGTATCTTAATAAACCAGAAGAACAGCAGTACCTTAAAAAAGTGAGTCATAAATGTAGAATAAATTTTGCTAATCTTTAAGATCCACTGGATTTTTGTGTTTCATTTTGCTACAGTAGACATTTTGAGATTATATTTCATGTTTTTGCCCTATAGGGAGACAGAAAAAATTATTTTTTTAAACAAATCAGGATGCCTTTGATCATATGGGTGAAAACACTTCAACAATTTGATGCTTTGGAAAGCAAGTCCATCAGTTTCAAATGCCTTTTTAAATCAACAAACATATAATGACATTTTATTTTTGAATTTATACAATTGGGGAACTGACAATGGGTCAAATACTTCCTGTATTATAGTTGTGGAAGGAAGTTTCTCCCAGTTCAGCAAGAAGGTCTATAAACCTGATTAGTTTTGATCCTAGAATGATCCCTACAATGTACTTCAACATTCATGTTTTTGTGAAAATAAATCCCCAAATAGAACATCATCGCCACCTACAGGGCAGTTGAATGAATAAAACCTAACAGCAAAACTTTTCAGTTTTTCAGCATTTAAAAAATTTATTTAAAACATTAATATGCACATAGGGTCCCCAAGATGGTGAACATTAAAACATTTTATCATGAAAGCGTAATTTAAAATATGTGTATCTAAAACATTTAAATAATTCAATAAAACAGATAAACACACATAACAACAGAATTGGGGGGGGGGGGGCAGGGGGGAATGTGACTACAGAAAATGGTCCCTGGCGCAAACACCCTCCTGGACTCCGCTGCCCCAGCACGGCCTCCGCAGTGGGGCAGTGGAGTCTGTGTAGTGTTGGGTGAGGTGCTGAGCAACCCTAGTTGTGTTAACTGGAAGAAAAGAAGCAAGGAGAGAGTGATTTTTTCCCTTGGTCGCCCCAAAATCACCACCACATCACAGCTCAAGTACATAGCCACATGCCTGAACACAACAATCACACATACCTCGCTTCGTGGCACTGAAATGGTGCAAAAACATGGTTAAAAAGCATGGAAACTCATAGATCCTCCTGATTTCCTCACTTAATCACCCACAAATTACCGCCAAATCACAGCTCAAGCCCTTAGCCACAACTCTGAACACAACAATCACTCAACCCATGCTCTGTGGCACTGCACTAGTGCAAAAACGAGCAAGATCCAGATGATTTCAAACAGATCATCATAAATTCATATGATTTTTTGATTGGAATGAAATGAAACCACCATAAAACTATAGACCATGTCTTAGTCTACAGGTAGCTCATATTCCAGATGATTTCAAATAGATCCTCATGAATTCATATGATTTTTTCATTGAAATGAAATGAAATCACCATGAAACTGTAGAGCATGCCTTAGTCTACAGGCAGCACCAAAACAAACATGCATCCCATGTTCCATGGCAACGCAGTGGCGCAAAAACCTGTTTGATAAACATGGATCCTCATGATTTTTTCCCTTGGTCACCCCAAAATCACCACATCACAGCTCAAGCTCATTGACACCTGACTGAACACAACAATTACTTTTCCCATGCTCCGTGCTGCCATAGTGGCTCACAAACCTGCTTGAAAAACATGGATCCTCATGGATCTGCCTGTTTTTTTCCCTTGGTCACCCCAAAACCACAACCACATTACAGCTCAAGCCCTTTCACACGTGTCTGAACATGACACTCACTCCTCCCACACTCCGTGGCGCCACAGTGGCTCACAAACCTGCTTGAAAAACATGAATCCTCATGGATCTGACTGGTTCTTTCTCATGGATCTGACTAGTTCTTTCTCTTGGTCACCCCAAAACCACAACCACATCATAGACTAAGCCATTTGACAAGTGCCTGAACACAACAATCTCTCCTCCCATGCTCCATGGCGCCACAGTGGCCCAAAAATGTGCTTGAAAAACATGGATCCTCATGGATTTTTCTGGTTCTTTTCCTTGGTCACCCCAAAACAACAATCACATCACAGCTCAAGCACTTTCACACTTGCCTCAACATGACAAGCCTTACTCCCACACTCCGTGGTTCGGCAGTGGCTCAAAAACCTGTTTGAAAAACATGGATCCTCATGGATTTGCCTGGTTTTTTCCCTTGGTCACCCCAAAACCACAACCACATGGGCTTGTTGTGTTCAGTCAGGTATCAAAGGGCTTGATCTGTGATGTGGTTGTGGCTTTGGGGTGGTTAAGTGAAAAAAACAGGAAGATCCATGAGGATCCATGTTTTTCAAGCAGGTTTTTGGGTCCCTGCTTTGCCATGCAGCGTGGGAGGAGGGCTTGTGTTCAGACATGTGTCAAAGGGTTTATTCTGTGATGTGGTTGTGATTTTGGGGTGATGAAGTGAAAAAACCAGTCAGATCCATGAGGATCCATGGTTTTCAAACAGGTTTTTGAGCCTCTGCTTTGCCACGCAGCGTGGGAGGAGGGCTTGTTTGTTCAGGCATGTGTCAAAGGGTTTGATCTCCGATGTGGTCATGATTTTGGGGTGACCATGTAAAAAAACCAGGAGGATCCATGTTTTTCAAGCATGTTTTTGGGCCACTTTGTTGCCACGGAGTGTGGGATGCATGATTGTTTTGGTGCTGCCTGTAGACTAAGACATGCTCTACAGTTTCATGGTGATTTCATTTCATTCCAATGGAAAAAATCATATGAATTCACGAGGATCCGTTTAAAATCATCTGGATTCTGCTGGTTTATGTGCCACTGCAGCTCCACAGAGCGTGTTATGCGTGGTTGTTGTGTTCAAACATGTGGCTAAGGCCTTGAGCTCTGATTTTCTGGTAATCTTGGGGTGATTAAGTGAGGAAATCAGGAGGATCCATGGGAATCCATGCTTTTTAACCATGTTTTTTTTGCCACTGTAGTGCCGTGAAGCATGGTATGTGTGATTGTTGTGTTCAGACATATGGCTATGTACTTGAGCTGTAATGCGCTAGTGATTTTCGGGTGACTTAGAGGTGAAATCAGAAGGATCCGTGGGGATCCATGCTTTTAAAGCAGGTTTTTGCGCCTCTGCCGCGCCACAGAGCTTGGGATGCATGATTGTTTTGTTCAGACATGTGTCTAAGGCCCCGTGCTGTGCTGTGACTGTGTTTTAGGGATGATTTACAGCACAAATCAGGAGGATCCATAAGGATCCATGTTTTTCAAGCATGTTTTACACCACTGCATTGCCACAGAGCGTGGGATGTGTGATTGTTTTGGTGCTGCCTGTCATCTAAGACATGCTCTACAGTTTCATGGTGGTTTCATTTCATATGAATTCATTAGGCTCCGTTTGGATCCACTTTTTACCTTTGCCAATTTTAACTACCGTTCCTGTACATACCATTTCCCTTTGTTTATTTGCATCACGCTCAGTGTAAGGAGCATCACTGCTGTTCCAGGAGTGATTCCTCCCACTTACCACTAAGGTTCGCTTTACCCCCGGCCGCCGATTAAACCTGCTGCGCCCTTCACCCCCAACCTTGGGCAACAGACGCCAGAACAAAGCAAGCTGGCGGCAGCCTCTACTAGTCTTCCTCAACCATTTGCACATGCGTGCTTGGAGGGCGCTGTTTCCTTGGCAACCGAGGGTTGTTTGAGGCGAAACCATTTTTGCGAGCGTGGAAGGGGGAGATGAGAAGCAGAAGGAAGGGGAAGACCATTTTACTCGGGAGGGGTGGCAGTGTCTTCGGATTGTCGCCGGCGGAGGCGGCTGCAGATGGAAGCAGCGAGGAAGAATTTGGGAAAATGTGAGTCTCTCTCTCTCTCTCTCCCCCCCCCCCCTTTCCTCTTCTTATTTAGTTCCTGGGAACCCGGGCATGAACTGGGCTCTCCCCGGCCGTCCAGGCTGTAGTAACCCTTGGCAGTAGATTGGAGGGAAACTACGTGGCGTGCTTGAGCAGCTCCTTTTTCCCTCCCCAACAGCTCTCTTCAGAGAAGACTCAGCATCATCATAATTCGCCCTGGAAATCTAACAGGGCCACCATAAATTGGCTGCGACCTTAAGGCACTCTCTGTCACCACAAACCTGCAAATGCCTGCTAAGAATTCCTCTTCGTATATAGAGTTCCCACCGGATCCTCCCCACCCCTATTAGGAGCAGGGCCGTATTGGGGCCCTAAAAAAGAGCCACGCCCTCGGCCTGCCCTAACCCTGCCCCTCAAAGGAGGGAGACAGCGCCAGCCCAGGAGGAGGAGGTTGCCCTGTTGAGGCAAGGCCAGGTGACATGTTGCTGTCTTGTCCTGGTAAATGATGCTGTGCGGGACAACCTTGTCCTGTCCTGTGCTTCATAGAGGCCAAGTACACTTCCTTTATGTGGTGAGGCTGGGCCCAGAGGCCCCATCCTGCCCCTCACTGGGAGAAATCAGACTGGGCAGGGAGGCCCTGTTTCTTACAGCAGCAAGGCTGAGTGGTCCAGTCCCATCCCTTTCCAGGGGAGGGGAGGCCAGGCAGGGATGTTCCATCATGTCCTTCACTGGAAGAGCTGAGGCTGGGTGAGGTGTTCCTATCCCCCCTCAGCAGGTGAGATGAAGCCTTTCTGGAAGGCCCTGTCCAATCCAACACTGGGTGAAGACAGACTAGAAGGGGCAGCCTGTCCTATCCCTCACCAGGAGAGTAGAAGCTATGCGGATGGCCTGTCCTGTTCCTTGCTGAGAGAAGTGAGGCCAGGCAGGGTGGCCTGGTTCTTGTAGCAATGAGGCAGAGCCAGGCAGCCTTACCTCTCACTGCATATGGAATGGGCAGCCCTGGCCAGGTGAGGTAAGGCTATGCAAGACAGCTCTGCCCTGTCCCTGGCTGGGTAAGGTGAGTCTACGTGGGCTGACCCTCTTCTGTCAGCTCTCCATGCAAGGTAAGGACAGGCAGGGACAGCCCTATCCTAATGTGGTATGATCATATGGGTGACCCATCCTGTACTTCACTGCAGCTAGGCAGGGCAGCACCACCCCTTGCCAAAGCACCTACCCCTCTATTTTATTTGGGGGTTTCCCTGCTGTGGTGGTGGCTTGCAGGACAGGGTGTCAGAGTTGGGGCAGGGAAGGGAGACTCTTCCCAGGAGCCTTAATGGCTAATCTGTATCTGATTGCAGGAATAGCAGTTTAAGCTCTTCCTATAGTGATGTGATCATGTACTAAGTTTTCTTTTGCATCCAAACTCTGCTTATTCATCCCTCTTCTCCAAACTGGCTATTCTACTATAATTAGAGGGTGAGGGTGATATCTCTCTCAAGATGCTTGTGGTATTCTTACTTAAGCATCCTCTGTAGACACACATGATAATGCATGAGATTGCGGTTTAGAATGGCCTTTACAAGATGTGAAACACATCAAAGTAACAAGAAATTTGTGATGTCTTAAAGACTTGCAGATTTATTGTGGCATAAGCTTTTGAACAGCCAAAGCTCACTTTGGCAGATGATGATGATGATGATGATGATGATGATGATGATGATGATGATGATGATGATGATGATGATGATGATGATGATGATGATGATGATGATGATGATGATGATGATGATGATGATGTGTCCCCACCTATGCCACAATAAACTCATTAGTCTGCTACAAGACTGTTTTCTTTTGCAACACAGCTGTGTTTTTTTAATTCACATGTTGTTAAAGAACAGGAAAATCTCCAGAAAAAGGGACCTGCCACAGAGTGTCTGATACTTGTGTATCCATTTTTTTCTTACATTAAATATTACCTAGAATGACAAAGTACTGTATTTTGAACTAAGTCTTTTTCCATTAAAAAAACCTTTGTAGCAATTGTCGCCGGGCTTTTTTAAAGAATATTTTTTTTATTGGCTAGCAGATTTTTTTTACTTGAAACCAGGGTTTTCTTTTAACTACTGGTGTTTACTATAAGAGGAAATCATGTCTATTTTGGGATGGGCTTGTGCTTGGTAGACATCCTTATCTCATTTAGGTTACTTGATTTAAGAGGCTAAATACACACGCATGCACGCACACGCACACACACAAACACATGAGGGCTTTTTGTATTTCTTTGTAATGTTTAAATAGAAAAGTAATAAATCTCTATTTAAACAAAAAGAGATATATATAGCTTACTTACTTTTGCTGCAGAATAAGTTGGCAGTTTTAGAAGTTCTGAATTTTGTTGACTGAGGGAATAAGTAAATGCTGCAAGGTGGCTTTCTCTATTGTGGTGTTTCTCCACCCTTTCCAAATGTATGCAGTAGGACAGGGAATTATACACCATAATGATGCCAGTACACGTGATTTGTTAAATTCAACATTATTTGGGGGTGGGGGGGAGGGATAGACTCTGGCACAAAACTCCCATTAGTGTTTCTTATGTATACATCTAATTCTGAAGTGTGCCCCCTGCCTAAGGAGACTTTAATCTGCAGATAGGGGGCACATTCACCCAAACAGGTTTTTATGTAGATTTAGGGGATCCCTAAATCTGCAGAAAAATCTGAAACTTAAAAAAAAAAACCACTGGCAGTTTAAATCCCCTGGGCCGTTTCCGCACGGGCGAAATATGACGTCGTGGAAACGGTAAAAGAACCGCCATAGCGAGAGCGTTCGCACGCGCAGCGGCGGAGGTGCGCATTCGCGCCGTCGCGGAAACGCTAAACCGGCGCGAAGACGCCGTATTCAGAAAACGCTGTAAACCACTCTTTTTCCCCCTGTGACGCATCGACGCCGCACTCGTGCGAACAGCCGCAAGGGAGCCGTCTGCAAAATGGCGACTGCCAGACGGCCAAGCTGGGTCACCTTTTCCCCCCCCACACACACACGTTCGTCCCTGGTGCTGTCCCTGCATGGCCAAGCACCTTTCCCAGACCCATGCACTGGGACTGACAGTAGCTGGGAGGGGAGGCACTGACAGATGGGGGACGGGCAGGACATCAGGGCAGTCACGTTGTCCATCGCACTGCTGCGTGGGCATGACGTCGGGCCTGCACGGCTTCGCAAGTGCGCAGGCGCAACATCGCGAGACGCCGCTTCCGCAGCGCTTCAGTGCGAACCGTCACATTTCTGCGGGGCTGCGGACGCCCGCAGCTCCGCCTGTCTGTGTGAACGCTTTTTTTCGTATGCGTCGCAATTTGCGACGTCATCGCATCGCTGCTTTTGGCCGTGCGGAAACGGCCCTGGATTCTTAGGAAAGTGTTGTCTGCTGCTGCAGCAGAGAACTGGACAAGAGAGCAGGGCTGGGAGTGGGGAAGCAGGCCTTGCCACATTAGCCTAGAGCTTGCTAGGCGAGGCAGTAAGATGGCCGGTGGGGGGGGGGGGAGAGGCCTAAAACTGTGATGAGGGGAAGATGGAGTTCCCACTCTGTGAGTTTCATAGAGTTCACTTATTTTCAAAATCCTAGCATTTATATTAGATATAGTTGAGGGATGTGATATACCATGTTGATAGTAATCTTGATTCATGGAATAGGAACAGTAACTCCAAATATTCCTCCAATAGTTTGATAGACTTAATTTCAGAATATTTACTTCAGCAGTAAATATTTGACTTGATTGTTCATTGTGTTCCCCTTACTATAAAAGTAGTAAGTTTTTAAGCTAGTACTGCAACTGATTGAGTAAAATGCCACTTTATCCTGTGGATTGTTTTGCTGCCAAATAAATATGTCAAATTGTACCTTTCACTGATGCATTGTCATATTTCTATTGTTCTTCAGTGTCATTATAAATAATCTTAGAGTGCTGTGCTGACTTAGCAGTGTAGGGTCCTACTGAAACACGAGCAGCGATCACTATTGGCATATGGGACACACTTGTAGCATACTGAATCTATAGGCTATTCTGGGCCTTTTGCAAGTGTGGATTATTTTAATTTGTAATGAATAGTTATGTGTTTTTTATATTTAGCCGTTTTATGTTTTGTGGCCCCTTCAATAATGTCTTGACGTTTTAGGTACTTAATTCTAGTTTTGTAGGGTTAAGTTTGTTCCCTTTTGTTTCTGAATACTTAGTCTATACATTACATGTCATATGTGAACATAAGAACATAGGAACTAGCCTGCTGGATCAGACCATCTAGTCCAGCACTCTGCTACTCGCAGTGACCCACCAGGTGCCTTTGGGAGCTCACATGCAGGATGTGAAAGCAATGGGCTGCTGCTGCTGCTGCTGCTCCTGAGCACCTGGTCTGCTAAGGCATTTGCAATCTGAGATCAAGGAGGATCAAGATTGGTAGTCATAGATCGACTTCTCCATAAATCTGTCCAAGCCCTTTTTAAAGCTAATGTGGAAGCTGAATTCAATTGAGAATAGTAAGCTTCTTTTGCATGGTGCAGTGGCTAAGAGTGTTGGGCTAGTATTTGGAAGACCCAGTGTGAATCCCCACTCATGGAAACTCACTGGTTGACTGTGGGCCAGTTATACTCTGTCAGCCTGACCTACCTTAGAGGGTTGTTGTGAAGATAAAATGGTAAAGAGGAGAATGGCATAAGCTGCTTTTGGTCCCGTTAGGGAGGAAGGAGAGGCATACATTAATTAAATAAGTAATAAATAAATAAATTTTGTGCCATGCCTCAACATAGTTAAAGCATGAAGCTGTTTTAATGAAGCCATTTGCCATGGGGTTGAGAAAAAATGTTTACAAGAACAGCCAATCTCTTGACAAGAGGCACAATGAGGAGTAATCTAAAATAGGTTCCATGAGGTGGCTATTGCCGCAGAATGTCTTGAAGACATTATAGAGCACAAAAATAAGTGGAGAAGGATCAACTAGAAGCAACTGCGTTCAGTTCTTAAGCATTTTGGCCAGCAGAGAACCAGCTGTATTGTTATAACCTAAACCCGTGGTGGCGAACCTATGGCACTCCAGATGTTCATGGACGACAATTCCCTTCAGCCCCTGCTGGCAGAGGTTGATGGGAATTGTCATCCATGAACATCTGGAGTGCCATAGGTTCGCCACCACTGACCTAAACTGTAACTAAGATGAGATTATAGACCAATGTTTCCCAACATTTTCAATGTCACGGTACCCTTGACCTCACTCTTCATATCTCATGGTACCCCTGCCACCCCCCACCTTCCCCTCCCAGTGCCCCTGCTTGCCACGCCTACCCCCCACTAACTTCTCCTCCCAGGGTGAAGGGAAGCACTGTGAAGCGGGAAGTGGCTGCTGACCTTGTGGCAGGTCCTGACCCTGGGCCAGCTCCATGTCCTTGCTGGCACCAGCGAAAGACACTGCAAAAGTTAGGGGGTCTGGTAGCGTTGCCACGGTACCCCTAGGACATGCTCACGGCACACTATGGGTACCACGGAACCCTGGTTGGGAATCACTGTTATAGGCTTTAGTCAGCATATTAGGATGGATTTGTCTCACCTTCCGTGTATCTCATTCTAGTAGGGACTTCTATCACCTCAAATTACAACCCCTTCTACAGTGAGATGGCTCATTGACTATCCTGCTCTTATGGTGTTTTCTTCCTTCCCCAGATACCATTCTAACTCCCAGCATCTTCTGGAAACATTTGCCTTTTCTTTATGGGGCTGGCTTTTAATGATTGAGGTTTAATTGTTTGCTCTGATTCTTAGCCTTTTGACTAAGTTCAAGTGCACTGTATCCGATTGCAGTGGTTCCAGAGGTGGTAACTGTGGCATTCTGTTGCAGCAGATTCGAACAGGAATCTAGTAGTATTTTAGAGACTGACAAGAGTTTTATTCCAGCACAGGGATTACAAATCAGGGCTGAATGAAAAGTTCTGGGGGGGAAAGCTCTTCTAATCTTGAAGGCATACCTGTTTAATTCCGGTTGTAGCATGCTGTCCGATATTTATCAGTACTTATCAATTCAGTGACTTGTTTATATAAATGGTTTAAGGAAGTGTTATATCATCTTTTCAGCAGGGGGTGCTAGAGCCCTTTAAAAATCCACAATAAGGTGATTATGCTTCATGTCAAAAGTCTGTGTAACAGACTTCCCTCTGTGATACACCTCTGAAGATTCCAGCCACAGATGCAGGCGAAACATTAGGAACAAGATCCACCAGACCACGGCCACACAGCCCAGAAAACCCACCAGAACCAATTGAATCCAGCCATGAAAGCCTTTGACAATACATTCCTGTCAAAAGTGGTGGAATTTCAGAGAAGCATTGGGAGATATTCATTGGTTCCCTCATGATCATACTGATTAATGTTTTTTAGGGTTAGTGGGTACAATCTAGGCACCATCATGCAGGAGCTTCTTTTGTGGAAGACCCTTTGAAACGTAAGGGAAGTTTGTGTAGGGTCACAGAATACCAAAACCAGCATGGAAATTCAGTTGCTTGACTACATCACAGTCTAAAACATTTGCACTGTTGTACCTGCAGCACGGCTGTAGTTTTGCAACACTGGTATAAGTGTTATCTGATATCATGTTGCTAATCCATTCCTGTTTGCCTGGTGCTACATATGTGTGACTATCAATACATCTCCAAATAATGTTATTTAAACCCATTTTCTTTTGATCTTCTTTTGTATGCTTGTTTGTTTTAATATGATTCTAAAGACAGGGTAGGCTTCAGTGGGCTTAGAAGGATATAACTCTGCTTAGGATTATGCTACCAATAACAGAAAAGAAGTTATTTAATTACATTTTTTACATTTTTAATTTTATTACATTTTTATGCTGCCCTTCCCCTTGGAGGCTCAGGGAGGCTCACAGCAAAATTACAATATAAAGCGTAGAACTAAAAGGCCAACATGCAGTTCAACATTAAAAATGTAATCCATAAAACCCCAGATGGCGATTTGATTGTTTCCTGATTTTATACTATACCTACCTTGATAAAACACCCACTGAGGTGATAGAGAAGAGGGAGAACACTTAGATGGCACTACTGTAGCTGCCTCAACCATAAGCCTGAAGGAACAGCTCTCTGTCTTGCAGGCCCTGTGGAACTGCATCAAGTCCTGCAGTTCCCAGGTCTCACCCAACAGAGAGTTTCACCAGGCAAAATGGCCAGGGCTGAAAACGCCATCACCCTGATCGAGACTAGCCCGATGTCCTTTGGGCCAGTTTTTATTCGCTGAATGCAGTGCCTGTCGGGAGACATACTAGGAGAGGCAGTTTCGCTCATACAATGGCCCATTTGTTTAAGGCTTTAAATGTAAGCACTAAAACCTTAAATCTGATTTGTTATTCTACCTAAACCCAGTTCAGCTGGCAAAGCACCGATTGTATATGTGTGCCCCACGTTGCCACATTTTGCACGAGTTAGAGTTTCCAAAGCAGACTCAAGGGTAACCCTGCATAGAGTGAATTGCAGTAATTAATCTGTAGGTGACCTTTACATGGATCACTGTAGTTAAGTCAGACTGGGACAAATAGGGAGCCAACCACCTTGCCTGGCAGAGATGCGGGAAAGACTGGCAGGTCACATGTGCAATCTGAGCCCCTATAGATAGGGAGGTATCAAGTATTGCTGCAGGATCAATTGTGTGCCGTTAAGAGCCCTCCGGGGGAGGGCGGTATATAAATATAATCAATCAATCAATCAATAAGAGTTTGCAGTTGGCAGGCCCCACCCAACCCCTTCCAACCCAGCCACAGAATCTCTGTCTTAGATGGATTCAGCTTCGGCTGGCTCTGTTTTAATCATTTCCCCATGGCCTCCAGGCAGCTGACCAGAATATCTGGGGTGGTTTCTAGATGATTGTCCATCAACAGAAATAATAACTTGGTGTCCTCAGCATACTGATGGCACGCAAGCCCCAAAGTGGGTGCATGTAGATACTAACATTGCCTCTTGTAGGACGCCCCACATCAATGGGTGGCATGCAGTGGATCTGTTTAACAATGGCTACCCTCTGTCCCCAACCCTGGAAAAATGAGCAAAGCCACTGCAAGGCTGACCCACGAATCCCAACACCAGCAAGGCAATAAGGCAAGATGACGTGATTGACAGGTCAGACATTCTGACAGATCTAACAACAGTAGCAGCAACAACCCACCCCAGTCCAAGTGTCTCCACAGGTCATCCGTGAAGGCAGTCAGAGCTGCCTCCATCCCACGGCCAGTGTGGAAGCTGAACTAAAATGAATCCAAGTTGGAGGAATCCAAGTTGGAGGAATTGAGCAATTGTGTGGTTTAGGAGCCAAATAGTTGCTTGTGCTCTCTAAGTATAACTTTTTATTGTTTTTCTTTGAAGAGCAGACTTTTCCCATTTTATATGACAAATTGCTTTTTAATTTCTCCTGTAGCAAGAATCTTTGCACACAGTAGGCACTTCCATAGCAGAGATGAAAGCACAAGAGATTGGTTTGAGCTGTCCAAGGAACTGAGATTGCTGTTGGTGAAATAAAGCATTGGAAATAGCTTCATTTTTGATGTAAAGTGATAAAATGTAGTTGAAATCTTGAATTGTGATTCGGAGGATAAATGATAAAAACCAAATTAACTTGCTTTCAAAATATTCCAGTAATATATCCAGTAGTTTGTCCTTAATTGTACTTTATCAGTTGTCTCATTAGCAGCCTGTAAAATATCCTGGTTTTTATATGTTGACACAGAACTTGGACAGAGGAAACTGGAACATATTGAGTAACTCTTGATAAAGACCTGAAAATGCCAGCAGGTGAGAACTTTTTGTGTATTATGTACGTTACAGAATTTTAAACAGTTTTCACAGTGAATACTATGATTGGTAAATGTTATCTGACATGCATACTTTCTTACTGCTTGTGAACCTGGGCCATGATCCAGAGATTACCCTTATGTGCACTTCAGTACATGGTAACTGGTTGTCAGGCTGTGCCACATTCCCATAATGTCCCCATCTGCAACAAATTGCATATGTAAAAATTGAACTGCAGAACCATTTTGCAGACTTTTCTCTCTTTAGTGCAAAGGAAATGTATGTGCTTCCTTCAGGGTATGTCTGCTTTCTGTGCACACTGCTTGCATTACGTCCATGTAATGTATGAAGGACAGTGGCATTCCTGCCTAGGGACAGGGGGTGCCCTATGTCCCCGGGCGCCCCCATTTGGTCACGTGGGGGGTGCCAACATTTCAGGGTCGTTTGTGTGTTTTTAAATGTTTAAGTGTTTTTTCACGTGTTGGCCTGCAGGGGGCCCATTTTTAAAGCTAGCGGCACCATGATTTCAGGATATCATCCAGAGACTGTCCTGGTGATACCACCCAAATTTGGTGATGTTTGATTCAGGAGCAGCAAAGGGGGTGCCCCCATCCCCATTGTTTTCAATGGGAGCTAACCTGAGATGGGGGCTACCCATTTGAGGGACCATAATTTTGGTCCCCCTGAACATAACTTCACCAAACTTGGGTGGAATCATAACAATAGTTAACAGATGATACCCTGAAAATGTGGTGTCACTAGCTTTAAAAATACATCCCTTCCAGGCACCCCAAGAAATTTGCCCAAGATTCTTTGTTTTGCAGTGACTTTGCTCCATTGTAGCCAATGGGGAATTTCTGAGTGTGTAGGCAGGCTGCACATTCTTGAAGAAGGAGTTAGAGGCACCAGATCTTTTCAAGAGAGGTAGGCTCCAGGAGCGCCTCCTGGTAATAGCACCCAGGTTTGGAGACCTTTGCTTCTGGGGGTTCAATTTTATGGGCCCCCAAAAGGCTTATTTTGTTTCCCCGCTCCTGCACATCAAAGCCTGTGGGCTAAGTTCTCTCAGAACTCTCTCAACTTCCCCCCCCCCCCCACTTCAGAAGCAAAGCTCACCAAGCTTGGATGCTATTATGCCCAGCTCTGTGGTGGAGGTTTCAACAGGAGGCACTGTGGTAGTGGTCTTTCTCTGGGCGGGGGCACTTATTTCCTGCAGGGCTGCTGGTGAGTCTCCTGAAAGGAACCAGCCAACTTTGCTAAAGTTTGCCTGTGATGGCCGAATGCTGTGGGCATCAGGTTCACCTTCAACTCAGTGCCTACAGCATTTTCCTCTTCCACACACATTTTAGCAAATTTAGCTGGTTCCTTTCAGGAGACTCACACCAGCAGCTACAGGAAATGCCCCCTCTACTCCAGAAAGCAAAGATCCCCTACCACAGTGCCTCCTGTTGAAACCCTCCACCGACAGAGCCATCTGGGCATGTAAACAGAAAAGCCCCTATTGAAGAGTCTATGGTGGGAAAAGTGAATTCTTTTCCCACCACAGAGACTCTTGCTGGAAGAGCCTGGCAGATTCTGGGAATGTCTGAGTGTGTAAGCTTTTGGCTGGCACATTTTGAAGATAGAGGCTCAGACTTTCAAGGTGGCTCCAAAGAGTGCCTTGGAGTAATAGCATCCAAGCTTTTTCTG
Source organism: Sphaerodactylus townsendi (assembly GCF_021028975.2). NCBI lineage: Eukaryota > Metazoa > Chordata > Lepidosauria > Squamata > Sphaerodactylidae > Sphaerodactylus > Sphaerodactylus townsendi. Next base: position 107,761,119 of record NC_059425.1, read on the forward strand.
GTGAGCTTTGGCTTCTGGAGTGGGAGGGAGTTGAGAGAGTTCTGAGAGAACTCAGCCCACAGGCTTTGATGTGCAGGAGCGGGGAAACAAAATAAGCCTTTTGGGGCCCATAAAATTGAACCCCCAGAAGCAAAGGTCTCCAAACCTGGATGTTATTACCAGGAGGCGCTCCTGGAACCACCCTGAAAGTCTGGTGCCTCTATCTTCAAAAATGTGCAGCCTTCCTACACACTCAGAAATTCCCCATTGGCTACAATGGAGCAAAGTCACTGCAAAACAAAGAATCTTGGGCAAATTTCTTGGGGTGCCTGGAAGGGATGTATTTTTAAAGCTAGTGACACCACATTTTCAGGGTATCATCTGTTAACTATTGTTATGATTCCACCCAAGTTTGGTGAAGTTATGTTCAGGGGGACCAAAGTTATGGTCCCTCAAATGGGTAGCCCCCATCTCAGGTTAGCTCCCATTGAAAACAATGGGGATGGGGGCATTCCATTTGGGCATCCATAACTTTGCTGCCCCTGAACCAAACATCGGCAAACTCGGGTGGTATCATCAGGGCAGTCTCTGGATGATGCCATGAAATCATGGTGCCACTAGCTTTAAAAATGCGCTCCCTGCAGGCCGGAAAAACACCAACCCCCCCCCCCAACCCCAAATACCTTACATTTGCATTTGTTCATGTTTGGGCAGGACATAATCGGACAATTTTTGTCCAAATGTGCTCAAATTTGCCCAGATTCCAGCCGAATATGGTATTTGTTTCATCTGAATCTCCAACCCTCAAAAGTGATGCTGTTTCAGGATGGGGGAGAATCCACCCCCAAACAGCATCACTTTCAATTTTGTTTTAACCGGGGACCCCGGATTCTCCCTTTAAGGTAGATTTGTAAGGAAGAATCTGAGCTCCCTAGTTTAAACACCATTGAAAGTGATGCTGTTTGGGGGTGGATTCCACTGGAGGTGTTTTGTGAGAGATGATGCTGACATTTGTTTGGTAAATGTTTTGCTGGGGGTGATTTGTGAGAGATTTACATGCTTAATGCCGACTTGCACTGGCTTGGAGTTGTTTCTCAGGCTAACAACCTACCTCATAGGGTTGTTGTGATTAGGAAATTAGGAAAAGAGTTGGTGGGGAGAGAGCCATGTATGTTTTGCTGGGAGTGGGAGGTGTTTTGTGATCTGGTGCAAAAAATCATTGTTTGGTCATGGTGGGTGGCACTTCATATGTCGGGCGCGCCAAACTCAGGTTTTGTCCCCGGGCGCCAGTTTGCCTAGGTACGCCCCTGATGAAGGAGGATCACTGTGCTGATGATCAAATTCACTTGTAACAAATCAATTGAAGTTCTTTAATTGTTGCCTGATCTTTATAGTGGAGAGTGAGGCCAAGGCTAAAACCAAGGTTCGCTTTGAAGAAATATTCAGAAGTCACGTTGGGCTAACAGATAAAAAGAAATCAAAGAAGAAAACCTTAAACACTCAGGAAAATATTGTGGTGAGTTGGGTGAACCATGAATGTTTGTAGATCTACAAATACAAAGTGGTCAGCTTTAAACAGCCCTTGTATGTGTGTCTGTGAACAAAATGCCTTAATTAGTGTAAAGAAATTCAGGTCATTCTCTGTAGGGTCCATTTTTCAGGAGAGAGAATCATATGCCTTCACTTTAGTTTCTTTCTAGATTTAATTTTCTGCTACCCATATACTAAAGGATTGTATTCAAAATCACTGTTCATATCAGATTCAACACTGGTACCTCCCTGTTTAAGGTGGAGAGAGTAAGGCCATCATGGGAAGACAACACATAGGAAAAGACAGTAATGCTAGGAAAGGTTGAAAGCAGCAGGAAAAGAGAAACATGAGATGGACTGGCTCAATAAAGGAAGCCATGGTGTTAAGTTTTCAAGACCTGAGCAAGGCAGTTAATGATAGGATGTTTTGGAGGTCATTAATTCATAGGGTTGCCACATAGTTAGGCAATTGTTATTCTTTATCATTTGTAATTGTTATGTGTCTTGTATTATTCCAGTGAATTTTTTTATTTATTTTGCACATGTAAACATCACATACAGAAAGGAAGAAAAGAAAACTGAACAGCAGGAGAGAGGAGGAGGGATGAAATTGTTGGATTCTTTTAAACCGCCATCTATTTTTATACACTATTTATTAATCCACTGTTTTAGCATGTTGTACACATTTGTATAGTTTTAAGGTTCAATGCTGTATTTAAATGTTTTATTGTGTTTTAACTGCTGCAACCCTCCCTGAGCCTTTGGGATAGGATGGAATAAAATGCAATAAAATAAAAAATAAAAATAAAATTTAAAAAACCCAAATTAATAGAGGAACTTCCCTGTATTCCTTTCCTCTTTGGCATGACTTAGTGCCCTTTGGTATAAGATTAATTTGGGATCTTTCTGTTAGTTATAGGCCCACAGTCTGGTGTATGTGTGTACAAAAGGAGGAACAAGCGGTAACAAAATGGTGGTCCCTGGGCGATTAGGGTCTTGGGGGCATCAAACTATCTTTGTGGGGAGATTCTTTTATGGATTTGCAAGAATAGTTGTTAAAGTCTTCAATCATTAGTCAAATCTACCTAGGTAGTTATGCAATTATGTCATTCTAATATTGAAAAATTACATTACAATTGTGTAAAATGATCAGATTACAAATTGGCTGTATTTAAAACAAGTGTTCTTAAGTAGAACTTTTATATTATGTTAAGTATTGCCAGCTTTTGAATTGTGAATTCGTTCTATTGAATGTTATTTTAGTGAGATAATGCGTTCTACTTCTCGGAACTAAATATGACATGATACTTAGGTTTAGCTTTTAAATATTTCGTTAGCTAACATATGGATTCAGAACAGTTTCATAGAGATTCTAGAATATGTTTAATGGATTCTTCTAACAATATGCTTGGAACTCTATAGTAAAAAGGCTACTCAGATCTGAAATCTTTTCATGTGTTCTGTGAATATCCTGTGTTAACTTTAAGAAAAAGTAATTAAGATTCACTTAGACTTTCATTATGCGCAGTAAATGTGTAAAACTAGTCATTTGCAAAATTATTAATGTAATAATGCAGATGTTTATAATTAACAAAAAAGGCTTTTCATTGTCTTGTTTTGATTTTAGCTTGAGACATTCAAAAATCATCTTGATCTAGCTAAAGAGCATGAAAATGACGAGGTAATTATAAACAACACTTATATCCCAGAGGAAAGGAGCCCAAGGTTTACAAAAAACAAGCTCAGAGACAAAACCTCAGTGGCAGAAAAAATAAATAATAATGTCGTCAGTGGAGAGGACAGAATGCAAGCAGGGTCTAGGAAAAAGAAAAAAGAACAACTTAATGAGGAAGAAAACCTGTATGAAGTTACTCTGGACAGTTCTGAAAAACAGATTCATGTTTTTTCAAAGAAAAAAACCAAAAGTGTATTCCAGGCATATGTACCTCATCAAGGGGACAGCAACATAAGAAGTGCCTTGAATGAAGCGAGAGAGAGATTGGAAGTAGATGAGGAAGAACAGCTGATTCAAGCCTATCAGCAGCAAATGGCTAAGGAGGAGGCAAATGCAATTAAGAAGAAAATTAAAAAGAAACTTAAAGAACAGATGTCCAACTTCACCTCCCATGTGCCGAGCCATGAAGTGGTATTGAACAATGAAGTGAGGGAAAAGAAGAAAAAGAAAAAAGAAGTGCCAGTTACATCTGAGCCTGAAACAAGGTATGTGGCAAATGATAATCAGTGTGGAATATGAATCTTCAGCAACTATTTGTCTTCTAGTCCTCAGGGAGGCCAATGCCTGGACTCAGGGTGCCATCTGGCATTCGCTTGGCCTATTATGAGGTGTTGATAGGCTTGAAGGAGCCACATGATAGACATGATTAAAAAACAACTAAGGAACAGTTTATTTTAGTGGTATGTATGACTTAGCTGTTTGGTTGTTTTCCTTTTCTCTTGCCCTTTCAGTATTATTATAACAGAGTTACTAGAGAGCTGGGAGGGGGTTCTGAGAAAGTGTAACAGAGCACATTTCTTGTTTGACTGATTCTGATTTCTAACATAGAACAGAAAGGCTGTTTTTGACAGAAACCCAAACCTTTATAACACACAACAGTGGGCTTCCCACTTCAACAGTTTTTGACAAAAGCAAGATTCACAACAATTTGTCTTAACCCCCAATTTACGTCAAGTTAAGCATGAGACATCAGTGGCTACAGAACGGACAAAGCAGCCAACCTCTGGCCATTCAGAAGGCTTGGCATAACGCCACTATGGCTTCAAAAGGATATTTGGGGGGTGGGGGTTGTATTCCATCCTTCCATCCACCATGATATGCCACATCCGTAAAGAAACAGTGGGGTTCACCTATCTGGGGATGGGTGTGACATTTATCTGACTGATTTTTGTCAAGTCCTGCTTGACAGAATAATCAGCAGACAAGGAATGTTAAGCTGGGCTAATCCCTGACCTGTGGTACCAATAGAACAGGCTGAGGATGGACAGGAAGGGTTAATGGGCAAGCAGTCTGAGACATCTGCATGGTGGAAGACAGGTCTGGAATAGGTATTAAAAATAAAAAAAAGTTTATTTAGGTTGCAGCACAAACAAACTCTAAGGAACAAGCCCTGTTAGATGCAAGGATCAGAGGTTTTAATGTAGTCTTGCCCACGAGGCCCCAAGGAAGAGACGAGACGTGGAGATTCCATCTGGTGGAGAGCGCCAGCGGCAGGAAGCGCGGGATTCCGTGATCCTGGCAACTCTGCCGTGTGCTAGGCTCTGCCTCCTTTTATTAGGGTTTACAAGAGGGGCAGGCAGCTGTATGACCGGACCCGGCAGGCAGAGGCCGAGAGGCGAGGGAGACCATCATGTGATGCATGATCTCACTCGGGGCTGCTACTGCAGGAGGTAAAGCATCCACGCCTGGATCTAATCCCACACCTGGGGCGAGGAGCCCCTTGTGTCCCTTTGTCTGGGGACATCTAGTGACCGCTGGAGTCAGGCATCTCATGACCTGTGACTCATGGGGAACGGGGGTTGGGGGAGCGAGTGCGCCCAGAAGGCCGTAGCCGGCACCGGCATGCCAGGCGCTCCTTCTGTGGTTCTGCTGGGTTCGCCCATGGCTCACCCCTACCATCTCCCCCCGTTCTTGCGTATGTTTTAGGAAGGAAGCCGAATCAGTTGGGGCACCTTAGGGGATGCTTGCCTCCCCAGGAACTCTCGCCAAGCTGGTTGAGCTGTTTGTGCAACATGAGGACCTGGCTTAACTTGCGGCGTAGGGAAAAGTCAAAGGGTCTCTTTACACACATTATAAGCAAGGCTGGAGATTACATTACATAGAAAAGGCTTCAGCAATAAGGCATACAATCAAACCAATGCACCAGAATTGAACAAAGAGTACCTTAGCATCTTGCATACTCACATGCACCTTCATATGAGACTAACAAACAGCAATAAGCAAATCAATAGCGACGCATGATTATCTAAGGTCGCTTTTGATCTAAGCTTTCCCTGCTGTCCGGAGGCCAGGAGCATCCAGAGTAGTTGAGGTGGAAATGATGGACTTACGAAGGGCATCAGAGCCCGTGAACGGCCGACAGTCTTGGCGCTACAGGGGAAACAAGGTCCGGGGACTCCCTACAGGGAAGTCACGCATTTAGAGAAACATACTCCTGCCTCGAAGGGGCAGCCGGCCACAGCTCAAGCAGAGGAGGTCGAGGGAGAGGGTGAGGCGGTGGCGATGCTTCTGCCCTTCCCAGAGGCGGAGCCTGGGCAGGGAGCTGATGGTAAGGCGGGGCTGGAGACAGCAGAGAGTCCCAGTGGAAAGATGAGCCGGGATGTAAATAACAACGCCAAATAACATAACTTCTAAAATCAAGGCATGCTTTAATAACTTCAATCGCATCAAAGGTTACAGTAACAATAAACATTGCTAAACAACACAAGCTGGATGATGTACAGAAGGGAGGCAGCCCATGGCTGCATTAATTGTCCATAATGCATGGTAGAAACTCTTGCTGTTTGACTACCAAAGCTGTAGAGCAATGGTGTTAGGAGTCCATGGATTTCTCCCGAGAGTGTAGGGAGAGCTACTGATAGTCTTTAGCATTGCAAGTTCTCAGTGACTCTCACGCAGCAAGGCCTGTGAGAGAGGGCATGTTCCTGATAACAATCAGGGTGGCTGGAAACAGCCGAGGAGAGTTCCAAAAGGTTAACCTATCCCAGGGAGAATGTCTCACTGGCTGCAACTTCAGACTTCAGCCAGGGGGGGGCGTGCAGAGAGGGAGAGAGAATGGCGGCTGTAGATGAGGGAGCAGCGACACACAGCATCAAACTCTGAGCCATAGCTGGCCCAGGCTGCCAGGCTCCTCTGGGGAATTGCCCAGCCAGGGCTGCGATCTCCATGGAAGAATAGGTGGTAGCTGGGACTCCAGAGAGATCCTCCGCCTTGGCCCAGGCTGGGGAAGCAATCGCAGTTCTCCTCAATAGGGGCCAGCTTTCCTCGCCTCTGGGATTGAGTTGGCCCCATCGAAAGCTGGGAATCCTGTGTGGAAGAGAAACAAAGCAAGGCTTTTTTCCCCCCCGTGGTTTTTTTTTGCCTTTGCTGAGTTAGTATAGAGAATAGTACTTTGGATATGGTCTGCTGAGTGTGAGACCTTGATTGGGTCTATGGGGAGGGACTACTCACTTTCTTTCGTTTGTTTGGCCATTCCAGTGATCGGCTTTGCAACATTCAAGGCATTAGTGAACACACATGACACAGCAGTAAAAGGTCACACCCAGGTCCTGTAATTCCGGGTGCACTTGTTTTGCAAAAAAGCAATCCCACCACTGGCCGTCTAAAGTGTGGGTTTTTTTGAAAAAAGCAATGTAAAACAATTCACTAATTATGAACATATCTTAATAGAGTGCATCACATAGAGAGTGATATGAGAAAGAAAAAGAAGATGCAGGGAGAACAGTTCCTGGAACTGCGGTTTGCTCACACGAAAGCAACTTGAGAGGAGGAGGTTTTGCAAAAAAACCTTTATCAAAATCCTAGATTCGAGGTGGGGCGGTTAGGCCCATTTGCGAAGAGAATGCAAAAAGGCAAATGAAAAAGAAAAGGGAGTGGGGAGGGCTTGGAAGTTGGCCCCCACCTTTGCCCTCCTGTAAAGGGAGGTCCTAGCTGCTAGCCTCGGCTTCCTATCCCTCACACAGTGGAGACTGCTGTGAGATAGGGTGCAGGCTGAGAGACAGACCCCCTGGCACTGTGACTCAAGCCAAGGTGGCACTCAGCTCAGAAATGTGGGATAACGGAAGTAACTCTGGTTTCACATATAAACGGCCTGTGCTACTAATGCTGCAGATGTAGGCCCTCAGATAGACAAAGGAAAAGGTTCTCAAGGAAAAGCTGCCAAGAGAGAACTTCTTGAGGGTTTAAACTAAGATAGAGGTAGCTTGGAAGCAGACTCCACAATGGCATCCTAGGGAGCACTGTGCCCCTTAAAGGCTGATACCATAATGGGTGAAACCTTTCAAGGCATAGGCACACATAATCAAAAAAGGAGGGAGAAACTTTAAATTTAAGCACAAGAGTATAGCTTTGCAGGAGCAATGGAAAGTGCAAACTCTCTCATGAGGGGAAAACTTTAAGGGGTCTCTAAAAAAGGAGGCAAGAGCCACAGAACATACATAAGCATACATAATAACAGGAGGAGGGTTTGCAATTTTGACTCAAGATCCTTCTTCAGCAGGCATCATCCAGTGAAGGCTTAATAAAGCAAGAAACTTGAAAAGGAAGTGTGTATAGCAATTCTTCTCCTAAGCTCTGCAGGAGGTGTATCCAAATCTGAATCATTTTATTGAGCACACAGCCGAGACATATCTGGGAGGAAACAACATGAGCTGGAAACATCCGGCTTCCCTTCCCCTTTCCTGGGGCGGAGCCACGGCTCTTGCTGTGAAAGAAAGGGGTTTAGGTGAGAGTCGATGGGGAATAGTGCAGGCCTTTGTTCTCTATGAGCTTGATTCAACCGCTCATTCTGGTCTTCAGAGGCACGCACGCAGTTGGATTTTATGAAGGTGGTTACAGCTGAATTTGGGGAGCTTACTTGGTCCGGCGAGGGCGTCCCTTGCAGGCTGTGATCCTGCTCTCCTGGGTACTGGACGATTTTCCTGGTACTGGGAGCATTGAGCTTTGTATTTCTGCATGCTCAGAGACTATGAGATCTGGCTTAAACCTTGCGGCTGGAGGGGCCAAGCGGGCCTCTTCTTTGCGATCACGAACACGGGGTGTTCCACGGGAGGTGGAGTCTCAATGTGGCCGGCTGCCAGCTGTTCTCTACCAGCTGATGCATGGCGGCTAGCTTTTCTCCTTGGGTAGCTGCCACTGTTCCACCCAGATGGGGGTTTCCGTGACCCAATGCGAAGGGGAGAGCGGTGGGGCTGGCTTACTCATTTCAGTCACGGCTGCCTCGAGCCTGGCCCTGGGATCCTCCCACTCTAATCACTGGACACCCGAAAAGACGCTGCTAACTGTGAAGTGCCGCTCGAGGCCCCGGGCTTTGGGCTGCTAGTGGATGTCCCTGCTGCACGCTGCAGTGGTGCTGATCGGGTTCGGTGATCACCTGGCTCATGGCTCCTATCGGGCCGGGCAGCGGTAGCTTGTGGGACAGGAGGATCAGCTACGCCAAGCAATTCCGTGGGGCGGCTCCTGTGGGGCTTTATCCCCACCCGCCGCGCAGTGATACCCTGGGCCGTGGGAGGTCAGTGTCCCTGAACGACAGACAATCCTCGCTCAATGGTGGAGGCCTCGGGTGAGGCTAACCCGACCTTTTCGGGAGAGTGGAATCGCCATACCGGGCTAGCAGAACGAGAGCCTCACAGAGGGCGCGGGTCCGGTTCTTGGGGTCGCCTTAGCACTCTCCCCCCCTGGCCCTGGTTGGGGGGGGCCCGCCGATCTTTCCCCAGGGACCCTGCGTCCCTGGGGAGAACCTCCCCTGTCAGGGTCGTGAGGCCCCCACCGGCAGCCTACAATCCCTCCCGAAGTGTCCCCGCTGCCGCAGTTGGAAGCACTTTCGTCTTGGGGCTGTCTCCGGCGGTGGAGGTGCTGCGGCTAGGAGGTTGGCCTGATGGGCGGAAGATCCGGATATCCTGGCAAGCCTTAAGCATGTCGGCCAGCTTGGGGTTCTTCCCTACTGGATCGCTCTGGCGCACCGGGCGGAGGCGTTCTCTTTGGCAAGGCGCAGGGAGGAGCTTCGTGTTGGGCTACGCCATTGTCGACGAGCCCTTCGCAGGGCCTCCTGGAGCCTGTTCAGGAATTCAGCCGTAAGGCTCCTGAGGCCTCTGGCCGGACGTTGGAGAAACTTTGGGCTGGCTGTCCAGCATGGGCACTCTCACAAACGCCTTTGTGGCAGTCAGAGGCAACCTTAAGGGCATCTGGCCGGGCAGGACACCCGCGCTGCTTGGGAAGGGCGGTAAGCCTTCGAGCCATAGAGCTGCGCTGCATAGGCGCACAGAGGCTGCCCTCTGCTTTTGCATTGTTGGCGGTATTCGCTTTCCCAAACAACATATTGCGCAGGGTTCAAGAGCATGTGAAAAGCGGTTCTCCAGTCCGCCGGAACCATCACGTGATTCCGCACGACTGCTTCCAACATGCCTCTCACATAGGAGCTGGTGATCCCCGTCGCCCCGCATTGCCTTGGCGGAGCTCAGTGAGAACGTTATAGCCTATGGGGCGATACTGACTACTAAGCTGGATGACGCCGCCCTCCCCACGTGGTCAGTGAAGTGGGCTGGGCAGATCGCGAGAGAGGTCGGCATCGTCTTCTTCGGCCAGGGTTTCCTCTGCAGATGTCAGGGTAATAATGCTCTGCTAGAGTTTTGAAACTTCGCGCCATTACGTGCGGCATTGACGGAGGTGCGGTGGCTTCCAGAAACGGGAGGGGAAGTGGAGCAGAAGGCGGAGCGAAAGAAGGAGGCATGCAGGGCAAGAGGGCGAAGCCGGAGAGTTTGGATGAGGCAAAGAAGCAAGTGAAACAGGAGGAGGACAGGCGGCCCTGCTTAGTGGATAGAGAAAATTCCGGCTTGAAATTGTAGGTGAAAAGATCAAAAGGAGGGAGATCCATGGCAAAGCATACACCATGTACCTGCAGGCTGATGGCGACATAACACTGTCTCCATCAGCCAGTGTTTAATATCACATTCCAGGCTCTCTGTGCAGAGTGCTACGATGTTTTCCCCAGTCCTTAAGATTGAATGTCCCCTTTCTGGGTACCATGGACATTGCCTATCAATCTCCTCAGCCAGTCGCTGCCAGCTCCCTTTACGGAGACCCTGCCGCTTCGCTAGCACTTTCAGCTCGCTAATCTGCTTGTCAAAGCCGCGGCTTACAAGCGCCCATGCCACCCGGTGTGGTTCGGCCAGACGGCAGAGTGTCCTAGAACACGAATCCCTGGATGCGCTCGATCCAGCGGATGGTCTGTACCGAGGGGTGGGTCCCTGGATGCCCGATCCAGCCGGACGATCGGGTACCGAGAAGCCTTTCCAGGCGCATCGTGGCACGGCGAGGTTCAAGGATTCCTGGGTTTCGCACCAGCTTGTAGTCTTGCCCACGAGGGCCCCAAGGAAGAGACGAGACGTGGAGATTCCATCTGGTGGAGAGCGCCAGCGGCAGGAAGCGCGGGATTCCGTGATCCTGGCAACTCTGCCGTGTGCTAGGCTCTGCCTCCTTTTATTAGGGTTTACAAGAGGGGGGGCAATGTGGGCGGACCGGGAGGCAGGAGAGCGGGAGAGCGGGAGACCATCATGTGATGCATGATCTCATAGGGCTGCTACGTGCAGGAGGAAGCATCCACGTCTGGATCTAATCCACACCTGGGGGCAGGAGCCCCTTTGTCCCTTTGTCTGGGACATCTGGTGACCGTGAGTCAGGAATCTCATGACCTGTGACTCATGGGGAACGGGGGTTGGGGGAGCGAGTGCGCCCAGAAGGCCGTAGCCGGCACCGGCATGCCAGGCGCTCCTTCTATGGTTCTGCTGGGTTCGCGGGCTCACCCCTACATTTAAAGTCAGTCAAGACTACATCATTGATTATGTCATAAAAACAACACCCTTAACATGATATTACAGGTTGCACCTATGACAGATCACTACGTGGGATGCATATACATTTAGAGGTGGAGATTTAGCATTGAGGGGCATTAATCTTTACATTTAAATGAGGCAGGGGTCAGGTATTTCACTCAGATCCATCAGGCTCCCTCTTTCACAAGACCAGTCTAACTATGCCTCAGCCCTACTCACACTTATCTCCTCAAAGTAATGAAAAGAAAATAATTCTTCATTGCACTTTGCTTACCTTGGTGCTTATCATCTCTAACAACATTCCTGGAGAGAAAACACGAATGTTTTCTCTCCTGGTGGGTTTTTTCCTAGAAATCAGGGCAGCTTGAAATACTGGGTGGCTTTATACTGTTAGCTATAGTGCAATTTAGTAATCTGTAGTAAATATTAGTCTAAACTACTACAACTACTGAACCGCAGATACATTTTTCTTAAATGTGTCTACATTTATGTAAGTTGAAGACAGTTAAATGTACTCGTTGAACTCATGCTTGGTATTTCGTGTCTTCCTTTGAAGGGTCACAGAGACCATAGCATGATTCAGTAGGTAGCACAAGGGTTTGTGCTTCTGCTCAGTTCTCAGATAGAGGGAAGGGGGTTGTCATTCCTATCCCTCTCCAGTTCATCTTTCACACATCAGAGCTAACTGATCTCATGAAGCTGATTGACCAAGCTGCCACAAATCCTTACATTCCTGCCTCCCAACCATGTCTCATGAGACTGGAGAATATGGATGTTGCCTAGCAATTATAGTAGGATTCTTCCGATATCATCCCCCATAATGATAGGGCTGTGACTTCAGTGTGACAGTACTAGTGTGACTGGCTCCTACCACATCACCTCTTCTTGTCTTGTTGCTCTCCTCTAGTCTTGTTGCTTCAGCCAGTCCTGCGCATGGTTTGCTTACCTTATCTTGGGAAGAAGCTGGGGGGATGGCAGTTTTCAGAGTTGTGGGATCTATGCATGGTCAGAGTTTTGACACCATCTCAAATATAAAATATTTCATCTTTCCTCTATTGAAATTCAGCTACTTTTCTGGTGAGGGGAAGGGGATGATGAAATATTCTTTACCTGTATCTTTCACAAGCTGTAGTTGCTACTTTATTGACATCTGAGAAGTGTGTATGTTTCTACACATACTCTTGCTAATGATGAAACCTACTTACTTGCAGTTCAGTGTCTCTTTCTGAGCTGCAGAATGACCATAAGGAAGAAGATACTGTTAAAAAGAAATCATTGGAAAGACAACTGAAGTTGGTGCCTGAAGAGAATGACATGTTAAAAGAGGAAGAGCTGCTGGATGGGGACCCTGATCAGCAGACATCTAAAGGGAAGAAAACAAAAAGAACATCTAAAAAAGGTTTGTGTGGTTTGATTCTGTATTTTTTAAGCATAGATGACAGTAAGGATATGTGCATTCTACATCAGGCTATTGTCATTCAGATCACACTGTGTTTATGGAAACAGGTTCAGCATATGCACAAAGTGTGGTTTTGAACATTCCCAGCATGCTTTCAAATCCAGGTTGGCTGGTGGTATGCAAAGCTATCATATGAGCTCATCGTGGATTATTTCGATGACTTATTGGCCATCTGCATCGTGCAATCTAGGTAGAAAACAAACTGTCTTAATTCACCTAGTGAATGGGTAATTTCATCTCAACTATGTTTTAGAAGAATTTCTGAATATAGGCTAATTCATACATTATAATTAACAATAATCATCATATAATAGTTGTAAAGTGAAAGTTCATTTGAAAGGTATCTAGTAATGAGGTGGCTGAACTGGAAATGTGTAAATAACTGCTCAAGCAAGTTTCAGCATCTTCTGAGAATTGTGCCATTCTTGTGAAGAAAAGTGCAGGGGTTGTTTCATTGCCTATGAATTGGCTATCCCTTTACTGATAAAACCTTCAGTACTAGTTTATTTCATATTTGTTTTCAGTTTTGTGTTCAGTAACTTGTTTTATGCACACAAACAAATCAATGAAGTATACCAAACTTGACACTGTATGTAAAAAAATGTTCATAACATTACTGTTTTCCCAGATTAATTTTAATAAGTAACTCTCACGTGAAGCATTATTTTTTCTATTCCTAGCATTAGAAGAAAGTGTAGAAAATGCTGAAGAAAATATGCCATGTGCAGCTGCTGGAAGTGTTTCATCAGAATCAAAACCTCCTTTTGATGATAGTCTTGTTTTGGGTGTTTACATCCATCGAAGTGATCGGCTTAAAACTGATCTCATGGTATCCCATCCGATGGTTAAGATTCATGTTACCGATCAGAAAACTGGCTTGTATGTCAGGAAAGAACATAGGTAATTTATTTTATTTTTTAAAAAAATTAACTTATCCCGGCTTCATTTCTTCTTCTGTTTTCTTTTTGTTATTTCTTTATTACAATAATTCTAGTTTTTTCTTATTAATTTTTTTAAGTATTGATATAACACTTTTCTCCTCAGTGAGGACAAGGTGGCTTACAACGTTGTTTTCTCTTCAGTTTTTTTTAGAACTTGTGTATCATTGCTTAAAGTTTTATATACAGTAAGAATTTGTGCCAAAATATGATTTTCAAATTTCATAGCTTGGGTTTTGGATTTAGGATAAAAGTTGAAAAGTTTCTCATTTTTTCTGAAATTGCCAGTGATGACACCTGCTAATGAAAGTGGATTTCTCCCCAGGAGCCACTTTTTAATCCAGTAAAATTGCTGTAGGAAGGGAGCCATCACAGCCAAATAAAAGCATGAGTTTTTGAGGGGATTGCAGTGGGGAGGAGAATCAAGTTAAGACTGCCCCTCTTCCCTCTTCTATATGTCAAGGAGTGGTAAGATACAACCCAGTAGTTTCTTTGTAGTAAGGGTATTTTTCCCCAGTACCATGAATATCTACAATAAATTGTTTGTATTTTTCTTTGTTGACCATAGTCAAATAAAATAAATAAAACTGAACTGAACAGCATTTATCGTTTTTGTACAGCAGTCGAGCAGTTTCATCTTTTTATGAACAAGAGCAAGTGGAACATATTCTTCCTATCATGACCCAGCCTTATGATTTCAGACAGTTTAAATCGACACTTCCACAATGGGAGGAGCAGATCATATTCAATGAGCGTTTCAACTATTTTCTCCAAGACTGTGAAGAAAGTCCAAGCACAATACTGTTCTTTGAGGTACATGATGGATTGTTGGGGCAATAAAAGTTTGCATTTTGTTGTGTTCTCTTTAATCCTGAAAAATATTTTTTATTTGTAATTGACATTTGTGACATTGTGTACTTGAAAAGCATCACAAATACATTATTTGCATACGTATGTGATGTTGGATTGACAATATTAATATATTGTCTAAATTGGAGCCAAGCAGACTCCTGTTGCAGCAGAGCTGCTTTTCTAGGACTGGGAAATCTGTGGGAAATTTAAAGGGGCAGCTATGTGTTGCCTATCAGTCAGTGGCAGAGTCTAGTGACCTTTTCAAATTCTACTTTTCCAATTTTCATCTAACACCTTTGCAGGGGTATCTGGAAAGCAGACCAGAAGGCAACAGAGGAAGGTGTTTAATGAGAAGTGTTTTTGATCGCTGATAGATACTTTGAACCTGTCCTCTCTGCTAATTTCCCTTCAGAGAACAACTCTATCCATGACCTTCAGTACCCATTTGTTTCTTCTGACTGTGCTGTCCAAATAGTGAGATCTGAGATTCTTCAAGTACAGTAGAAATTTTGATTTCTGTATATACGAACATACAAATTCTCAGAATTCACCATGATAGAGTCCTATCAGAAGATTAGTTTGCCACATTAAATGGCTTTCTGAATTAATGTTCTTGTTTGCAAAATGTGTATATAAATTATGCAACATATTTTACGATTCCAGATCCTTGATTTTTTAAGCATGGGAGACGCCAAGGCCAACTCTAATGTTCAAATTCAGGAAAGTGGTTTCCGAAAAATCTGCTGGGCATTTCTAAAGGTATTAAGACATTTTTATTTACAACGAAATCATTTTACAAGGCATTTAAGGTAAAACCATATCAAAAGCGAGCACAGAAACAGTTCTGTATTTTAGTGGTGAAGCCAACCAAGGTGTTTCTAGTGTCCTGGACCCTGACATGGACGGCCCAGGCTAGCCTGATCTTGGCAGACTTCAAAAGTTAAGCAGGATCAACCATGGCAAGAATTTGGATGGGAGACCTACAGGAAATACTAGGGTGACTTTGCAGAGGCAGGCAATGGCACAGTTCCTCTTTAGTCTCTTGCCTTGAAACCCCTACAGGGTCTTGTTGAAGGCTTTCACGGCCGGATTCAACTGGTTCTGGTGGGTTTTCCAGGCTGTGTGGCCGTGGTCTGGTAGATCTTGTTCCTAACGTTTCACTTGCATCTGTCGCTGGCATCTTCAGAGGTGCATCACAGAGAAAAGTCTGTTATCTGGTAATTTATCTGGTTCAGCAATAAACAGACAAAGGTCTGCATTCCCTGTTCTCATAGATGAGCCAATATTTTTGTGCTAAATTGATTCTTAATGCTAGTTAACGCAACCAGTGAATTACATTATTAGTTATCAAGTGATTTGTTTGACAGTGATGTGGTGGGAACATATTCTTGTGGATGAAATATAAATATATTTGCTATATTTTATCATTCAGTCAGCTGACTATAATGTTATGAATGTTGCACAGTCACGATGTTTTGCCTTTAGGTATTAAGCATGCCAATGTAGTCAATAACTTTGAGTTAGAATTTTTTTTACTTCAAAGACTGTACCTTTTCAGCTTGTAGGCACAAATGGAGTTCTGAATGTTGATGGGAAACTACGCCTTCAGCTTTATTGTCCTCCTGCAAGGTCCAGACCGCAACTGAATGTAGTAGAAGTTTTTGACTGGTGGGAAAGGTATCCCAGAAACCGTTATCCTTCAACATTGTATGTGACTGTAAAGGGCATTAAACTTCCAGATCATGTAAGTGAAGTTTCATATGTATGAACAAAAATTCACCAAAGATTTTTGTGTGTATATGGAATTGGGAAAATTCTTTGTCTTTGTAACTATCAGTAGTAAAGAAACAACAACTGCAAGGCTTCATTACAGATTTAAAATTTTCTGGTACTTTGAATATTTTTTTTTATTTTTACAATATTCAGCATAATTGTATAGAAGATCAAGGCAGCAGAAAAGGATTTTCAGTGTCTTCATTCTCCTTTGTACATAGGAGGTGTGTTACTGAAATTAACTAGTTTGCAGTAGAAATCCATCAAAGGAGAATGTACATATAGCATGTTATTTTTTGTTTTAATTCACGTGACAGTTGATTTTGCAGCTGAATCTGGTTTTGCTCTGGACAGCTCTTTGGAGCAAAACTGAAGGGAAATCTGTACTTTTTGAGCCTTGTTGATTCTACTTTTTCTCTGTTCCCTCCTCCCACCCCCTCCCAAATATCTGGAAAACCATGAATGCTGAGAAGTTTTTTTCCCCTTTAGGTATGCACATCTTTTTTTTAAAAAATAAATAATTTGTGCATATCTGTGACCGCAGTAAAATGGTTATTTCCATGACTGCCCGTTTCAAAACTCCTTTGTGTGCTGAAAAGCATTTTTAATTAAAAAATATTTTGGCACTCAAAGGACTAATATTGAATGGCTAATTTTGAAATGATTCTTTTTATTTTGGTGGTGATATTTATGTTGCCCTACAGAGGCATTTCTCCGAAGTCCCCCAGTTTTTGAGATCATGGAGGCAGAACATTTACCACAATGCAGTGACGCTTCTAGACAATGAAGGAGGGCTTCCCACGAATCAGAAAGATGCGTACGTAAATTATATCATGTCAGCAGGAGTATTTGTAGTCTGGTCTTAATATAGGTTTGTGGCTTCACCTTTTCCTTCAGGCATTCTGAGCCAAGTTATACCTCTGTGTGAACGCCTGAAACCTGAAGGAAAACAGAAACTCACCTGGCAGAGATGCTCCCAAGATTCTCCTCATATGCTACATAGAATTTTTATATGACTGAACATAACTGAATTAAGCTGGAATAAGCTTGCTCTGGCAGGAAGACCCTCTTTAGTGAGGCAACCCAGGGCTTTTGCAGTAGAATCTGTTTGGACATTTCAAACTGCAAGCAATCAAGTGTTGTGATGTGATGAAATTATGTAAATGCACAAGTAAACCAGTCCTGTGAATGGCATGGAGTGGATTGGGTCATTGATCCATTTACAATTAAGTTACTGTTAACGTAATTTTTTCTGGCACCAGTTTTCATTTTCATGTTGACCTGTACTGCATCCACAGTTTTATTTATTTATTTATTTATTTATTTATTTATTAAACTTTTATACCGCCCCATCCTCTAGGGGCTCTGGGCGGTGAACAGCATAAAACATGGTAAAACAAGTCACTAAAATCTTTAAAACAGCGGTAACAAACATTAATAGTAATCCATAGAATAGCTTAAAACTCATAAAACAGCAAAAAACCATAATACATAATAAAAGGCGTCCGACCCCAATTTAAAACCTACCCTATGGGGGGGGGATGGCTGGAACCCCTCAATATGAGGGGACCTGATGCTTAACTACCCTAGGGAGGCAGGAGCAGTAAGGGAGCACCATGTCAGCAACTGGACACTCCAAGGCCCGGTGGAACAACTTTACAGTCTTACAGGCCCCTCGCGGGAGACTCACCCAGGTCCCGCTTGGAGACCCGTGACAACTGGAGGAAGGGTGTTCCCACCAGGCGGGGAGCCAGTGCCGTAAAGGAGTCCCTGGCCAGCGTGGAGGTCAGCCGCATCATAGAGGGGCAGGGGGCCACCAGTAAGATTGGCCTCTGCCCAGGCGCAGAGGCCGAGTTAGAACATATGGGGTGATCACGGTCCCGAGAAGGTGCACGAGGGTCCCAGGCCACGCAAGTAGCCTTAAAGGTCAAAACCCACACCTTGAAAGATGATTGAGATTCAACCCGGAGGCCAATGCAGCTGTGTAAGCACAGGCTGTGGATATTGTTGTGTGTTCTCTGAAAGCGCCTCCTGTGAGCTGAAGCGTGCTGCAGCATGTTGGACCAGTTTAACACTTCCCGAGATCAAGCGCCAAAGGAAGAGCCGGCGTACAGCGAGTTACAATAGTCCAGCCTGGAGGGTTGACCGTTGCATGTGGATCACAGTGGCCAAAGATCCGCCTGGGAGGAGGAAGGGGAGCCAACCGCCCGGGGCCTGTGCCGAAGATGGAAAAAAAAAAAAAAAAAATGCAGTCCGGGTTGCTTATGGGCCACCTGGGTCTCCATTGACGGTAGAGAGCGAATCCAGGTGGACCCCCAGACTGCACTAAACAGAGGGGGTCGAGCGACCAATGAGGCCCCCCTACCACACCGGCGGCTGGAAATCCCCTAACCTCTCACCCCTCGCGGTCTAGCCAGAAGGGATTTCCGTCTTCGATGGATTCAGTTGCAACCTGCTCTGCTGCAACCAACCAGCTACCGCCTCCAAACAATGCTGGAGAGCCGCGGGGGCGACAACGGCTCCCCTCCATCAACAGAGATATGAGGCTGAGTTGATCAATGTCCCAGCATATTGATGACGCAGATCAGCCCAAAGCTCCGCACCAAGCCTGAGCAGAAGTGGTAGCATATAGAGTGTTAAAATAATGGCCCGGGGATAGCTTAGCGCTCCCTGCGGTTACTCACACTGAAGCGGGCACCTCCGGGAGAGCTTCATCCCTGCACCACACTTGCTGACTCCGGTCCGGAGAAGCGAGGCAATCCCACTGAAAGGACAGTGCCCCGTACCCCGGAAGCGGCGGTTGAAGCGGTTGCCAGGTCAAAAGGTCGAAGTGTGCGACCATATCAAGCGCTTCGCTTGGTAAAGATCTAAGCGCAAAACCAGCAGCGCCCGATCCGCCCCGGTCGAGAGTTGCATCACGGGCTGATGTCTGTGATGGCCGAGAAGAAGCGGTCTCCGTCCCATGCCCAGCACTGGAAGCGGACTGGAAGAGTTCGAAAGCGGTCGTCATCCAGGAAACCCTGAGAGACTGCTCCAACACCCACTCTCTCAGCAATTACCTTCCCCAGAAGCGAAAGATTCGAGGCCGGAGGCGGTAATGGCCAGATCATCCTGGATCTAACGATGGTCTTTTCAAGAGTGGGGCGGACCACTGCCTCCTTCCAACCCATCGGGAAGACCCCTTACGCTCAAGGGAGCCATTATTGATGATGTTCAACAGATGGGGTCGTAGCTCCGCCCGGCACAGCTTTTATAAGCCAGGAGGGGCCGCCGGATCCAGAAGGACAGGTAGTAGGTCTAACAGCAGCCAAGGCCCACCTGTCAACAGGCGGCTTCGGAGCAGGGGAGGAACTGTGGCCAAACTTGGGCCACGAAGGCGGCAAGGGAGCCTCCAGTTCACTAATTGTAGATAGCGTGGGGCGGGAAGGTCGGCGGCTGCGTGACTTTATCTGCAAAAAAAAGCTCATGAATGCCCTCACAGCTAATAGCCAATGTCGATGATTTGTAGACCCTTCCGATAAAGGAGGTCAAAGGAACTGAATTATACCGAAATAATTGCCCGGGCGGGGAGCTAGCAGGCGCCAAGAGAGGAGGAGAAAAGCCCTCTTCGTACCTCGCTTCGTTTGCGCATCTCATAGGCCTTCATAAAGCGTCCTATAAGATGTTGTGCGCAGCTCCGTGTGAATTTCACGCCACACTTTCGCTCCTAGTGCGTCTAAAGCATCCGTTTCATATAGTAAAACAGCTCCTACGGTATACCAAGGAGCCTGCCGAACCCGTTTCCGCGAGGCCCGAAGGGCCTTGGGGAGCAACAATCTCCGATGGCATCGAGCGGGAGTTCCAGTCCTCCACCTGCTCATCGAGTGTTGCCCGAAGCGGAGTTCAGGGTCCCGCAGAGCATTCAGAAATGTCCAATCGGATCCACATAAGTCTCAGCGGAAGTGCGGGCATAAATCAACCCCATACGCCACAAACCCGGGTTTTGGCGTGGCTTAGGGCCATCCGAACCTTCAAAGCGTAATGGTCCGAACCATGGCATTCTATCCGTGAGAGGATATGACCATATTAACCCCCAAACCAAAGACCAAATCCAGCGTGTGGCGGCCTCATGGAGGTGGGGCCAGGAGACTTACCAAGGAGAGGCCTAGGTGATGCAGCCATGGATGACTTACCAAGGTTCGCAGCCACTGTACATGGCCCGGTGTCGGCATGGACATTAAGAGTCCCCAGAACAATAAGACTTCAGGAGGAACCGCAATGCCCAGGTGCCGCCACCACACTCCAGCAACGCACCAGCAGGCTGTCCCCTGGTGCGCTAGGCGACCGGTACACCAGGAGGACCGCCATCCCTCTCCACGGCCAACCACTCTAAGGCTGACCACACTCCCATGCGACCGGCAATCTCTGGGATGGGGAGACGCCCTGAAAGGGAATGGAATCACAGGATGAACTGTCGCCACACCTCCCCGGCCCATGTGTGCGTGTAGCTGGGTGGAGAACGCATGAACCCGAGGGTGAAGCGTGACTTCGCCCTAAGAGCGGCGCTTTCACCCCCTCCGCACACCAGGTTTCCCGGTGATACAAGCCAGGTCCATCTGTTGAGCTTGAGATAATCTCGGAGACACAGCGGTTTTATTGTTGATGGACCTGGCATTGATCAGCACCAGCGACGAAGCAGAAGTAACCCTGAACTCTGCCACGTGCGATCTCTTGGGATAAGATTCCCCTAGGAGGTCAGAAGGCGAGCGAGCATGACCGTATCTTGTTAGGTCTTCTATCATATGGCCGCCCGCCCTACAGCTATATATCTACCCGTCCCATCAATACCGGGATCCCCTGCCCCAAAAGTAGGGTTGCCCCACATTGTTCAGCCCAGCTCTCCCCAAAACCTATAGCCTCGCCATTAAACTACTACCACACCAAGCAGGCAGACCAACAGGAGGGTCTGTCCCAGGCAGGGCTGAGCGGGCTTGGCTGCCTTGGGCTGCTGGGTTGGAACTCCTGGGCTGCCAACTGGGCCCACACCTGCAGGTGTTCCGAAATGGGGTGGGTGGGGAAGGACTCCTCACTCCTTCCCAGTGGCAGCGAAGCGGCAGCTCACCAGGTGGGACTTCTACTTGGCAGGCAGGCAGGCAGGCAGACCAACAGGAGGGTCTGTCCCAGGCAGGGCTGAGCAGGCTGGCTGCCTTGGGCTGCTGGTGGAACTCCTGTTGTAGCTGCCAGGCCCCACCCCCTGCAGGTGTTCCCAATGGGGTGGGTGGGGAAGGACTCTCACTCCTTCCCAGTGGCAGCAGGCGGCAGCTCACCCGGTGGACTTCTGCTTGGCAGGCAGGCAGGCAGGCAGACCAACAGGAGGGTCTGTCCCAGGCAGGGCTGAGCAGGCTGGCTCAGGCAGGGCTGAGCAGGAAAATATTTTATGGAATATTTTCCATCTATGAAGATGTATTTCTTTAGTACATATTTTATCTGTTTATAGGTAGATCCTTCTTTTCGTTCTATGATGGCTATTCAGCAGGAATATCATTCTCCATCCTTCTTGGACCTGCATAGTGAAGCATGTAAAATAGCTGATGATTCTGGGCAACAAGTCAAAAGAGAAGAACCATTTAAATGGTCCAGACTTCCAGGACAAGTGAGAATTTGTACACTTTTATCATATGTATAAATGTTTGTGCATATATATATATATGAATTGTTACAGGTTTGCCAGAAATATAGGGGAACAGAAGATAGACTTGACCAAAAAGTTCATGAAGAATGTTGCAGCACCCAGAGTTGCAGCACCCAGAGTAGGCCAAGAAGGGAAATTTAGAGACTCAGCACAGAATAAGCAAAAAAGAACAGTAAGAAGAGTACAAAGTGGCAATGATTATATGGCCTTGTGTAGATTAGAAGCTATCTAACCCATTATCAATAAATACGATGTATTGAGACCCAGGTGCAGAAGCCTCTGATCATAGCAAGAAACCCCAGATGTGAAGATGTAGGTCAAGGTTGGGATTATTGGTTGGAGGCCAGAAGAGATTTATATGTATGAAAAATTGTCCTAATTATTTTTTAATAGTCCTTGTATAAGATAGTTTAAACTTTTTAAAAGTTTATGGTTTAACTGGTATTTTAAAATGTTTATTTTACTGATCATAATTTAATGTGATTGTTTTATTGGTTGTACACCCCCCAGAGCCCTTTGGGGATGGGGCGATATATTAAATCTGACATATAAATAAATAAAAGAGCAAGAAGAAGAGTTTGGATTTATATCCCCTCTTTCTCTCCTGTAGGAGACTCAAAGGGGCTTACAATCTCCTTTCCCTCCCCCTCCCCCACAGCAAACACCCTGTGAGGTGGGTGGGGCTGAGAGAGCTCAGAAGAACTGTGACTAGCCCAAGGTTACCCAGCTGGCATGTGTTGGAGTGTACAGGCTAATCTGAATTCCCCAGATAAGCCTCCGCAGCTCAAGCGGCAGAGCGGGGAATCAAATCCAGTTCCTCCAGATTAGAGTACACCTGCTTTTAACCACTATGCCACTGCTGCCTCTGCTGGGACACTTGAAAAGGAACATACGCACTTGTTAATGATAGATAACCTTGTGCGGTGTTCAAAGTTATGAGATAATCAGTTAGCCAAGAGTGTGTACCCTTATACAGTGGGACACTTAACTATTGTTAGGAGATGATTTTAAAATCCTTCAGATGTGGTATTTTAATGATTAAGAGCTTTTTCTCAGGGGGGGCTCCTTCCCTGTTTACCTTTGGAGTAACTCATATAATAATTAAAGGGCAACTATATGTGTATCTAGGGAATATTTAAAGACAGATGTCGTCAGGGGTCCTCTTGTGCCTGGAAATGAGTATCCATTCAGCAGGGCTACTATATTGGGTTGAGGACACATTCTTCTTTGGCTGTGGAGCTGAAAATGTGCTTCTATGGAAAGCAAGCTGAGAGCATGAGGAAAAAAAGAAAGAAAATTCCTGGAAGTCCCTTGTAGTAGACCTGGTTATTGCCAGAGAATGGGCTTCTCAGCTCCAACACCAGCATCACTCTTTAGGTTGGCACACGGGCAGGGATACCTGTGAATAAGCACTCCCCCTGCTATGCCAGGGCGGTATGGTAACAGTCTCATTGATTTGCATTGTGTAATCCACCTTGAGTCTCCATGAGAAACGACTACAAATAGTTAAATTATTTAGAATCAAGGCTAGTATTAGAATAAATATGAATTCAGCAGTGAAACATGTGCAGTCAATAAAGAAAATTGCTTGATAGCAACTAAAATAATTAAAAAACCAAGGCAGCAGAATGTCCAGAATGGTCCCTAGTCCATTGCAGCCACTTGTGTTACAGTCCGCTCCACGTTTTACTTTAGAAGCTAGCCTTCAGCTTGCTAATAAACTCCTCTCTCCCTTCCTATGAATATTTTCATATATGGAGAAAGATATGGGCAATTCAGATTAACTTGTACTGTGGAATATGTCTTGTAGGGTTCTTGTTATTTTTTACCATTGGTAGAGTGAGGGTGGGAGAAGAAACATGCAGATCTGAGATCTGTACCCAGGTGGTCCTGTTTCATCTCAGTAGAATCCCAAAGATAAAGAACCATGTGACCTGGCACACTATTTTTTTTACATTTGTTTGATAGTTTATAATGTATGTTGTGCAAATAATGATTTTATTTGGTAATGCAGGTTTGTCGAATACCAAACAAGCATCTGTTTTCTCTGCGGGCAGGAGATACAGGATGCTTTTGTATTCGCTTCTCTGAGGATGGCCGAAGATTAGCAGCAGCTTGTGCAGGAAAAGATGGGTATCCTATTATTTGTAAGTTTGTGAAACATGGACATTTTGGGTTTAGGGTGGAGTCACAAAGGAAACATTTTACCTCCAGGATTTTGTTGTGGTGGTTTGTTTTCCTGCTTTGAAAAACTTGCATTAAGACATGCATTCTTCTGTGCTGAGTTGATCGACAGGATCCAGACAGCCATGCATATAACTGTGCATGCGCGTGGGGTTCTCCACTGTTTCCCTTCTTGCTACATGCCCTTGAGCCACATGAAAGTGCCCCTTTCTAATCTGAGGCACTCTCTGGAGTGCCTCAGATGCAGTGTCATGCATGGGGTTGCAGCCAGACGGGAATTGGTAACTTCTCTCCCCAGTGTGTTAGCTGAAGTATCTTCTGCTCACTCATGAGGCTGTTTGGATCTGGACATTTGCAAGACTTAATCATTATTTTCTGTAACTATTTGTTGGGAAAAGCTTTTAAGATTGAGTAGCTGCACTGAAGTCAGTGAGCCTAAGGCTTTTTATCTGAGGCCCTCCCTGCTCAATCTCCCTCTTTTTCCAGAGATGGAAAGGATGGTCCTGGACAATAGGGTCTTTCTGTTGTGGTACCTCCATCCTGGAATGCTCTCACCTTGGAGGTTCACCTTGTGCTGGATTTCCAGTACTTGGTGAAGATTGATTTATTCTCCCATGCTTTAAAGTGAGATGTGCTCTGCTGCTTTGTGTCAGTATTCTCCTCCCTCTTGTGTGATTATTGGGAACTTTTGATTTTTTTTAAATTTCTGCTTTGTAATTTTTGGATTTTGTTCTTTTAATACTAAGTGATGTTAGATTTTCAGAGAGAACAATTTGCTTCCAAATTAAGAATAAATGGAGAAAGTTGAAATCACACGCAAACACAGGTAGTTTTCTTCCTGCTTGACTGATATACTTTTTTTTGTGGCTGCTGTTGTCACCATAAAAAATAACATACTCAGATATTTGATCAAAGATTGTTTTGACTATGAGGCCACCCTGCAGAGGAATATTTGGCAGCTAAGGCTCCTTCATATCGTAAGGGAGTTTGGCTGAGGATAAGAGGTACATGATCTCTTCTCACAATGCCAAATTTCGACTGATCTTTTCCCTTCACCAATGTCCTGAAATTGTTAAATGTCTAGTGTTTTATGTCATATGGGAAGTGAAACAACCCTATCCTAGACAGCTTACGGTCTGAGCTAGATGAACTTCAAGCATTAACATTTACTTACCTCAAGTGACTACCTACCAGATCTTGTGTTCTGAAGACTCAGAGCTTCTGGAATTCAACTGCTATATAGGCAATGATTTGACAATATCTAGCTTCATCATTTTAATTACTGGAAATATCAACTGTATCAGTTTGTATACCATGAAGCGTTTGATTTTGTTAGAAATATACTCTTCAAATTCTTGATGAAAGCAAATACTTTGCACCCATGAGTCTACATAATCTGACTCCCTAACTTTGCACATCTCCAACTGTGCACCCCATCCCCTCCCCATCCCCCCACCAACTTGGGTCAGAAGAGGGTAGATTGAACTTTTAGGCAAGGATCACCCTAAATAATGTGCCACTATAGATATCTGGTTTTAATGTTAAATCATTTTCTATTATTAATGCTGTATTTTTAATTCTCTTGTAAGCCCCCCTGAGCCCAACCTTGGCCAGGATTGGGCGGGGTATAAATAAAATAGAATACATAAAATACATACAAAAAATAAAAATTATTTAATATTAATAATTGCACATTTGTACATATACCTCAATTTTTTTCTTTCTTGTGCTTTGATTAGTGTATGAAATTCCTTCAGGACAACACTTGAGGGAATTTTATGGGCATTTGAACATTGTGTATGATCTCTGCTGGTCAAAAGATAATCAGCATCTCCTTACTGCATCCTCAGATGGCACTGCAAGGTCAGTATAAACTGAGTTTGGCATTTAAATGTTTATATAAGCTAAACATTTGTTGCCTTTTTGTTCTTGTTGCGTTGGATAATTTAGCCACATGTTTTAGTAGTATTTGCTTTGTTTTTATGTGCTGTCTTGAAGATTAAGGCAGAACTATAGCCTTTGAAGACTGAATAAGAATGAGATAATAGCTACCGCAAAATGCTAAGGAAGGGAAAGAACTTGACCATAAGAATGTACTTTAATATATTGTTCCTATCCCTTAATATGATTTAAAAGTGCAAGGTATTTATCACACCTAAGGCTGGGAAAAATCCCAAAATCTAGTCCATTTGTGTGAGTTCTAAATGCAAGAGACGGAGTGGGAATATATGAAAAGGTATTTCCTACAACTTTTGATATCTTGGAATCAGTGGTGGGATTCAAATAATTTAACAACCAGTTCCGGTGGTGGGGTTCAAATAATTTAACAATTGGTTGTATACAAGCACCATTTTAACAACTGGTTCTGCCGAAGTGGTGCGAACCTGCTGAATCCCACCGCTGCTTGGAATGTTCCGTAACAAGCTGGTGCAGTTTGCACCCTATCCTGGCTGGAGTTCTTGATTGATGCTATGTTTCAGAGTTTGGTTGAGGAGAATCAAGTCCTGTATTAAAGAGGAATACATTTTCCTTTCATGATCCCTCACATATATGAACAACCAATGTGAAGAATATGGGGCTTTCTTATGAATATTGTAGTTACCATGAAGTGACCACTTAGGGTGTTTATCCCTGAATATAGCCAATATAGTTTTAGCCTGTCACTCAGAAAGAAGCTCTTTCCCCCAATACCCGGCAGGTTTGTTGCAGCCCTTTATTGGAAGTGAATCTGTCCACTTGGAAGAACATTTCAAATAGTGGGCCAGGATCTACTTTTGAATGTGCTACTTCTCATGGCATGGTGGGGTGTTTAGAAGTAATGCTGCTGCTCTTTGTGCATTTAAATTTCATATTTGCATAGAGCAACAACAGTCTGTTCCAGGTGGAGGAGAAATAAAAAGGGGATAATGTGTCCCTTCTGTTGTGAAAGGTACAAACATAGCTTGAGAGCATAAAGGGTTTATGGAACTGTGTACACCCACTTTAAAACAATTTATATGCATATTTAAAAATATTAATCTAGCATAATGTATCTTCACAAGCATTTTTTGCCCAGCCTCATCCCATCCTCACCATAACTGTGTCCTGAAAAGCCTACACACCATTTTAAGTTCTTATAACATTTGTCATAATTGTTGGGCTAGAACCTGCTGCCTGTCAGAATGATATCAAAACAATTAAACAAATTAAAACTTTTTTAATGAAATGTAACAGTCGGAATTTTAAACTAGTGTGCAGAATGGTGGTGCTGTCAATTGAGGCTCAGATATCCCTGCTGACATGAGTTCTGTTCTGGTTGAAGGAAAGAGTGAATTAGAAGAATTAGAAGAAATTAGAATTAGAACTAAAACTAAAACTAGAATTAGAAGAAAAACTAGTGGTTACCAAGAGTTTTCATTTCCTGTAGCATATGGAATATGAATGGGAAAGCTCAAGTAGCATGTGGAATTAGTAATAATGTAAAATTCTGGACTAGAACCACACACCCTTCTCTAGTCGTCCTTGCTCCCTGATTGGTTTGTCAATATGCAGTTAAAATAAGTAAGAACATATGAAGTTGTAAAGTTCCATTGGTCTATCTAGGCCCATTCTCTAAGGAAGGTCTTCCCGGGCATCTGCAACTAAACATTCTTTATGTGGAGATGCAAGCTCTCTCTCATAATTGAAGCCTGCTTGGGTAGCTTTGGACAAGTTACTATCTCTTCATCTTATATTCCTCGTGCCAAGAATAAAATAGAGTAGCTCTATGGACACAGCCCAAAGCTACTTGGAAGAAGGGTAGGATTCTCTTTCTTGGCATTCATAGAAATATGTGCCATGCAATCTCCCTCAGAATTATTTTATCACTGCTGATATGTTTGCATAAATATTACAATGTTAATACCCTGTGCTTCTTGGGAAACTAGGCTGACAAAATGTGTAGGCATGTCTCTAGTCTTTCACTGGAATATTTAATCAGAGGTTCTTTTTAGATGAAAATCACAGATCCTCCATGATTAAGTGTTTCTATGTATTTTTAGCATCTGACAACAAGGTCAGCAAGGAGAACTCTACAAGAAGTTTTATCAGGTGCCAGAAAACTTGTGCTTCTGTATGGCCTGCAAACTACATGGAAGCCTTTTCTTCATCTGTATCTTGGGAACTCCTTTCTGTCTTATACTGTCAAATCCCAGGAAACACAAAGTATTTCACCTAGAAAACAATCCCAACAAGAAATTGTCCAATACACAATCCATAAAATGAAAGGAATTTCTTTTTTAAAAAACTGCCATTCATAGCAATGGTGCTTGAGCAAGAGAATTTCCAACCTCTGTCTGCACCTGGAGATGAGTTGTGCTGTCCAAAACCATTGCTAACACATTAATTTAGCCATGGTGTCATCCTGAATCTAGTTACTGGCACATATTGTAACCTGTAAAATGTCCTGCAGGCTAAATTTGTGTCATTCTTTCTAGATTTTGATACTACATAACTCCCAGTCGGAACACATGTGACATATCACATAATGATTGCATTTCCCAAATTTTGTTTCCTTCTAGAATGTGGAAAATTGAAGCCCAGGCTACATCTGCTGTGAAGGTTTTACCTCATCCATCATTTGTCTACACAGCTAAGTTCCACCCAGTAGCTGACTATGTTGTTGTGACAGGATGTTATGACTCTATGATTAGGGTTTGGAATGCAAAAGTGAATGAAATTCATGGTCAGCTTCTGCAAGAATTTGATGGCCACAGAAGTTTTATCAATACATTGTGTTTTGATAAAGAAGGTAGGTGTCATGGATGACATTTTCTCATGCATCTTTGCAGTGAAATTGGCTTGTGTAATCTATGGCCCTTTCCACACGGGCCATTTACAGCGGCCCAGGGATGGCAAAAACGCTGTCCCTGGGAAGCTGTTCGTACAGGCAGCGCAGCAGCGCCGTCCTGTGTGGCCCCGAGCGGCGTGAAGGTGCCACTTTCCACCTCCCTTCCGGAGGGAGGTTTTTGGAAGGCGCCGCTTTCCCGCCCCCCCCCCTCACCTCGTCCTCCAGCGTCAGTCTGGAGGGCTGCTGAGACCCACCCATGCTGCCCTCTGACCCCTGGAGGTCGGAGGGCAGCATGGGTGGGTCCCTGCAGCCCTCCAGACCGACGCTGGAGGACGAGGTGAGTTGGGGGGACACAGAAGAGGCGGCTCTGTGTGGAGCCGGCTCTTCTGTGGTGGCATCTGCGGGGGCCGCTCGCACGCTCCCGTGCAAACAACCCCCTCCCCTCCACCGGCATAATTTCTTGTCTCTTGTATGTCAGATAGAGATAGTGAAGATGAGAGGCCTAATAGTTTTGTTCACCATCCTTTTATTGAGAAATACCTTATAATTTAAAACTATCATAAAAAGTCTTTGTGTTTTAGTAGATGTAATTAAGTCTGGAGGGAAAATTATGTGGCCCATTAGATCATGCCTCACGAATCTTAGCCATTAACCGTTAATGGTCCACCCAACCTGGTTGTGGTCCACCCAACCTGGGGGGAGTGGGGAGCGTGTGGGAATTGTTTATTTAAAGCATATTCCACCATTTCACAGACCCTGCTTGTGTCTCACAACAGAAAATATAAAATTATCAAGCAGAACTCATTAAAATTAGCAATCATTAAAAACTAGACAAAAAAACCTAGAAGCAAGTAAAGCATACAACAGCCTAGAGCAGGGGGGCTCAACATTTGAGTCTTTGGTACCTTTGGTGTTTTGAGAGGATGAACGCAAGCCCAGAATGTCTGCTTCGTGAGGTGGGGTGAAATGGAATACCATACACCTCCTGGGAAGAAGGGGGAATGAAATCACATGCTGAATGGAGAAAATCTAGATGTTTGCTAGTCTTACTGATCTTACAGTGGAAAACACTTTCATTTGAGAGAGAGCAGCCAATAGCAAGTCCAGCCTTATAGTGGTCCTGCCCAGTTTCTTAAAACCTCTGTGGACACCAAAAGAAGTGCTAGTTGGCACCATAGTGCCTGCAGGCCCCCTGTTGAGGATCCCTGTCTTACAGCATAAAATATTTGGCAGGCTAAATGATTCTCTAACCATCCTCAGAAGCGGATTATAAAACCAAGTAAAAAAGATCAGACCACAAGTTAAAAGTGTGTTTTTTTTAAAAAAAGTTTTGGTCTGGCACTTAAAAGAGAGTAGGGAGGTACCAGGTGAGCCTTAAGGGGAAGGACATTCCACAGTTGAGGTGCCACTACTGAAAAAAGCACTACCTCTGGTCAGTAGCTGCCTCACCTCTGCAGACTGGGGAATAGAGAGCAGAGTTTGTGAGAAGACTTTTGGTGGGCTTAATTAGTACAGCAGAAGGTGGTCCTTGAAGTATCATGGCTGTAGATCATTTAGGGGCTTATAAGAAGCAGTGTTTTGTATTATGCTTGGAAACAGATGGGCCATATCCCCAGCGATATGATTCAGATTGTGCTTTACTCAGAAAATGCAATATTCTTGCCACAGTTTTAGAAAATATGTGCATTAGAAATAGGAGACAAGTACATGTTTAATTGCTCAAAATGACTATGCTGGAAAGCACTGACAAGACTTGAAACTAGACAGAAGATAAGATGTTATCAGTTTAGTACTAAGCAGAATTCTTTTAAGCCCATTGACTTTAGTGAAGTTAGACATATGTAATTGCTTAAGTATTGCATTACTGGTGCGCACAAACAGCTTTGGGAATTGTTAGAGTAAAGGTATTAGCTAAAAGTGTGAGACTTAAGATTGATTATACTTACTATATTTTCCCCAGTCACATTGATGTTCTCCTCCAGTAAATAAGTAAATAGCATACGTGTGGGAGAAAGCAATTTGCAAATTTGCTGCTACAAATATTGAAGTAGCATTTGCATACCCTTTGCAAGTGTAAGTGCTTTGTGCAATTTGAAGCAATCCTCTTTGAAAGTATTCAGTGAAGAGTGAAAAGAGCCAAGGAATGCTAAGGAATGTACCTCTGGAGAAATTTAGGAGAACTAAAGACATGAAGAAGAATTGCCACAGAAGCCATGCTATGTTTCTGCTCACTGTTGACACGTTTCTATTCATTGTGATGCTTGAATACAGCTAATACCAAAATTACTATTTCAACATACTAAATTCACTAATTATTATTTTCTAGGACTTCACATGTTCTCTGGAGATAGTACAGGGCTAATAATCATCTGGAATACTGTTGTGAAAGGAAGTTCTCAATCATTGATTCAACATTGGGGGATTGATAAGGTATATGTATGTTGTTTTAAGTACCATCAAGTTGCTTCCAATCTATGGTGATTCTATGAATTAATGACCACCAATATATCCTACCCTTAATAGCCTTGCTCAGGTCTTGCAGACTAAAAGCCACAGCTACTTTTATAGTCAATCCATCTCATGTTGGTCTTTCTGTTTTCTCAGCTTTATTGTCTTTTCCAGTGGCTCTTAAGAACATAAGAAAGAGCTTCCTGGATCAGACCAGAGTCTGATCCAGCAGGGGAGCTCACATGCAGGATGTGAAAGCAATGGCCTTCTGCTGCTGCTGCTCCCGAGCACCTGGTCTGCTAAGGCATTTGCAATCCCAGATCAAGGAGGATCAAGATTGGTAGCCATAGATCGATTTCTCTTCTATAAATCTGTCCAAGCCCCTTTTAAAGCTATCCAGGTTAGTGGCCATCACCACCTCCTGTGGCAGCATATTCCAAACACCAATCACACGTTGCGTGAAGAAGTGTTTCCTTTTATTAGTCCTAATTCTTCCCCCCAGCATTTTCAATGAATGCCCCCTGGTTCTAGTATTGTGAGAAAGAGAGAAAAATTTCTCTCTGTCGAAATTTTCTACCCCATGCATAATTTTGTAGACTTCAATCATATCCCCCTCAGACATCTCCTCTCCAAACTAAAGAGTCCCAAACACTGCTGCCTCTCCTCATAGGGAAGGTCCCTTAATCATCCTCGTTGCCCTTCTCTGCCCTTTTTCTATTATCTTCGATATCCTTTTTGAGATGTGGCGACCAGAACTGAACACAGAACTCCAAGTGCGGTCACACCACCGTTTTATATAGGGGCATAACAATTTTTGTCAAGGCAGACCTTTGTCCATTTATTGCTGAACCAGATAAATGATAAATAGATCCTCTGTTGATCACACATAAGAAAGCCTGCTGGTTCAGACCAGAGTCCATCTAGTCCAGCATTCTGCTACTCACAGTGGTCCACCAGATACCTTCGGAAGCTCACATGCAGGATGTGAAAGCAATGGCCTTCTGCTGCTGCTCCCGAGCACCTGGTCTGCTAAGGCATTTGCAATCTCAGATCAAGGAGGATCAAGATTGGTAGCCATAGATCGATTTCTCCTCCATAAATCTGTCCAAGCTCCTTTTAAAGCTATCCAGGTTAGTGGCCATCACCACCTTTTTGAGATGTGGCAACCAGAACTGAACATAGTACTCCAAGTGTGGTTGCACCACTGCTTCATATAAGGGCATGACAGTCTTTGCAGTTTTATTATCAATTCCTTTCCTAATTATCCCCAGCATAGAGTTTGCCTTTTTCACAGCTGCCATGCATTGAGTTGACATTCAAATCCCTTTCCTGGTCTGTGATTGATAGCACTGACCCCTGTAGCGTGTATGTGACGTTTGGATTTTTTTGCCCCTATGTGCATCACTTTACATTTTGTTACATTGAACTGCATTTGCCATTTCTTAGCCCACTCGCCTAATTTATAAAGGTCCACTTGGAGCTTTTTGCAATCCTTTGCAGTTCTCACCACCCTACATAATTTGGTATCATCCACAAACTTGGCCACCATGCTACCCACCCCTACTTCCAGGTTACATATGAATAGGTTAAAGAGCACTGGTCCCAAAATGGATCCTGGGGGGACACCACTCCCTACATCTCTCCATGGTGAGAACTTCCCATTTACACCCACCCTTTGCTTCCTGTTTCTCCACCAGTTTTAATCCATAGGAGGACTTCCCCTTTTATTCCTTGACTGCTGAGTTTTCTCAATAGTCTCTGGTGAGGAACTTTGTCAAAAGCCTTTTGGAAATCCAAGTAGACAGTGTCCACTGGTTCCCCCTCATCCACATGCTTGTTTACAGCCTCAAAGAACTCAAGATCCAGCAGGCTCTTTCTTATTTTCTTATGAGATTTGCCCAGCTACAAACTGCTTTTGTAAACCAATGTAATTTAGAAGGGATCTCTCTTACCTTGAAAGATCAGGAGTATGGTATGGGTATTTTTGATGCCCATATGGTGTTAGTGAAAGGGATGCATTTTGTCAGTAACATATAACATTTTATTTGTACACTTAATTATGCTAAAGACCTGTAGAGGTGTGTTTTGCCTGTGTTGGACTCTTCCTTACACTTGTTGATGTTCCTTTACATATTTCGGAGGGAGGGAGGATGATTTTATGTTGTCAGCTGTCTGTTCAATGGCAAATGGAACTTTTAAGATGGTGATTTTTTAAATGTTTTGTGATTTTATTGAGGTTAATTCTTGTTTTGATGTGTTTTTAATTGAGCTGTAGGCAGCTTTAAGTAGCAAGGTGACCTGTATGCTTTAAAATGAATAAAATAAGTGGAATGTACTGTATCACTGTCATGTTTTGACTAGCTCTAGTGTCTGTATAGGAAATACAAGAAGATGATATTAAAGGGACCCCAATCAACCATTTGGAGGTACATCCAAATGGAAGGCGTTTATTGATCCATGCCAGAGACAGCACTGTGAGAATTATGGATCTTCGAATGTAAGCACTGCAAAGCATCTTAACATCCAGAATTTATATTGTAAGACTAATTTACTATTTAGCTACGATGTGTATTATTTTTCTTTTCCTTTTAACACACACATCCTTTAAAAAGCTTAAATTGCTGCATCATTCCTAGGCAGTGGTAAGAAAGTTTTATTGGACCTTTTGAATGTCCCAGCATTGCAGTCGCAACACAGAATCCATTTAGATTCTTTACCTGAAGGGATGGTCTTCCAACTAGCAGTGTAATTCTGAACCCATTGACTTCAATTGATTTAGAAAGGTAGAACTGTTTAGGATTGCAGGGTAAGCCCATATTATGAACTGCTGGGAAGAGTTTTCACTGGCTCTTATGTCTTGGAGGAATTTGAGTCAGCAATTCATTTACTTTTTGAAGCTGCAGCAACCTTCCCATTTTAGCTAGGGAAAACTGAATGACAGTTGAACCGGGGGTGGGGCTCAGTGGTAGAGCATCTGTTTTATATGCAGTAGGACTTGGGTTGCATCCATTGCCAGAAAACTGCTTCTGCCTTTCTTGCCAGCAGGTGCTCCTAAGCTGCATGCCAAGGAGTTGAACTCAGGCAGAAACCAACATGTAGCTTATTGGGCTACAAAAAAAAAGCCCGAAGAGGCACTTTGGGAGAGCACTTGCTCCTCTCCTGAAGGAACAGAGAACTTGCAGCACCACTCCAGCTTCCTTTGAACTTCTATTGCAAAGGTGGCCCAGACAAGTTTACTTTAAAGTTTAATGTAGCCTTATTTAATCATATTTGTGGGTTCTCTGAGGTAAATCTATGTTGCAACTCTAAGGGAGGACCATCTTGAGCTCCAAGGTGTCCTCTGGGCCTGTCCTGGAATAATAATTCACAATAAATTGAATTTCACTTTAATTGAAACTTTTGGATGATACATCCAAAAAGGTAAACAAGATGTTGGAAAAGAGTTTATTTTTTCTTTTCATTTTAGCTTTGCTACAAAGAAATATATTGGTGCCACAAATTATCGTGAGAAAATCTGCAGTACCTTAACGCCATGTGGAACATTTCTTTTTTCTGGAAGTGAAGATGGTGTAGCATATGTCTGGAATCCAGAAACAGGTATGAGAGTTAATTATACCATGGTAGATGGAATCAAGGCTTTCCTTTGCTAGTTCTTTCAATGTGGCTTAGATGTCTAGATTTGGAGGCAACACATTCTAATTTGCTCAGGCAATTGGGAGTTGGTGTGAAACTGCAAATTATCCCAGCGACATTGCACCACTCATGGACAGCCACTGCAATTACCATCAACCAAAAAAGCTACATTTACTTCCTCTCCTGGCGTAAAGCCTTCACATTCAGTAGCTCAGTTACCCATTCTTCTGGTGGCAGCTGTTTCAAGGTGGGAACCACCTGCCAACCACAAGCCCCACAAGTAAAGGGCCTTGCCCACACTCCTGAAACACAGAGCAGGTGGCCCATTAGGAAATGGTGCTCAGAAAAGCCACAGGTGCCATGTCAAAGAGTTACCTATGGCTTCTGAACCACTTAGTATCACTGCTCTATCCCATTCTGTGCATGAAGGCAAGAAGAAATTAAGAAGGAAGAGTGAGGCTAACATGCAGTTACAATCCTCAAGTTGTGTGAATATTTGTCATGGCAAAACAGGGGCTTGCTTCTTAGCACGATATCTGAATGTAACTTTTGTCTTCTGTTCATGTTTCCCCATCTGCACTGAGCCAAGGATCTACCCCTTTGAATTATGTTTACAAACAGCTGTTGCTAGTGTCGAGTGAATTGCCCTATGGCACAGAATGGGAAGCTGTAGTACTTTAGTCAACGATCTTCTCATCACTTGAGTTTGATCTTGATGGAAGTTGGTTTCAGCTTTCCATCCTTCTGAGATCAGTAAAATGAATACCAGCTTGTTAGAAGTAAAGTGTAGATGACTGGGGAAGACAGTAGCAAACCATCCTGTAAACACAGTCTGCCTAGTAGATGTTGTGATGTGATGTCGCTGCTTAAGTCAGTAACGACACGGTGCTTGCTTACCTTTTTCCAAAAGAATTTTTGTGCCTTTCCTTTTTTTAATCTTGGCACTATATGCTTGAGGTATTTCACTGAACTGTTGTATTCTTCTTGGCATGTCTTGTATGATATATTTTTCAAAAATTTCCACAGCACTAAAAACTGTTTTGCCAGTGTATTGGATTCTTGTTATTATATTTGTCTTTCATTTGTTGTGGAATATCTTGGATGTACGATTTTAAAATAAATGATGTCTTTATATAAGTGGTTTGTGTGCTAGTGAGAGAGGGATAGAGAGGGAATTCCTTTGTTTGCAGTGGCAAATCACCTCATCCAAATACTAACTAGGACTGACCCTGATTAACTTCTGAGATGTGACAAGCTCAGGGTGGTTTGGGCCATCTAAGTCAGGGCACATAATAGGTAAATGTTAGTACTACTTAAAGTACTTTTCAACATCTTTTCCACATGTTAAAATCATGCTGGGTGTTGGTCTCTGATTTGTGAAAAACAGGTAGGGTTTAATGTCTTCATATTGGATTTAAGAACAGTCGGATGGCCATGCAGTAAGATAGATGTGCATTTGAATTTCAGCTTCCTGTGCTTTGTAAGTCACCTGTGTTCTTGGTCTTAGATACAACAGCCATATGGTCTCAGAACTAAAACCTTTTGTAAGCTTATGAAGTGTGATGAATGAACATTTCTTCATTATATAGTTTGAAAGTAAACTAGAATTGCTGCAGAAATTACATAGGAGTAAAATTATGGGCTAATAAAATGCTAGTATTGGTGTATATGCTAAAGGCGGAAATGGAATTACTGTCTAGGGGTGAAGCATGTACTTTATTGAAACAAGCATCAAAAAGGAAGGAAAGTTTTTATGACAACTGCAGGTGTTAAATTAAGAAACAAGCTGTTCTACCAGGGGCTAAATTGTATATACGCCTTTCCTCACACATTGTACGAGGACGTGTTCATGCTTTTGGCCTGGATGTGCTGTGTGATTGACCCTGGGCCTTATTCATACCAAACTTGTGTTCTACTGCTAAGCCAGAGGGCCTTCTCAGTACCTTTATTAATGTTGTTCTTCTGTACACTGACAAATACTTAATATATGTTTGAATGATGCATGTTCTAATTTCCTTGGTCAAATCCCCAATCTTTTCATTTAATCTTAAAACATTTATGTCCTCTGGCTCCTATGGGTTCAAGTTGGCGTAACGTTTACAAAATTTTTTTAAAACAAGTACATATGACAATTCTAGATCTATTTGTCAGAGGAATTTTTTGAATAAGGGACCTACAAAATGGCCATACTGACTGACAGTTAAGTGTATAAAGTTCTGTTTGTCACACCTTCTTTTCTTTTATAGGTGATCAGGTAGCAATGTATTCTGACCTTTCCTTTTCATCTCCCCTTCGTGATGTCGCCTTCCATCCACATGAGCATATGGTGTCATTTTGTGCCTTTGGTCAAAATCACCCGATACTTGTGTACATTTATGATTACAAAGGTAATGTAAGAACACTTTCTGTCCTGGTACTGTAATGTAAATATGTATTTGGAGCATTTTGATCTATTTTAGGAAGTGAATTTCATTATGCTTTGGTCTGACTAATGCAGAATAGAGTGGCACTATTACATTCCTCGATCTAGACACTATACTTCTATTTATGCAGCCTAGAATCACACTGACTTTCTTGGCTGTCACATCACACTACTGACTCATGTTCAGTTTGTGGTTTACTAAGACTCACAGATCCCTTTCACGTGTACTATTGTCAAGCCAGGTGTCACCCATCCGATACATGTACATTTCATTTTTTTTCCTGCCTTTTTCTTACATTTATCTCTGTAGAAATTCATTTTGTTAGTTTTGACTCATAGCAGATGGGAAGTTCTGAGGATTATATTATACTAATAAATTGCCTGTTACCTGTCTATAATCTATGTGCCTAGAAATGTAATTGAAGAGGAAAATTAATTTTAAAACAATTTTTCTTGCAAAACATATCCACAATCTAGTTCTTGTCCTATGTGCATCTATGATTTGTAAAATGTTTAGAATGATTTTGTGAATCATCAATTCTGTGTTGTTCAATTTTCTCCCTCTACAGTTGCCCAGCAAGAAGCTGAACTGGTAAAAGGCTTTAGAGGGCTACATTCATTAGCATCGTCTAGAGGTCCACAGCTTCTTAGCAGTTCTGCAGATATTTCTGTACAGAAGGATTCAATAACGTCTCAACCTGACCAATTTGCCAGTGTTTCAAGAGTATCTTTGAGAATGCAAAAAGTGAAACAGAAGCTGGATTTGGTCACAGTATGTTAATTATTTTTAC
Source organism: Sphaerodactylus townsendi (assembly GCF_021028975.2). NCBI lineage: Eukaryota > Metazoa > Chordata > Lepidosauria > Squamata > Sphaerodactylidae > Sphaerodactylus > Sphaerodactylus townsendi. Next base: position 107,799,170 of record NC_059425.1, read on the forward strand.
TATTTCTCCATGTAAAAGGGAGGCAGGATTTTTTTTTGCCTCTTGTTCTTAACTGTGTGGTCCTTGTGCAGAATTAAGCTGTCCCCAATTGACTGAAACCAATAGCCTTGATCTGGCATAACTGTCTAGGATTGCATAGCTGAGTAATAAAATAGATATATTTTACTTAACTTGTACTATTGGCCTTGGCCTTATTTTTTATGTCATTGCAAATGTTTTGACCCTTGGAAAGAATTTCTCTTTTCGGGGCATTGCTGCAGAAAATGGTACTCAGGACAAGAACTGAAATTGTGTGTGCCCCCCCCCCCAAAAAAAATCAGATATTTTTGAAGATAACTGTATCAAAGCAACACCCCCTCCCCTGTTCCCTTAAATGTTTCCACACACACATGTCTCCACTCATATGCAGCACGTGCATAAAATAAAGACCATCTCTACAGCAGGCATCTCTACTCCATGGAATTTTTAAAATTATTGTTCACCACCCCCCCCCAAAGTAAACCAGTTCTCTCTTCCCCATAACTCTTCCCCATTACTGGAAAAGAAAAGCTTGTGAAAAAAGCAGGGAGAGATGAGAAGAGAGAGAAAAGAGAGAAAGAAAGGAGAGAAGGAAGGAGATGTCTGTAGAAACATTCCCAGATAGTTTTAAATGTTGTTTTGATGGGTTTTAATTTTGTGGTATGTCTTGAGTCCCTCTGTGAGCTGTTCTTGGACAGGGCCGATTCTTTAACAATGTACTGTGGGGGGGACTGTAAGAGTAGGAACAAGCATGTCCCTACTTTTATTTGTATTAATTGTAAGGTATACATGTACACAATGGTATTTCCTGGCAGCAACTACAGATATATTTACATTCCCTGTAAGTGGTAAAGCATATGAAAGTGTGTTGATTTTGGATGGCCACTCCGAGGAGTGAAATTCCTGGAGATTTGGGGGTGGAGCCTGCGGAACATGGGTTTCGGGTGGTACCTTAATAGGACATAACTGATCAGAGTTCATAAGAAAGAGCCTGCTGGATCAGACCAGAGTCCATCTAGCACTCTGCTACTTGCAGTGGCCCACCAGGTGCCTTTGGGAGCTCACATGCAGGATGTGAAAGCCTTCTGCTGCTGCTGCTGCTCCTGAGCACCTGGTCTGCTAAGGCATTTGCAATCTCAGATCAAGGAGGATCAAGATTGGTAGCCATAGATCAACTTCTCCTCCAGTTCAAAGCAGGGGAGCTTTCCAGGGGAGCTGATCTCTCCAGAGATAAATATCTAAAGGGGCCTTGCTTAATTTTTTCCCCAGGAGTTCCCTGTCAGCCAGGCTGAAGCAGGAGGATCAAATGGTACAAAAACACTGAGCACCCAGTCAGTGGCTTGGTTTTCGAATTTAACTATTTCTCTCCTTGGCATCACCATCAGTCATACTGAGGTGGGAGCAAAGAAATGTGATACCACCACAGAGAAACTTGTCATAGAGTATAATTGACATGCCCTTTCAGAAACTGGTGAATAAAGGGGGAGAGAGAACTTTAGATTTTTAGGAAATGGGTTGTGGCTGCAGAAATTACTTACTGTTAGGATCTTAGAACTCCGCCTCTCCTTCTCAAAAAAACACAATAACAACCTCCCCCCCCCCCCCCCGGCACACACAACTTTTCCTGAGACTGAAACTCACATTTTGCATGCATTTTAAAATGATGCTAATCAGGCAAGTATTAATCATTTCCAATTGTCATGCCTGATTTCTCTCCCCTCCCCACCCCCTGCCCCTTTATCTGCAGAGAAATAACAGAACAGGCTTCTAGTCTCCACCCCCATTGATCAGCCAGTTGATAGTACCGAAAAGGGGGGGGGGGGAGTTCTGCACCTTGGTCAGCCTTCTTAAAGAAAAGGAGCAAACAAACCTACTCGAAGGAGAAAAGGTCACTAGACAAATTTTCTTCTTTGTGTATACCTAGATGGGCTGAGGGGAAGAAGACTGCCCTCTCACCCTGTTATCGTGGCATGTGGACAAAAGGGTTGGGATGACTTTTTCTTTGTTTGGGAGGGGTGGCACTTGGAGAGTGGAGTTCTTGTTCATCTGCTACCTGCCCGCTGCTCCCCTCTCCCCCTCCCCCCTCCAACACTTTCAGCTTATAGCCTCAAAGTCAATTTGTGTTTTACCCTATAAATAGAAGATGGAAGAGGATGAGATTAATTTTTAGTTCCACTGTTCTGGATCCCCACAATGAATAGGTGGATGTTATTCCTTCTCCCCACGTAGGTTTTATTTAGTGTGTTTTTAAGATGAGGGTTTTATTTTTGCCCTCCTCTCTCTCCACCGTCAGCAGTTGGGAAGCAGTAGTACCATGGCTGATTGATAACCTCTTGCCGAGGTTGGGTAACACCCCACCCTGCAGTTTTAAGTTTGTCTATGGCCCCTTCCGCACACACAAAATAATGTGTTTTCAAACCACTTTCACAACTGTTTGCAAGTGGATTTTGCTATTCCACACAGCTTCAAAGAGCACTGAAAGCAGTTTGAAAGTGCATTATTCTGCATGTGCGGAATGAGCCTATCATATTCCTCCCTTTATTTCCCTTTCTCTTCTTAAAACTGCATTTAAAAAAGACTCCCCCACCAACCCATTTTGCACAGTGCCAGTCTCATTGCTACGCAGACTGGGATGCACATCAAAAGAACCCACCTGAGAGAAAGAAGGATAGATGAAAAAAGACAGTGAAGAGACCTAAAGGTGAAAAGAAAGGAGAGAAACAACCCAGCAGAGGTACACCCATCCCTTCCCTTACCCCCGCACAGAAAAAAACTAGATCCTTTCCATTTCCCCAGCCCTTGCTTACCAGCGCTGCCCAAGCCCAGGTAGAACCTACTCCCCCCAACAAGTAGCAGCTGGTGTCACCCAGCCTGTCTTCCCTCACTTACTGGAGTATTACCTCTACACTAGGTTGTTCCTCTCTTGCCCAGTCCAAGGGCCACGCTCCAGCCACCTTTCTGGCCTGCCACCCACAGGGGAGGCCCCTTCCATGGCCTGCTATGCCACACTCTCTAGACGCTTGCTGCTAGAGGGAGGGAGTGGGGGCTGGCTGAAGTTTATTATGATTGACTATTGCTCTTTTATTGTTCTTGATAAAACACTTTCCTGTGTAAAAGTTTGTGCTGCAGAAAATTTGTTAGACATTGAGTTGCCCCAGAACTCTTAGGTGTTTTGAGATCTAGTCACTCCTGATTAATTCTGTTGCATTTAGTATATATGTGAATAAACAAACATGTGAGACTGCCTGTTCTACCTGAGATGGCTGTCAGTCTGCCTCTTGCTCGCCCTCTGAAGGAAAGTTCCCACAGGCCTCTGAATGGGGGGGGGGGATGGCACCACCTGGTTCTCCCCCACCCCACACACACATGCTGGACTTGTCCTTCTGTATTCTGGGCTGGCCAACAACAACTTCCTTTCAGGTCTGCTCCTGAAGCCTCATTTTTATTCTATCTCCATTCTTCTTCCACACCATTTCCACCTATCCTCAGCCTTTTTTCTCTCCCACTGGAAAGCAGCCTCCAGGTACTTCCCATGTCACTCATCTAGGCTGCCTTCCCATTGGTTCCCTTGTTCCAACTTTCTGCCTCCCCCATGTCTCTCTGCTTCAGCCTCTGCCTATCTTGGCTGCCAGCAGGATCCCAGTCAGGTTGTGTGGAGGGGGAAAGAAGGCAATGATAACTTTCCTTATCTAAGAAGCATTTGTCTGAACCAGGGGTCGGCAACCTTTAACACCCAAAGAGCCATTTGGACCCGTTTTCCATAGAAAAGAAAACACTTGGAGCCACAAATACTTTTTGACATCTAAAATGAAGATAACACTGTATATATTCTCATGCAGGGAGAAGTTCCCTTCTTTGGGGCCCATTTTTACCCATCAAAGCAAAAAAAAAAAGGGGGGGGGGTAAAAAGCCTGCTGTTTTGTACATGAGTCAAATGACCAGCAATAGTATCCCTGTTTCACACATTTCTCTTTTCTTATGTTGAAAGACACTGATTATGCCCCCCCCCAAAAAGAATCCACTCAAATTCCACTTAGATGGTGGATCAAAATTGGTGCCTTTAATGGGGTCGTCAACTTCTGGTGGGGGGGCTGAACTTCTCACCCCCCCTGAGAAAATGTCTGCCATGGAGGGTGGACTTGACAGCCATATTCTTCACAGAGCATGACCCCCACCCTGGTCCCAAAAGCCACAGCTTCTGAGAATCTACCCCCAAATGTCCTGGGATTTGCTTGCCAGGTGTTGGCAACCTACGACAACCATGGCTGAGGATAATCCCAGCCTTCCTCCCTTCCACGATCTACAAGCTTACCCTCCACTGGCTGAAGTAAACCTTCCAAGATCCACGTGTAAGGCTTTCCCCATGCGCTCCTGCCCTCCTTGGCAATGCAGAAGCAAACAATTCCCACCCACCCCCGCCTCCCCATCAAACAGCCCCGATGAGTGCAACCTGGCAGGGCTGCAGGTAATAACTCCTTTAAAACCTGACATTGTCTCACTTGGACTCAGCCAGGCTGCCATCTGCCAGGAAAGCCCCTGGAGCTCAACGGGGGTGCTGGGGGGTCTGCAACCCAAGGGAGAGCTGCTGGGGTCCTCCATATGGTCCCGCCCCCCAAGCAGGACCTGGGGGAGAGGGAAATGAGGCCACCCAAAGCAGGGTCGACCCCTGACCCCCCATTCAAGGGGGGGACTGAGGTTAGGATTGCGCTGAAAATCTGCTGTCCTGCAACTCCCTCCCGTTTCCCTCACTTCTCCGTTCACCTATTCAAGAGGATCCACCAGTGGTGCTCTGCCCTCGCCCTGCGCCGTCATCACCAGCATCAGTCAACCAGGCAGCTGGGACAGGGAAGCCGGAAGTGGCTTGGGATAGCCATCTTGGACTGTGCTTCTCTAGGAACGGGGACTCTTTCACATTAACCCTTAGGGTGACTCTCCGAAGGAGGCTGAGAGGACCCAAGCCACACGGAGCCACAGTGCAAGGATGAAAGAGCCGCATGCGGCTCTGGAGCCGCAGGTTGCAGATCCCTGGTCTGAACAGTCCATACCACCCGATTCTCTGAACCTCCAGCATGTCTTCAGAAACCTACGTTTATAATGCCTAAGTAGAGTGACATCTTTTAAAGTGCATTGACGTAAATGGGCTTAGAATGATATAATTGTGCGGTTAAATACTGAATTCCAGTAGTAAAGCTTCTCAGTCCACTAGTCTCATGTTAGACAACTTTGTGATTATTGTTAACAATAGAAGCCCTGAAGTCTACCATTGTTTTCCACCATCCTTAAAAGCCCATTTGAAAATACAGTGGAACCTCAGTTTTCGTTGGTAATCCGTCCGAAAAGAATCGATGAAAACCAAAACCGATGAAAACTGAGGCAAACTTTTCCATAGGAATCAATGTAAATCCAATTAATCCGTTCTAGGCACTCCAAAAAACATACCAAAAACACATTTTTTGATGAATAAACATAGTGTTTAATGCTGAAAATAGTAACAAACAATAACACTAGGACCAGCTTCAGAGCCAGTGGACCAATGTCGCACCAGAAAGCTGTCCAAAGAGGTCTGTTTCTGACGCCTCTTTAAGATTTGTCTGAAATGGGGCAAGACATTGTCATTAAAACAAGTTGCAGATACGGCCTGCAACAGCTTTGTCCGGGTGATTTTTCTCCACAAACTCATGCACCTTACTGCAAATCGATGAAAACCGAGGCAAATCGATGAAAACAGAGACAAATTTTTCACTGAAAAAATTGATGAAAACCAAAACCGATGAAAACCGAAGGCAATGAAAACCGAGGTTCCACTGTATCAGAAGGGAACTCAGAACTGACCCTAACATAGTACAATTCTGCTATCACTTCCAGTGGAATAGGAGAAATTAATTAGTATCAGAGACTACTAGAGCACAATAATTGATTTTTGTTCCTATTCCTTAAGGAAAACTCATTTGGACTTTCTGTTTTTTAAGGACACGTGACAGAAAAGTTTGTACACAGTTTAGCATAAAGCAGTTAAAGTGTGTGAGCACAACTTAACAGTATATCATCTGAGATCAATATAGTTTAAGATGAAAAACCTACATGCATATGTAACTATTGTTATTACTAGAGGCAAAACACACATAGAAGCATTACCCTGTTGAAAGAAAGTACCATCAATATTTCAGAATTCAATGAAGACTTGAAAATGCGTAATTACAGTAATTGGCATGCTCATAAATTTCAGATGTTTATGTAATGCCTTCCACAAGTGTGTGTCAGTACGTGTTATCTTTGAGGACCATGTATAATTATGGCTTTTTCATCAAGCGATACCACTGCATTTAGAGAACTTGCATTTGCATTCATTTGAAAAGTTCAAATACATTTGAGTGTTTTGCTTTTGCTGATTTCCTCACTATCTTCATTTACTTTATACCAATTATTTTCTTCAACTTTAGAATGATAAAAATATATTTGGATGTTCAGTACTCTCTATTTACCTTATGCAAACCATTCTGTAAAGGCCTTATAAAAAAAAGTTCACGTTAGCAATGATAAAGTTAAATAAAAGCTTTAGAAGGCCAGTACACAATTCCTCTGATTCCTTAACACTTTCCAAGTATTTCCAGTTGCTCTACTTAGTTTCAAAAAAAAAAAAGAGAGAGATGTCCAGAGTTAAGACTGTTTGGAAGTGTATGACATGGAAATCTCCCCCCAACATCAACTCCTGACTGTTGTTACTGAGTAGAGAGAGATACCCAGTTCCCACCTGCCTGGGACCTTTAAAAAAAAAGTTTTCCAAGTTTGAGCTCAGGGCTTGCAAAGATATGCCTGAGTAATCATTAGCTGAAATTAATGGAAATCCCAAAGGAAATTGTAAGAAGTTTATTAACAGGTAACTGCTTTGAACCACACCCACTTGTAAATATCATAAATATTCTAATCCAAGCATAATTATTTCCTACATTTTCAGAAACTTGGATTTGCTTGTAATATTGTGACACTTTATATGGTGAAGTAGTTTTGCATGGGAAACCATTCCAGTGCTGAACAAAAGAGAAGGTAGAGTTTTTCCTAAGTGGCTATTGTCAGCTTCATAGTCGGACAAACACTGTAATTTAAGTATTGTTGTTTGTTCAGGAATGGCATGTCCAAAAGGCATAAAAACTTCAAAAAGATGCCTGAAAAGCTAAAAGGCAAGAAACAGGGCTGACTTTGCCACCTCATTTGACTTGCAAGTATATATGAAAATTTGGATTGTGTAAATTGAAAAGGTTACAACTCTGAATTACCTGCGGGGAAATAGAAAACTGGTTAGCTGGTTGAGTCTTGAACTATTTTCTTTTTGTGTGCAATTTAGTTTTTTTACATGAAAATTAGGCCCATTGAAAATGAATATTTGCATAATTTACATAGAGCTGCTATAATGCAGAAAGATGATGCAAAGCAGCTTTGTTTAAACTTGGCAGAAATATGTGGACTTCTCTTTATCTGTGTTTTCTGTCTTTTTTTTAATGACCTTTTTGTCCATGTGGCCTTTCCTCAACTCCAGCTTTGTGGCAAACTGCCTTTGATAGAACTGCAGGGTTTTAAAAAAAAATTAGCTTAGTTTATATGCATTAAGCAAGCAGAGTTTGAAAAAATGAGTAAATTGGTCTTGGCTATCTTAGGCAACCTTTTCTTGTTGTTGAAAAGGTGTTTAGAAATTATTTTTCACAGCCTGCATTTCAGAAATAATAATTGTTTCCCTGTAATTGTTCAATAGTGGTGTTATTACATGCTAGACTATTAAATGAAAATAGGGCGAAAAGTAAAAGTCTGTTTATTTTTAATGATAGTATCAGAATATGTGTGTAAAGTGCTGTCATGTTGTAGCTGACATGTGGCATTCCCAGCAAGTGGCTTCCAATGCAAGTGAGAAACAGAGAGGGTTAAATGTTGTCTTCTCTGCACCGTCTTCCTTAGTGGCCTCCCTTCCAAGTGCCGACCCTACTTAGCTTTCAAGATGGGGCTATATACCATGCTCCCTTCCCTTCCAGTATCCAAGGACATAGGTAAGAGGGGGTTCTTGGGTTCAAACCCCCCCCCCATTCATGTCCGAAGCTCCGCCCCAACGTTTGTGGGGTTTTAAAACATTTTAGTGGTTTTTTTGTTTTTGGCCTGCAGGGGGCGCATTGTTTGGGCTAGCAGCACCAAACTTTCAGGGATTGTTTGGAGGACTCTCCCGATGATACTACCCGGATTTGGTGAGGTTTGGTTCAGGGGGTCCAAAGTTATAAACTCCCAAAGGGGATGCCCCCATCCTCCATTGTTTCCAAAGGAGTTATGGACCTTTGAGGGTCCATAACTTTGGACACCCTGAATCAAACTTCACCAAACCTGGGAGGTATCATCAGGAGAGTCTCCCTGAATCATTTGACTGCACCAGGCAGGCAGAGATTCTTCCATTCAATTGTATGTTGCAGGGCCTTGAGGTTGTGACCAAGAGCTAATGCGATATACGTGATGGCAGCAGCTGTCTCCATGATTGCTGTGGCATTTTTTCCAGCACAATTGACTGCAGTAATAAAATTTCATAATGGCATGAAGGGAATTTGGCAGTGGGAATTAATGCTACATTTAACCTCAACCTGGGAGATACAACTGACCAAAACTATATTATAAAGATGGTTGTAATAATAATTTAAGGAGTTCTAGCATTTCTAATCAAGATATACTAAGTCAGACTTTTCATCCATCTAGCTCAATATCATATCTGGCAGAGAAAGGTAATTCTCACAACCTCTTACCTGAGAACCTTTGACTGAAATTTGAACCTGAGACCTTCTGCATTCAAAACATTTTCTACTACTGAGTCACAGCCCCTTCCCAGAATTCTTCATTAGAGGATTCCAAGTACAGAATAATGTATTTCTCAGTTCAAAGAAGTATAGGCAGCTGTAGTAGGCAAGAGGCCAAGCAAAGAGCACAAGAATTTGTTTTGAACAATTCAGAGTTCTTGAACTTTACAATAATACCGGATTTGAATACCACAGGGCACCCTTGCCTTGTTCATAGTTTTGAATATTTTAAAAGCAGGAACAACCTGATTCTCTCTACTTCCTCTGACAAATCAGAGAGGTATTTGGGAAATACAGAAATATTTAAACTAACTAGATCCGTTAGAATGTATTGAAGTGTTAATTTTTAAAGTTTTTATACAGTTGGGCACACTGACAAATGCTTTTGGAACATCTTCCCAGATACATTTGCTTGGCACCCACTTTGTAGCCCTTTAAGAGCCTGGTGAAAGTTAGATTGCCAGCTCTGACTTGGGCAATTCATGGAGACCTGGGCGTGGTCTTTGGGGAGAGTGGAATTTGTGAAAGGGGCAGAGCTCAGCAGGGATGTGAGGCCATGAAATCCACCTTCCAAAGCTGCCATTTTTTTTGCAGGGAAACCAATCTCTGTCGTCTGAAGATCAGTTGTCATTCCAGGAGGCCTCCAGACTCAGCTTGGAGGTTGGCAAACCTTGGGCTTGTGTTTGTGCTTATTGCTGATGTGCTAATAGGCCCTTTCACAGTTTTAGCCCTTATCATTTGCTGTTCTATTATTTGCTAATTGGTCACTGTCATTTTATTTTTTTGTTTCAAAACATTAAGGGTATGTTAGAAGGATATGTTAGAAATATTTTAAATAAATAAAATTAATAACTGGCAGAAAATAAATTAAAATCTTTTGAAAGAGTTCTTGAACCGAATTAAAATATGTCAATATAACTAAGAGTCAAGGTACATAGGACATTGAGCTAGGACACTGAGATTCTCCTGAGTAACTTAAACTCAACAAACAAGTTTGAAGCAAGTCCACAGTGGTGGGGCAGAGACAGACTTAACTCTATTTTTTTGAAAAAACATCCCACCCAAGCTGCTATAATAAACAGTTGGAGAAAAAAATAGTCAATCATATTGTACTCATCTTTATTATCCCTACTAGATCCTATGTCGGTTCATGGTGGAAGGCATGATGACTTGAAAAAACATCACAGAGGGCAAATATTAATGCTTCCACTGCAGGGCTGCCACCCTGATTAATATTGATGGATCCCTTGACTGATTTTGGAGCCTAAATTACAATTAGGCAATCCAGTTCCAGATTCCAAGTATCTAGACTTGCCAGGTCTCCCTCTGTAGGCATCCCCCTCTAGTAGCTTACCAAGCAGTGCAAGGAGGGGGGAATACTGAAAAATCATTGTGGTGCTGCTCCAGTTTTCAATTTTGCACTGAATCGAAGAATTACATGACATCATTTACAGGTTTGCCCTGGAACATCACACCATCAATTTGGCAGTGCCCCCATGTCCTCGCCCCCTAGATTCCCTCTGGGTGCCAGGTGCCAGCTGGCAATCCTACAAGTAATACATATAGTTTAGCTTAAGGCATCACCGTACAGTAATACAGAGATCTTTTTGTCTATAATAGATAGAAATATTTATTACTTTGCCGCTTGCTGACCACAATGTTGATGTTACAATTAAAACAAAAAGGCTGCCAACAGGAAGTCTTAGTGTGCTTCTCTAGAAAGCAGGATGGAGTATCTTATAATTTATCTACTTTTCAAGTGGTTTTTTAAAAAATCTCCCATACAGAATTGTCTTTTCAAAAGGCAAACTGTTTAAACATTTCTCTTCATATCATCCAGTGGAATCTACTTCTGCATTGATCTAGCAGTAATTGTGAGGAAAGTGCAATGTTTTGCATTTTATCTCTTGCATTGCAGTTGAGGAAATTACAATGTAGCTTTCTTTCTTTTCTTTTTTTGTAGGCCAACTCCAGTGCCCTCCTTAGTCCATCTCTGCAGTCACCACACTCCAGATTAACTCTGGCAAGCACACTAGGTGGACCTCGGATTCCTCTGTATCCTGTTTCTACCCAAAGTGGTAACATGGCTTACTCTTTTTCTGTTGCTTGGTGGGGGTCTGCTGTGGTAGATTAAATGAACTTTCTCAAACAACATCATGTGGATCCTGAAAGCATTTTGGGTAACAGAAATAGAAATGAGACAGCTTTTTTTCTTCATTGTTCTTATTGATTCAGGTAATTGCTTCAAAAACGTTGACTGTAAAACGATCTATGTAATTCATCTTTTGTGACAGTATTAGCAAAGAGTGTCTTTCCTTTGCAAGTGATAAATAATAGTGGCAGCAGTCTGTGGACGTGTTCACATTCATGCCAATGTCAGGTTTGCCAACAAGAGGGAAAAAAGTTGTCTCCTCTTAATAGAGGCTCATGGGATGTGACTTACCAGGTGGCGTGGCTTGTCTCCATCCCATGAAAAGCTTCATCTGTCTCTTCAACTCATTAAATCTCTATTAATGGAGGAGGTAATTTTTTCTCCAGGCTGTTGGCAACCCTAGTAGGCAAAGCCCCAGCAAGTACTTGAAAGCTGTATTATCCATAGCCATTGGATATCTTTTGGGGGTTTTCCTGGTGTACAATTGGAAGGGAAGAATGTAAAATTCTAGCCTGTGTAGGGAACAACTGAATAAGAGCATTCTGCTACATAAAATTAGTTGCTTAAAATTCCCTGGCAAACAAATGGCTTGTGCAGCTATGCAAAGTATATCAGAATGGTTGACAATAATTTGTAATTCTTCAAGGCAAGATGAAATATTCAACATTTTATAGATGGGGCCAAAGATGGCATTCTTGAAAGTATGTCAGTTTCAAATGATGACCTTTTGGCACGTCACGTGAAATTGCCTTTTATTGAACCAGACCCTTGGTCCATTAAAGTCAGCATTGCCTACTCAGAACAGCAGCACCCCTCCAGGGTTTCAGGTAGACGTCTCTCATGTCACCTGCTTGCCTCGTCTCTTTAACTGGAGATGCCAGGAATTAGATCTGGGACCTTCTTCAGGCCAGGGTGATCATAGAATCATAGAGTTGGAAGAGACCCTAAGGGCCACCAAATCCAACCCCCTGCAATGCAGGAACACATAATCAAAGCACTCCTGACAGATGGCCATCCAGCCTCTTTTTAAAAACGCCAAAGAAGGAGACTCCACCACACTCCAAGGTAGTGCAATCCACTGTCAAACAGCCCCTACTGTCAGGAAGTTTTTTCCTGATGTTTAGGTGGAATCTCTTTTCTTTCACCTGGAACCCATTACTCCTGGTCCTAGGCCCTTTCCCCACCTACCGTTTGCTGCACGCTACTGCCCCCCAATAGCGCATGGTCCAGCGGTGCTCCCCACGAGTCCGGGTGGCAACAACGCAGCCGCCCCGACTCTGCACTCTAACGTCCCTTCAGCGCGCATCATTTTTGACGCTGAAGAAAACGGCACCTTCTGATTGCCCCATGCTCTGGGCAGTGGGGAACACGACCCCGGGGCGGAAATCGCTCGCGCTTAGAGTAGTGCGCTGCAAAACGTAAGTGGGGAAAGGCCCCTAGTCTCTGAAGCAGCAGAAAAAAAGCTTGCTCCCTCACCAACATGACATCCCTTCCAATATGTAAACATGGCTATCATGTCACAACCTACTCTTCACCAAACTAAACACATCCAGCTCCCTAAGTCTCTCCTCATCTTGCATGGATTCCAGACCTTTTACTATTTTGGTTGCCCTCCTCTGGACCCGTTGCAGCTCACCAATATCCTTCCTGTATTCCCAGAACTGCACACAATATTCCAGGTGAGGTCTAACCAATGCAGAATAGAGAGGTACAATTACATCCCTTGATCTAGACACTATACTCCTATGGATACAGTCCAGAATTGCATTGGCTTTCTTAGCCGCCGCATCACATTGCTGACTCGTGTTCAGTTTGTGGTCTACTAAGATTCCCAGATACTTTCGCATGTAGTGTTGTCAAGCCATGCAGTGTTGTCAGGATTCTCCATGACTGAACCACAGTGCTTGCCAAACAGGGGAATTCTTGTTCAGAGTTACTCAAGTCAACTTTGAAATCAGCGGATTTAGACTGGAGTAACTGGAGTAACTCTGCATAAGATTGCCCCCAAACTGTACTGCATGTTTCTGCGATGTTAATAGCACAATTGTTGGCAGAAACATAACATTCTTGGTTTTCTAAGGTGTAGTCATAGACTTCAGTGGACTTGCATTGTAAGTTTCCAGACAACTGGACAAACCATCAGTGATGTTTAAAAACCAACGAACCAACACATAGTTTGCCTGATTCAGAGGTAATAAACTATGGTTTGCCAAGAAAGAGGGAGTAAAAGAGGGAATCCAGGCAGGTCAGAGAAAGAGAGAAGTGCAGATCCAAGGATCAAGTAAGAACTCGGAGAACTGAACCTATATACCTACACCTTTTAAAAGCAAAATATGTGTTGGTTGAGGGGATCTTAGAAAAAAGTTGATCTCAGAAATATGTTTTAACTCTCTTGGTACTGAAACTTGAAAACCTGGATTCCAGGAAAGGAAAAGCTACATACTATTCTGGGGGTACAGAGCTTTATAGATTTTCCCATGAGAAAAATCACATTTGAGATTTAGGTGACACTATACTTCCTGTATTTGGCTTGTGGGCTTCATTGTTATTATCTTAATGCTCATAAGAGTTGTTTTTTTAGCCACGTGGGAAAAATGCATTTATTTTACACATCTTTCACCAACAACTGTAAACTATGAAGAAAGAAATCTTAGTTTTGGTTTGGTTATTACTGTATTTCCCAATAGGCATAAGCAGTAGATATCAGTGTTGTCTCATTGACTTTTATATGCTGAGTTATTTTATTGTCTTTCTGCATGTTGAGACTTTCTTTAATCCTTATTGAAATGACCCTGTCAGTGTTTTTAAATCTGAATTGTGTTAATTTTGTTCATCTGTACACAAAAGGAATCTTCCAATGAATCTTTACAGTGACACAGTGACACTGTAAAGACATTTGGAATAGATGCTGAGTTGTCTCTTTGGTTCTTCGTGTATCAGCAATGAACAGTTTCATAAGCAGAATTTCCAAATGGCCTCTAGGGAGCCTTTATTTCTAGAATGCACCCATTGGCATTATTCTAGAGCAATAATTTAACAGGTAGTCACCGTTTCATGTTGTGACAAGCCTTTTTTTTCTACTGAGGGGGCGCACACAGTCTCCTAAGATTTTGAGGATCTAGGTTTCCAGGTGTTCTACAGGTAGTGTGTGTCTAGATTTTGAGTTTGCTATTGTGAGGTATGTTTTGTGGTGCACAAGGGGATTATTGAGTTTATTGAGGCTGGATTAATATACAAACAACTAAGAAAATTTATTTATTTACTGGTTGGGTTTAAAGGAACAAACTGGCAGCACAGGTATCCTGGTAGACGAAGTAGAAATCTGGCTGGGACGTAAAAATTTAAACTGACTAGGACTTCAGAGTGTAGTTAGACTTTTCCACAATGCTTTCAGACCCAAACAGACTTTCTATGACTAGCCACTAGGTTGGATCCTCTCTCACACACAGGATTTCACTCACACCGACACCAATCTGCCCTTTTCCCAGAGTCCAATTAAATTGTATAAAGTCTGCTGATCACTAGAGACAGTCCTAACGCCGGAGCATTCTTGAGCTAATTTGCTCTGCCACATCTCCAGGCAGAGCTGTCCTTCACTTTGTCTGCTCTTTCTCCTGAGCCAGATCTGAGCAGCCACTGCTCTCTCCCTGAGGCAGAATAGAACTCCCTCTTCTCCTGTGTTGTCTTCAACATTTCCCCCTACTTGAAAATGATTGGATACTGGAGCAGCTGTCTTATGGGCTCATCTGAGTGGCTGATTTTCCCTTTAGGGGCATGACAGCCTCCTGTCTGTCACACAAGTGCTGCACTATAGTAATCTTACCTGACTAAATACTACCATTCTTAAAATTTTATTTATTTATCTATCTATCCATCCATCCATCCATCCATCCATCCATCCATCCATCCATCCATCCATCCATCCATCCATCCATCCATCCATCCATTCATTCATTCCACTTTTATACCGCCCTCCCCCAAAGGGCTCAGGGCAGTTTACAACATAATTACAGGCAAGTGGATAAACAGGATAAAATGCTAAAAATTAATACCAGTTAAAATGCAGCGCTCCAAATCCATAAATATTTAAAACAGATGGCGTTCAACCATTAACTCCTCTAACTCTGAGAGGGGAACAGCGGATCTCAGTTGTTAATGGGCACCTATCAGCAGCCGGCCTCCCCAAAAGCCCGGTGGAATAACTCGGTCTTACAGGCCCTGCGGAATTCATTTAGGTCCCGCAGGGCCCTGATAGCTGGAGGAAGAGCATTCCACCAGGCAGGGGCCAGGGACGTAAAAGCCCTGGCCCTAGTGGAGGCCAGCCGCATCATAGAGGGGGCGGGGATCTCCAGTAGATTGGCCTCTGCCGAGCGCAGAGACCGACGTGGGACATATGGGGCCAGACGGTCCCTGAGGTACGAAGGTCCCAGACCGCGTAAGGCCTTGAAGGTTAACACCAATACCTTGAAGACGATTCGGAATTCGACTGGAAGCCAGTGCAAACGGTGCAACACGGGCGTGATGTGATCTCTGGAGGCACCTCCCGTGAGCAAACGAGCTGCCGCATGCTGGACCAGTTTCAATTTCCAAATCAGTTTCAAGGGTAGGCCCGCGTAGAGCGAGTTGCAATAGTCTAATCTGGAGGTGACCGTTGCATGGATCACTGCGGCCAGATCCGCCTGGGAGAGGAAGAGGGCCAGCCGCCGGGCCTGGCGAAGATGGAAAAACGCAACCCGGGTTACATGGGCCACCTGGGTCTCCATAGAAAGAGACGAATCCAGGTGGACCCCCAGGCTGCGAACTGAGGGGGCCGGTGCCAATGAGACCCCCTCCCACACCGGCGGCTGAAAGCCCCCCGCCCCCCTCCGGCAGCCTAGCCAAAGGATCTCCATCTTTGCTGGATTCAGTTTTAACCTGCTCTGCGTCAACCAACCAGCAACCGCCTCCAAACAATGCTGTAGAGCTGCAGGGGCGGCGTCTGCTCCCCCCTCCATCGACAGAATGAGCTGGGTATCATCAGCATACTGCTGGCACTCCAGCCCAAAACTCCGTACCAGCTGAGCAAGGGGTCGCATATAGATGTTAAATAACAGCGGGGACAAATTGAACTTAGCTCTGCGCTCTCCCTATGGTAATTCCATTGGCAGTGATCCTGCAGATTTCTCTTTACTTCAGGGAAAATGAGATTTATATTTACTCCAAGGTTTTTTTGTTTGTTTTGCCATCAAGTCGCAAGCGGTGTCAGATGTTCAGAGGTGTCATTGCCTGCCTCTGTGTCACCTTCCTGGTGTTCCTTAGAGTACTTTCCAGGGTCCACCCTGCTTAGCTTCTGAGATCTGATGAGATCAGGCTAGCCTGGCTGTTCTGCCCCCCCAAGTGACAATGTTGGAGGTGCCCTGTTCTCGGCTGGGACAGAATGGTCGAGAGACAATCCAATCTTAACAGTTCAAATAATGGCCTTATTCACACAGAGAGACAAGACTTTAACTCCTTCCTGGCTCTAACTAGTGGGGTTACTTTCTTGTCTTCATGATGATAGGAGCTTCAGACTGTGCTCTTTTCTGGCTGCTTTCAGATGATTCACAGTCTCTTGCTTCCTCACGGCTCTGTTGGTCTTTGTCTTTGCTCTGGATGCTGATAGATTTGGCTTGTTATCTTTAGAGCATCACAGAGACTTGTGGACTCCTCTTTGAATCACCATATGGACACATAAATGTCACCAATATTAAGGGGCCCCAGCTTCCCTTTGCACCTCAATGAGACTGACTGATTGGGGATGCTGGGTAAAGAGAGGAAATTGCCTATTGGGAAAAGTCTTAAAGGGGCAGGGACTAACCAAAATACGCTCCCAAGGAAGACTTAACAATAAGGTAAAACCATACTGACTATGGGGAAACTAAATCTTGGAAGGGAAATAACCAAAGACTCTGTGGGGGCATGACACTGGCTATTCGAGATAGAGAGAGAAAAATGGGAGCCAGCTGTGTCATAACACCAACTGGGCATGGTCTGAATATTCTTCCTTATTGTGGGGGCTTTCTGCCATCCACGCAAGGAAATAGGTGGAATTACATTTCTCTACTTAGTTTAATACTCAAGACATAAAGGTGTAATTTGTGCAAAAACCATGCATATGACCTATTGCACATTTATATTCACTGATGTCTTGATGGCACTGAATGGAATACCAGCTCTTTACAAACAAAAATGGTTTAGGAACATGATGGTTCTTGTATCTAAAGCAAACACTTTGGCAAAATTGAGAACAATTAGATTCTTTCATTCATTTAGCACAGCTGATAGTCAGAAGGGGTTTTCCATCCTAGGATAGTGAAGCAGCATCAAAGGGATTTATTTTATTTTCCTCTGAAGAGGCTAAGAACTTCAATTAAAATCCTCTATTATATTTTAAGTGCTTGCAAAAAAAATTGCTGTTGCAAGCAAACAGTAAAAAAAAAAATTGTCGGTATGAAAAGTATGAAAGAACCCTTCCAGGCAGGAGTGGGCAATGCATGCCACCCACTTGGCTTTGTTTTAGAACTTTTGCCCTGAAATCTGCTTGGTAACGTGATAAAAGGCTGAGGTGATGGTTGTATGACTCCAGCACATTCACAGTGCTGATGACCCAGGAGAAAGCTTAGGGACCAGAGGTTCTGTGGAAGGTGTAACCAGCAGGCATTGGCCTGAGAAACAAGAGCCTGTTGGAGAGGTCCTGAGGGTAAAAGATTTAAGAGGCATGTGCGGAAGAACTGGTGAAGGAAAGAAGGAGCCCTAAGAAAGGAGTCAGCTGGGGAATTCAGAAATGCACAAATGTACCAGCTGAATAAGGAGAGAAAGTAGGACTGGATCATCTACATTTCTGGTCATGGGTTTTTAGTCTAAATTTATTGTGGTCATTTTGTTATCCTTTTTTTTATCCTCCTAGTCCTTTGGTTCATAGTCCTCTTTTTGCATGGCATGGTTATAAGTAATGTGCTTTGTGAGCTCAATAAAAGTAGGCTGAGTATTTAAACTCCTGGATATTGAGGTGGAGTATTGCAAGCACATACGGGGGCCGAGCTGAAATTTATATGGAATCAGGCAAGCCATATAATTTGTTTTCATGTAACATTTAGGCTGAGTCTGGGTGGGAAGGGAGAAATTCGCAGAAGGAAAGTTATTGGGGCCTCTGTTGGCTTTCAACAGCCCTGTTTAAACTGACAGCAGACAAACTTATATGGTTATTCCAAGAAGAGCAAATCAGATAACCAGATTCTGTGCTCTCCTTAAATATTACCTAATGGCCTCTCCTGGGAGCTTCTTTCTTACTAAGCTATGCCTTGCCAATCATTTTGGTCAGAGCAGCTATATGTTGAAATATAGAGTTTTGCTCAACATTCTTCTAATACTTACACTGATGCTGCAGATTTCCTGGCCTGTATTTGGGCTTAGTAGGGATCAGCCAAGTTGCCTATGGCTTCCTAGGACCAGGTTCTTTGTATTAGCACTTGCAAGTCCCAACAAAACTTCTCGGCTTTTCTAGAACTGGCGCTACTGTATAATTATAGAGAACATCCAGTGCAGTCTGTATGATGCTGGACTACAAAACGTTCAGGATAAACGAATGGTAAAAATGTTACTCTGGGTCTGTTGGTTGCTGAGGTGGGAAAGGAAAGAAGGCTTCGTGCACAGTATCACATTGTTTGCTTCACTCTTTGGATTGGTTCTGATATAATACCCAATCATGGTTCACAACTATGCAACCATCTTTATGCTTATTAAATGCCTCTTCCTTCCTCCCCTTACACATTGCAAGTCAATTAGAGACTTCCAATGTAGTACAAACTATAGTTCATTGTTACATCTGGACCACACAAAAAAGTCTGGTTCTCCTCCAAACCAGGGCTGCAAACCATAGTTTGTTGGTTGAGATGCAGTGGCAATATGATTTGCACTATATCAGACGTTAACTAATTAACTTGAGGTACAAGTAGAACACAGAAAGGGATAGGGTTGCCAACCTCCAGGTGAGGCCTGGAACTCTCCCAGATGTCAGAGAACAGTTTCTCTAGAGGAAATGGCTATTTTAGAGGAAGGTCTCCATACATTATACCAAGTTGAGCTCCCTCCCGTCCCCCTTCCCTGCCTTCTCCGCCTTCCCCAGGCTCTACCCTCAAAATCTCCAGGAATTTCCCAACCCAGAGCTGGCACCTGTAGAAAAGGAGGAGGGAGTGTATGACCAAAGATTTATTATCAGGGTTGAACCTGTCAAGTTAATTAGTTAATGTTCTGTGGTGGTCTGTGGTGCTGCTGACACTGTTTCCATCACCACATTACATTAGGCTTTCCACATCTTTGGAAAAAATCAAACAATAGTCTCATGCATTCTTATTCCTCACAGCTTTTGCAGCGAGGCAAGGGGGGAGCTTCATTAGGTCATGTGTGCTTATAGATCAATAAGTGTTTGTGTTTTGCTGTGACAAAGGACTTGTGGTGTGAGAACTGCAGTTTGTAACTAGTCCTGCCTGAGATATAGAACTGGGCTTGCATCCGTATCTGGGAAGCATTTAAACACCTGTTGGCCAATATGTTAAGCTAACCACTGAATCAGAATATTTATGATGAAATGCATGGCACTGGGCTTGTGGGATTTTTCAGGAGAGAACTGCAGAGGATGGAGAAACATAATGTTTCTCATTGCAACACTAGTGAAGAAGATTCCTTGAATCCCATTTAATGCTCTTAGGTGAATGGTTTGTGAAATTGCAGCCATTTTAATGTGAAATAGGAATCATGTGTCATTTGAATGTGTTTATGATTGGAGAAGGTTTTAACTATATATATTGAGTTAAATATAGAGGCCCTGCGGTTACAGAGGCTGAAAAGAATTATCTTTATTATTGATTCCCTCCAGCCATCTGTTTCAGAGGGTCCTTTTTGCACAGCACAAATAAGACGTCCTGATGACATCTTTAAAAAAAACTGCCTCCTCATTTTTTGTCCAGACAGCACAACCAGAAAAGACGGCAGAGGAGAAAGAGGCTTCCCCCGCCCCCCGCCATTTCCTCCCACTTGAGTTTAAAGCTCTTGCACCCAATATTTTGTAGTTCTGCAGTGATTCTCCGTGCCTGCAGCCGTTTGCTGAAGGTTTCCCCAGGATGTTTGCTCTGCAGGCTCCGCTGTTGGGGGCCTTTCCAGATTGAAATGTACACGTTGTACTCAGTTCGTCCTGCTGATTCTGGCAATATGTGGTTCCCCATTTTTAAATTTTTGATGAGCTGTCTTTGAAGCCACGCAGACATGACTTCAGAAACCATGCCAATTTTCATATCATGTCTGCTTGACTTTGAAGACAGCTCATTGAAATTTTAAAAGGGGAAAACAATATATTGCTGGAATTGGCAGAATGAGCTGAGTACACCCATATACCTTTTGGGCTAAAAATGTGCCCAGCAGCAGAGGCTGCAGAACAAACATCCCAGGAAAACCTTCAGCAAATGGCTGCAGGCACCGAGAATCACTGCAAGACCATAAAATGTTGGGTGCGAGTGGCAGGGGAAACTGATAAGAGAGCTTTAATGGTTGGGCAGGAAAAATAAGACGTCTTCTCAACTTCTGAGCTCCACACAGCAAGTTGGAGATGACTTGCAGACAACTTCAGGAAAATAAGATCCATATTTTAGTGACTTCAAAAAATACATTTGAGATGAAATATGCGTCCTGAGAATGTCTTTGGGGAACAGGTGTGCATAGTTCCTCCCCAAGGCACCTTTTTTCCCCATCCTCAGGGTATCTTATTTATGCTGTTAAGAATGGATCTCTGCTTTTGAATGTAACTCTTTCATTTAGCCATCATGGCTAAGACCTGTTCCTAGATCTAACCTTCAAGAGATTTTCTTCTTTTACATCTGCCTAAAATAGTAGTCATTACTAGGGGTGGGCAAAAAAAATTCTTGGTATTTTTCCAGTTTGGATTTAATAAGCCTGGAAATTTTCAAAAAATCTGAAAAAGAAAGCTGATATTTCATATTGACTTACTGGGTACTCTGAAGTTTTTTGGGTTA
This sequence comes from Sphaerodactylus townsendi, assembly GCF_021028975.2. Lineage (NCBI taxonomy): Eukaryota > Metazoa > Chordata > Lepidosauria > Squamata > Sphaerodactylidae > Sphaerodactylus > Sphaerodactylus townsendi. The sequence goes on from NC_059425.1 coordinate 107,820,205, forward strand.
TTAAACCCAAGCCCTCCCAAAATACACCTGCCCCCAAAGTCCACGTGGGTCCAGAGGCAGCAGGTGGCGCCCATTGCTGCCTCTGGGACCCATGTGGAGCTGGGAGGGAGGCAGAGTTGGATGCTAAGCCCAGCCCGGCCAGGCCCAGCATCAAACTGCATTATATTGCTGACTCCACCCCCAAAGCTCCATCTAACTTCAGAGGTGTATAAAGCTGGACTGAGCCAGGCTGAGTCTGCAGTTTGATTCCGGGCCAGCCTGCCCCGGTCCAGCTTTAAACTGCAAACTCAAAGCCTGCAGTTGAAAGCTGGACCTGGCCAGGCTGACCCTACCATTGAACTGTGCCCCCACCCCAAACTCCATGTGGAGTTCAGGGGTAGGGCAGGCTGTACCTCAGTATGCAACTGATGGCAGCAGGAGATGGTGGGGGAAAGGTGTTAAAAAAAAAAGCGGTGTCGGTTGAAGCAACCTGAAAGATGACCAAAACAAATTGGCATTTTTTGAGATTTGGCTCCCTTTTATTTATTTATTTATTTATTTTTATTTATTTATTAGATTTTTATACCGCCCCATCCCCGAAGGGCTCTGGGCGGTGTACAACATTTAAAACGCAATATAATTAAATAAACATTTAAAAGCAGCGATAAAATTTCCCAATATAATTACTAAATATAAAACTCAAGTTCAGATTTGAATTTAAATTCAAGCATGTAGGTGGCGCTACCCAGCTGCCTCCTAAAATAGTAAAAGTCCCTCCCTCCCCACGGTAATGCAGCGCGGAGGCATGGCGAAGTCTCCATTAGGTGGTTAGCGGCCCAGATGTTAAGGGCCAAGGAAGGGCACTATTAGCGGGCTGGTTCCCTCCAAAGGCCCGGGGCATGGAACAGAAGCTCAGCCTTACAGGCCCTCCCGCAAGGAACTCCCCTGCTGTCCTCAAGCAGGGGTTCCGGACAGCTGGTGGAAGAGCTGCCCACCAGGCCGGGGCCAGGGCTGTAAAGGTCCTGGCCCGTGTGGGAGGCCAGCCGCATTGCCGAGGGGCCAGGGACCACTACTAGTAGATTGGCCTCCGCTGATCGGAGAGGGATATCGCTGTAGGGACGCATGGGGTGATGTGCGGTCTCTAAGATACGCATGGCCCCAGGCCGCCGAATGGCCTTAAAGGTCAAAGCAATTCAACAATACCTTTGGAAGATGATCCGAACTCTACTGGAAGCTGTAATGCAGCTGTCACGCAGCATTGCAGGCTGAATGTGTTCTCGAAAAGTCAGCTGCCTGTAAGCAAGCAGACGTAGCGTTTGCTGCATGGTGGAACCAGTTTTAATCAATCGCTGGTCAAATGCAAGCGGGAAGGCCCGCCAGAGAGCGAAGTTACAATAGTCTAATCTGGAGATGACCGCTGCAATGGATCACAGAGGCTAGGATCCGGGCTTTGGAGAGGAAGGGGCCAGTCAGCCGTGGCCTGGATCGGCGGAAAAAGCAGCCCGGTGTGTATGGGCCACCTGGGTCTCCATTGAGAGAGACAAATTCCAGGTGGACCCCCCCAGTGGCTGGGCGGACGGAGGGGGTCGGCGCCTACCGTGACCCTCCCACCACCGGGCTGGCTGGAAAGTCCCTCCTCACGGCCGAGCCAGAGGATCTCCGCCTTCCGATGGATTCATAGCCTTTTAACCTGCTCTGTCGCAGAATCTTCCAACCAGCGACCGCTTCCAAACAGTGCTGTAGAGCCGCAGGGGCGGCATGGCTGCTCCTCCATCAATAACAGAATGAGCTGTGGTGTCATCAGCGCATTGGATGGCAATCAGCCCAAAACTCCGCACTGCCAGCTGAGCAAGAGGTCGTAATGTAGATGTTAAATAACAGCGGGGACAGTAATGCCCCTGGGTACACCGCATTGGAGCCGGTGCAACTTCCGGGAGGCCTGGTCCCCGCGACCTCACTTTGCTGATTCCGCCCCGGAGAAACGTAGGTTATCCACTTGAAGGACAGTGCCCCGTGATCTCCGGAGGCGGCCAGGCGGTGGGCCATAAAGCGTCGGGTCGCATCATCATTACCAAACGCCATGGTGAGATCTAACAACACCAGCAGCAGCCGATCCGGGCCTTTGGTCAAGCTGGAATACGGAGTGTATCTGTGGACGGCGAATTTGGAGAACAGTCTCCTCCGGCCCCATGCTCCAGCACGGAAGCCGGACTGGAAGGGGTCAAAAGCCGATGCGGCTATCCAGAAAGCCTTTGAAGCTGCTCCAACACCATTCTCACTCAATTACCTTCCCCAGAAACGAAAGATTCAAACGGGCGGTAATTGGCCAGATCCCTTTGGATCTAACGTGATGGTCTTTTAAGAGTGGGTGGACCACTGCCTCCTTCCTTAACCCATCCGGAAAGGTTCCTTGCTCCAAGAGAACCATTGATGATACTTCAACAGATGGTCGTGAAGCAGAAATCCGCCTCGCAAGTTTCTTTACAAGCCAGGACTGGGCAACGGGATCCAGAGGACAGGGTAGTAGGTCTAACAGCAGCTAAGGCTCTGTCGACAGCGGCTTCAGAGAGCAGGGAAAACTGGGTCAGACAAGGACCCGAAGACGGCAAGGGAGTCTCCAGTTCGCTAATTGTAGCTAACGTGGGATGGGAGGTCGATGGCGGAGCGACGCGATCTTGTCTGCGAAAAGCTCATAAATGCCTCACAGCTGATATCCAATTGGGTTTGAGGATCTCTCCGATAAGGAGGTCAATGACCGAATTATACCTAAATAATTGTGCCGGGCGAGAGCTAGCAGATGCTTGAGGGAGGAGGAGAAGAAAGTCCTCTTCGCCTCCTTCGCCGCCATCTCATAGGCTTTCATAAGCTGCCCTATAGGATGTTCGCTTCGCCACGCAGATTTCCTCCACACTCGCCTAGACGCCTAAGCCCCTCGCTTCATATGGCGCAGCTCCTCTGTATACCACGGAGCGCGGTGAGCTGGGACGTAGAGGACGCCGGGGGCAACAACATCGATGGCATCGGGAGAGTCGGGAATTCCAATCCTCCACCTGCTCATCGAAAGTGTGCCGGCGGGTTCAGGGTCCCGCAGAGCATTCAGGAAACCAAGTGGATCCATAAGTCTCGTATGGGCGGGCGTAAATCAGCCCGTCAGCCTAGACGGGGTTGGTGCGACAAGTCCACCTCGACCTTCAGGGCGAAATGGTCGGACCATGGCACTCTATCAATATGGGATACGACCAGACTAAACCTCCACCCAAACCCCAAGCCCCGCGTGTGCGCAGCAGCATAAATGGGGCCAGAATTTATCAGGGAGAGGCCCAGCGTTGCCATGGATGACACTAGGTCCGCTGGTTGCCGTACATGAGGCAGCGCCGGCATGGACGTTGAAGTCCCCAAGACAATAAGCCTGGGGAATCGCAACGCCCAGTCCGCCACCACCTCCAGCAGCCGCAGCAGGCTGTCTCCCCTGCAGCGCTTAGGCGACCGGTACACCAGGAGAACAGCCAACCTCTCCGAGGCCAACCACTCCAGGCCGACACACTCTATGCCGGTGACCTCTGGGACGGGGGCTGCCCTGAAGGGAATAGATTCACGGATGAACAGTGCTACACCGCCCCCCCGGCCCTGGGTTCGTGATCGGTGAAGACACGCGAAACCCGGGGGCGCGACTTCGCCTAAGGCGACGGTCTCACCCTCGCGCACCCAGGTTTCGGTGATGCATGCCAGGTCCACCTGCTGGGCTCCGAGAAAGTCCCGGAGCACCATGGTCTTATTATTAATGGACCTGGCATTAATTAACACCAAAGACGAAGCAGAGTATCCCTGATCCCAACCACCATCGTTTCTCGGGATAGGTCGGAGGTCAGAAGGCAGACGAGCATAATTGTTTCTCGTGTGTCTTCTATCATATGGCCACCGCCTACCGCAATATCTACCCCGTCCCATCAACACAGGGATCCCTAGCCCCGGAGTTTGTGCCCCCATGACTCTACCAGCCTCCCTTCCCCCTAAAAAACCTGACTGATATCCCTAGTATAACTATCTAAGCCAGTCTTAATCAATCCAGCCTTAAGCTGAATTAGCTATAGTACTAGCTCTAATACAACTCCAGTAGCTACCCACAATATATACTAATACAATTCCACAGCTATCAACTAAAATACAATCTATAATCAACTAACATCTATCAATAATAATACCATCTATCAAAATGATCTAGGTAACCCTAGGTTACCAACGGCAAATCGGGGTTAGGAAAAGGGATGCAAATTGAAGATGCTGGATGAAGATTAAGGGAGACCGTTCCTCAAGGGGGCATCGTTGTCATCTAGGTTCCCAGTGGGATCGGTGGGGGTGATGATAAAAGGTTCTCCTGTGGTAGAATATCTATTATGCAGGCGGTGGGTCCAGGGCTCACACCACCTGAGCCAGCCGCCTAGGTGCAAGTCAGGAGAGCTACAGGATGGAAACTAAAAATGTAGACCAGACAAATATAATCCAGACAACAGCCGGGAGCCACTGCCACTGGCTAGCCCGGTCAGTCCTGAATAAGCAGTGTCAATATATAGAACGCACCCAGCTCTCTCACAGCTGGTGCGTATGTCCTAAGAGTGAAACACCCAGCTCTCTCACAGCTGATGTGTACGTCCTAAAAGAAATGGTGATGTCATCATATGCTCAGATTTCCGCAACTCCCCACTGTATAGTCAACCACTCCACTAAGAAATGCTGCCTTTGTGGGGAGAAAGGGTATTTTTCAGGGTTTTTCCATATCAGAGTATTGAAATGTCTACCCCTAATCATTATATCTGGTGGAAATGAATTAAAAATGTTACTTGTACATTGTGTGGAAAAAATGTTTCTTCGTATCTTTTCTGTATCCGCCCAGCAGTTTCACTAGATGATTCTGGAAGGAGGGAGTTCTCTCTATTCACTTTCTTTACAATGTGTATATAACTCTATACCTTCTCTTACATGTTTTTTCTGAACTACAAAGCATCAGACTCTTATGCCTTTCTGCATAGAAAAGGTACTCCCATACCCTAAAAGGTTTGCATTGTCTTTTTCTGTACTTTTTCAAGCCCAAATCTTTATTGAGCTGTTGTGATCGGAATTGAATTTTAGTATTGTAGCTGAGTACATACGATAAATAATGTCCATATCTCTGTTTTGTTGTTTTTTCTATTTTGAATGAGCCTGATCTAATTAAAAAGGAAATCTAACTGAGATATTTTGGTATGTCTTTAGGAAAGAATAGACAAGAAAATTATAAATTGGCAACATGTTTCTTGAATCAGTGCCACATTCCAGTAATAGTCTAACTTATACTAAGAATTATCATTAACATTAATTAGTCATCAACTTATTATAACATGAATGCCATTTTATGAGTTTAGTTGGACTTAAAAAAATTAAAATAAGGCTCTTATTACTGCTGTTATGTAGAACTGTGTATTGATTTAGTCAGTTCAAGCAGTTGCTACATCTTCAGATCTAATTTCTGTTTTCTGAAGTGATATGCAACCCAGTCCTATCTGTTCACTCTGAAGGAGGTCCCACTTACTTCCAGGAAAGTGTAAAATTATATCCTAAGACTTATTAATTTTCAACATGATTTTAGATGCTCCTTTTTACTTGTGCACTTTTTCATTCTGTGAATGCACAGAAGAGTGGAAAATTAAGAAAGGTGGCTTTTGAATTAAATTTTAAAGATCTGGAATGTGAAGCACTTTTAATCAGTGAGATCCGAGTAGAACAAGTAGATTATTGACTGCAATCTTGGTAAATTGTTTTGAAGCTATCTATTTTGGCTGTGACTTTGTCATGCACACACACAACTTCTGCAGCTTTTGTCACACATTTAATTGAGGGACACTGAATGTGCAGGTTTGTTGGATCTTGGTAGGATGACATGCACCTGGCCAATCAAATGTGGGGAAGGGCAGCCATGAAGGAGCTAGAAAAGATTCTAAAGTGAAAGAATATGTTGCTGGCAATGAAGATCATGATAATTTATAGTGTAGTATTCTGCATTACTATGTATGGGTGTGAAAACTGGACAATGAAGAAAACTGACAGGAGGAAAGATGATTCATTTGAAATGTGGCATTGGAGGAATGTTTTACAGATACCAAGAGCCACCAAAAGTACAAATATTTGGGTTCTAGGTCAAACTAAGCCTGAATTCTCCCTAGAAGCTAAAATGACCACGATGAGGCTATTGTACTCTGTCCATGTCATATGACTTGATTTTTTAGTTTCCAGAATTCCATCAATTTGGCTATCTTGCATTTTGAAAGCTGACACTAATTTCCCCTAGCTGATTGATCATAATAATGCAAAAATTAATAATACAAATATCAGACAGTATGGCTGTTTCTGCACAGCGGCAGGAAACGGCTCTCCACCGGCATTATTCACATGGTCTCATGCAGGCAGCACCAAGGCTGCTGCAAGCCGCTGCAGGTTGTCCCATTCACCTACCTCTCCTCCCTGCGCAGCTCTGGACAACTGGAGGGACATGCCCACACTGCCTTCCGACCTCATGTTGGGGGAGGGCGGAGGGCAATGTGGGCATGTTGCTCCAGCTGTCCAGAGCTGCGCAGGGAGGAGAGGTAGGTGAACGAGAAACCAGAGGGGCCAAAAGCGGAGCCCTCATGCTGGCGTGCTTCGTACCGCACCCGTGGGAAGACACAGCTTTTGAAAAACCTCACTCAGGGAGCGAGTTTCAAAAGCAGCTTCTTTTGGGGGGCGAGCATGGTGCTGCTGTGATGCAGCAGCGCCAGCTGTGCAAACAGCGCCCCAGGGACGGTGTTTTTACCATCTATAGGGCGCTGTTTTCCGCCCGTGCGGAAACAGCCTATGTTTTGAAAAAAATAGCTTACTTGATTCTGTTTACATTAAAATCAAGACTGCCCAGATTCCTCCATTATGTGTTCTTTTTCATTTTACTTCTAGGCATGTTAATTAAAATATTTAACTGGAAGAGTATAGAAATACTGAGCACGATAGTAGCAAAACTTTGAAGATTCCAAAAGCTTTATCAAATGAACATAACTCATATTTATGTGAAATTGGGATATGTTAGGATAATTACCTCTGTGCCTTTGGGATAAAGGAAGTACCACCAGCCAAATTATACAAGGGCGTGGATTAAATCAAGCATTACTCTCTACTTGGCATCGGTTGCTGTTGGTTGCAAAATCAAGATATGACATTGTATTGGGAGAGTAACTTGTCCAAAAATGTTTCTGGCTTTTTTTTTCTTCCTGCTACCATATAATTTTTTTTAAGCCAGCTATATGGGAAATTTTAAAAAGAGGTATTAACAACAATATACGTTAAAAAATAGTATCATGATTAAATCACCAAAAAACCCCCAACCAATTGCTTTAAACCTGGTTTCTCATTTTAACAAGCATATCTGCAAACTGGGTTCTATAACAATACATACTAGTTTCCAATTAAGAAAAGCTGTTATACAGTCCAGAAACACAACCCAAAGGTTTTGGTCATGTGGATCTACAAGTATGGCAGAATTAATTTACTTAAAGGTAAGAGACATTTCTGTTTATGCCAATAAAGGTTATTGTGATTGTGAAAAAAGAGACATTTCTGTCTGACTTTCCAAAGACTTGAAAGAATGCCGTGCAAAACAAGTCATTTGAGGGCTGCAGTGTTGTGCATATTTACTAGGAAACAAGTTCCACAGAACAAAGTGGGATTATTCCCACACTTTCTATAAGCAAGGATATTCGTGCTGTTTCGTTTGTGAAGGAATAGCTTGAATATTTTGCGGAACTCAAATTCGTGGAAGGTATAAAATAGGAGAACAGGATCTGTAAATGATACTAGTTGAATAAAGAATTCAGTCTTTTTGATCCTAGTACCTGTGCTAAATTGCAAGTGTCTGGACTATGCGAAGACGACATTAATAAGTAAAATGTGTTACTTATTATTTCACTTATAAACTTAATTTAGAAGTCAGATTTTCCGCATAGTTATTTACATAGAAAGTGAACTTTTTACTGAATATGTTTGATAGAAGGTCATCATTACATTTTAAGGCATTAAAAGTGTAGGGTTGTTCGCCTGAATTCATGGTTTGTTTGCATTACAATTGGATTTAATTTTAAAACAGTTTTTTTAAAAGATAATTATAACTGATTTTTTTACAAAATTAAAAATCAATTTATTACAATTTAATTGTTGACTTTTGTGCACCCTGACTGTTTCATCAACAGCAAGATGTGTTTACTTTAGAGAAATAAGGGGAAATCTTGGTGGTGTTTCTGTTGGCATATTCCCCTTCCCAGCAGAGTGACAAGAGGAAGCAATAAAAGCTGTTCTAACTGCACTCTCCCCTCTATTGTTCTCTCAATTCATGAACCTTCCATCTTTGGCATGTGGTCTGCATTTACCTGTTGTTTCTTCTGTCCCCCCCCAATAATAAATAAATAAATAAAAATCTACACCCACCTGGAGCATTTGACTGAAGTGCTCACTTTATTTTGCCTGAAAAGTAGAGCCAATAGACTCAATGAAAAAGGGAAAAAGGATGTCAATATTTAGATGGCACAAAACAGTGGCCAGTATTGCTGGGTTGAGTCCAAGGAGGGTCAGTGAAGATATACCAAAATCTTAGGAGAAGGAGAGTGCTAGTTGAATATTGTCATAATTGAATATTGTCATATTCCTTCTAGTAATGGGGTGAGATCACCTCCAGTGTTGATGGAAAAGGATTAAATCAGTATTGTTTCCTTCCTTCCAAGGTCTTTAGTTCTAAGCTGTGTAGTATGTTTGGGGGATGTTGGGCTAGAGTTCAGTAGGAGTTTGGAGTAGTGATGGGCTGTGGAAGAAGGACAGGTGACTCTGGGGATCCCGCTGATTGTATGATGGAAAAATAGTTCAGACAGTTAACTGCTGGTTCTTCTGATCCTTCCTGAATCCCTGGCAGTCCTGGATGCCCTGTCAGCTTCCATTTGACCCTGTAGCTAATTAGTAACAAACAGAATTTTGCCTGAAAAGTAGAGCCTTTATTTTCATTGTTCATTATATTTTAGCCCAATTTTTGGCTTAAGATGGTTTGCAAAATAACTTACTGAAATTTAAAAACACACAATTAAAACATAATTTTGAAAGTTGTTCAGGGAGTCGGGGTCAATAATAGCTTTGGGCTCCTCTCATTATCTCTCTGTCGATACGGAGGAGGGAAGCGCTCAGTTGCTCATGGATCCAGAGGCAGTGAAAGGATGCCTTACTTCAGCCTTGACAATAATAATATAGAAGTCATTATAAACACAGAAACCATTTGGCTTGAATCACTTGATGAATTAGTAGGGGTTTGTCTAACTGAGTTCTCTGTGTAGTACAGCTTATTGAGAGAGGGTGGGAATTGCAGAGGCAAAAATCCTTGGAAATTTTATTTCTGGGTCATTCGGTCTTGCAAAAAAGCCTTGTCAAATAAATGCATCTAGTGTTGGTGTACCAAGAACAGGCCGAGGAAGTTGTTGGTGTCTTGCTAATACTGTTGCTTAGACTCCCTGACTGAGCTCACATTGGCCTTGAACTTTTAATTGTGGGGGATTTAATCCTGGGGGATTTAATTTTTATAATATGGCATTGACCTGCACAAGTGGTTGAAATGATAGAGTCAAGTGGTTGGAATGATTGAATGGTTGGAATGATTGAGTCAAAAGTGCCCTCTACCAGTAACTACATGCTGCAGCCCTTTCGTTTTCAGGGGAACTCTTCAAGGTGAAGCTGCTGAATTTGTCTGGAGCAGTTGGTTATTGTTTGGATTTCCAAATTGTAACACAGATAACCTTTTACCAACTGCAAGGTATTAGAATGATAGTTTTCAATTTCAGGAATCACAGATTTCATGATTCCTAGTTAAAAATGCTGCTCATGATTGATTTCATATTAATGAAAGACACTATAAGCAGCTGTCCACCTCCTCCCTTTTTGCAGAGGAAGGAGAATTTGTTGGGAAAAGAAAGAGGAAAGCTGGCTAGTAGGAAAGTTGGCTAATGGCTGAACTCATTGCTTATTAGATCAGATTCACGCTGTAATTTGCTTTGAGTTTTACAGCCCAATCCAGAGTGAGGAGCATACCTTCCATAGGCACCGGTGCAGCCCTGCGCAGGTGCAGGTGCCCACCCTGCTAGCGCAAGGAGCAAATGCAATGGTGGAGGTTGGAGATCCCTGCTATAGGCTAATTTTACTGAAATTCAGGGGAAGGGTCAGCCTACCTTCTACCCATCTCATGCACCTTTCACTCCCTGTGGCTATTGGCAACTCAGTTCAATCTCTATATTGCCAAATGAGGAAAAAACAAGTAGTTCAGAAAGCCTTGGGTGAACTTACATGATCCCCGTTCAGCAACTTGGATTGAATCCAATCATCTGCCATAAGACAGGATCCCTTACACATTAATGGACAATTTTTCATTATATGTTACTCTTGTAACCTATACATCCAGATTGTAGCCTTAGAACATACACAAGTTAGAACTTGAATGAGAAGCAGTCCCCCCTCCATCAGTCAGTGTAGGAAATTTTTTTAAAGCGTTAGTTTAAATGTGAGACTAACAGCACCAAATTGTGGTGCTAACATAATTTGCAGTGTTGTTAATGAGTAAGAAAACATGCAAATACTACACATAATAAAGACAATTTTCATTGTTTCATCTCCAGATGTTGAACCCTACTGTTCAACAGAATTTCAAAGCGCCTTTTTAAATTCACTTTGCTTCCTGTCTGCCATGTGAGATTGTGTAAATGTATTGTGTAGAATGAGTATGTACTAAAAAATAAATCCCACTTGGTTATGTAGCAGGTTCTTCTGATATCATGGTGAATGGAAAGAAACATGCAGTTGCCATTCCATAAAATTGCTAAGAATATATTTGATTATAATCTCTAATTTAAAAGTTTGTGTCCAAACGTGGTCTGAATCCACCTTACATTCTTCCTTGCAATTCCCCCATACATTAATTTCTGTGAGTCCCTCCCCCTTGAAACTTGAGGGAAGGATTACCAACCCATGGAGAATTGAGGGAAGAACCTGGCGAGGGGAAGGTTTGGGGAAAGTGGTAACACCCAGAGGAACTACTCTCTGTAGTCTGGATGTCAGTTGTAATTCTAGGCAGGAGATCTTCAGGCCTAATAATACTTAATTATATTAATAATACTTAATTATATTGTTCTATCATTGTCACCTTCTTGCCTTCTCTCTCTCTCTCTCTCTCTCTCTCTCTCTCACTCACACACACACACACACATATATAAGGCAGTAAGTTATTGCTTATCAAAGCTCAGGAAATCACAGTATTTAAAAGACAAGTACTACTCAATGGCCACGGTGAAAAAGATGACTTTCCTTCCAAAGGCAACAAGAAAACAAAATGAACTCCTAATGCATAAAAAATGTCTTACAGCTGAATGTGTAGCAGTGTAGCACTATTTTTTTGTATATTTGGCTGTAGCTTAATGAAATAGTTTGAAGTTGGACCCTGGATCTGAAAGAGCTGTTTCTCTGAGACCCATTCCGTACGGGCCAATAAACATGGGTTAAGGATGGTGAAAAATCTGGGGGTTTTTTTTGGGGGGGGGGACTTCACATGGATCCCACCCCTAAAGTGAGTCTGCCCTGTGTTATTTCCCCCAAACCGGATTTTTCAAGAATCGCACTATCCGCGAGTCTTTTAAAAAATCCCAGGTTGTAGCCGCTTGCCAGCAAACGGACGGGCAGAAGGTGCTTTATTCAGTTGCGCTTTCATTTTTAAAAAATTCCCTGCTTACATCTGCATAGCCAAGCAGGTGCAAATGGTCGTATCGTGGTATCGTGAGGTCTCAGCATGTCTGTGGGGGTTCATTTGTGCATGCCTGCATAGATGCGCATCGGTGGGAAGTAAATTTTTTAAAAGATGTGCCTCCATGCAAAGGCATGACACAATCTGCATTGTTTCCGTGGGCTCCAATTGCTACCTGCACGGATGCATGTGAATGTGAAAACAGGAAAGCGGGTTCCTTTATCCTGACTGCAACACATTTGCTGTGCGGAAAGGGCCTAAATCACTCAATTAGTGCTTTAGATATTGCATCTTTTGCTATCTGACCTTCGACAGCTGTAATGTACAAGATCATGAGGCACATAATTTATCATTACATCTTAATCTGTCTTGACATAGTTTGCTGTTCACTTACTATTTGATACTTATGAGCTAACCAACAAAAAGCATTAAAATTGGATCTCGAAGACTTGAATTGGCATCTTTCAGTTGTCTGATACAGTATTTTCTTTGCATGTTGTAGAACCTAAGTATTTTGCTAGTTCCTGTGTTCTGAGACATAATTTCATCAGAGTTTAATAGATAATGTCTGTTTTCTGATACAATTTCCTGACCTGACTGTATCTTGAGAAATCATCCAGCCTAGCCAACAGACCTATCCTGCTGAGAAGCTGAGGAAACTGATTTGGGAAGGTGGTGCTGTTTGGCTCTTTCTGTTCAAAACCAGTAAAGTTTGCCAAGCTATCCCTGGTCACTCACTTACAAGGCTTAGTTAAAGTTAACTCATTTTGAACGAAATGTTAGCCCATTCTTTTACGTTTGAGTCTTGGAAATCTTCAGGTGCCTTACTCTTTTACACATGTTCTCGTTCAGTCTTGTCCGAATCATCTGGTGATTGAAAGGCTAGTTCCTGCCCACCCCACCCCATTTAAAGCTCAGGGTGGAGATTTTGTGAATGGAGCCTGGTAGGAGAGGGATCTCAGCAAGGCATAATGCTACAGAGTCCACCCTCCAGAGCATCTATTTTCTTCAGGGGAATTGATCTCTGACATCTGGAGATCAGGTGTAATACCAAAAGAGCTTTTTTTTGGTGTAATACCAAAAGAGCACAAGGTTGGCAGCCCTACCTGGTGGATCTCTTTGGCAGTTGCTCTTTGTTCTCTCAGCCCCTGCCTGTGACTCCTTCTCTGAGTGGTCACACTGATGTTTCTGTCTCTGTATCTTCAGACCAACTGTTGTTTTCACTAAGCCCATTTTTGTTCACGCAACCAACCACTGTTGTTGCATCCTGTCCCCACAAGCACAATCAACAACCATCAAACAAGGATATACCATGCTCTTGGGCATAGAAACACTTGGCTGATTGAGTTCCTTGGAACTTGGTCAAGCTGCTGTTTAAAATCAGTAGTTTCTTTAGCAGCCTTTGAAAAATCCAAACACTTATTTTCCCCTCAAGTTGTCCTCTCATGTCATTCCAACTTTTTTTTGTATCTGTAACCTTATGAAATTGTCATCTTTATCAAGACATGAAATTATTCCTCTGCATCATGTTCAAATTATCTTTTTTTAAAGTGTAATTCTGAAAATACTACATAAATACCTTGATTCATCCTAAAGTGCTTATACATTTCAGCTTTTTTTTGGTTTGTGCAAATGTGTTTCCCACCATACAGTATACGATATTTGCACATTTGCTGCTTTGCCTGTCATAGGCACTATGCAAAGAAAAAACAAAGGCACAGCTAAAACTCACCCCAATATCAAGGTAAAAGTGGTTTGAGTTTACAGAAAAACATAGGCATTGCTGACTTTGTTCCAGACCTAAGACAGGCAGGTTAGTGCAAAAGGATGGGGGAAAGAGCCTTATTGTAAGCCTTTGAGCAAGGCATGCCACGTACAGTACTTAATTATCTAAAGTGCTCTATAAATCAGTGTTATCATCCTTGTCATCATCAGTGTGGATTTGTTGTAAGATTCCCATGGCAAAGATGCTAAGGGAAATAAGAATGCCATCTAAATTACATGGCATTCTAACATTGTCTCTAAAAGAATTGGCAAAACAGTTAGTGAATTGTAGCATGATACATGGAGTTCAATTCAGTTCAGATTATCCTGTCAGTTGATGCCTCCTTGTGATTGGGGGGGTGGGGGTGGGGGCGTGGACAGGAAGGAATTCATCTCTCTCCAAGTGACTGTCCACAAATCTTTAGGGAGTCTCACTGCATAGTTTATGGAACCAGCCTCTGCATTTCAAATGATGAATGTGTTAAGTGGTGTAAAATGCAATTGCCATGATCCAGCCAAATGTGAGCGCTCTTAAGTCAAGTTGTTCCAACAAGAATATTCAGCATGAGTCTAATCTGGGTCTCAAACGGCTTTACAACTTCTGGATTGTGTTTAAGACATACTAATAAGTAGGACCATGATACTAGAACTCACTGGAAGCCTATCTATTCACAGTTTTTACTAGTAGCAGTCATACCCCAATATATTCAACATGATTCCTTTAAACTGAATTGTGTTTCTTGTGAATTGGGAATGATTATTATTTAGACTTACATTTGGCAAAGATGTAAATTAACAGACAACTAGATAACTGGAGCATATGTAGCCCTATTAACATTCAAACTACTTACGGGTGCAGACACATTCAAACTCAAGTGTTCTAAGATTGTGAGCAAGGTAGGTCTTTGAGATGGTGCCATCTAATTACATATATAAATAGCTTCCAGTGTTCAAATATTTGTGAGGAAATCTCTTATGAGTGTGACTAATACCACTGGCTTAAAGTAGGCAAAGTGCAGGTGGAGGTTGTGCAAGCTTTCCCATGGATACTTGCCAATGCACCTGAATAATTTTGGCCTGCAAACTCCCATAGTCAAGAATGTAGGCATCTAATAAGCAGGTATCACCTAGAGCACTTAACTGAATGGTGCGTGCACATGTGTCATATTTATTTGCTTGCTGGCTTGTACCAGAACATGCATTTTGATGAATGAGCAGAGGCATACGTATATTGTCTTTAATTTTGGTGGAGTTCTGGCTCATTTGCAGTAGAGTTGGTTTTGGCTTGCTTGTCTCTTGACTGTTCTTGAAATTTCTTCAGCTGTGTTAGATGCATGACAAATTACTATTCATATAATGACATAGAAGTTTTCCTTATTCTAAAAGCTTATATACATACATGATTATGAAAGCTGACAACACACAGTGGTCAACATGTTGAACTAGCATATGGGAGAGTTCAAATCACCACTCTGTTGTCTTGAAGCTCAGTGGATGCTCTTGTGACAATTTTTTTTCTCTCTGCCTAACTTGACCTCACAGGATGGGAACATAAAACTGGTGGGGGTAAAAGATCTATACATTTAGCACTAAACTCTTTGGAGAACAGATGGGACGATAAATAAAATAGTAATAATGGTCGACAATCACATAAACACTATCTCAAGATGAAAGCATCATATTCTCAGGCTATGAAACTACCTGATGAATATGTGGAGGAAATGAAGGCTTTTTATGAAGTTCTACATGTTTTTTTTCAGAGATATCTGATATTAGGGATATGCAAAAAAATTGGCATGTTTCAGGTTTGGATTTATTGTACCTGAAAAATATTGGTATTACCAATATTCCTGAATTCAGATTTTCCCCTAGGTTTCTGAAGTTTTGAGGTCCACTATTTGCTATGGGGAAACTTTCCAGGAAGGGGGGGGGGGTGTTTTTAAATTTGCAGGCCCCAAAATTACAGGACAGCTCCTGGGGCCTATCCCTTAAGTAACCAGCTACAGCGTGTCCTCAGCCATCCTCCATTATTTCCTATGGAAGAGGGGACCCTCCGATTTTCTTTCAGGGCAAAAGGTATGCCTCCAAGGAGAAATCACTGGTCAAATGTCTTCCATAAAGATTCAACAAAACAAGTCCAACAGAACCATTTTAGAGCCCAGTATCCCAGCAGAACTCCAGGCCAATGTGCCAAGCCAAACTAAACCAAAATCAAATTGGATAATTTCTGTAGTGGAAACACCAGATGAGGAGATCAGTTCTGCTAGCCCACAGAGCCAGTGGCAATGTGCAGAATACCCAGTGGAACCCAGAGCCACTGTGGGAGTGCAAGCCCAACAGAACCAGTGTCAAACCAGAGAATCTCTACAATGGAAACGGAAGATGGGGGGACAAGCCCAGCAGAACCAATGACAATACATACAAGCTCAGCAAAACCCAGAGCCATTGTTGGCAAGCCCAACAAAACTAATGCCAATCCAGAGAATCTCTGCAGTGCAAACTCAAGTTGGATGGGCACTGTTGCAAGCCCAGCAGAAAGAATGGCTATGTACAGAATGCCCAACAGAACCCAGTGCTACTGTAGCAGTGCAAGATCAACAGGGCTAATTGTCAATTCAGAGAATCACAGAAAGGAGAACAAATCTAATCCAGGGAGGGTGGTTTCCAAACCCAACAGAAAAATGGGACTATATGCAATGGCAGAACCTAGTGCCACTGTTGCAGTGCAAGATCAACAGAACTAATGTAAAACCACAGCAGAACAAATCCAAGCAGTGAGTAACACTGTAAAAACTGCAAAGGAAACACAAACCAACTCTGGCAAAGAAAATAAAATCTATTGAAACTGACAAAGACACTTTGGAATTTAAAAGGGAGAGCCCCCCCCCCCCCGTTTTTAAAAATATGAACATCTTTAAAAGATATTTTCTTCTTTAGAGATGCACAGTTCCCAATGGGAAAAAGATTGACCCATAGTTAGGGAAAAGATTTGCTTAAGTTTAGTAGGAATATATTAATTGCTGCCCAAGGAGGAGAGGGACCATCACCAACCCACCAATGAACACGTTGGGCACCTTTTTTGTGGTAATAAAACTGGCCACAGCTTGTTTTATTGATTGCTGGAAAAGGAAGCAGAAGCGCAGCATAAGGGATGGATCTGATCACTGGGCAGCACTCTTGCTGAACCCAATGCATACTTTCCCTCAGCCTAAGTGTTGGGGGAACCACAAACAGCAAATCATTGGGAGCCAGTTGGACACTTGACTGCTAAATGCCAGGGGGTGCAGGCCATCGAGCAGCCGCTGCATGGGCATTTGCCAATGAGGCCTGTCCCACCCCAAGGTCCCTTAGAGGGACCCCAATCATGGGGAGGCAGACATGCAGGCCCCGCCCCCAAAAGGATCAATCCACATGTACAACCCGGCAAGCTGTGACAGGATAAAAGAAATAATAATGCAAACACCTGTAACAATAAAATGCAACCAAACCATGCAGTAGAGGTCAGAGGCATATGGGGGTAAAATGGTGCCCGGAGACAAACCTCCAGGCACCTGCTCGGGGCGGGGCTCATACAAACCTTCTCTGGGTGCCCTACTGTCCCTCTCGCCCCCTCCCTCCCTCCTTCCCTCCCCACAGCCTGGCTTCTGCCCTCCCCAGAGCCTGGGGAGAGCAGAAGCAACTGCCAGCCTCCGGAGATGTGCTTTTATAGGCACAAAGGCTGGGGGCACAGCTTGGGGGCATGGCCACATACACCCCAAGGCCGCTTCCCCTCTCACTCACTTCCCCCCCATTCCTGGAGGCCAGCTCCTGCCCACCCCAGGGCCTGGGAAGGACAGAAGCCGGTGCCTTTGGGCTCTCGCAGCCCCACTCGCATCATTGTTCCCATGACGTGGGTGGGGCTGAGGGAGCCTGAAGCCACATTGTGTTCAGGCTTCCCCAGCTCCACCCACATCGATGATGATATGGGCAGGGCTGAGGGAGCCCAAAGATGACAAGGCAGCAGGACTTCCTGTTGCCTCGTCCTTCACAAAGGCATTTGGTCACATGGGGGGCTGATTTTGCACCCCCCCCCCCACGTGCCCAGATTAGTTGCGACTGGGGACAGAGGTTACCCCCTGTCCCCAGGCTTATATGCCACTGATAGAGGGAGGGAGGGAAAGGCCAGCAAGTACAGAGGCAAGACACTGCCTCGCCCGGCCATATATGACCATCTGCCCTGGATTCCATCCTCCCAGATGACCTCATCAACCGATACCAGCTGGCCTTTAACAGTCTTGCCCTTTGAGTTCCATGCAGCTGGCGTGGAGGGCAACTCTCTGCTTCCTCACTTGCAGGCAGCAGTGGCAGCACGAGGTGAGTCCTGTGCCATGAGTAAGTGCAAAAGGACAAAAGGGATAAATAAATCCTTTTTCAAATGTGCTATGCAGAATTGGAATGAAATAAATCAATCAAAGAGAAAACACTGAATAGCTTATTCCTATTCTTTCAGATAAAATGAGTAATGCAGTGAAGAGGTGTTGATATCCCTTCTGATGGGAGAAAAACTTTGTGTGGGTGACTCAAAGATTCAATGACAAGGAAAGACAGTATAGCTTTTAGATAATAGTGTCATATCAGGGCCTGAAATAGTATGTGGGCAATGCTTGTGCTATTTTTCCAAATCATTTGAATGGAAATACTGGATTAGCTAACCTCGTGTCTGTTCTGATAGTTAAACCCTCCAACTGTTCCTGACTGAAGGAAGCATAGTTTGGACTAAAAGAATCTGCTGCTTTTTTATTCAAGGTTTTGTGAAATGCATCCTGCCATCATCATCATTTTTTGAAATACAATGATTTATTAGACTGAAAGGGGATAACAAGCAAAATTTCACAGTTTTGTCTTTTCACAGGGAGCTTCGTCCCAGTGGGAAATCCTCTTAGTAGAATGCTATCAGCTGGACTACACACGGTAAGGAGTTCTATTTTTTTCTTTTTGCATATAAAAAAAAAGAATTTAAACTTTTAAAATCTTTCTTCACAAGTCACCATTGTATGGAAGCTTTCTTATACTTCACTTCAGTGACAAAAGGACTGCCTTCTTGAAAATAATCATCCATCTAGGCTTTTCTGCCTCCTACAGCTGCTCTCTGAAAGTCAAAGAACAAAAGATCCAATATTATCTTTGCGCAGTATGCTTGTAATTCATTAGAGTCAAGTGTGGCTGACTGGAATTTTGTATCCTTGGTTTGTCTTTGGATAGATGTCTGTGGAGAATAAGGAAAAGAGATCACAATTGGAGCTGGGCTTGGATGTTCATTAGTGGCATTTTCAGTTGACACTGAAATTAATTTAACATTATTCATTTGATCGTTAGTTGAAGCATTTTGTAGTTACCAGTAGTATAATGACCAGTATGAAATCAGAGTTATATTTTGATGCGTTTTAAAATAATGATTCGGCATAGGAATTGGTCATAGGTTTTAGTGGTAGTCTTTTTGAAGGTTTGTATTCCAAATATTTCCTGTTCCTGTTTCTTGACTTGAATGGCCATACTGCTATAGCAAATTTTGGAAGAAAGAAAAATAAATTTCTCATGTCATTTATATTAGCTGTCTTTCACCTGACAATGGAAAATTATGAATGCTGCATTAAGGTGCTTCCTTGATAACTGAGTTTCTGACTCTGCCAAAGGATTTGTCCTTCATCTCCAATTCTTCTATCAATCCATGTTTCTCTCTCATCTCACTCAGTATCCTCCTTCATAAAATGCTTTGACAATACTTGACTATCTTTTAGTGCTCCAGACTAAAGCTTTGCAGAAATTTTGTGACTACTCAGAGGGTTGTCATAAAAGCAAAGTGTCCCCATTCACTACAGAGCAGAGATACCAATTTATGTGCTGATGATCATAACATACACAAATGCCTGAAGTCAGTAATGTGCTGGATAAGAGTTAAACTGAAGTTAGGTAAAAAGGGCTCCTGATGATGGGTGGTTCAACTAATGATGGAGGTGGTATTTAATTGGATGGAGCTGCACTTAAGGATTCAGCTTGCATCTTGGGGAATCGTTAAAGTCATCTCTTACTGTGGAAAACCAGATGTCTTCTGTTAGTTAGCCACGTCTGAGTAGAGTGTGTTTTGCCATGGTTATACATGCTCTAGTTTGGACTGCCACAATGTATGTGGTTACCTTCGATGACTATTCAGAAATCTCTGCAGTTTCAGAAAATGGCAGCCAGATTTTTAATTGGAACATGTCAAACTGAACAAATTTCATCACTGTTAAATAATCAGCACTGGATCCCAGATTGTTTCTGGGCATGATTTAAACTTCTGGTTTTGATTTATAAAGCCCCACATGGATATCTGAATTCTGAAATCTGAACTCACGTATGAATCTGCCTACTCTCTGACATCTTTTTGGGCCAGTTCACTCATTCTGGCGGACACAGATTGAGTCCCCCCACCCTATGGCCTGTATAACAGTCACATAGGAGTTGTAGATGTGCAGTGCTTGATTCAGATTGAGACTGTGGCATTTGTGGAAAAGCCCAGGGACTTTGCTTCTTTACCCACTGGGGAAAGCCACATGTACATTTGTGGGTTTCATCAACAGTCCAAATAGCACATCTCATAAACCATTTTAGGTCAGGAAAATGGTCTATGAGGAGAAGGCTGAATCCATATCTCCATGCATGACTCAGGTGGTCCATGTAGGAGAACTGAGGAGAACCCACCACTCATGTGTGACTGAGCAGAATCCTCAAGGCATGTATAACTCATGTGTGACTGTTACACGTGATACAGGCAAGGATTTGGACCAAATTTGTATACACAGTGGTGTGTGAATTGGCTTGCTACTTAGAGTGTCTTTGTCTTTGCAAATAGGGGTACATGGACATCTGAGGTAAGATGGTTAATGTAATGCCTCAAAGACCTTGCATGATATCAATTTTCTTTTTCTTTAGGTGCCATATTAAAACATTTTTATTCTTCCAGACTTTTAATATGCTTTCAAATGGTCTTTTTGTGCTTTTCTAATATGTCCCTTAAGTAACTATTAGTTTTACTGTGTTCTTTTATATGTTTTTATGAAATGGTTTTTAGTTTATTGCTATTTTATTTTCTGGAAACTGAAAAGGCTTTACCGGGATGAGATGTCAATTTTTAAAATCAGTATCAATCAGTGTTAATGCCTTAGCAGACCAGGTGCTCTGGAGCAGCAGCAGCAGAAGGCCATTGCTTTCACATCCTGCATGTGAGCTCCCAAAGGCACCTGGTGGGCCACTGAGAGTAGCAGAGTGCTGGACTAGATGGACTCTGGTCTGATCCAAGAGGGTCTTTCTTATGATCTTAATCAATACATCAACTTCTCCTGATATGGGATTGCCACCAAGGAACACCATTTGTACTGGAACTCTCTTGATGTTCAGTAGAGTCTCTGGATAAGGATTGGGGGCATTCTCTCTGAAGACAATGTTTTGTCTTTTTTTGGGGGGGGGGTAATAATTTGCTTTGGATTTTTAGCATTTATCATAATTATATATTTGTTTTGTTTAGTTGGTACTAAAAAGTTCTCATTTTTTATTACAGTGATCTGTAACATATCAGAGCAACATTTTTGTTTATATGTTTGGAGATGTCAGCCCTGAATCTCTGTTGATGGTTTTGACTAAAGAGGGAAAGAATCCATTATTCTCTTTATGTTAAACTTCTTTATTTTTAATGGTGGTGGTAGAAAACTTCTCCTAACAGTATGTAAATTGATGTCCTTTAAAGTTGAAAGTGAAGTGTTTCTGATTAAGGAAGAATGGATCAAAATTGTTTTGGAGTATGTTTGAATAATCTTAGCAATTGAATTATTTCACCTACTTTTCAATTCATTCTTTAAAAAAAAACAGCCCTGAAGGCTTTGTCACAGCAGCTGTGTTTGCATTTCTTTTTTGTGTTTGTACATTGCAGAACTCAATAAAGTGCAGCCTGGCACAGCTTTTTCTCTAGGAAGATTACAGATTCTCATGCTCATTAAATGCTTGAAGGACTATAATCAAATAAGGATCATAGTCCTCTGAAAAGCCAGGAAAGGAACAGTGGTAGCACCAGAAATAATTTAATGATCCATGTTGTATAAAGACCAAAGCACACACAACAGTAGTTTTGTTACTTCTTACATTGATAGCATTTTAACTACTGTCACTCTTGTTTCTTTTCTTCCCAAATAGTTTATAATCATGGCTCCCCTCCCCCCCTCCCCCTACAAAATTCATAATGAGACCTGAAGTTACTTGGGAGCTTTGTCCGTCTAATCCATCCTGAATTCAGCTCAGCTTGTTTTAATGCAGAACTGATATCTGTCAGGGGGATTATATCTATGTGATTGAGATACATTCTTAACTCAATGTAACTGCTTAAAGCTACAAATCAATGCTACTAAAAGATATATGTAACCAGCCTGCTATATGCTACCACTGCCATCTGGAGCATTCTTTCCTTGATCTTTACTTTATGGCTTCACACACTGGCCCTTTCCGCACAGCGGAAAGGGTGCCTCTCCACCAGCAGAAATTATGCCGCAGAAGCCGGCGCAGAAGAGGTGGCTTCGCATGGAGCCAGCCTTTTCAGTGCCACCCTCCACTTCAGCTTCATCCCTTCCAGGTATCACTCTGTAGGTCGCTGGGACCTGGCGCCCAGCTGGCCCTCCGACCCCTGGAGGTCGGAGGGCAGCGTGGGCGGGTCCCTGATGGCCTACAGAGCACGCTGGAGGACGAGGTGAGTGGAGGGGACGGGGAAAGTCCCATCTTCTGAGTGGTGCAGTTCGCAGCACACCGATGGGAAGATGGCATTTTAGAATAACCTTGCTCAATGAGCGAGGTTATTAGGAGCGGCTTGACGCCGCTCCCGGGTGGCCAGGACGGTGCTGTTGCGATCCAGCAGTGCCTCCTGTGCGAACAGCTGCCCAGGGACAGCATTTTTGCCATCCCTGGGCCGCTGTAAATGGCCCGTGCAGAAAGGGCCACTGTGTAGATATCTAGGCTTCCCCTGACACCCTGGTCCCATGGGAAACAGAGTTGCATCCATTACCTCGTGGGGACAGGAAGCCAGGTGGCTTTCTGTTACTATCTGCCGCCAACTTTGGGGCGCCTCAGCTCCAGAGACTGTTTTTCACAACATCTTGGGAAAGCAGGGTGAGGACTTGCAATGGGATAAAGGGGATGGCAAAAGCCAGGTTTGTCAGAACTGGCTTTGCCAAGCTTTGGTGCTTCGATGCCTCATCAGTAAACGCTACTGATCAACACTACAGAGCCTGCTTATTGACTCAAGGTTTGAGACCTAATAATATCTTTACTTTACAAAGAGGTAGAAAAAATGTTGTTTTGTTTCACAGATCAGTTAAGGGGATGAATAGATAGAATCATGTCATTAAAATAGTTTAAATGTTATTTATTTATTTGTATGTATGTATGTATGTATGTATGTATGTATGTATGTATGTATGTATGTATGTATGTATGTATGTATTTGTAGCCCACCCTATCCCCAAAGGTCTCAGAGTGGGTTACAGCATAAGACAAAATTTATAAAATACCAATAACCTAAAAACCAATGCAATCTATACCAACAAAGCTCATTTAAAATCTAGGTCATTATAGTTTCAGTTAAGTCCAGTTGATTTTAATGGAAGACCTAAGCATATGTTTTAACAGCCTATTAGTTCCAGCATGTGAAAAAGCACACCTGGACTCACCCGGGGCGCCGTTGCGGCAGGGGAGGATCAAGAGGCTGCTTTCCTTCCCCTTATGCCTCGGAGGGTGGTCATGTGACGGTTGGAACCATCATGTGACAAGGGAGCCAGGCAGGCTATATAAGCCGGTGTCCGGCTCGGCTCGGCCTCTTCACGAGGCTGCGAGCAAGCAGACCCTCCCTCCCTCCCTAAGTGATGTGGCAGTGTTATGTATGTTATTTAATGTTATGCTTTTTGTCGCAGTCTGGGCAGTTTTTTGGGGCATAGGGGCACATCCTTATCGGGTGGGCATGCCAGACCTTCCCACAGCATGCCAGACCTTCCCACGGCATTGACCTCAATAAGAGGTCTGGGGGTAGTGGAGGGCTTGTCGTTGCAGGCCTGGAAGTCCTGTTTCAAGCTCACTACCCCTGGCAGGAGGGGGTGTCACAAAATGGGTATGCGCCCAAGTGGCACCTAGTAACCTCCTGTCCCGATCCCCATGGGGGATGGTGCCGGGTTCAGCGAATCGCTGCCCAAAGGGCCAGGGGTCAGCCGTGGATGTGTCCCATTTATTCTCGCCCAGCTTCCTACAGTTATTGTTATTAATAAACCGGGCTGCGGCCATTTCTATTCCAACAAATAAGAGTTATCTTGTCGTTACTGGGCAAAGCGAAGTCTGCACATCTGCACGCAAATAAAAGTGCTTCATTGTGGCCAGATTGTGCCTGCAACATAAGGCAGCCCATCTTTTAAATTCAGGCAGTTTTATGACACAATGTTTGATGCAACATTGTTGCCTGAGGTTCAAACCAAAAGGGCTGTTGGGCTAGAGCCTATTTTGGTACACCTAAAACAATTATCTGAATTGTTGCCTAAATCCAGTGATTGTTTAACTGAGGATATAGGTAGGTTCACACACTTATCCCAGTTGATGGTTGTCTTTTGTATGATGGAGTAGAAAGTACTTGCAGACCCGCATGCACACACAAGGATGTAAAGGGTTTGTAAAGCAAGCACATAAAGGCCTGCTGTACTTGAACTCTTCCTACCCCTTTCTTAATCATGAAAATTGGGTCCTTGTCAATTTGTTCCTCTACACAGAGTGACTGAATAACACGTGTACCAGCTTTTATGTTGCTTTAACATAGTTTGGCTACCCCATGCTGGGAAACACAGAATTGCCATACATCTGTCATCCTTGCTTAATATGAGCAGTTTGAATGAGTAGAAACTGGTAGTATGAGACGAAGTGTGGAATATGACTATTAAAAATTAATGTGCTGATGCCTGTCAACTGAAGCTTGGCATTTGATATGTTCATGAAAGTTATGTGCAAAAAATACTAACTACATGCATATAAAAATCTATGGGTTTCCTGCTACTTTCTCTAGCAAGCTGTACATCTAATATAGCTGTATGGATTAGGGATTCTATGTGCCTGCTGGCACTCTAGCGGCTGGAAGGAGAATGAAAAAAAATTAAATGGCCACTGACGATGGTGTAATGACACTTGCAGAAAAATCCAAAAGTGACATCATCCGCCACCAAGAATCTCCAAGAACTAGTAATTCCTAGAGAGGATTGACATAACTTCTGGGAAAAACTTGAAAGCAATATAACTTCTCTAGGGCTCACAAAAAACTCTATGGTTTTACAGTTCCCCTATGTCCCTGCCCTTGAAACTCCCTGCCCTTGAAGTGTCCAGGCTACAATTCTATAGGTTGCAATTGTATATATGAATTACTACACTACAGAAACGAGAGCAAATTAATTGAATGCTGTGTTGGTAACGAAATTACTAACTGGAAAGGAAGTATATAATATGTAACATGAGAGGCGCCTAAATGGTTGAGTGGGATTCTCCATGGGTAGCCATAATGCCTAAAACACCTCACTGAGTGATTCATCCTCAATGTATAAAGAAATCTCTTAATTGTCACCAGCCTTATCTCATGTCAGCTGATAGAGGTCTGCAAACTCCATGATGAACTAATGCACATGAGAAGTTGCTCCAATGATTCAGGTTACAAAACTTGCAAGTCAGAGCTAGATTTTATAACATAAATGTGTAGAAATAGTACACTAACCATTTTCCTTATTGGCCCTTAAGTGTAGGTTACATATAATCTCAAATGCAGTAACAATATAATAAACATTCCTGTAAGTGGGAGCTGTCGAGAAACATAACGCTGGAAAGTACCTCAAGGGTTATCTGCTGCCCAACAGATGAAATTCACAACTACCTTCATCCCACCACCACTACTCTCCCAGAGACCCATGCTTTATGTCTAGAGGAAGGCAGAGAACTTCCAGGATCCCTAGCCAATATGGCTGGGAAGAAATTTACTTCCAGACCCCAAAGTGATGGCCGACATTACTCTTGGTAGGTAAGAAAGAGCTGAGCATTGACTCATCCAAAGAAAAAGTCCACAACTGCCCAGGGAAGCCTGCTCCACTGAGGAACCTCTCTGTCAGGAAGTTCTTCCTGATGTTTAGATGAAAATACTTTCGTTTTAATTTCGACGTGTTTCTGGTCTGACATTCTGGGGTTGTAGAAAACAACTCTGCTCCATCCTCTTCAACTGGGTGTCCAAAACTGAACACAGTATTTCAAGTGAGGTCTTACCAGAGCAAAGGAATACCATATCTTCACATGATCTGGACACTGTACTTCTGTTGATGCAGCCCAAAATCACATTTGCCTTTTTTAGCTACCACATCACACTGTTGACTTTGGATCCACATTTAATAAAACTTTAATGCAACATCTGGGAGCCTTCAAAATATCCCAGGGCATTATAAAGTTTTTAATCTACTAATTCCTAAAGCTTACCTCAATTCAAGGAAGTTTGATGGGGTTTTTGGAGAGCTCATAAATAGCTTTTTTTTAAAAAAAAGAATCATAATGAGAATAGCAGTAATCATCATCATGATGACTTACCCTGAGTAACAAGAGCCACTCCTTCCCTTCAGGTAAAAGTTACTGCCTCCACGGTGTTGCCTACTCTACAAGCCCTTATATCAGGGAAAGAAGACCGAAGAATAGGCTCAAACTTGCACTGCGCTGAGAAATGACTACGAAATAAATGTCAATAGTCCTCTAGTTTATCTAGAGCTGTGATAATGAGATAGCAATGTGTGTAAACAGATTAGCATCATTTGTTTTGACACGGGATTGAGTCACAATTTTAAGCTACAGCAAAGAGGATGCAGAGGTGAGAAGTGCAAAATCTTTGCCCCCTTTCCTTGGCTTATCTCTATGCAGCCCCTCCCTCTTGCTAAACACTTTTCTCCCAGCTTGACTTGCTTCTGGTGTTAGAACCTAGCAGAGAGAAAAGTGCCTGGAGGAAAGAGGCTGAGGGCCAAACGCTGCCACCATTTTAAAGACATAAATGAGCAATATAAAAATGCCATAAGCACAGCCAGACATGGTGGTCTTGCCCCCCTCCCCCTTAGAAATTGCATGTTTTAGGCTTTAAAATAGCAGCAGTGTCCCTGTAGCAGATCTGTGTCGCTGTAGTTGCAGTATCCCTGTTAACAGACATGAGGACACCATCATATCTAATTTGGCCTGAAGGAAGTAAGATGTGAGCCGTGAGGAGAGTCTGTTTCACCAGTGCAAACATAATGTTGCCTTCCAGGTTACACATCATGTGTATATGATGAAATATAAAATGCTAGCTATTGTTACAAAATTATTTTTTTAAGGACCGTAGTATTAGAACTAATATGGTTTCATGGTTAGAGTGTCAGACTAGACCAGGAAGCCTCAGGTTCCAATTTCCTTTCAGCCTTGAAATTCACTGGGTGAACTTCTTAGAGAGGATGCACAGAATACAAATCTAATAGAGCAATATTACAAGATGGATGTTCAGTACAACCAGAAGTAGTACATTGGGATAATACTGTCAGGTAGTGAAGATAGTGGTTAAATAGCATTATAGCTTACTGTTTCAAAATGGTACATTCTACAAAACAATAAGTAGTATCATTATCAAGATTGGAGCCAAGAGCAGGCAAGGCAGATCATTCTGCAAATCTGAGAAATGCTGCAGGTTTGCAGAAAAATCTGAAATTAAAAAAGTTGGAGTAACCCCCCCCCCCCGAATAATAGAAGCAGCCCTCTATGCCGACCTTCTCTCAGTCCACAGTTGTTCCCCTGTGTATTGACTTGGGGAAAGAGTCATTGTGACCAGCCTAGCAGAAACTGACAGGTGACTCACTGCCACACAACTTGCACAGCTGACCAGACCCAGTGACAACCACCTGGTGACTCATTACTGGCATCTACCACATGAAAGCTAGTGTAATGTGGTGGTAACAGTATCAGGCTAGGATCTGGGAGACTCAGGGTTGAATCCCTACTCTGCCATGAATGGGTGACCTTGGGCCAGTCACTCACTCTCTGCCCTATGTCTGTGTCACAGGGCTGTCCTGAGGATAAAAACAGAAAAGAGGAGAATGATTTAAGCTACTTTGGATCCCCGTTGGGGTGTAGGACAGGATATATTAGAAGTTAATAAATACAGCTGGAGATGGAGGCCACATGAAAGGTATACTGGTGGGTGGCAAGAAGAGATGAAAGCACAGAAAGATCACAATATGGGGGTGGGGTGCCAGAAGCAGAGAAAAGAGGAAATAGTGTGGGGAGAGGATAAAAGGAAAGTGAGATGGTGTAAGTCAGACCCAACACCCTCCACCAAATAGCTGAGCCTGCGGCTGGCATTGTACAACTGGACCATAGTTTTCCCACAGGTTTTCTTCCTCATAGGGAAGATGCCTTAAGGAACAAACAAGTCTAAGTAAGTCTATTCAGAATTAAGACTCATGGTATTCCATAGGGCTTACTCTAATGGTAATACCATTAGGATTGTAGCCCCAGTCCTTTAATCATCTTAGTTGTCCTCTTCTGTACTTTTGCCAGTGTTTCGGTGTCTTTTTTTAGATAAGGCAACTAAAACTATATACAGTATTTCAAAGTAGGCCACACCGTATATTTGTTATATCAAGATATTACAGTACTGACTGTTTTCCATCTCTTTCCTAATAATCCCCAGTATGGAGTTTGGCTTTTTCACTTAATTCAGACTGCATCCACCAGCATTGTAAATTAAGATTTTTATTCCAATGTTCATAATCTTGCAGTTACCTACAATGAGCTTCATTTGGCACATTGCTGCCCAGATGAAGTTAGGTAAATACAAGGTGGTACGCTCTAGTGCAAAGATCACAGCTTACTTATATGGTGTATTAATATTGACTGCCTTAGAAGTAAAATATTTGACAAACTATGTAGAGGGTTATCTCAAGATTAACATCTAGATTTGGGTCCAGCAGTGCTGTGAGACCAACAAGATTGGGGGGCTACAGTCTTCCAAGAGTCAAATCTCCCTTTGTCAGTGTGAAGAGCATAACCATTTTGCTTGTATATTGCTGTGTCCAAAGAGACTACATTTTGATTTCTGGAAAAGCTTACTTTAAAAAGCTTACAAAAACTACTTGTTTTCTGTCTCTTTTGTTTTTCACATAGCTTAGAAGCAAGTGTTTGCAATTAACAGTTCGGCCATAACCGACCACCAAGGTTAAATTTTTCATTGGGGCATGAAATCATTCTTGTTATTAGGGTGATGTGGGTTTTCCAGGTTGTATGGTCATGTTCCAGTAGTATTTTCTCCTGATGTTCCTGTAGTATTTTCTCCTGACATTTCTGAAGGTGCCAGCCACAGGTGCAGGCAAAACGTCAGGAGAAAATACTACTTGAACATGGCCATACAACCCGGAAAACTCACAGCACCCTAGTGATTCCAGCTGTGATCCTAACTGGATCAGCTGGATCCTAACTGAAAGTTTCAAAAGGTCAGGGTAACTTGCTCACCTTCCAGAAAGTTCTGACTAACTTAATACATGATTGGTTGGTAATTATTTAGTGTGGCCAGCTTTTACCATAAATTAATCTCCGCAGAGTTAGCAGCCATCTTTCCTTTCTCTTTTGCTTACTTCACTTCTATTTTGCTTGAAGCAATTTGCTCATGTTCTGAGGATTTCGATTATATTTTCTAGCAAATATTTTGTTTGGTAAGTAAGTGTGCTTTATTGTTTTATTGTGCATCTGAAATGCACCTTATGTTTTTGTATTCACTGCACATTTTTACAGCTTTTATTTTACAACTTTTCTTTTAATAAACATTATAACAATTCTGGTCTGTGTTTTGAGTACTGGTTCAGACCCAGGCCTTGGCATTGCTATCACCCCAAAGGCCTGGACAGGTCTTTGACAGTTAGGTACTAGATGTCAGGATTAAATTTCATCTTCTTCACCCTCATCCAGCCCATTGCTGACTCCAATCTGTACACTGATTCTAGAGTGATGTTTTACCAATGCAACTTGTTAATGTTAAATACTTCCTTCTAGAGTGGTGAGTTTCCAGCTTCATTATACATGAAAGGAGACATTAATTCAACCTCTGTCCCAGAAACAGTAAGTTCTGTTCAGTATTTTAACTGCTTTGTTATGCTGTATGCTGATTGAACAGTATTTGATTTAAAGATTAAAAACAATTAACTCTACTAAAGTGACCTGAATTCTTCAACATCGTTTAACAAATATATATCAAACCCTAGCAAACCTATATTCAAAACCAAGTCTATTATTGCTTAAATTTTTGGTTGTCTTTTAAAATCTAAAGAAACAAAAATATTGTGATGCCATGTTGAGCAATAAACAGAATTCACAGGGCTAATGTTGTCTAGGGTCCATCACAAATCTTTTAAAATTAGACAAGGGTTTTTTTTAATCACCCAATTAAAACAGAATTCTGTTGTCTTACTTTGCTACTATGTTTTCTCACAAGTTGAAAATCATCCAGTAGTGTAATATTTTGAATACCTGTTGGCAGAGGGCAAGGCAGAAGTTGAATAAATAAATAAAATTATAACGTAAATTCCATCTTCATGGTTTGGTGTTATCTAACGTCATCTTATACCAATACCAATTTTCTGTATAGTAATAGAAATTGTAAGATAGAATTTTGTACACCACATATCTAAGGAAGATACAAGGAGATCTGTAAGCATTTTTTTTAATTAAAAATGACTGCAAAATAAGAGGAATTTAGAGGGTTGGGGGGGGTTCATATAGTCCCCCCCCCCCCCGAGAGAAACATACAGGCTATTTCATTCCCAGTTAGGCCAATACCCAGCCAAGAGGCACTGAATGTCAGGAATACATTAGGGAAAAGGGTAAAAAAACCCCTCATGTGCTCTATGATCCTTGTTCCAATCCCCCTGCCCAATAAAAAGTGCTTGAAAGAGCTAGTCATGTATCCCCCAATATCTATGGCATTTTGGCACTCAAACTATATTTAATTTATTTGATTTATTTACATTATTTGTAGTCCACCTTTCTCATTTGAACTCAAGGCTGACGTTGTGACTATTTAGACATAACAGATGAGATTTGTGATCAAAATCTCTTGCAAAAAAATTTTTCTTTCAGTCCAGAGCAAAGGGAAGGAGGAGGGTGAACTGGAGCAGGAAGAGGGCACTGCACGTTTTGTGTTGTGATGCAGGGAAGCAGACTACCCACAGTAATATTTGAAACCCAAACATTATTTTGTCCTCCTTAAAGATCTTACCCTCTTTTCTCCCCCATTTCTTTTTTCTCCTTCATCCTTCTCTTTTCTCTTTCATTTTACAGGAGTTTAGTTTCCCAGCAATAGTTGTAGACTCAGAAGGACAAATTTCTAATAACTGAACTTCAGATGTTAAAATACACCCTGCTTCTTTAAAATAAAACATATATAATAAAATAACCAATTCTAGTCAAAAGTAATTTACAAAGGTCTCAAGCCTTGTAGGCAGTCTTCTTTTTCTGAATTTGTAGGCCGCTTTGGGTTGCTATTGTGGCGAAAGGCAGGGTATAAATTAAGTAAATAAATACTGAAGAGACACAAGAAGGACTGGCTCATGAAAGATGCTTTGATACTCTGAGATACCCTTCTTCACTGTTATCCAGCAGGTTTTCTAGTCTAAAAAAACAGTCGTCGTCATCATCATCATTTATTCATAGTCCATGGACTCCATACAATTGGAATACATGAATAGCAGATAAACAATATTATAATTGTGTGGAATTAAAACGACGATAAAACAGTACTATTAACATGTGATACAAAATTATATCTTCGTTATCTTAGCCGATCTGATTCTTGAGGCTTGAGATAAAAAATTTGCAACATCTAAAGTTAATTTAAAAACACTGTCCTCAAGTAGGAATTTAACCTCTGACAATTCAGAACTAAAAGATCTATCATTTAACCATGGAAATAACAATTTCTTATGAGATAAATAATGCCAAGGACAGTCTAATAGGCTATGTTCAATTGATTCAATCATGTGTGATTACATGGGCATAGAAGCAGTGGGGAAAATAGACCCTAGAAGTGTTCTCAGCTGCTGCACTTACAGTTAGAGTTATTATGAAGATCCTTACCAAGCATGAAAAACTGACTGTAATCTCTGTGGTTCATTAATGTCATCATCAGTTTGTTTTGAATCATGATACAGGTCAGGCAAAATTTCTGTTTGGTCCTTGAGTTACATCCTTTTAAGACCATTGATGTCAGTGCTTCAGATGGCCCTGCTTAAAAGGTAAACTAGGTTTTATTCTCATTCTAAACTTCTTTATAGCCCCTTCACTTCCTGACAGAGGTGGAGCAAGGGGAAACTGCGCCCATGGCCCATGCAAGCCCTGTGCCACTGCTGCAGGATCACCTTGCCCCTCCCTGGAACGCCCACACCACGCCTCTTCAACGGCCCGCCCATGCCTCTGCCACTGCTCTGCCCGGAACGCCCACACCACAACTTCTTGATCTTTTATCCTTTTTTGTCTCATTCTTTCTCTGGAAAGATCTAGCCTCCCCAGCAACAGGTTGTGGATTCTCTAATAACGTCAGCAGTGGAATGAACTATAGCTATTAAAGTACAACAGAAATATTGAACAGTATCCCAGAGCACTGTGTCCCCTGTCTAATGCATATTCAGTCTTTCAGTGGCTGTCTTGAACTTTTAGAAATATGTTGTAATGGTAATAGTGTTAGACTAGAAACTATGAGACCCAGGTTCAAATACTTGCTCAGCCATGAAACTGACTTGGTGTACCTCAGGTAAATTACTCTCTCACAACCTAACCTACCTCACATGGTTGTTGTAAGAGTAACATGGAAGAAAGGGGAAGTATATATGCCACCCTGAGTTCTTCTTGGAGGATGGGTGGGGTAAAAATGTACTAGATTAATAGATTTGCTTCACAGGGTAGGAATAGCAAGCTGAAGCCAGTGAGAAGTACACAAATGTTATAATTTCACTCCAGCTGTTAGTTTGAAGAAGGTAAGTTTTTTAAAATGTACAGAGCAATATAATATATTTTTATCTGATTGAGAGTACAAAACACTTTATCATTTCTTTTTGTTGATAAAAATGACACAATCTCTTGAAGAATGTTGCCAGTTAATTATGTGCAATCCAAAACGGTGTGTTTTTTTTCATGTGAAGAGACAGGAACCTACTGGTTAGCAGATGTGAATCCTCTCTATTAAACCAGGAAGTCTGTAAAAGTCGTGTTTCTCCAGTTCAGAATATATAGATCAGTGATTTTCAGACTATCAGAGAATATTGTGGTTTCTTGAAGAATCAGTAATGGTGGACAAAGGATAGCTTGCTTACTGATTCCCATGTTCCCTTTTAACATGCAGTTGCAAGGAAGTATTAAGTATTTTCTTGGATGCACACTTGTTCAATGGGGACCATAGAAGACACCCAACAAGCTTATTTTCTCTCCCCACAATTCTCTGGAGTTTACAGAAGATCTTCAGTACTCAAATTTGTGTGGAAAGGGTTCCTTGTAAGTTGAAGGTTTGGACAGTAAAATGATCCATTGTTCACAACATTTGTCCAAATTATGTTACAGCTAGTTCGGATGAGCCATCAAAATTGAGCTTTTCTACAGGACTCTTTTTCTATTGGAGCAATATTTCAAGTTTTTATTCAGTTTTTTAAAAAATATTTTGTACCTGCATGCTCAAAAAAGTGGATTCTGAAAATGGTATAACAGTTCTAACAAAACAAATGTTATTTGCTTATATACAAACCTTATTTGCTTATAAAAGAAACAGCTGCTGTTTTCGAAGCTTATCTTGGTGCCTTTGGTTGCTTTTAACCCTTCTACAATCCCACAACCCCTTTTATCTTATTTCTCCTGCTGTGTTCCCACCAGCCTCTGCTCTATTAACAAAACCTGAGATGGCCTCAGCTTTCACCACTGTAGCTTTGGTTACAGCAACTTTTCTATAACAGGAAGTGAATGCTGGCCTTTTGTCTCTGTGGTACAGTTGTGATAAAGTTGTGGTGGTCTTATCTTTCTTTTAGGTAGTGGCTCTTTACGACTACACCGCGCATCGATCAGATGAGCTAACCATCCATTGTAGAGACATTATCCAAGTGTTATACAAAGATAATGATAACTGGTGGTTTGGTACCTTAATGAATGGACAGCAAGGCTATTTTCCAGCTAACTATGTGATTGGAGAATGTAAGTATATTGTTTCTCTGTGGTATGGTATGCCTTCAGAAATTTGCCATTCTGTACTTTTGAAAAGATTATGCATCAAGGTACTACATCATGACCAATCTCCACTCTTAAACTGGAAAAGTATGTGTGAAGAAATATAATGATCTGCCTTCTATGTTAACTGGGGCAAGACAGGTAGGTAACATCCAGGCTCCTGACAGATGGCACAGGTTTAGTTACA
Organism: Sphaerodactylus townsendi; assembly: GCF_021028975.2. Classification (NCBI taxonomy): domain Eukaryota; kingdom Metazoa; phylum Chordata; class Lepidosauria; order Squamata; family Sphaerodactylidae; genus Sphaerodactylus; species Sphaerodactylus townsendi. Next base: position 107,854,281 of record NC_059425.1, read on the forward strand.
CAACAAGCAAAACCACATCCCCAAAGCTAGTGCCACTTTCTCCTACCAAGCTTTCAAATTAAAAATAATTGACTCAGTATGGCATCTAATTTTCACTTGGACAGAAAAGCACTGTGGCAGGGGAGGAAAAAGTGGGCAAGATGTGTTAGAGGGAAAATGGGTGGAAGGATTGAAAGATGAGGGATTTCTCCTGAGTTTCTCATGGTCCCCACTTGTATATCACAGTATTGGGTATATCAGTGTGTGAAGACACTGCAAACTTCCCTGTCTGTATCATATGAAACAGTCCTGGGAGAGCTATGATTATTCACGATTTGAATTGGTGAATTCAATAACTTTTTTAAAAAGTTACTGACAGGGAATGGAAGAACTAATCCCAAGAATGCTATGGGCTGGATCCAAGCTTCTGCCTGAGCTACTAAAAATATATTTCCACTCATATGATTTCCAAGATATTCTCTCTGCAGCCCATGTCAATTCCTGACTCCCCCCACCCACACCCAGGTGTATAGCTTTCTAGGGCTCAGAGAAGAAGCAGAGAAGGCAGGAAAGCCTCATTCCGTGACTAGAGTTCTCTGGATGATGTGATATCTTGAGATATCTTTCAGGCTTTCACACTGAAAGACTTATGATTCATTTATAGTACATCACGAAGAACAGCTGTCTTCCAGAACAGCAGAAGGTTCCACTCCTCTTCAATGCACGGAGCCAGTAGAGGCAGCTTCACCAGCTATGCCTGAGGTGCGTATTTGGCAGGGAGGGCATCTTGCTGTACATTATGGAATACAGGATTGCGTTTTCCTTTTTTGTGGTAAGCCGGGTTGTTGCCAAGTGCTTTCGGCATATCTTAATTTAAATGCATGGACTTGCAAAGACTAAGCAATTCTCACAGTGTGAATTTGGAAGTTGTTATACCCACATCATAACTATTTGCTATATATCCTGCAAAATATTTTATATGGTTGAAAATGGGAGGTGAAAGTTAACAACAAAAAAGCCATTTGTTACAAATTATATAACAGTAATTCAGTAAAAATATCTATAACATTCATAACATTAAAATGGAAATGGATTATGCTTCTTTCCGACTGCAGCTTCACTAAATAATGTTTGCTAAATTGCTTCCCAAAGTATTATTTAAGGCCATAGTCCACAGGGCTTGTTCACAGTAGTCAAAGTAACAACAAGCTCATCTGCATTTCTAAAAAAGAGTTAATAAACTGTTGCCTCAGGGAATACCTTTACATCAAGGAACACCAATTTTGTAGGCCTTGCTCTACACATTGTGAGTAAACCTGTTTATATCCCTATCCACAAGTGATATTAATAAGGAAGAGACACCAAAAGGAAATATCTCTTGCATTTTTACACCACCCTTCCTCCAAGGAGCTCCTGTCTTTCACTTTATCCAAGTAACAGTTCTGTGAACTGAGGGTGCTTATCCTGCTGCCCCAAGGTTACACAGTGAAACTTCAAGGCAGAGCGGATGTTAGAGCATCGGTCTCCCCAGTCTTTGTCCAGCATTCTAAGAACTGCACTGTCCTGGCTCTCAATATGTAGATTGCTGCGTGGTGATTCAAAACTAGCTTTTAGATTAGCATCATAGTGTGTCTAAAATTGCCCCTATAGGCCTATCAGTTGGTGGTCTATATGACATGTAAGTGTTACTTAGAATGGTCCACTATCATTCTGTTGAAGCTCCAGGTCCCATCCAGTGAACTTTGATAGGTAGCTGCAAAATTTTGTATATACATGGAACTAGTGTGTGTCTGTGTTAATGCCCATGAAGTTGCTTCTGACTCATGGTGACACTATGAATTCTCTATCCAGAAAGGATGCAGTTCTGTTTCTACATTCCTTTGAACTAACAGATCTTCTCCTGCACTGCAATTAATTAAGGGGTCACTTGCATAGATAAGAAATCTTTGTACTCTAAAAAAACCCCCCAAAATAATAAAGCTAAGTGAGGGACAGCAGGAACAGGAGGTCCGAGTAGAGCAAACCTGCGGCCTCTGGCTCAGCTCTGGCATCACCCTAGTTCAGTGGTGGCGAACCTATGGCATGGGTGCCAGAGGTGGCACTCAGAGCCCTCTCTGTGGGCACTCAGCAGTGGCATAGCGCCAAGGGGACAAGGGGTGCGCGACATACTGGGCCCGCACCCCTGCGGGATTGTGGCGAGGGTGTTCTGGGGGCAGGGTGGGGGTGTTTTGGGACATTTCGGGGGCATTCCAGGGCAGGGTGGGGGTGTGGAAGTGGCACAGAGCGCACGCGTGCCCCAGGTGCAGTTTCCCCTTGCTCCGCCCCCGGCACTCAGTCTCTAAAAGGGTCGCCATCACTGCCCTAGTTGGTATCATGCTATTATATTTACTATTTAAAACAGTTATATTGTGATTTTAACTGGAAGCTATACTCCTGTAACGCACACAAGAATTTCACTTGGTATAAAATGCTGCAGCTCTATCAGGACCTAGGCAGAGCCAGCATAGTACAACTATTCTGCAGTCCCTGCTTTGGTTATAGATTCATTCCAGGTTCAATTCAAGATGCCAGTTATTACTTATAATTTAATTCATTACCTGAGACCCACATAGTTACAGGTCCGCCAGTCCCAGTATGCTCCATTGCAACAGGTTTGCTCATTTGAAGGTGCTTCCCTGGAAACAGTTGAGATCAGAGGTTATCCAAACCAGAGCAGTAGGGGTGCCAAGGAGTGCCACATTGGGAGGGTGGTAGGTGGAAATATGGGAGGGGCTGCGATGCTGGCTGCAGGGCCACATCACATCCAGGAGTGGGGAAGTGACATAGGTATCCCTAGGAATTGCTGGAAACTTTGTGGTAAAACCATGGAGTTTCTGGTGATTCCCAGAGCTAGCCTATGTTACCTTTTTTTAAAAAAACTGAAAGTGACATAATGCCGCATGCATTGTGTCACTTAGATTTCCTGTTCCCACTGGGGCAATGCTACTCTTGCCCTGTACTATCAGTTGTGTCTGCTGAGTGGAATAGCCTGCCTAATGAGTTCAGCAATTCTCCAACACTGTCATTCTATAGAATGTGCAAAATGGTAGTTTATAAAGTTTGTAAATACTTTTGGTATTCTATTTGCACTGGCTTTTATTTTTTTTAAATCTACCTTGAGTCTTCTGTGAGAAAAGCAGACAATAAATTAAGCAAAGAGCAAAAGGAAACTTATAGTACAGAAGTTTTCTGCAGCTTTAAAAACTAAAGCAAAACAATAACATCTCATTACACTTAGACCCCAGTAAAACAATTTAAGGGAAAAAAATCAGCCATTCAGTATATAAATGAATAAAACAATTTTTAACTTGGTGGTTAAAAGATAACACTGTTTTACCACTTAGCTATGACTACCAGAAAGGGGTTGCTACCACAGAAAGGGCTCTCTCTCCAGTCATCACCTGCTTCCCTTCTTAAGTCAGGGGCAGCTGGAGCAAGTTTTCTGAAGCAGATCTGAAAGAGTATGCAGGGCACCTGGGACAAAGCCATCCTTTAGGTACTATTGCCCCAACCCCTTAGGGCTTTATAGGTCAAAACCCCCGCTTTGAACTGTGCTCGGAAATAACCTAGGCCCTACTAAAGCACTTTCAATATGGCACAATTCGTAATGAGAAGCACATCCCAGTTAACAATCTGGCTGCCATATTTTTAATTAGCTGAAGTTTCCAAATAGTCTTAAAGACATACAGTGCATTACACTCATCTAAACTGAAGGTCCTCACAGGATGAATAACTGCAGCAAAGTTTCTTCTGTCCAGGAGAATCTGCATCTAGTACACCAGCCAAAGCTGATAATATAGGTTGAAACAGGTTTTGGTCTGATGCCAGCACAGGGCACACCTCAGGCAAGGTTCCATCACTGAAAAAACGCTGTATTTGGTTGCCACCTACCTCACTTCTGCAGGTGGAAGCAGAGAGAGCAAGGCTTATGAGGAATATTTTAGCCTCTTCCATCTTATTGTTGACTCAAGACTGCCTCACCTGAGTCAGATTAAAAAGTAAACATAAAGCTGGGTATCAGCAGCATATTAATTATACTTCACTCTAAATTTTTAGATTGTCTCCCCAAGTAGATTCATCTAGATATTAAACAACAATGCAGATAGACGATAATGTTGCTGAATGTGAGTATAATGAGTACAACTTTACTGTCGCTATCTATAGGCCTGCACATTTAATGCCACATGCTTCTGGAGTTTTAGCACCACCTCCACACGGCATGATACTTGTGGGGGTGTTTTGATACCTGGGAGAAGGTTTCCAATGGCACCTGAGAGGCAGATGTTCAAAACAAGCATTCAGAGGTCAATGGGCATAACAAAAAGATATCTCTCTGGATTGTGGACTGGATTGTAGTATAAGGTTTTTGGAGAACTAATAGCATTGTTGCTGTATGGGATCGGTAGGGGTTTTGTGATTACTTTCCAAAATGTACCTAGGTACATGGTAATATATGGTTAAAAAAATAGTTTTGTATTGATACCATTTCAAAATATCCCCACTCAGCCCTGAAGCTTGCCTGTTAGCCTTAAGCTGGCCTATTTATTTGAGCCTGGCTTACCTGATTGGGTTGTTTGAGGATAAAATGAAGGAGAGGAGACTAGTGAATCTTTGCATATTTAAAATATCCTTGATGTGCTTTATCCCCTCCAAACTTGAGGCAGCTAGTAAAACAGCTGCAGGACACAAACACCATAAGCATCCAGCAAGTTAAAAATCAATGCATAATAAACACAGTTTCATTTTCCATCTTTAGTGAAACCCCACATTTGGACTGTGCATGTGCAGGCTGGCCACGGTATAAGAGTCTCTTAGCGTTTTAGCTAAAGACTAGTCTTTGGGAGACAGGTCTTTTCTCCTCCAGGCTGTCATCTAGTTTCAAACCACAACAAAAGCCACCTTAAGCCTAGTTAGTTCCTTCAGTTCCAAGAGTTGAACTCCCTTGGAAGCTGCCATCAGGTAACTCAGTTCCATCAGTTCCAAACATGGGATGACAGTCCTGACCTTTGTCGCTCAGATCAATTCTGTTGGTTCATGTCTCAGAACCTAGATAACCTCATTCTCCTTCACGTTCTGTGCCCCATCATAGCATATCAGAGTCTCCCCTCAAAGAAGGCCAAGCAGAAGACGTAACTTTGGGGCAAATCTAGATCAGTCTCCAGGCATTGTGAGTCTTCTCCACTACCAGTTCCGTCTATTTGAAACAACTCAGAAGTCATTTTGGTGCCCCCATATACATTCACTGCATTCAGCTTCACCTGACAGATCCTAGTCTGAAGTCAAAAAGGAACCTGTTCTCCCACCATCTCTGGAACATCAGGCTCCTACACATCCTGATCCTACAGCACTTGCTCCTTGGCCCAATTCTTACCCACCTCATCCATGGCACCCATTCTACATGTTGCCAGCCTATGCACCTGACTGGACAGACCTGAGGTCCACCATGATTCTGGACACCCTTGAACTCCAACTTCAGGTTTCGAGACACACGGATTCTCAACTTCCTTTCCCTTCTGCCCCCTCCACAGCAGATTCTGAAGCTGAGGAGGAAGGCCCTGTGACATCTTGCCTCAGCTTGGAGAGACATTCAATGCCTTGCAAATGTTATTTGGAACAAGTGGTTATTGATCCAGACAGACAATACCGCTATAGTGTATTTCCTGAACAAACAAAGGTTATGACCATGTGGGAAGTGGAAGCCTTACACAACATTTCCATGAGGGTGATACATATAGTAGGGTCTACCAATCCAACCAAGACTTGGTTCATTCAAACTCTATTTACGCCCTATTTTCGAGGCTTTGGGCTCCCTCAGGTGGATCTCCCTGAAAAAGGGACTGTTTTCAGATTCCTTGGAAGAGCCACCTGTTTTGTGCCATCAGTTTTCTCTCCCCAGCAAGGTCCTAAGCAAGATCCATTCCGATGGAATGGATTACCAATTGATACCCTTCTGGCCATGCCTCATTTGGTTTTCCAAGATTCTTCAATATTGGGATGGAGTACATAACACTCTGTTTTGCACTGGTTTTGTTGACTATTGGCATGTTACCATTTGCATTTAACAGCAAGGAGGCTAAGACTGCTGATAAATTCACACCTGGAGTTTAAATCCAGCCGAAGAAACTGTCCAGTGGAAACTCTTATTCAAATCAATGGGAACATTTCAATAGATGGGCTACATAAAGAGACCTGTCCCTATCTCTTGCCATTCTTAGAGGTTCTAGAATATTTGCTGTCCCTGCTCTCTAAGGGTCTTCTGGCTTCCTCTTCTGTTAAAGTTCATCTCATTGCTATATCCTCTCATCATGATGTGGCAGAGGGCTCTTCTCTGCTCTCACATAGGCTAACAAGGACATTCCTCAAGGGCCAAGTTACTGTTTTTCCCCCTACTCCCAAGAGCTGGCCACACTCAGTATCAACCCTGCATTCCTTAAAATCTTTAATGAAAGGGTTATCTTACACCCTAGCTTAGACTTTTCACCAAACATGGTCTTTTCAGTTCCACTTGTCTCAAGAAGTGGTGTGGCTGGTATTTTTTTCCATCTCCCACTACTAAGATTGAGAAGCCCCTCTACTTCCTGGATTTTAGGAGGGTCCAAACTCTTCAGGATAGATAAGACCTTATTCTTTTGTTACTCAGGCAAACTGCATCCTCGGACCATTTCTAGATGGGTTGTCCCTGCAGTTGGGTCTTGTTATGAGGCTGCAGGTAAACACTGCCCATTGGACATCTGTGCTCATTCCACTGGTTTAGGCAGGGAAACCTGTTGAGCTTGTTGCAGAGGGGAGGAGTTCTATAGAAGCTAAAAGACTTCTATTCTGTGGCTAGCCTGCATGTGCTCTGTCCCAGTGTGTGTCCTCTGGGGGTTGGGCGGCCTATCAAGTCTAATTAACAACAATAACAACAACAACAACAACAACAACAACAATAATAATAATAAATACAGAAGACACTGGTGAACAACAGGTACATGTAAGTGCAACCCTGTTTTATCTTCCTCCAAATGTGCTCTGGAACCAAACCGACTCACCTTCTGAATGTGGTATGTGAAGCTCCCTCCACAGCCCTTCTGGAACACTATTCTAGAACAATGGATCTTCCATAGAGAGTGCCCATGACTGAAAAGTTGCTGAACAGACCAGTGAAGCTGAGGATATTGCACGAAGAATGCTGTAGATTGCTCTAATCCCCTTGTGGGAAGATGAGGATTAAGATGTAATAGGTAGATAATAGAACATCCCACCTCAGAAAATTCAGAATAAAATTCAAAACATAGAATCCCACCTTGATGATTTTAGATCTCCTGACTCTCTGAATCACACATTTGCTTTCCTCTGCAAAGACTAGTAGTTAAAACTACGTGGGTTATCTCCCATTGGTGTCAAACACACCAACTATACAGTAAATGATCCATACTTTTTATTCTTGTATAGTAGATTCTGTAAGTGGTGAGCTATTTTTTCCTAACATTTACAGCTTTTAACATTTTAAATGTGTGTCTAATGTATGTATGTTTTAAACATGTGAATCTAAATTTATCCCCCCAAAATTGCGCTTCACCCAGAAAAATGTTGTTGATCATTATTTCATTGTCAGAATGTTTGAAAATGACTGTAGTCTTTTGAAGAGAAATTTAATACTCATTCAAGCATAGACTCTTAACTTGTTTTTTTTCTACAAACACCTGAACATTTCAAGGGGTTTTTAAAGTTGAGGAACTGTTTCCTTCTTTTTAACCACAGTGTGAGAATTTCATGGGTGACAGACCTTCTATGTGAAGCGAGGTATATCCTCTCCTCATTCAGGAAGCCTGTGGGTTTTTCATTGTACACGTGTTGACCCCATTTTTTTCTATCTCCCTATTCTCCTTTACTGATTAAAGTTTTTTTTCCCTTTTGTAGACGTCAGCAATCATCAGCAAGTCAGGAGACCTAAGGTTTGTTTCAGAAAATGACACAGAGTCCCTGGCTCCACAGTAAGCAACCAGTTGTATAAAGCACCCCTTTCTGTTTGTTTTTACTGCTTGGAAGTTGCTGAAAGTTTTGTTGTTTTTCCTGTAGTGCTTTAAAACAGACAAAATTAGGGTGTTACCCTAAAATTAGGCAAAACTATTAAGAAAAGAAATGAAAAGAATAGTCTTTACTGCACTAGACTATCCAAAGCTGAAGTGAGATGTATACTGCAAATGCCATCCTATGTTCTAAGGATACCTAATAATAATGTGAAAACTCATTGTAGTTTCCACATGAGAAGAGATGTATATGTTGCCCCACTGTCAGTGCCTCTACTTCAAAGTGCAGCAACAGCACTTCCACAAGTGAAATTTCCCAACAGTTTTCTTGCCCCTTCCCCCACTATCAGTTATCCCTCTCCCAGGGGCCAAATGTCCCTGGGAGTCAAATGTCCCTGGGCCGTGGCCATTTAGTCACATGGGGGTGGAAAATCCCTCACCACCCCTCGCCACCAGAAAAAAAAAGTTGTTTGGTCATGGTGGGAGAGGGCAGCTGCCCATATTGTGCGATGAGAGCGGAAAACTCAGACTTTGGTCCAGGCTACATTTTCCCTAGATACGTCTCTGTCCTCCCCTCTTGGGCCATTGGATCTTTTTCAGTTAGCAATTTCATATTGTTACATTGATATGCTGTTGTAACTGTTCGCGTAACAAGTTCTGTGAATTCCCAACTTCCATCTCTCTGTTCCATGCATTTCCCATTATGTCTCTGCAACTGAAAAGACTGGAGACTTACTGTCCATATATTGTGATACAATTGCTGATTTTACTGAACAAAAACAAAAAAATCCCTTAGTGGTGATGGGGAGAAAATTGCCTCTGCCTTGTTGATATTCTGTTTTGTTGGTTGTTAGCCGCTCTGAGCCCTATGGGGGAGAGCGGGGTACAAGTCCAATAAATGAATGAATGAATGAATGAAGAGTCAGAGAAAATGGCTGCCATGTGGGCTGGAAAACCCCAGCTTTCCCAAGTACACAGTAACCTTCCTGGCTTTAGTGTGATCGTTCACAAAATTTTGGAGCAAAACAGACTTGAAAAGCACCTGTGAAAAACCAGGGAAACCTTAGGGATGTTTTCAATAACTAGGGAGTGCATGAATGCATTATAATGATGTGCAGATGCAGGAAAATGTACTATTTTCCAACACCATTGAAGCTGCAGCATATAACTCATGGTGAAATACCCAGTCACATTTCTTTGTCTCTTGATAGGCTGATGTAAACTGAGCACTGTGATGAGATACATCTTGTTACATGTAATTCCACAATAAAAATGGCAGTTGCACAAATCAGAGCAATGGCCTCTTCTGCATGCCAAATTTACCACAGATTTTCTCTTCAGTTGCACTTACTGCACATGGAGTAAATGAAAAAGGATTAATTGTAATGATTGTGAAATGCCATCTGTGACGCATCCATTTTCCTCACTGCTCATCCATTTTCTCCTCTCCCTTTTCCTCTGTTTTTGAAAGTATTTAAAAGATTTATTTCACATTAGTGATGTTACAGAAGGGCACAGGCACAAGGGCAAAATTGACAAGGGACTTCTGCGTCAGTTTCCTCCTGCAAAAGCAACTTACCTTATCAATTTCAATCACTCCTAACTGTAAACACATTGTATGTTCCCCTTAACATGGCATTGCTCATTTGAGTTGAAATTTACAAAGCTTATATAATTGGCCTGGCTTGTGTTATATCGCTAATGCAATAAAGATTTTTTTAAAAAACCTTTTGAAAATGAAAAATGAGGGGGAAATGGCAGAGGAGAAGGTTGGGTGACTACACAGCACTGTGGATAAGGGCCAGGTGTTTGGTAAGGAAGAATAAAGAGCTTTTCAACATGATCCCACATTCAAGATAAGCTGGCTCAGAAACATATTTTAAAACATCATGGTAAAAGTGCTCAGTGATAGTTCAAGTTGTGAGATTATACCAAAGGAATGCCAATCAAATGTAAATATATCAAGTACAGAGTTCTGTATCCCAGGAGAAGATTATAAAGCAATTATTGCATCAAGATGAGAGCCAAACTAAACACCGGGGCAGCCACAGGTTTATCCCATGGCCACTGCAACCATTTAGAAGCAGTTGTAGTTTTAAAAATTGTCACAAGATTCCAATTTGGCTCAGGTGCACAGCGACCCTAGAAGGGTCTTAATATTAAATACATTTCAAGTAAGATTAGATTAATCACTTTTGGGATTTCTGGTGTATGATCGAAGGCTTTCACGGCCGGATTCAACTGGTTCTGGTGGGTTTTCCGGGCTGTGTGGCCAAACCCAAACACTTAATGATTGGTTCCCCACCCTGGGACATGGACAATATACCACACTAAACTTTCCCTTCTCACTTAGACACAGTGTGAAACAGACTTTTCTCTGTGATACACCTCTGAAGATTCCAGCCACAGATGCAGGCGAAACGTTAGGAACAAAATCCACCAGACCACGGCCACACAGCCCGGAAAACCCACCAAAACCAGTTTCTGGTATATCTTTGTCTAAAAATAATCTTTTAGGGAATTTTTTAAAAAATGTGTTCAGTAAGTAAATGTGGAGCAACTTTTTAACATGATCTGAATTGAAGACTGGTATTAAAAATGCTAAGTATGAATTGCTCAAAATTACATGTGTGATAAAAACTGAATAGAATTGTTCATATTTTATGGCGTTGTAAAATAAAAATATTTTGATATTTTTATTGAGAACATATACCACTGAAAACACACTTATACATAATATTATATTGCAGTTAAGAAGACAAAAATTGAAACCATGTTTTACTGCACAGTAATGAATAGGAGCATCTGAGGTGTGTTACAAACTTGATAAACATACACATGGTCGTCTCCCTTCCAAGTTCTGACCTTGCTTAATTCTGAGTCCTGATGAGATGGAGCTATACCATGCCACCTTTCCTCCCAAAAGAAACCTTATAGAAGACAATAAATCTATATGACATTTAAAATTGAAATATTTGGGGAACCTAGTTTGAACTTCGGTAGGTTTCAGACAACTCTAATTCAGTCTTTTTACTTGACTTTCTCTTTAGAGACCCAAAGAAGACAAAAAAACAAACCATACAAATGAATGAAGCAGAATTCCGGGCAGATTATGGCTTTACATCTAATAGTATTGAGGAACAATCTAAGAAAAACATAACAAAGAAGAAGAAGAAAAGGGCTGGGCAAGCAACAAGGGAAAGTGGAACTTCAGAGGATGCGTTTGACCCAGACGTTCTCCAAGCATAGCCTGGTTTCATATTTCAAAGCAGTGAGGAAAAAAATTGAAATTACGTTTTAGTATGGAACAATGAATCTCACTTGTTGGAAAACCTAGAGCATTATCAAAAACACATTTATAATTAGAATTTTTTTATGGTGAGAGAAGTCAAGGATCCAAAAGTAAGAGCATTAATTATCTGTCACATTAGAACTAACAGTTCCAATGAAATTCAAAATATGACTTTCCTTATGAGTCAACTATACTTTGAAATAAGTTACCGTATAAATTCAATGAAATATTCAGGCTGATATGGGTGTATACGCATGTCACTGAGGTGTTCTTTTAAACTTGAAGGGTACCATTGTGAGAAGAGTTGGAACATGAGTTGGTACAAAGACACAGTTCTGCAAGGTCTCATTTTGGTTCAAATAAAGGCACACAATAGTTGTGTGATACTCTGAAGGAGTTTGAAAACTGGGAAAAAATGAAGTTGAAATACTGTTTCTTATGTCTTCCTAGCTCCTTCAGCATTTTTGTATACTTGTGTTTTCACAAACAACTATCAGTTATAATCAATCTGAATTTGTACATGAGTAAATGCCAGCCACTGTCACTAAGGGATGCAAAAACAGTTTTTATATATATTTTTACTGAAATTTATACTATATGTTAAAGCAAAAAGTTATTCAAGCAATGTTGCCAGACTGATTCTACTTTGTTTTGATTAACTGTTTTTCATCAAAATGTAGGTGGGGTATATTTTTATCTAAGTATATTTTTGTGCTCCAATGTAACTGTTTTTAAATTAAAAAGCATTAAGTTGTGAAAGATTTATTAATGAACATTTCCGGTGACTTTATTTACGGTCCTCTTGAGTAAGTATTTTGATTGTGGATGACCAAGTTATTTATACTGTGTTAGGAAATTCTGCCCCCTTCCTTTCTGTAGCAATAAATAACATAAAATTAGAAACCCTCTTTTTAGTAGTCATGGCCCTTGATGCCATTAAAAAAAAAAGAAGTGAGACTAAGTGTAGACCACTGATGTGTGAAATGCACCCAGATGCAAAGGATAACTTACCAAATATTATGTTATCATCCTTGCATGTTTGTGAGGGAGTAGAAATCTGTAAACATATTTGACCGGCTAGAACTCATTTTGTTTGCTCAAAAAAAGTCTTCTTCAAATGTAGCATACTAGAGAGATGTGTTTTGACCAAGGCCCCTTCCGCTCATGCAGAATAATGCACTTTCAATCCACATTCAATGCACTTCACAACTAGATTTTATTGTGTGAAATAGCAACATCCACTTGCAAACAATTGTGAAAGTGGATTGAAAGTGCATTATTCTGCATGTGCAGAAGGGGCCCAAGAGAGGATATCTTTCTGCCTTTCATCTGCAAACAAGGATAGTAGTACTGGCTTGCCTTGCAGTGATGTTGTCTTGTCCTTTTCCCCAAACCTGAGATATTTCCATAATATTTAAAGATTGCATATGGATGCCTTCTCATTCATTCATTCATTCATTCACCCTTTCCCTCTCCCTCTCTTCCTTTCCTTAAGTTCTCTTCTATTGAAGGAAACTAGTACCTGCAAGAGGCAGCTGGGCTGGCACAATATTTTGAGTCGTTACAATGCAATCACTGCAGTGGCTAAATATGTGAGGTATGATCCTGGTTAAAACCATAGTCATAGAACTTTTAAGTAGTCATAAGCAAGCCAATCTTTCAGCCTCACTCCCATGTAAATGAAGATAATACTAATTTACCACACAAGGTTGTTATAGAACATGACTCTTCTAGAGAAAGCTAGGGTATAAATATTTTAAATAAATAAGCCATATGCATTTGTTTGTTCGAAAGATTGACAGGCCACTGTCAACTTTCATATAAACCTTATAAGAATTACTGGAATAATGTGCATGAAGTTATTTAAACTGTTAAGAAGTTTTATATAAATGCTATGATGTTTCAGGTTTTAAAAAATGCTGTTAGCCTCCCATCCACTCATGAGCCTCTGACGGGGGTTTGGAACTTCCTCCTGTAGACCCAGGTGGTGATAAAACCAATATTTAATAAATACCAGTTTCCTAGATTCTGATGTAACTATAAAAGAGTGGGAATGATACTGAAGTTTAGATGGCTGCATTCACAAGAAAGGCCTCTGAACCAGAAGGTAGAAACATTTCTGCTTACTTAATATCCTAGCCCTTCTCATCTACCTGCTGTTGGTGAAGTCCATGTTTCGTTTCATGTTTTTTTAAGCAAAATATCCAGCCATCTTTGGGTTTTGAAAGTAACAAGTTGAACATGACATTGTGCGACGTATCAGGGAGAGCTGAGCGGTAGCCAGGGTCTGGATGCTCATTTAGAAAGCATTGTTAACTATCAATTTGACATTGTGGATGCTGAAGATAGAAATAACACTTCACATAAACACCAGGGAGATGTTGTAGTTGTCATCAAAGGCAAAGCGCCTCCTTTCATGCTTGCAAACTGGGGCTCCAATTATGTTCACTGCTTTGGAGCTGAATAGAGTGGCTTTGCCACACTTTCCAAATTGAGAGAGCAGAGGCAGCAGCAGTGTTGTCCAAGGCACTGCTCCAAATCACAATTAAGGAGAGAAATCAGATAAAAGACCCAATGTGAAGACTGATGGAGGCTGAAAACACAGAAGTTGCTATTGTCATGGCAGCAGTGTGGATTTTGTTTGCAGTCACCTTTTCTCCCTTTTTATGGGAGGTGCATTCTTCTGCAGTTTTGCATTCCTAGGTGCCGAATTAATAGCTATTTGCCTTTATTCATCACATCAAGTGCACAAATACAAAGTGAACAAAACAGCATGAATGATTTTCAGTATCTAAAATGATTGTATTAAGGCATATTATATTACTAAGGCACTTGTTCCTGAAAATGAGTCAATGCCAGTACATATTTGTAGTCTTTTCAGACAACAACACATCTTTTTTTAAAAAAGAAAACCCATCCATTATCTTTTCAGAGATGATATGTTTTCAAATATGTCAGGAGAGGATCTTTTTTTGGGGGGGGGGGGGTGAAGGAAAACTAAAAAATGTCTACAATCATTTCCAAATGGATAATCAATCAATTAATAATGTGTATGGGGAGAAATTTGAATAGATAAAAGATTATGAAGTTGTTGATCTTTCTTTTGTCACAAATTTGATAGCCATCCCTAAAACTAAATTATCCTAGATTGTCCTGGATGTAAGTGGCTATCTGCACATAGTTACAATATGCAATGCACTCTAGAAAGAACCAGTAGCACACAGAACATTTTGGTTATGTTTTGTTCTCAGTGATGTTCAGTTTGATCATAACTTTATCTAAGCCGCCTGGCAAATACAGTTTGCAAATGTTGATAAATTCCTGTCTGACTTTCAGAATCTGCCCACATTTAACTTTTTGTCCTTTGCCAAACTTATGCTCCTGGTTTACAAATCCTTTTTGGAATGCCTGTAAGACTCACAATCACTGCATATCAGAAGCTTTACAAACATAAAGTTAGATTACAGACATAATTGTATAATACTCATCTGGTTAAACAACAAAACTTCATACTCCAAAGCAGAACTCCTTCACTTGTTTTTTAGATAATTAGAAAATTATTTTAAAAATTAGTGTGGTATTCTCTAATTAAACAAATACTTTCCTCCTACTTTGAGCCTCTAGGCACAAAATTCCATTTCCAAATGAGTTTGTTCACCTGGTTTCACGAAAACACCCTTGTCTAACAAGAATTAAGAATTAATTACAGGAACTAACTTTCAGCAAAAAACAGGTTAAATCCTACTCTCTCAACTCACCAGAAGGCTGTCCTACATGAGCTACAGAGAAATGAATTGGTGCTCTGCAAAATGTAGACCATTTGAATACAATTGGCTTAGTAGAGGAGTGTATTTTTTGTCTATTTCAGTTTTCACTTTATGAATCATTATCCCACATCACCACCCCAAAGCTAAGGATTGGTTTGTCTGTGTGCAGTGGTGGGGGGAGATGGGGGGGGGTCTGAAGAAAAAAACAACGCTTAGTGTTTAGCAGAAGCACAGTGAACAGCATGTGAATGAACCATTAAAATGGAAGAAAGAAGCGGATATATTTGCCCTTGCCTACTCCCACAGCCATCAAATTGCATTTAGGTTTTGCCTTCAGGAGCAGATATTGTAAATCAGAAGCATGGTACTTGTAGCACCACTTAATTCGAAAGCCAAAAGGGGGTGGATCACAATCAAACAAGGGCTAATGAGAACACAGAGGAACACCACAATTGAGAGACTCTGTTGACTAGTGAACTAAGTCCACCGGCTGGACCCAATTGTCTGAGGAAGAATTGGATGTCAGGATCATTTAGGGTTAACAATAGTCCAACACAAGCTAAAGCAGACAGCTATGAAAAATAGCCGGCATGGTAGCCGTTCTGGAGAGACCAGGGATACAAACTTGATAATGAGGAACTTCTTTCACTACATCCTTCTGCTCTAATTACTAAGGTGAATAGGAAATATTTAATCTAAGGCGGGAAGAGGATAAAGCAAAAACATTTGTTTTGTAAACACAAATAGGAGGATATTCTTTAAAGAAATCTATGAAATCACACTAACTTCAGCTGTACAACTAACATTAGCTGGTGTCAAATGTAAGAAAGAGCTTTGTCCTAGAAAAGATCTGTTCAGCTGGCAATAGTTTTTGGAGAAGTAGGTATAATTCTTAATCTATAATCATACAAGTCTGATTAAAAATAGCGTTTCTCCACTAGTAACAAAGACAACAGTCGGCCTGTGGGGTTTAAAAATTAGTAAACAAATGCAAATATTAAATAGATAGATTTAGAAATGCATTATTTTGTGTAGTGGAGAGAAACACTGAAATAAAAATCCGCATCACAAGAACAGTTCTGTGTGAGGAGCAGGCAGAGTGAGTGTGCTCTCTGGACACTGGAAAATGAGCAGAAGTAGAGAAACTTCCTGTCATGAAATTAGGTGGTATCAGTGTTCTCATTTGTGTAAGGTGACCAGATTTTCACCTTTTTAAACCGGGACCCGGGCGCACGCGCACAGCCGCAGGAGCGCACTGCCTTCTGGGGCGCTCCCCTGTTTCCCACCCTGTGACAGGGCGGGAAACCAGGGAGTGCCCCAAAGGCAGCGCGCTCCTGCAGCCGCATGCGCAGGAGGCTGCCGCACTGCCTTATGGGGCGCTCCCTGGCGGGAAAAGGGGAGCGCCCCAGAAGGCAGTGCAGCAGCCTTCCAAAAATCGGGACAGTTAAAAAACCTTGCGGGTCGTGGGACAAATTAGTTTAAGGCGGGACTGTCCCGCCAAAAGCGGGACGTCTGGTCACCTTGCATTTGTGGTAAAAAATTTAATTAATTGTGAGTAAAATATTTTTAATTTCTCATTATTTACCTTTTACTTGTCTCTAGAATTAAAATTTCTTGATTCCTCTTTTAAAAATTATGCCATATCATCCAATCAAAAATTCCAAGCACTTCTCAGATCTTGGAATATCAGTCCATAATTATTAGCATAAGGGAGTATTCACAGTTTGGTAAAATGTTCCAAAGATTAGGCTCATAGTCTGCAGATATTTTGGCTGTCTTGTTTATCTGTCTATGGATGGTGGAATATCTCTCACAAAATGTCTCCTGGCAGCCATCTTTTGGAAGCACCCTGGCTTTGTTATTTCCTGTATTGAGCAGGGGGTGGGATTAAATGGTCCTTAAGCAGTGGTGGGATTCAAATAATTTAACAATCGATTCCGGTTGTGGGATTAAAATAATTTAACAACTGGTTGTTTACAAACATCATTTTAACAACAGGTTCTGCCGAAGTGGTACGGACCTGCTGAATCCCACCACTACCCTAAGGGCTATTCCAGCTCTAGGGTGTCAGGGTAAAGTTGCTCTGAGACAAAGAAGAGGCATTAGAGTAGCAGATATCAATGATCTCGTTATAGTTAGTGGGCTGGCTACAGAAATAAAGGCCCATGTATTCACAGGGTGGTGGACTGTACTTTCAGGTGTTTTCCTGGGTTACCAAGTCTGGGTTGCTAAATTTCTGGAGATTTTGGGTGGTGCCTGAGTAGGACAGAGTTTGGGAAGGGAGCTCAAAAGAGACATTATGCAATACATTCTGCCTTCTGAAACTTCCATGTCCTCAAGTGAAGCAGATCTAGGTGATATTGGACTAGCAACAAATATATTTAAACTACAAGGGACAGAGATCATAAGCAATGTTTTTTAAGCCTGCAAATGCTTTTTAATGGAACAATTGCTCTTACCAGTAAAGACATACATGAATGCATGAAAAAATACATCAATTTTTAGTTACACTTCTATAGTTACAGGGACTGGGAGTACAGAAAACTAGTTGTAGCAGCTGTAATTTTTCTGAGGATTTATCTAACCACAAATACAATGAAATGGGGAAATGGGGCTATATTAAACTGCAAGATGCTGCTGGAACACGGCCATTTCTGCAACATCCTGTAATTAATTTACTATGACAGGTCTGGCAAACTGAAACCCCCAATTCACTTGCGACAGACTTGCCACCATATACATGTTTGAAACTTTGTAGTCATATGAAATGCAGGTAAGCCTGATCAAGAAAATAAGGGGGGGGGGGGTTAACAAAAACATTAATGCACAATACATTTGCCCAAGTGGTTCACCAAACAGGATCTCCAAAACATTGAAAAAAGAAAAACCAGCAGACTACATTTTTTTCAGAGGGTATATTGTAAGAGTTCATCCTAGTCTTATCTTTGATTATGACATTATACCACAACCATCAGGGGCCCATATATAACAAGCATTTTTTATTGAACTTCTAGTAAGCTCAGCATTTAGAATTTTACCGAGTTATTTGAATGAGTAGAACTGAATTGCAAAAGGAAGTCAGATGACTAAGGCTGCAATCCTAAGGGCCCATAGCAGGGAGTAACCCCACTAAATAGCAATGGTCTTAGGTCAGCTCCTATGTGTCCTTCTGGAACCCATTCACCAGTACAATCTCTATGTTTCCACTAGTGCCTGCTTTCAAGGCTGACAGAAAGCCCAAAGGTTTGTTAAAAATAATCTGTTACTTTAAAATGAGCAGATGATTCAGTTTTAGGTAGGAGATCTGCAAGCAAGCTAATAGGTTTATCTTGCAATTGCAAATATCCTTAGTAATGTAACAATATCACAGTGAATATTATCTTAACAGACTTTTTTTTATAGAACAGTAGACTGGTATGCTGGATATAATCGGAGACTGTCTAGTTAGTCGTTCTTGACTGAGGCCAACTTAACTGTTAAGACCTTTCTGAATAGAACTGCCCATTAAGCACCAGAGTGTAAACTAGGGTGGTCAGTGCCGTATCTACCTAGGGACAAGGTCTTCTGGTCACGTGGGGGGCAAAAAATCACGTGACCAGGAAGTCCTGCTGCCTTGTCCGTACCTTGTTCGTGGACCCGTCCGTATCAGTCAAGGCATGCAAAAACGACGAGGCAGCAGGACTTCCTGCTACCTCAAAGCGCCCTCAACCACACCCTGGACTCCCCCCTTCCTTCCCCCCTCCTGCTGACTGGGCTCCCAGCTGGCAGGGGGAGTCGGGGGGGGGTAGGTGGGCACCCTAGACCTTTCCCATGTCCATGGTGACATGGGTGGGTTCAAGGGCAGGGGGTGGAGCCTGGGGGCATCAGGGGCAGAGCTGGGGGCGTCCTGGAGACAATTTGTCTCCGGGCGCCATTTACCCCTGGTACGCCTCTGAGGGTGGTCAAGTGGTTTTATAGTATGCCAGAAACATAAACTATGAGAAGTAAAGTCATCCAAAACTAGTAGTCCAATTTTTCTTAAAGCCTATTCATTTTTACCTGCATAGAGATTTGAAGAGGTTGAATAAGTCATATGCAATAGATTTAAGCACAGTAGTGGAAAAGAAAGATACAGAAATAAGTATGTTTTCACCTACACTTAATCTTTGTTACAGTGGTAATAGGCCACAATTAGTGATAATATTTATTTCCATGCGTGTATTTTAACAAGAGACCATCCACCATTCATGTGAAATATTGTGTATGTCATCTGTAGCATTTTAATAACACCTTTATCTCTAAGCAACAGAAGCAGGATCTAATTTTGGCTTACTTTTCATGTAATGAGTTACTCTAACTTGTCACAACACACTCATGACTTTGATGATTGTGAATGACATCAACATTTAAGATGATTTCTATAGCTATGTTATAACAACACACATAAGCCTTTAATAGGCTTATAAAAAGAAGGAGGGGGGAAGAGGGGGTTAATTCTCATCATGATGGTTGGGTAACATGACATAACCAGAAAGTGACATTTGAAAAGTGCACACAGTGCACCAAATGGGGAATGAATTTAGAAGATTGTCATTGTGGGCATCAAAAGAATCCCTACCAATCTTCTATTGCTAGAAGCTACATTTTGAATAGATCTTTGATCACCTGCAGAGTTTTCTGGTGATAGCTCAGTCTTTGAGGCCTGGTCACAGATGAGAGGTAGGTGTTCAGGTTCTTCATGCAGTCTTGCCTGTTGATAAGGATGCATGGAGAAAGTTAAGTTAAGCCTATGGCATACATAGCTCAAAGGCATTTCCATGATCAACTGTGCATCAAGCTTCTTTGAACATTTTATGGAAAGAGCACCTAAGAAATATTGTAAACAAACAAGTGCTTGTGGTGACTGCTGCAAGTCTCATTCATCTACACTCCCAGTTTTGGCTGTTCAGGTTCTTACAAGGAAGTGATAGTGTAGTGAGAAAAAATGAGAGTTCACATGATCCAGTTTTTGCAAACCTTATGTGTGCAACGTATTGTTGAAGGCTTTATGTGTGCAGTTTGTATTACTGTGTCAGCCAGAGATCAAAAAAGGACTGTTTTATTGGGATGGGGGGTGGGGTGGGGTAGGATTTTATGTAAGTGTTTCAAATCATTATTAGGATTTTCAGATGTTCCTGCAGCTGATTCTCCTGAGAGGATATACAAGGAAATGGGCATGGCTCACACATGTAATTTGGTTCAGGCCAATTAGAACCAGACCTGCTCCTGATTTTTTTGATACCTGCTCATCATGATAATGTTGCAGAAGAGGGCTGTTTACAAGATTGTTCATGTAAACTAGGTGGATCAGCATGCATAGGAACCTTTGGCCCATCTATTTAGACCTTGGCATTTTTTTAGTGAAGAGTTTATCAGAGAAAGGCTCATTTGCTTGTTGCCAGAGGAGAGGGACTGTTCCAATATGGCATTGGATTTTGTTGCAAATGTTTGGCACGTGTATATCCTTACACTACTTCCCCAAAGCTGTCCTCGTCCCTGCCCCCACCTGCCATTCATCTATCTGACAGGAAAACAAGATGACCCACAGAAGAAGAGCCTTTTCTTAGCTGTCTTGAGTCTGCAGAGGGGAGGGTGGGAGGGAAATAAACAGCTCGTCTCTAGTGTTCCAGACCTGCCCATTTTGCCAGCTGGATTCCCAAAGCCAAGCATGTTTGTGTTCACTGAGGATTCCCAATTGGACTGCAACCTCATTGCACATTCTAATAGTGTCACCTGAGAATGGTATAAGTTCCTGGGAGACACCAACATGATGAATGCCATCAACAGTCAGATACAAAAGCAGCACTGGTCCTTATATGTAGCCGAATTTAAATGCTGCATAACCTGCCTGGGATGCCCCTGAGCATATGTGATCCAAACAAGGCAGTAAACTGGGAGCAAGTGCCAACAGGAGCTATGAATGGCAACCACACAGATGCAAAAACCACTTGAAATGCTGCCCATTTGAAATGGCAAATAAATCATCAGCATGACTGAATAGAGTGCTCAGCACAGGCATTGCAAACAAGGGAAGTTCAGTTTTAAACATCAACTTTACAGGAGCCCAATTTCCACCAGTCATAAGAAGTCCTAGCAAGCTGTTCAATAAAGGGCTTTTTACTTCACAGGGGGTTTTGAGGGCAGCATACACCCTACTTCAGCTCTAGAAACTTTGCAATGCAGGAGTTTCAGCTTTTGGGAGATCTTGTTGTTTCACACACTGCAAGAGTAGTCATACCGTATCGGGCCCTCTTTGCTTTCAGGCTGGGGTGGAGTGCAGCCAGAACAGCTGGACGCCTTCGAGTCTTTGTTCTCTTGGAAAGAGGAAGGATTCTTGTTCTCCCAGGCTTTATTACATTCATAAATGAAGAGATAATTATGATCAAGAGATAAAAAGATAAGTGTTGTAGGTACTGACAGGAAAGAAGATAGGCAGCTGCACATCCCCAGTCATCACTACATGACAGAGTTTGCATACTGTACTGGATAAACTAAGGATAAACTACATGCAGAGTAGATGTTTATAATCTATGTCAGTGGTGGCAAACCTTTGGCACTCCAGATGTTATGGACTACAATTCCCATCAGCCCTTGCCAGCACAGCCAATTGGCCATGCTGGCAGGGGCTGATGGGAATTGTAGTCCATAACATCTGGAGTGCCAAAGGTTCGCCACCACGGATCTATGTGAACAATTAAAGTAGTAGCAAACATTGCCCACCCCCCACCCAGTGGTCTATTTCTAGGCCAGCCAGTGTCAGACCATGTGTGGTTTTAAGATTCTGAAACATGTTCCGTTTGAAACCTGTGAGTCACCTGGAACATATCACAGTTTCTGAGAGTATAGCCAACTTTCAAAGTTAATTGAATTTTCCACCAGTTTAAACGTCATAGGTTCTGTCGTTTGGTTGTTGTCTCGCTGAGTCTTCTTTGTTAGAACACCCTGGTTCTGCTCTCCAGGGGATTAACTGATGCCACGGGAGTAGCCATGTTAGTCACATGGTAACAAATGTATTGTAGCAGAATTTTTCATGAGGTGCAGCTCACTCTGTCAGATCTAATGAATGACCTCTTGACTCGCAAAAAGTTATGTTGCAATAAGTTAGCCTTTAAGATGTTATAAAAGTGGCACAGCGAAGTAATTTCAGACTCTGGACTTAATGATATTGTGGATCCCCATTCAGATGACAATAATTAGATGTGAAGCTACATCTTGCTTTTGCCCCCTACACTTTTCTGTTGAGCCTGTGAGTTGAGGCCCCTGATTTCTGCCTCCACATCTGCAGCTAGCAGTGCCATTAGTTACAGGACTTTGTTAGTAAGGAAATGATTGTTAAACATATTTATGATGTTGTGTGGATACGCTCAGGCCTTCTAAGCCTACGGATTCTTAGAAATAAGTTTCATTGAATTCAATAGGAGTTATCTCTTAGAAGATTCAGAGAATAGTCATGGTGGTCTGCAATAAAACAGTTAGATCTGAGACCAATAGAATCTTAGACACCAGCAAGAGTTTCATGGTATAAGCTTTTGAGAGTAAAAAAAACCCCTCCTTTAGTCAGAAAGCTGATACTCTGAAATAGTTGTTGTTGTTCTTGTTGGTGCTAATTGATTCAAATAAGTGTGTGTCTTATTCTCTTTTAAAAAACCCCTTCAGAATAATAGGCATAGTAATGGTGTGTCTTGCCCTGACCTGGATGGCCCAGGATTGCCCGATCACATCCGCTCTCAGAAGCTAAGCAGGGTCAGCCCTGGCTAGTACTTGGATGGGAGACCACCAAGGCAAACCAGGGTTGCTATGCAGAGGAAGGCAAATTACCTCTGAAAGTCTCTTGCCTTGAAACTCGTATGGGGTTGCCATAAGTCAGCTGTAACTTGATGGCACTTAACACACACAGTGATGTGTTTTGTTCTGGTTAGTATGAGGAGAAAAAAGTAGAGATTGTAGATGACTCTACATAGTTGTGTAGGACATGGAGAATGACACTGTGAGAAGCCTTTTTCACCCTTATCTGACCACCAAGGAGGTCCCCTTGCTTCCCAGCAAGTTGCCATGAAGAACCTGGCAACTCTAGGTGTGCCTGGTATATTATAAGGACTCCTGGTGATGAAGTATAGTGTACTCTGAGCACTTTGAAGAGTCTTTCTCAGTGAAGACTGCGATATGACATAGCATGTGAAGAGTTATGCTTGTACATATATGGCCCTATCAGTGTACACAATGCTTCACACAACAGCATACACCCTCCTTACAATCTCCCTGCCACCAGGAGATTAGACTCTCAGTGTTAACAGTACGAGAGACAAACTTTGTGTTCTGAACATTTTTTTTCATGCAAATGTTTTCGAACAGTAAATATCATATTGAGTCAATGGAGGCTGAAGATCTTATCACTGGTAATGCTTTTAGTCCAGGACCAGAGTGAGAGCTTTGCTCACTGAACAGGTCCTCATTCACTAACTTCTCCCATATATAAAATTCACTGACTAAATAATGAGGTGTAATGCTTCACGACACAGAACACAGCAGAGAAAAAGAGTTATGTGCAGCTCTGGTGTGTCATTTGTTAGGGCCTACCTATGCTATGTTGACAGCAGCTATTGTTCCAACACAATTGAAAAGTGTTCAAGTCCTTTGCATCATTAGATTATCACCATGGTGCTAAAGACACAGTTCCTGCACAATCTAGGACTTTTGAGGCATTATCTTTGTCTCCCATCTAATCACCGTGAAAGAAGGAATAAACCATTTCCTACCGTGAACAGAAGCATGACCACACCTGCATATGCAAAATGCCCCTGACAAATGGGGTTAGCAGCATTCCAAGTTCCTTTTCCCCTGTTTAGTATACAACGTGTAACTAATGAATACAACATGTTCTAATAGAGAAGGTTCTGAAAAATGGGACTGATGAAGAATGAAAAATCCCCAAATGAAGACATGGGTGTTTTGGCAGGTAACAATCAACAGACATGACTTTCTGAGTTACAGTTTTGTAATGAGATCCCTGTGGGAGTGTTAGTTTTATATGAACTGTCATGGAATGCACTTTGGTGGTTTAGTTGCACTCCAATTTGACAAAAACCTAACCTTCCACAAAATAGTAAGAACTGACGGCCAGATCTCGCCACTCATTTGTGGAAGTTTCCACCAGACTAAATGGGTTGATGACACCACTGACCCCTATCACCACAAAATACCCCAGAAGTCACTGCATGTTCAACAAGTTCTATCCTAAAACAGTCTGCTTTAGGGCTCATAGTACACATTCTGGTATCTTTTTTTCTTTATAAAGGTAATTAAGACTATCCTTTCGCATGGGTTTTTGCTTGAGCCAAGGGATGTAGAGAGATTTGAAAGTTATGTCAACCGAAAAAAGATACTTTTATATAAAACATTTTATAGCTTGCTTTCTCCTCAAAATGGACTCACCACAGTTCATAACAATTATTACAGCACCAAATTTTAAGCATCAAAAATCCAATAAAATAAAACAGAAAAGCAGATTTTTAAAAAGACATGGCCAGTTGTTTAAATAGACCATTTTGTGGTGCCACCATAGATCAAAATTGTGCTGAAAAGAACATATGGCAGACCGCATTAACAAATAGGATTTCTTTACTGGCATCACTGCCAAAGTATAAGCTCTAAAATGGTTTAAGGCTGAAATGTGTTGTTGTTGGCCCTTGTTTTTAACATCCTTTGCTTTAGCTAAAATGGCACGTGCCATTTCATATTCCCAGTACATCTGAAAACCATGTGGCTACATGGGCTTCAGGCAATGAGAGAGGGGGCTTACAGGTCATTATTTTTATTTCCTGGCCTGGGTCATTGTTCCATTTTGAAGCTCTGTTAAGGCTTTGTTGGAATCACCAACAATACCTATAGGAAGGTCTCCCAGAACTGTCAGGAACTGACCAGGTCCTGGGTCTAAACCACCCTGTCTGCAGAGGAAAATGGATGGCTGTAAGTCCCTAAGATTGCAAATAACGATCTGATGATAAAAGAGATGCTTTGCTCCCAGCTCATCAATACGTTGTCCAACATTAAATGCCAAACTGAGAATGTGTCTTGCTTATCATGTTTGCCCTAGGGTTGCCAGGCATGGCCTGATAAATAGAAGGAGATGAGGGAGGCAGGGATGCTATTTGGGGAGGCAATTAGTGTCCCTGGTGTAATGAAACAACTTCTGACACAACCAGGAAGTGAAATCAATGTGTGAAGGCTCCCACTGAAGTGTTTGCTCCAAACTCTATGGTTTAACCATTCAGTCACCAACTGTAGGTTGGGAAATTCATGGAGATTTAGGGATGGAGCCTAGGGAAGGCAGGGTTTGAGAAGGAGAGAGTGGGATAAAAATGCATAGAGTCCACCTTTCAAAGCAGCCATTTCCTCCAAGGAAACTGATCTCTGTAATCTAGAAATCATTTGCAAATAAGGGAGATCCAGGCCTCACCTGCAGTTGGGTAGCCTTAACAGTGGGGGAGCAGGATTGTCCCAGCTAGCACAGTTCCTAAACTCCATACATTTATTGGATCTTCCACATATAGCCTATGAGACTGCAAGCTATATGTGAGTCTGTACTTTACAAAATGGGTAATCATGTGGAAAGGGCCTACAGCCTGAACATATATAATGGAGGACTCAATCAATAAATGGCAGTTGGAAATGAGGCTAGTGTGGTAATCACCTGCCATGCTATAAGCATTGATTATTTTT
Source organism: Sphaerodactylus townsendi (assembly GCF_021028975.2). Taxonomy (NCBI): domain Eukaryota; kingdom Metazoa; phylum Chordata; class Lepidosauria; order Squamata; family Sphaerodactylidae; genus Sphaerodactylus; species Sphaerodactylus townsendi. Next base: position 107,880,107 of record NC_059425.1, read on the forward strand.
GGAATTTGGTCATCAGCAGAGAACATACAATACAGAAATTTATTGTAACAGTATGATGGGGAAGAGTCCAAATGTCCTAGTGCATGGCTCTGAGATTACCAATGTTCACATATTTCTGTAACTTTAATTCCCATTATAGTTGGCCTAATGTGCTTTTTAGAAAATGCACCCATTATCTGAAGTAATTATTATTTTAAATATCTCCTCAACCCCTTCTGAGTCAGAATAAGCAGAGAAAAATGGTTACGGGGGATGGGACTTGAATGACTGAACCTGGGAATGTTCAGGCACCATGATAATGGATGAATTGCTGCACATGGCTCCATAGTTTAACGCAGTTTTGTCTCTCGTTCCACACACATGCAGGGAAGGAAGGAGTGTTTTGTGTGGCTCAGCAGTGAAACGTCCATTGTTGGCAACTATGGTAGATGCAGCGTTTGCCGCTTAATTAATTCCTTTGAAATTATTTAGGATATAGAATATGGCTCGCAGCAGGCTGATCAAATCTCCAAGGCCAGAGTCATATGCCTGCCCCTGCCTTAACAATGCTGTCCTTCTCCATTTCTGTCAAGCAGAAACACCATTGAGTTGAGCAATTGGCTTTCTGAAGCAGAAGGTGGCCAGGCTACTAAAGGCTAAACCAGCGGGGCTGGAAAAGCTAGGCCAATCCATGATGTGATCATTCAGCAGCATTGAACAGGCATATGCCTCTCCTTTTTTAGATTTGCATATACATAGTAAACACCCACACACCACAGTCATATGCACATATAAAGTTTTACACTCAAATAAAAATAGAAGTGTAATGCTGTTATGCTTTCCTCTGCATTTCAGTTTAAAATTGGTTCTTTAAAAAAATCTAAACAGATAAGGTTTCTCACAAACCAGACTGGTATTTTCCATAACTATCCTTAAAATATTCTATACACGTCAAAATAATTTGGAGGAAATATACCAGTAGATTGCAACCTTCCTTCTCTCAATTGTATTTAATACCACATGCTAACTTAAAAAGAAACAGTTACATTCATAAGTATTTGCTAATTCAATTATTTATTCAAGGCAAATTATATATTTAAGGCATAATTCTTAACTTTCCATTTTTTCATGATAAGAATGCTTACTTCTGTAAGTTGGAATCATTTGTATTTTCAACATATTTCATATAACCTGGTATTATCACTGGCATTATCACTAATGAATTCAAGTTTACTCTAATTCTAGTGATCATTAACATTTCTTTGATTCACCTGTTTTCCAGAAATATTTATTCTAATACTATATTTAATAATATATATTTTAATACTCTCTAAGATGAGCAACATCTTTTAAGAATTGTTTAATATGTATTCTATTTTTGTTAGTCCAGCTTTCTCATTGGGCACTTTCACACATGCAGAATAGTTCACTTCCAGTTCACTTTCAATGCACTTAGCAGCTGGATTTTACTGTGCGAAATAGCAAAATCCACTTGCAAACAATTGTGAAAGTGGATTGAAAGTGCATTATTCTGCCTGTGCGAAAATGCCCATGGGGATTCAAGAGAAACCATGGGGATTCAAGGCAAACACAGAACAAACCAATGCGATCAGTATAATGGGTTATCCAAAAGACAATGCAATAGGAATTGACTTGTGGAAATCTGGGAACCAACCAAAGGTGAATCACAATGTAAGTATTTACATGATATATTTTTCTTAAAATGATACACTAGGAGCCTACTTACAGAATTAGATAGTACAAACAAACTATGCACAGTCTAGATTCCCGAACCCCAAGCTTCTGTCTGAACCATATTCTTATGAGCAGTTTTATTTCCTGAGCAAAAAGCCCCCTTGAATAATTCAGTTTGGCATAGCTTATGGAAAGACAGGAAGGGGGGAACCTTTCTGTCCTATTTTGAGACCGGTTCACAACTGTGTTCTGGTTAGCTTAGCAGGCAGTAGATTGGTAATGAATGTATTTGAATGTATTTTCATAGGATGTTTTGTACAATATTCAATTGTTTCGCACTATAGTGCACTTCTTGAGTTTATCAAATACCACACTTGAGAATCATTTTACTTTTGAGTGATACTTTATTTTCAAGGTTAACAGCTATTGCTGTGAGCCAATTCCAGGCAGAGGTGGGATCCAGCAGGTTCTCACCAGTTCCCAAGAGTGGGTTACTAATTATTTGTGTGTGCCGAGAGGAGTTACTAATCTGCTTTTCCGTTAGAAATTCCATTAGGTCCAAAAATCATAAAGTCCTGTTGTTTCCTATGTGGCTGGTTAGCGAAGGTAGAAAACGAGATAATTCTCCCTGTTTTAAAAACATGTTTTAGAAATATGGTAAAGTTCCTTGTTAAAGGAAAGTATCCTTCTTTTGATTTCTAGAAACAAAATTAAGCATTTGAAAGTATTAAGTATTTGACAGGCAGTCAATTAGAGGAGAAGTAGTTGTTTCTGTTGGCAGTAGATGATAGGACTTGCTATAATGAGTTTAAATTATGGACAGAAAGATACCAGCTGGAAATTAGGAACTTCTTTTTTACAGTAAGAGTTTTTTACAGTAACAGAGAAATTATTAATGCCCCACCCCCAGAATGCCCAACCACGCCCCCATCGTGCCCTGCCCAGCCCCATTGCCGCTACGCCACTGTTTGAATCCCACCACCATGGGAACCTGTTACTAAAATTTTTGGATCCCACCACTGATTCCAGGGTAATTTTGTGTATTTAAGTTGAGCCTGGTAACTGATGGGCAGCCAATGGAGTGATTGCAAAATGGAAGTCATATGTATACTTTGTGCACTATATCAAAGAAACCAACTGTGCTACAGCATTCTGTGCCAAATGGGGTCTCCGGATTGACTTTGAGGAGAGACCTATGTGGAATACATTACAGTCGTCTAATCTCAGTGTTACTATGTATGGATCCAGGGATCCAAAAAATTTGTATCAAGGTAGGGGCTATCTTCTAGGCTAGGCTGAGCTGGAAGAAGGCTTTTTTGCAGCTACATTAATTTTTTTCTGTAGCGGTGATGTTGGATCCAGTATAACCCCAAGGCTCTCAAGTGAGTCAGCAAGGCTCAGCTGAATGCCATCAAAACTGGGGGACATTATGTCCTTAAAGACCTCTGCCTCATTACCTCTGTCTATTCAGGTTTCAGTTTATTCACTCGAAGCCATTAAACCACAGCAGCCAGGCAGTGATGTAGGATCTCTACTATATCACCAGCAGTTTGGGTTTCCATTTTCCTTTCTTTAACACTGGATGTGAAGTATGATTTAAGGAGGATAATGTACTAGGTAGCCCTATTAGACGTAATAGTGCTGAGTCTTGGAAAGGAATGTTTCATTGATTTCATTGTTACTATCCAATGATGGATGCCACCTTGAGCCCACAAGGGAAAGGGCGACCTATAAGCTGAATCAATCAATCAATCAGTCAATCAGTCAATCAATCAATCCAGAAAGAGAAGGGTTTCCATACCCCTAGTTTGGGTCCTCTGATTCACCAGATAAGAGTTCATCATTCAGGTGGAGGAATGGGGAATCAAACCCAGTTCTCCAGATTACAGTCCACCTGCTCTTAACCACTACACCATGGTGGCTCTCATAGAGAGATGTATCCGCTGCATAGTGATGACAGCCAATTCCAAAGGTATGAATGACTGACCTAAAGGCTTTATGTAGAGATTGAAAACCCCGAGGGATAGGATTGCTCCCTATGGAACCCCCTGTGATAGCACCTGCACGGGTGGCAACTGCTCTCCAATGGCAATTATTTGAGTCTGGTCCATGAGGTTATTGAACTAGTCCACTAGCTATTGAACTAGTCCAGTGCATAACCCCCGATTCCTACTTCTGCCTTGAAGCACCTCAACAGAATGGCATGGTGTACTGTATCAAAGATGGCAGGTAGATCCAGGAGCAACAAGAATGCCTGTCCTTTGTTTTCATTTAGACCAGGGGTCTTCAAACTATGGCCCTCCAGATGTTCATGGACTACAATTCCCATCAGCCCCTGCCAGCATGGCCAAGTGGTAGGGCTCATGGGAATTGTAGTCGATGAACATCTGGAGGGCCATAGTTTGAAGACCCCTGATTTAGACAGAGGTCTGTCCCATAGTCCAGTATGAATCCAGACTGAACAGGTTCAGAGCACGTGGATTATCCAAGAAGACTTGGAGTTCTGTAACTGCCCAAGAAGAGATTATTAGTTACAGGGTTGTAATTGGCTACATCCTTTTTCTGTAGGGAATTTTTTTAGTAGCAGATTGATAGCCACCTCTTTGAGTGGCTGAGGGGAGGTGTCTTGAGATAGTGATTGATTTATAGTGGATACTCAGGATTTCTTGATGTGATCTTTACATGATTTTAGAAGCAAATTTTAGAAACAAAAGGATTTTAGAAGCAAAAGGATTTTAGATCCTTTTGGCCAAGGATCCCGGGCACAAGTAGTAGCCTTCATGGATCCCAGGAGCTAGACAACATCTTTCCATATATATTTTCATACTTTACTGGACTACCTGATTGAAATATATTTTCCAAGCTTTAACATACATGAAATAAATTGAACTATAGCAGCAAAGGGAATCAGAGCGCACTTTATCAAAAGAACAGCAAAATTCTCCAGGACTCTTGAATTCTTGTTGCATCATTTTCTGTGTTCTCAAGTCAATGAGGTCATCTTTGGCATGGTCTGCATCATTGATTGTGTCTATGTCAGCAAGGAAAGGATGATGAATCCATGTTTCAGTTTTTAGCTTGTCTAAGCAGACGTAACTTTTTAAAAAAGAGTCTGCACTGTTTCCAAGTATCCATAGATTTTTGTCTGCAGAGACATTGAGAAGGCTTTTTCGCTCTGGACTCCAGTCTGCAGAAACACTTCTTCCAGCACTGGAAAGTTTGCATAGTTGTCCATTTTCCATCTCCTCTTCAAGAGTAGCAGCATGGCCAAAAAGGTTCGTAATTTTTTTTAACAACACCCAGAATGATGACTGCAGGACCTTGAATCAAAAGAATTACCTCATTCATATGGCCAAAAATATGCTCCAAGTAAGCCAAGCCATGAAAGAACTCATCCATCTCAAAATCTTCTGAAAGTTGGCTTTCCTTTTCTAACAAAAAAGTGACAATTATACCCAAAGTTCACTCAAGCACTTCAGAACCTACCCGCTGGAAAGCCAACAGACTTCATATTTTGCTCCCATTTCTTGACAAAAACCCCTGGAAAGGCAGTAGTTCAAGGCCCTGATTCTGATGAAGTTGACAGCTTTCATGGCAGTAAGTAAAACTTCTTCCAGGATTCTTGGCAGCCTGTGCTGCCAGTGCATGCCAGTGTGGAAAGCAATGAGTCATGATGACGTGTGGAGCTTCTTTCTTCACCAAAGCAGCCAAACCAGATGTGTTGCCAAGCATTGCAGGTGCTCCATCTGTGCAGGGAGAACCAAGACTTTTCTTTCAGTTGAAGTTTTGCTTGGCAAAGAAATTTTTCATCATTTTCAAAGACGTCAATGACCTTTGTAGTTTCCAAAAGAGCCCCCAAGATAATAACTCTTTTTTTTATAGTGTCAGCATGCACATAATGGATGAAAGCCAGGAGCTCAATGCACTGAGAAATACTAGAAGTTTCATCCAATTGCATACTGAAGGAGAAATAGTGTAGTTGCCAATGACCTGCTTAAAATATTAGAAGAAATGTCAATTATGCTGCAGTTATGACATCACTTTGCAGAGGCACTGTGTCAATTTTCTTCCTCTGCTGCAGGCCACAAACCAGCTTGACCATTTCCAGGGCATATGGCTTCACCCAGGTCTCTCCAGTTGTGTGTGGCTTATTTTACTTGGATCTTCCAGATTTTCAGTGTCATCCTGGTCAGAGATACACCATTCAACATACATTGATGTCATTGGGCTTAGAAGGATATGACTATTTTGCATTATTTGAATATCAGTGTAATTGCCACTTTGCTATAATAGTTGCCTTTTCTCTTATTAGCAACAGCCTGCAGAATATGCTTGAGTGTTATTGGGACACTTCCTCTCACTCATAAACCAGTATGATTTGTGTACACCTCGGGTCACCTCATCCAAATGACTCCAGCAGATGGGGACGCGCTGCCACACCACTTCCCAAGGACTTCCAGGAGGCACGGGGAATCAGCCCACACAAAGAAAGCCCCATCTGCTCAGAAAGCCCTATCTAGGGCTCAGTGGAGTCATGCCACCTTTTGGGGTGGCATAGTTCCAGTGCCCTGGCCACAGCACTCCCAGTTCTGATGCCAACTAAAGTTGTTTGAAATTAACTTTAATTGCAGACATACTCATAAAATAACTTGGAAAATCCACCACATTTTTCTTTGGGCTTTCAGTGGAATCCTCAGTTGTTCATTTCCTGAGCAAAATATTTCTAAGTATTGTCGAAGGCTTTCACGGCCGGAATCACTTGGGTGCTGTGTGGTTTCCGGGCTGTATGGCCGTGTTCTAGCAGCATTCTCTCCTGACGTTTCGCCTGCATCTGTGGCTGGCATCTTCAGAGGATCTAAAGCATGATCCTGTGTGGCATGATCCTCTGAAGATGCCAGCCACAGATACTCTGAAGCGAAGCGCTACAGGGCATCGACCTTACTACCAATAGAACACCACAGCATAAATATAGCGCTAACTTTTTTTGCACAACTTGGATAAGGCATTATGTAGATAGAAATAATGGGAGAAATAATAATGAGAAAGAAATGGTAACTTAGGCTATTCATCTAGATTAAAGCTATTTTCCCAAAGCAGGTCAACATAAAATGTCATATTTCAAGAGTTTGATGAACTAGGGAGCCACTACAGTATGGTAGGGCTTTCTACAATGTGATTATATGTTTCCCTGTGTTGTGGTAAGTGTGGTATAACAATTTTTGGATCCCATCAATTCTACTATGACACTGGGAATGAAGGTGATATCTAGTTGCTGTTTTGTAGTCCACAGCATCAAGATTCCAAGATATGCTGTCACTGTGCATCCACATTGTCAGAAGTATTTTCAGGATGGACAGACCTGAGGTGTTCCTCCAGATTTGTTGGCTTCATGCTTTAAGTGCCAAGAGACCTGCTACACCATAACAGTGGTGCACCATCATAAAGCCCCTGTTGAACTTCTCCTGCCCTGCCCGCCCACCAAACTCCCCTGCTCAGCCGAACTCCCTGCCCCCGCCACCACACCAGAACTCCCCCCCCCCGTTACAAACCTTTTCCTTCATTTGAGTGATGCCGCGCCAGCTGGCAATACACTGGGGGCGCAGGGCCTTATCCGCACCACCCTGTGTGTTGCCAGCCGGTGCCGCTCAGAGGAGAAAAAGGTTTTGGGGGGAGGGGTTTGTAGTTGCATCAGCAGCATGGCGGCAGGAGTTCAGTGGGGGCTGGGAGTTCAGCAGGGGGCTGAGCAGGGAGGAGGGAGTGAGGGGTCAAAATGGGCCATCCATAAGACCTCTCTGCCCCCCATAAATATGCCCCTGCACCAGAAGCACTGCAGCTTTTGTGTCTCATGATATTTGGTGATGAAAGTAAAACCAAAGGATACATAACAATGAACCTTAAAATTTAACGACCCACAGTCCTAGAAAACAAGAGACAAGTATGTCATCCTTAAGGGACATAGTATTTCTTCTGTAATTACTACCTGTGACTGTGAGAAGCTATTCTAGACATGGTAACATGGCAGCAATGACAAGTGTATGTTACCTAATCATGTACAGTTGCATTCCATGCCATTCTAAACTTGTCTGGAGTGAAAAAAAAATTCTTAATAACACAATTTGACATAAAAAGAGGCACTCAGATGCCAGATTTTGGGGGATGGCAGGCTGCATCACCACTGTATTGCTGCCACCATGACCAACCAGCAGCTGGATTGACTAATGCTCATTTCCCAGATTCATTAAAGATAGTACAATAATCACTGTGTGTCCAATGTGAGGCCTGAGAGTTCGGGAAACACTATTGTGTCTATACAAATTGACACACTGTGGGGGGAAGGAGTTATATGCTGCAGCTTCTGTGCAAAGGTTGAAATGATGAGTGGCTTCATAGAGTGATTTTGTTTGTTTATTTAAATAATGTTTACTCCACACTTTCCCCCTAAAGGGGACCTAAAGCAGCTTACAACATTATTCTCCCATCCTCTATTTTGTCCCTATAACAACAACCCTGTGCAGCAGGCTAGACTGTGGCTAAGAAGAGATGTCTGTCATCTGGAACCGGTTGCAAAAGATTTAGGTGAAACATTCAGAGAGGGGCAATGAAGATAGGTGATGAATGCTCCCACTAACTACCTTTTAACCAAGGAGTGACAGAGGTTTTGAAATCCTTCTCGTAGCTCTAGAAAATATATAACCATGTTTTAGCAATCCATCTTGAGGCAGGAAAGAGTTAATTTGTCTCTGTAAAACATTGACAATCACTAGAGACTCCCTCAAGTGAGATAAAAACAAAACTGCACCTGGATGCTGGCAATTGCAGACAGACACATTCTGGTCAGCTATTTCACGCACATGCTTTGTTCTGCCAGCTGCCTTGGTGCTTTGGATGCAGGTGGAAAGATGGACTTTGCTATCTATAAAAAAATTTAATAGTGAAGACCAAGTTCCACTTCACCTCCCAAGGGAGCAAAGTTAGTCTCCAGCTCTGCCACGCAACCAACGAAGCTGCACAAGGCAAAAGGCAGTGTGCCTAGCTGTGAGCTGGAGATCTGTTTTTGCCCCAGAAAGAAAACTAGGAGATTTTTGTATCTCTGGTAGCGGGTGGGGGTGGGTGGGTGAGCAGCCCTAAATGGGGCAACCATACACAGAAGGGCCAAGTATTTGTATAAATTAACTTCCAAACAGGGGTATGATGATGAGAGAGCTATTGTTTTTGTTCATATATGGTAATGAGAAGTGATGGATCTCTCCACAACATCAGAAGTCCTCTCTGTGGTTGGCAAAGCAGCCCCTCACAAAGAACACATAAGAATTTATGTCCTGCCTTTGACAATACAGAAATTTAAAAAGCCCCACCTGCTACTGTAGTCATACTCATTGGAAATTAGGAAGGCTTTGTAAAGAAGAGACAAAAGGAGATTTAATTCATGTGGTCTTTGAATCACAGGCATCATTTCACATTTCTCTGGGGAGTAAGAGTCAAAAGTTTGCTCTTAGGTATATTTAATATAATATGCTTCTTTATTAAATTGTATTTAAGAGTATTTGTTGTAATTATATTTTCATACTTGAAGAGCCCGTATGGTCTGAAATGAGGGGGAGGCAACTGCCCTCTCTTCACAGAATTATTTTCTTTGATTTTTTTTTTCTGAAATAGATGTTTCATTCCTTTCAACTGAACAGACATTTAGGATCATGATTAAATAGCTTTCTGAATACCTGGCTTGCAAAAAAAAAAGACAGAAACACCTTTCTTTGAACTCAGTCATGAGTCTCACAATAGCTAGGAGACCTATTTCTTCTGCCGCTGTTCATGTGTTTGTTCTCCAGTAGAGTGGTTTTGGGTGGCAACATTTCAACAAGGTCGAAAAACATCGTTTTATATTTGGTTTTTTAATATTGAGTCTTGACTCAAGGTCTGGTAAAGCTATCCAGAGGACAAGGTTACCCTGGGTGGGTGGGTGAATCTGGGTCAGAAGAACATTATTAATTTGACCGTATAAGGTGCTTTTCAGGCTGACTACCTAATTAGATTCAATACGTACCTCCCAATTTTGGCCTGTTAGTCCACACACATTGTAGAGACAAGGTATATACCTTCTGGCCAGTCCCTTGTGCCTGTGGAGGAAAGATATTTCTCCTTCTTATACTCTCTCCACTCCTTCCTCAAACTCATTTAATGTGAATATAAATAAATTATCCCATCTTCTTACCTATCAGCAATTCCTACTATCATCCCCTAAAACAAGAGCATTGAACCTTTTTCAAGTCTCATGCAATAGAGTATTAGATCTTTAACCCTTCCCCTAAATTCAGGTACACTTTGTGATGATTGTATACTACATTAATTCAACATAAAGAGCACCTTTTTATTTGTCAAGCAGAGCGATAGCAGGGATGGCCTTCCCAAAATAGATTTAATGGGATATAAATCTATATATTTACTTCCTCTAGAAGGGTGCATGTGAATGGGTGTGTGTGTAAAGTGTTGTTAAGGCAGCCCCAGCAAGAAGCTTTCAAGGCAAGTGAGAAGCAGAGTCTTCCTTGGTGGTCTCCCTTCCAAGTACTGACCCTGCTTAGCTGCCAAGATCTGAGAAGATCAGGCTAAACCATGCTGCCTTCCCTCCTCTCTCCAGTGGTAATCATACTGGAAAGGTTTGAACGGTGACAGAGGGGACATATGACCCAGTCGCCACTTCACATAGTCACTTGGGAGTGCATTTAGCCGGTTCCCCCTCCCCCCAGGAGCGAGCAGGGACTGGTGGACCATCAGAGGCAGAAGGCACCCTCCCGCTTGACCTGGCAGCAGCACTGGCCTCCTCCCCAGGGGGCAAGCAGGAGCCGAGCGGCAAGGCAGTGTCAGAAAGAAACAGGCTGCCACATTGCTCTCCGTTCTGTGCTGCAAACTGCCCTGCCCTACTCACCTGGCCTGCCTGTTTGCCTACCCACCACTTGACCAATCCAGCCCGCTTCCACCTCCACTCTGGCAGCTTCAAGGCTCCCCTGGTGTAGCCAGACATCCAGCCCAGCCTAGCCCAGTGGGTCTCTGGGGGTGGGGTGAGGTTCTAGTCCCGGAGGCGTCATTTTAAGTAGGTACGCCCCTGGTTTTACCTGACATAATCCTCCCTTAAAGTTTAATGAACTAATGCAATGTGAGTTCTTGCATTCATTTGGATATATCCAATATATCTAATTCTCAACGTGGCCCCATCTGGGGATATTGTTGCCATAGACAGAAGATGTTCATAGAGAGGCTGTGAAAAAATATGCTGAATATCACCCTGAAGTTCATAGATAGGCTGTGAAAAACTATTTCTCTAGCAAGCCCTCAATTAAACAGACCCGCTTTACAATGATACAATTTAAAAAGATTACAAACCAAATTATCACCTTGGACTAAAAAATATTTGTCGGGTTTTGAATATGGCTCTCACATTGATTACTGTGGAGAAAAAGGTATTGCTCTCAGACTTCCATCACCCTGTGCTTGGTGTCATGCTCTGAAGTGGTGAGATGAGCCCCCAGGAATGTGCTGCAGTGGCCCGGTGGAGTTCCAGCTCCCACCGCCATTTCAACCCTACCCTGAACCTCTTAGCAGCCTTCTCACTCATCCCAGCATCCAATGGCTAGAACACTTTCTTTCTGCTTCCCGAATCTAATGGATGCTTCAAATGACGTCTTTGGAGCCCGGAGGTGAAAGGGAGCAATTTTCATGCCAACATTCAAAGTGCAGGGACGAAGCTCTACTTACGGGATAGGAGAAGCCTCATGATGAGGGACCCCAGTAGCAGCCGTCATTTTGCTTCAGAAATACTTTGTTAGGGATGATAACAATGGGGAGGGACATTCAGGGGTGCTCCACGAGTTAGTTCACCTGACAGCTTGGTCACTTTCAGCCAAAGAGAGAAAAACCAAAGAATATTGTTTACAAGGGAAGTTTTTGAGCACTTAATCTGAGGGGAGAAATGAAAGCCTATGTAGAACGGTTGTGTGTATGGCTATGTAGACCACCAGGCTAGGAGTGGTGATTGTTTGCCTTTTATTGTTTTATCCTGTGACAGAGGAAACTCATCCCACCACCATTTGTAGATAAGTTAAATAGTGTTTATGAATTCATTGCATTTGAGCTTTCAGTACATTTTTCTATCCAAGGTAACTTTTATATTTTTCACCATGTTTTAGTATTCTCAGTGTTTTAAAAGGATCTTTATTTTTATGAATTCCTTAAATTGGAAACCTTTAAGGGTATTTTTTTATGCTGTATGTTTTTTTATATTTTCAGCATTTCCCAATTAATATCTATTTTTTATGAATTCATGCCATTTCAAACTTCAAGAGTAATTTTATTAAAATTAGAACACGTTTCATGCTTTTGAGTATTTTCAGTAGTTTCAGGTTTTTTTGCCATGCAAGGGAAGGGGAGGGAGTGAGGGTGGCATGCAAGGGAGGGGAGTGGAGGGAGCCTGGCATCTGGACATGGCCCACCCACCCTTGCAGAGGGAGGGGGAGGGGAAGGAGTGAGGGGTGTCATGCAAGGGAAGGGGAGTGAGTGAGGGGTGTGGCATGCAAGGAGGAGGGAGGGGGCATTTTTTATAATCTCCGTAGCGAAGCATGGGTATCCTGCTAGTAAATTTGTAAACCCATCTCATGTTGGTTCTTCATTTTTTCCTGCTGCCTTCAACCTTTCCTAGCATTATTGTCTTTTCCAGTGACTCTTGTCTACTCACTATGTGAATAAAGTGTGACAGCCTCAGTGTAGTAGTCTTATTAGCTTCTAAGGACAGTTCAGTCTTGATTTGAACCAGAACCATTATGTTGTTTGGGGATTTTTTCGGAGGTCCACAGTATCTGTTACACTCTTGTCCAACACCATTACAAAGGAACCAGCTTCCTTCCTGTCAGCTTTCTTTTGATTTTAATAGGGAATACTATGGCATGAATTAACTCTATCTTGTTTGTCAGCAAAACATCCTTATGCTTAAGAATCTTTTCTATCTCATTCATGGCTGCTGTTCCTAGTCCCTTCTAAAGCTGGCTAATTCTTCTGCAGCTCTGTATCAGGCATTATTCAATGGTCCAATCACGACTGACATCAGTATTAATCTATTTCCAGGGCAGGCTATTTGGATGGAAGGTAGTCAAAGCAATAAATTCTACAAAGACAGCAGGCAGTTTCACCTTGTGGGTGATTCTATGAGATTTCAAGAGCCTTTGAACGTATAGCTAATACTTTCATTGCAGCACACTATTAGTATGCCAAAACACACAGCTAGGGAATTATTGCTTTAGGAAGCTCATTGTTCCTTCCACTTTGCCTTGGGGCTAGTCCATTCCAGCTTCTAGGTCAAATCCTCTCATTGCTGGCAATGCTTCTCTCTTCTATGATGGAGCATACATCAGCCTTTAAAACAAGTGCTGGCTTAACTATTTCCCCTATGAGGCTGTTCCCCACTGCAACCAGAGCAGTTCCTCCCATTGGTATTGGCCGAGAAGGCTTTCCGACGGCGGAATCCCACTTGGGTGCTGTGTGGTTTCCGGGCTGTATGGCCGTGTTCTAGCAGCATTCTCTCCTGACGTTTCGCCTGCATCTGTGGCTGGCATCTTCAGAGGAATCTTCCTCTGAAGATGCCAGCCACAGATGCAGGCGAAACGTCAGGAGAGAATGCTGCTAGAACACGGCCATACAGCCCGGAAACCACACAGCACCCAAGTTCCTCCATTCATAGAGATAAACTGAACTTTTACCTTGGACCGGGCTTGCAGTCTTACCCTGTCAAAACTCACACACACATTTAAACCAGGTGCTCAGGAGCAGCAGCAGCAGCAGCAGGCCATTGCTTTCACATCCTGCATGTGAGCTCCCAAAGGCACCTGGTGGGCCACTGCGAGTAGCAGAATGCTGGACTAGATGGGCTCTGGTCTGATCCAGCAGGCTAGTTCTTATGTTCTTATGTTCTTAAAACGGCCAATCTAGGAAGTCCTTTCTACGCTACAGTGGAATCACCATATCATAACCCACCAAGACTCAGGAATTATCTTCCTTCAGGGCCTTTTCAATGAGCCATTCATTTCTGAAATATCAAAACAAACTTTGTCTTCTGAATGACTGCCTGGAGATGACATCAGGAGATGCCATCGTCTTTTTGTCACAATGAGGAACGAAACAAACTCTGTCTAGGTCAGCCAATTTGGTGCTTTCCAAAAGTTATAAGAAAGATAGATTGGGCTGGATCTGTAAGTGTGAAGCAGAATAAACTGTACTGCTGAAGTAAATACTCTTGCAGAGCTTGCTATTGGAATAAGAATATAAGAAGAGCCATGCTGGATCAGACCCAAGGCCCATCTAGTCCAGCATTCTGTTCACACAGTGGCCAACCAGCTACCTCTAGAAAGCCTACAAACAGGAGGTCTACAACTGCATCATCCTGCCTATGTTCCTCAGCAACTGATTTAAAGAGGAATACCACCTGCATTACTGGAGGAAGTTGATATCCATCATGATTAGCAGCCACTGATAGCCCGGACATCCATGAATTTGTCCATTCTCCTTTTGAAGCTGTCCAAGTTGGCGGCCAAGACCACATCCTGTGGCAATGAGTTCTGCAACTTAAGGACATGCTGTATTAAGTACTTCTTTTTTTGCCTGTTTTGAATCTTTTACTCTTCAGCTTCAGCAGATGGCCCCACGTTATAGTATCATAAGAGAGAAAGAAAAGCTTCTCCCTGTCGACTCTCTCTACACTTTTAAAAATAGACCTCTACTCTCTATTCCACTCTCTTTTATAGGTCTCTATCATTACATTTTTCTATGCTAAGCAGTCCTAGTGTTCTAACCACTCCTCGTAGGGCAGTTGCTGTAATCCCCTGATCTTTTTGGTTGCTCTTTTCTGCACCCTTTTAAGCTCTACAATATCCTTTTTCAAGGGGCAATGACAAGAACTGTACACAGTATTCCAAGTGTGGTCTCACCATAGATCCGTACCAGTATGATAGCTGCAGTTTTATTCTCTAGTCCTACACCAATCATGGCCAGCATGGAATTTGCCTTTTTCACAGCATTTCTCATATTGGGTCAATATTTTCATCGAGCTGTCCGCTCCCACCTCAACACCATTTTCTTAGTCTGTTGCTGCCAGATCACATCTGTGTATACGTAAAGTTGGGATTTTTTACCCTTTATGTATGCTTATATTGAATCTTTTTTGCCATTTTAATGCCCAATTCTCCCAAATTTGAAGAGGTCCTTTTGGAGTTCTTCGCAATCTGTTTTTGTGTTAAACCACTCTTAAAAATTTAGTATCATCTGCAAACTTGGCCACCTCACTACACATCTCTAACTCCAGGTTGTTTATGACTGATTTATTGCTTTACCTTTTTTTAGTGGCTGTATTGTACTTTATTGTTTTGACTGTATTGTTGTAGCTGATGTTTTGAATTACAGGCTATTATCCTTTCTAATTTTGAATGTTTGAATTATAGGCTACTATGTATTGTTTATGGGGAACCATGTAAAGGCTATAATGAGTGGCAGATGCACTTAAAACTATGGAAAGAAATTGGTTTTTTAAGATTGTCTTTATATAAATTGATGAGGTAATCATTTATGTTGGGCATACGTTCCTTAGCAAAAGAGATGCAAGCCTCTGTGTAATT
Source organism: Sphaerodactylus townsendi (assembly GCF_021028975.2). NCBI lineage: Eukaryota > Metazoa > Chordata > Lepidosauria > Squamata > Sphaerodactylidae > Sphaerodactylus > Sphaerodactylus townsendi. Next base: position 107,895,433 of record NC_059425.1, read on the forward strand.
CAGCAGTTTGCACACAATTATATAAAGAGTTTTGCATAACAAAGTTATTTGGATAAATGATTTGAAGCTTTGGTCTATATACTACTGGGTAACGCTGTAAGCAGGAACCTACTATGTAATTTTTGCTTATGCACAACAGAAGTCATGCAATTGTAACTACAACTGGAATTAATCAGAAAAGGATCTCTATCTGATTCTTAATCACTATCACTGACAAAGCAAGAATTCAGAAAATATATAAAACTAATTTTCCTTTTTTTGCATGTGCATTGTCTTTGTTCTGCCAGATCACATTCTTTGGAGATCTGTTGATTAATTGGGTTCTGAAGAGCCACAGTGAGTCTTCATGTAAATTGTGCTCCAATTAGCATGAAGTTGGATGTTGCTATAAGTAAATCTTGCCTTTTCTCCACTGCTGCCTGCCAAGTAACATATCTGTGATTGCTTTCAAAAGGGATGTTCTATAAAAAGATTTAAATGTATATGATTCAGACTTCTCCCTTAAGTATTTCTAAAGTCAGCAATTATGTTCCCAGGATATGCGATGTATAGATTATTTTACAGAACAATCACATCCTAGTTGTACCACTTCAAAGCCAAAAGTAAATATACCCTAAGCCATGTTCATATCCTTGATACTGAGGTGTTGCAACATTTGAATAGGCAATTTTATGCGTGATGTGTGTGTTCCCTCTTTTGCTTACACTGTGGTCTTCGATGTGATGGTATTTAGATAAGACTAATCACAGAGAAAGATACGTGTTGATAGAGCTTTGCAACGCAAGTGTTCCTGGAGAGCACAGATTTTCTGGGCTGTTGTCATCCCTCCCCCCTCTCCTCGATTTGCAAATTTGAATTCTGCATGGATATGAAGACATTTGCTCTGTGACAGCATGGCCCAACTTTTTGTCCAATCAGCATGGACAGCTGTAGCCCTCAACAATGGGAAGTATTGTTAGGTCAGTTTTAAAGTAGGTCCTTAAAGTTTATGTGATTATGCAAATGTTGCTCTAAACTACTAAGGCTCTCTTGGATTCTTCACAAATGAGTGCATTGTCACATTTCATTATGTGCATTCAGTCCTGCTGGTTTGGTGGTATCATTTTATCTTTCAGAAATGGATCATGTCAAGACCATTCACTGCCAGTATTACTCTGAAGATTTTTCTTCTAATCTGCTGTGTTAGTTCTGACAAAGTTCAGGGGAAGCCACTAGAAACAGATGTAACAATATGCCTGAATCCCCTTCTGAAATGGACTCAGCCATTTCTTGTTCCTGAGAAAGCATAAGAAGAGGTTTCATTTAAATCAATAATTTGCACAATATTCCCATATTCTCTTGGAAAGGGGGGAGTGGATCAGTTAGAATATTTCACAGTAAAGGGATTTTTAAAAATGGCTTTAAGCCATTGCCAATTTTTGATCACAAATAGCATTATTACAAAAACAGTATCAAGATTAAAATGGCAGGTTCTGTGATGATGGCAAAGTCCTATAGGTTAGCCTCTGCTGCTGCAGTACAACCGACATCTCAGCAGCAATGGCTAAAATGGAATTAGAAACATATTGTATCTCTGAATACCAGGAACTGGGGAGCAGCTATAGGGGAGGGCTTTACCTTTGTATTCTTGTTTATGGACCTTGAATGCCACAGCTCAGCTATTACTGAGAGCTAGACATATTACTACTGTTCAGCTTTCACACCACTGACTGCTCATCAGTTACCTGGCTCAGTTTAAGATATTGGTTATCACAAACAACGCGCTTCATGGCCTTGGATTCTCATATCTGAGAGTCCCAGAGGCGTACTGGGGCCAAATGGCGCCCGAAGGCTAAAACCCCTCCTGGCACCCCCCTGCATGCGGAGCCCGCTTACTCACGAGTAAGTGTGGCTTGCTCGTGAGTAAGCCCAACTCACGAGTAATCCACACTTACTCGTGAATTGGGCTCCAGCCCTCTTTGCTGCCTTGAAGCCGGGGAGCGAGTTTCGGAGGAGGAGCTGAGCAGCCCCTCTTTGCTGCCTAGAAGCTGGGGAGTGAGTTTCCCTCGTGCCCCAGCTTCTAGGAGGGAGGAGGAGTTGAGCAGCCTCTCTTCACTGCCTAGAAGCTGGGGAGTGAGTTTCAAAGGAGGAGCTGAGCAGCCTCTCTTTGTTGCTTAGAAGCCGATGAGTGAGTTATCTGGGCAGGGAGGAGGAGCTGTGGCAGGGGCTCCCAGTCCTGTCCTGCCTAGCCAGGGAAGGAAGAACTGGGAGACCTGGCGGCCTGCTCAGCTTTGCGCCTCTGGCCAGAGGCAAGAAGCTGAGCTGGCTTCCGGGGCTCCCAGTCCTTCCCTCTGTAGCCAGGGAAGGCAGGACTGGGAGCTCCATCGGTGGCTCCGTTTGGCCATCCAGCACCCCCCACATGACCAAAAGAATGCCACTGGAGAGTCCATCTCTCCCTGTATGCTCCACCATGACACAGTGGCGTACCATGGGGAAGACAGAGGGGGTGATGCCCCAGGCACAGGTGTCACCTGAGAAGCGTATTTGGTCACCCTTTCCCCTCAATTTTTGCTGCTTGTTTGTCTGTTGCTTACTCACTCACCCACCACCACTCACGCGTTGCCGCTTCTTCCGCTACCCACCACTCACGCTACTTTTGCTGCTAGTTGCCACTGCTTCTTCCCACTCACCTGCCTGCTTGCTCACCGATGGGGCAGAGCATGGAGCAGGCGAGTGGACAGAAGCAGCACAAATAATGAGCAGAAGCAGTGATAAACAGCAGACAGTGGGAAAAGCAGTGAGCAGACAAATGGAGAGGAAGCGAGGGATGCACTGTTTTATAATAGTGCATCCCTGCCATGATACCTTCACTCATCTAAACAGGGCCTTGTTCATATATCAATCTGCAAATGGGCAAAATCAACTGCCCATATATGTGCCTTGTCCACTGTGGTGTCTACCTATGGAATGGCCTGCCTGAGGAGGTCCCGTCCTGTTGATTGTATTGACTCAGTCTGTATAATGTGCCTTGAGTCCTAATGAGAAAGGCAGACAATAAATAATGTATATAAAAACCATCTTGATCGCTGTGGGGAACAGGATGGTGAATAGATTAATCATCTTTTCTTAAGTTGGGGTGTGATTTTCGCACCTCCCCAGGTGCACCCCCGCCCCCTTGTAGCTCCACTACTGATAAACAGCACTGAATAAACTCTATCCCAGGTCCTGCTTCTCCTTGTCACTCCTCAATCATTGTTGTGAGCTGAAGGTGTACATGGCAAAAGCAGCTATTGTGCAGGTAGCTCCAGTTAGGGTTGACCTACACCCATCACATGACCGTTGTTACACCATATAGTGAAAACTATTATGATAAAGGGATTCAGAGTCACTACCACAAGGGTATAGTTATGTTTCAGGATGGTAAAAGGAAATATTTCTTCACTCAACAAAGTGATTCAGATGTGGAATTGTCTGCCAGTGGATACAGTGATAGAAACAGGCATAGATGACTTTAAAATGAGATTGAACAGATTCATGGAGGATAGGTCTATCAGTGACTTCTAGCCATGTGGCTAAAGGGAATCTCCACATTCAGAGGCCGTCAACCTTTGAATACCAGTGTCATGAGGCAACTTCATAGGAAGGCCTCAGCTTCTATGCTTTGTTTGCCCTACAGAGTAACGAGTTGGTAACTTTGAACAGAATGCTGGATTAGAGACCTACTGGTATGATCCAGTAGGGATCTCTTATGCTCTTACATAGAAAGCAGCTGTGACTGTGTTACTTCCAAATGTAATACTCCTGCTATGAGAATTTGTAGCAGTGCAAATTTAGTTGTACAGTAGATTCTGAGAAATACATCATTTTTCCTTCGAAAGGAAAGGAAAAATTGATTCCTTTCCCCTTGGTGACAGCAAATCTCAGATACAATAATCTCAGATGTATTTTTTTTTAATGTGTAGTGTGCCTTAGGCAAAAATGTAGGGCACAGGTGTTTGAGGGTCTTTACTTTGCTGCATATTGTTCATGGGAAGGACCCAAACACATATGAAATGTGCAACTTTGGTGCAGTGCCAGCCAGCAACAGCTGAAATGGAAACAGGTGTATTTGGGGCTGAGAAGCAGAGTGCTTGTATAATCATTTACATTCATTAAAGAGGCTGCAATTGTGGCATTCTTTTTTTAAAAATGAAGTGACAGAAATGTTTCAAATGTAAGCCATTTTTCATGTAGTGGGACCAACTGCAAGAAAACTTCCCGTCAATCCAGCCAGATGTTTCCCAGTTACCATATCTCACCTAAGCTTCCCGAGGAAGAAACAATATGTCTCGGCATGTGGGGTTTTTAGCTGGATTGTTTCAAATGGTTTTATGATTGTTTTTACTGATTTTTTTTTTAGGAAATTATACATAAATTTTAGGCTTTTGTCATTGTAGGCTTTATGTCATTGTAAGCTGCCATGAGCCCTTTGGGGATAGGGTGGGGCATAAATATAAAAACAAATATATAAATTATTAAATCAAACAGGCATTTTGTCAATAGGGAAAATAAACTTCTAGGGTATATGAACTCAATCATTAAATTTGGGATGGATGCAAAGCTGCTGATTTGGAACAGAAACTTTGTGGTTGTAGTAAGTACTTCTGTGGTTGTAGTAAGTACTTTTGACAAATACACTTAACACAAATGCAGTTAAACAAATATAATTTTTTACAAAATGACACACTTTATTTATCTACAAGGCAGTACAGTGTATTATAAAAAAAGTTAGGTGCAGACCAGGGCTGCACCTAATTCTATTCATTAAGGCAGCAGAGTGAGAATAGGAAGCGACCTTCCCTTAGAATTGGTGAAGGTTGGAGACGGCAGTCCAAAAGACCACTTTTTTTAAAAAAACATGGATTTTGCGCATGGAATCCAAATATGAAGACTGAACAGTAGACAATAGCAGAAGACATAAGCCAAGTTCTGTTCTCCCAACTGTTTGGAAGTTACAATCTTTTGTTATTGCAAAACTGTCAGAATACATACAGACGTGTACATAAAATCTCCCAAAAAAACAGTGTTTCAAAAGTATTGCTTGTAAAAGTGAGGAAATGAAATCATTTTTCAGAAATGCTAGTGCATAGTCAAGTTAGTTAGCCCCCAGGTTTTTCTTTTTCTTGTACCCCTCGATGGCCCTTTTCTGAAGAGTAGCCCATCTACATGCTATAAGACTGTAGCAGCAGAACAAAACAAACCCACAGTATCCATTTGGCATTTACAAAATTAAATTATTGAATAAAAATATAATTTGTTCTCATAAACTATGTTTCATACAGTAATAATTTTTAAAAGCAAGCTATTTTTTAAAGAAAAAGTCCACAGAACACACATGTATAAACAAGTCTAGAGCTCTAATGAGTGGAACCGTACTTCAAACGGCACAGGCGTGCGAGTGTCCGCCATCTTGATATGACCCCCTCTCTTAAATGAGCATTGCTAATGCTTTTCTTGCAGAATTTTATGCCAAGATATTCATTTGATGATTTAAAATAAACTCTTGATAAGTGCCAGCTCTTAAAAGAAATAAAAATTTTTTTTTATTTTTTTTACAAAACCTTTTCACTGGTATGGAAACTCCATACTAAATTAATACTGGTGCATTTGATCTCCAATATTTTTAAAAATCATTTGAAAAATTATTGTTTTTTTAAAGCTGCATTCATATGATTAATTGCATCAAACCAAATACCTAACAACATAGGCAAGCTTCATTAATAAACAGAGGGCTTTTTTAAAGTTGGGTGAAATCCAACTTGAATAGATATATGCTTTTGTGACTATATGCACTTTGTGCTGCTCCCAAATGTTGTACCACCACAACAATAACAATAAAAGGCTTTTCTCCCATTCACAAAAAAAGGGGGTTTTTTAACACGGGAATGGTAAATCCTAAATCAACTGGAAGTGTTTTGAAAAGAAAACATAATGCTAGCTGGAAGACCATTTACATGACCAAAGTTCGAGTTGAGAATGCATTCATGTATTTGCGCCCCGGATCAGAGAAGGTCAGCTGGTCCTCTGACTTTCCACAAGATGCTGAATCCCACGCATTGCTAAAATGCTTAAGAAAGAAAAAGAAAGATTAGACTCTTCATTTTAAAGGACGAGACACAACCCCATGCTTTCTGCAGACCTGGGTTTGTGGATTCAGTGGCCTCTCCCTCAGGGGTCTCCACAACATAAATGACTTGAGTTCAGAATAGGAGTAGCTCAGGTGCACAGCACTGAGAAGTGGGGTTGCAGCTTTTACCAATGAGAGGGGCAGACAACTCTCCCTGTGAAATTAACTGTACATGAACACTTCCTCCCTATTAACTGGGAATCTGACAGATATTTTTACAGGGACCCAATACAAATCTCCTTGCTAAAGCAGTATACTATATAAACCTCTGATTGCCAGAAAAAAGAGGATTCAAACAAACTTAGCTAAAACATTCTTTATAGGGTCAAAAGACTTCTGTTAAGATTCACAATAAATGTCACAGCTTGGAATCAGTTCTTTCCTGGTCACCATTTCTATGTTTATTTCACCCAGGTTCAGCCATTTGAATGCACACAAGCCTTTCAGAATGACATGATCCAAAATGAAAGAAAACATTGAAGCTGGTGATCGAAATACATTTCTTAAGTGCAGTCATTTCCCTCAGTGGAACTGATGCCTGTGGTCTGGAGATTAGTTGGAATTCTGGGAGATCTCTAAGCCCTACCTGGAAGTTGGACTCCCTGCCAAATACTGACTCCTCTTGGTTACAAATACACACTGTAAGCCAGGGTGACTAGCATCAAGCACTGGTCAGGACAAATGAGAACTGGGACTTGGGAAGTTATGTTACTCTCCCACTCTCGACTTTGTTAGCTATTAAAGATCTCTGTTATTTTTCTGCCAGTGGGGTTGGTCCCCTTTTATCAGTATTTAGCGTTTAACTTGCATAGCTCTTTTTTTTGCCAAAATTAATGAGCTGCGTTTATCCTTGAAACTCTACCCCGACTGATACCTATTTTATGTGAGCTTTACCAAAAAGCTGTTTACAGCAAAAGCTGCTTTCCCTATAGTATTCCAATTGTTTATGCTTGCAATTGCCGTGTTTTACTGTTTAACACCTAAGCTAGCTAAAAAGGCAGAGCAAAATAAATTATGGTTGCCGGGGAAAGAAGGTCAAACAATAATGAAGGAAGTGAGGATACAAACTACAAACTTGCACACAAGTGGACAAAAATTTCAGACTTTTTTGGACCAGAGAAAGACACCATTTTTGAAATTCCTACTTCAAATTGTTTTGCAGTGTTGGAGCAAGTTCAGAACAGTAATTATGAGAGAACACAGCCTGATAAGATTCCACACAATGATCAAATTAGGAGTGAAGTTCCAACTGTCTGACAAGTTGCTACTGAGCAGAGATGCAGAGCTCACAGCTGACTCAATTTCCCTGATTATCTAGATTCTAGAAGAAATATGCAAAGGATATTAAAATCACTTTGAAAATTAGATCTGGTCCCTAATGAACCGATGATGCAAAAAAAATATAGACCAGCCTATTTAAACAAGTCCTTATCTCTTAATACTCAAAAATGGAATAAAACAGAAGGTTCTACATGCAGTAATTACTGGCAGACACAGAATCTTACGCTGCAAAGAAATAAGATCAGCTTAACTATTTGTCCTTATAGAGGCAAACTGTTTTCCTGGTCTATAAGAAGTGAGATTCTCATACATCTTAAGTTAATACTGAAATTAAGACCCAATTGGATTGACCTCAAAAATTTTCAGATCTTTTACAATAACAGTACCAGAGCCCAAAATCGGAACTCTATTCTTTAAATGTATTTCTAACAAGGGTTTTTCAAAATAGATCTGTGCCTGAAGGATCTTAATCAATCAGTACATATGGATGAAAAACACTTAACTCACTCAGCACATACAAATTGGCTAGAAAACTCAGTTGAAGAAGAACTACTGCTGTCCTTCAAGACCTTACCAAAATTAGAACAGGATGCAACTCTGAGCTACCTAGGTGATCTCAGAGACAAGCTACAGGACTTAGCGCAAGAGAATATTAACACAACCTCTGCTACTCTCTCTACACAGGCAAAGTTAATTTACTTAAATCCTATGATGATGGAACATCAAATAGAAGTGGAAGAGATTCACTGCCCCCATGAGATGGGAGTTACCAGAAGTGCTGGGAAAAAACCATGAGTACGATTTGGATTTAAGATCATATAAGGACTTCCAACATGATACATTTTCATTGGGAGAATGGAAGACTTGGGACTAGTAACTTAAAGAATTAAACCAAGAGACACATACTCCACCAATACATTGGGGTACTAGAAATCGGTCATCAACTACTTGATTCTGACCTTTTAGGGCAAATGAATTATTTGCAGAAGAGAACTTTGCATAGGAATACTACAGGTATATCTCGGAATGGCTGTATTTTTGAAGATTCGACAGGAGCCTTAGCCTCAATAGAAACTTTAAATTGACAATTGATCAAGATAGTCTCCTGGAAAATCACAGAGTGGAAATGGTATGCTAATTTAAGGAACTTTTTTGCAGATTGGTTCATTTCAGATATAGGTAGGAGGCTAAATGCTCAAGCTTTACAAGAAAGGGTGAAAAATGGGTCTGTTCATTCCAGAGACCTATGATGAAATAGTGCAAACTCTTAATCCCTTCCTTTCAAAAAGCAAATCAGTCTGTTCTCAGATACAGGCTTATAATAAAGATTGGTTAGATCATGATTGTAAAATGGCCCAAAGCACCTTGCTGAGACTGTTTTATAATTTCAAAGCAGGTCTGATTACAAAACAACAAGTACTTGAAGGGAAAAAAATTATAAATCCCTAGTAAGACAAAAGAAAAAGATGGCCATGCATGACAAATAGCAATCTTTAATAATAGCAGCAAAACCAGCGAATATGGTAATCTTTTGGAGGTCAATGTGACAATATAACAAATTTGGTAAAATGGCTATGACCAACTAAATACTGATGGCAGATTGGGAGGATTATTTCTCCAAACTTTATGCTAACCATCAGGCCCTGGTAAGACACCACACTTCTCTGATTAACATATCTAGATGGCTCCCTGTTACACAGGAATAAATTAAAAACATGATTACTGAATTAAAATCTGGGAAAGTTCTAGGGAATGACTTTATACCTCCAGAGCTGCTGAAATTGAATGCAGACTGGTGGGCTCCAATTTTGTGCCCTAACTGTTATGACTAAAAACTATTAATGTGCCCTAACTGTTATGAGATTTATTCATCTGTAACATATTTCGATTTGTAAATGTTTTATATATATATTGTAATATGCATATATTTGTAATCTATATTGTATATAGTTTGTGGATAGCTGGCTTATTGCAGTATTAATATCATTCATTCTTTCACATTTCTTAAGCATAATTTGAAACAACTTTTTCTCGTGGTATTTACAAAGATTGGAAGCCCTCCTCAGAATGGTGCAACACAGAGATAAACGTATTTACCCAGGGTTATATCAAGGTCCTTTGCTTTGTTCCTCAGACATACAAAAATATCTCTTGTGCCTCAAGCTGTTATCACAGTCAACATTTCAGCCATCAATAGAATTTGTGAATACAGATAAATATTTTCATCTCCTGAATATTTTTATGTTCTGTGTTGATATCGGAACTGGTAACTTTGCTAGAACAATTCATTACCCAGAAATGAACAAAATGGGCCATTTGTGTTCCAAATTCCAAGTGCAATTCTGTTACATCACAATTTCCAGGATGCAAATTAAGGGGGAGGGGGGAAAGAGAGGAGAACTATCATGTTTGTAAGGGTGGAAAAAGACCTAAGCCTTTGCTTCTATTCAGTATTGGAGGGAAGAGTGTGTGTGCGTCCTTACAGCATGCCAATGTATGCTCCCTTAAAATGAGCTAGGCAACATGCTTAAACAACAGACCTAGTTCAGTTTTCAGATCACTCACAGAACAGGTTACTATGGGAGTTCCAAGACCAATAACTCTAGATCCCCTTCTCCTTAAATTTTGCTAGATTGCAAGAATGATTTTTTTAAAAAAAATAAATTTTGGTACCACCTTAATTGTTATAAAGTTCTCTAAACAACACATAGATAAAAATCACACAATGACTAAAAACTATCAAGAACAATAAAACCAGCAGACATAATAACACTACCACAATAGAGGTTGAAAGGAATGACTGAACACTGGAGTTCCTGGCAGTCAAACTCATTTTGATATTGAATACAACCAAATTCTGTCCCCCAATCATTTAAAATTTCGAAGGAGAAAAATAACCAATTCTTGGGGCAAACCGAATTTAGCAATCAAGGTGAACCTTGGTATTAGCATATTCATTATGGGCAGTCAAGCTTTCTGCTTTTTTAGTCTGACAGACAGGTAGGTTACAGTAATCTGTTATTCGGCATTCCACCTCTTTCCTAAAGTCAGCTCCCAAAATGCCTGACTACCAATCAGGTAGAATATGTGTCTAAACTAGAGATACAGTATACCCATTTGATTACCTTTTTGCTCAACATAGGGTCTCTACTCCTTCAAATTAACAATAAAGTTTATTATACAGTCAAGAGTCCTTTCAGCAATACTTCTTCAAATTACAGTCAAGGGTAGGCGTGGCATATTTTTCGCTTTAAAGGCATGCTATGTCATGCTTCTGCTCCCATGGAATGTCTGATATTTGGTGAAATTCTAATGTTTTATACAAGCCCAATGATTAGTGCTTGTTCAGGAATGAACTGTTGTTGCCAAAGCAGCTAAGATTTTTGGAAAAAAGGCAGAAAAAGGCTAGGCACTCTTGCCAAAGGTAGATACATATCAGTTGTACGAATGATGGCACGTTTGTGGCAGAAGATCTCCCTTTGCCAGGAATGCAGATTGAGGCAAGGAAATCCACAAGTTCTATTAGAAGCATTCTTTAGCACAGCCACTTAAGATAGCCACCAGTGGAAAAGAGCTGCTTCCTTTCTTTCAGTGGCCAGAACAAGGAGGAAGCCTCAGTGCCTCATTAAGGAGATGTCATATGATATGGTCACCAGATTAAAGCTTAGGAGATAAAATGGTTTTTCATCCAAAAATCAACCTTCATATCTAGGCCTGAGGACACTGTTAGTCACCCTTAAAATTGACCATTTGTAAAAATTTGCTTGGCTGATTTACTAAGCTATGCATATGATTTATTCTATTTACATTCTAATAACAAAACAAAGTGGAAAGTGAACACACATGAATATATAAAGCAGCCTGTTCACTGAATCAGCCCATTGGTCTAGCAGTGCAGTCTACTCTGACAGAGTCTCAAGTTTGCGGTCCTTCTCATCACTGGCAACCTGATCAAAAGAGAGATGCAAGGGACTGAATAGACAACCTTCTATATACAAAGCAGATGCTCTACTACCGAGCCATTAGTTTTTCATGGAGTTACATAGTACTTTTGGATTCTCATACAGACACATAGATCTCTTGGCAACTAGGGTTCTGGAAATAATTTTTTTGCATCTTAAAACAATTGGATCAATTTGCACTAGATGAAGATCATGAAACGATCATATGAGTTGCAACTGTAGTGTTTTATATATTTTCCGTAACCTACTTTGCGTCCATTCTTTTGGAAGAAAAGCGAGGAAGCCATCATTTAAATAAACGAGCAAGCTGAACCAAACACAAAGCTGGCATAAAGAAGTTCTTGTCTAGCGGCTATTTCATTTCATGGAGATGTACCATAAAAACAGCAGCCTGGGTTCATTATCTATGATATGCAGAAGTGGGTGAAGAGCTAAATACATTGCAATGTACAGTGACTTCATATATATTCAGATATTAACCACCCTGTTTGCCACTACAATGTTCTGTTAAGATACAAAGGCTGTTGTATCTTAAGCCCAGTTTGGGTAACAGTCCCATACTGGCCAATTACGCACAGCAAGGCTCCCTCAACTTCAAAGAGAGTTGGCCACAGAGCCAGGGCATGCTCTGCATTATTACCCACAGCCCTGTTTGCAGCAGGACAGGAATTACCAATTAGCAGGATTTTTGCTTGTGTCGGGGGGGGGGGGGATGTTTTGTGTGTTCTCTATCACACATGCATGCTTTAATTTTTAATATAATCTTTAACTTTTATCTTTAATCTTATCAATAGATTGATATAGCAACATTACAAAAGTGGTCTACTAAAGAAAAAGTCTGAATACGGCACCTTTACACTTTGCCCGAACAGATTGTCTTTTATGGCGGAAAGTGAAGGGGGGCATAACAGCAGCACGCAAACTGCAAAACCACAAAAGGACAATGTGAAATGCCATTTGCTAAACTCCCCAGGTTCATGATCATCCATCTTCTGATGTGCTGTAAACCCAAGCATCAAGACTGACAAGCTTTTCCTGGTGTGATCAGGAATCTCTAATTACTTGGGTATAAAATTATGAGGCTGGAGTTCGCCCCTGTTTGTTGATCAAATGCAGGGACAAATTGGGTATTTGGACATTGACTAGTCTAATTATTTTTACATTTATCAAGCATCAGAATTGATTTATAATCTATCAATATGGTATTTGTTTTTTTTAGTCTAAAGATCTAAAGATACGCAGGAGTGGGGAGGCCATGGGCAATAGAAATGATATGGCAGGACAAGAAGTGGGAAGTAGTCGGTAACAGGAAGGAGGGTGAGAGGGAAGCATGTAAAGCAGTGCGGGATGGTGGTGGTAAGACTAGGCAGGCTGGCTACAGGCAGAGGAAAAAGGTCCAGGACAAGCTGTGCCCACTGGCAAAATGTCCTGCTCTGGTAGCAACGTGAAATTAAAATCATGCTATAAGTAGATTTGCTTACCGCAGAGAGAGTGGAAAGTGAAAGTGGGGTTAGAGGAAATATGGTCCTAAAATAAATCTTGCTGCAGCAAACATTCGCCTCCACCATGCAGCAAACACCTTGTGTGTAATTAGCCACTATCTTCCTGCATATGGTAAAGGAGGGATTGCACAGCCCTGTCTTTACCATCAAACCTGTACTTCCCCCAGTGTTCCCAGCTGTTCATACATGGGTTATGTGAACAGTTATACATATAACACCATGGGTATACTAACTCACTCAGTGGCTGATTCCTAAGTGAAAATATTGCCTTGGGGAAGTGTCACTGGTCAAAGTTAATTGTAATGTTTCTCTTAGCTGTTGGGGGAATAACAATTGTGCCCTACCAAGTTTAAAGACTCTTTTTGAGGACATTTGTAAGAGTCCTCTGAATTCCAAGAATTGTGAGTCATGCTATCAACTCACCAAATATGTTGCTGATACTCAGTTAAAATGAAGCATTGGCTCCTGTTTAAAGACCAAACACCAATGTACAAGATGCAGAATCAAGCAGGACCAAGTTCAGAATTAACTTTGTTGAAGGCTGAAGCACAAAATGCAGGAAAGACTAATGATCTCCCTCCCTCCCTCCCTCCCCCCAACTATGACTCCAGAGTCTTACCCCCATGGCTGCTTGTGAGGGACAGAGGAACACAGAGATACCACCATCACAAAACAAAAAGCCAGGGAGAGGGGGCCCCTGTGTTTTTACTGGGAAGTGTTTAGCTCCACTGGCCATACTTGGTAGCCACATGTCTGTGGCAGACATTTCCTATCTCTGCTTGGCAATACTTGCAAGTAAGAACACAGGGTCTTCCTCTTCTTACATGCCCTCTCTCTCATGCCACTAAAATGTTCTGTGCAACGACCGATGTGCAAGTCAGTAGCAATGGGTTTTAACTCCTTGGGATTTCACAAGTGAAAAATCTCACTAGCACACTGAAAATATTTCTTAAACAATAGATTTTCTTGTGAATAAGAAACGTGGACAATTTTCCATAAGCTTACATTAAGTTCACATATAATCATAAAGACCTGGCTTATTTTCAGCCATGGTAGTCTTGGTTCATTTTGTTACACCAGGAATCCTCCCAGCACGTCCTCCTTCTGGTAGCACCATTATCTCATGTATCCTATAACGTGCCTTCTGTTGCCCCCAGGCAGGAGCAAATGGTAAACAAACTGTCAGGGCTTTAACTGGGATATCCAGTTGAAGCACTTTAAGTAAAAGTGAAGCCTTTAGGGGAAGGACAGCAATAAAGTCAAAGCTCGGCAAAGGTGCTTTTTCCACCTACATGAAATGCTGATTCACACACTGTTTTTTTTTCCTATCAGCGAGTTATTCCCACATGGCAACCTCTGTGAAAAAATAATGTGTGAATGTGCAATGTATGTGTTACACAGGAGATTTCTGAATACCAAATATGGAATACACATGAATTCTAATTCATGCTAGCAGTGTGAATGACATATTTACAAACAATCTTTACACGTAGGTTCAAATACAGGGATTGCTCTTGAAAACATCAGAGCTGGATTGTCTCATAAGGCAATTTAAACCATCAACTGAAGTTACTGTGATTAGTATAAATGAGCAAAACACCCACCTGATTGGTTGTAGTGGGTTTTCTGGGCTGTGTGGCTGTGGTTTGGTGGATCTGGCTGTGGCCACACAGCCCGGAAAACCCACCACAACCAGTTGAATCCAACTGTGAAAACCTTCGACAACCCACCTGATTGTTTTACAATGACACAAGATACTGAAAACAGAATAGCTGCCATGTATGTTTCTGGAAGCAAAGCTCATATGAAACTAGAGCTTTGTCCCTGATGAGACTGATAGCTTTTCTTTTTACCTCAGTAATTTTTAAGGGACTGAGAACTGTAGACCATTTATCAATCGAGGCTTTATTATACAGCACTGGGGAAGCAGATCCCTGATGTTCTTATTTTGTATTTTCACAGAAGCTTTACCCAGTGAAGCACCTCCTGCCCATAGGATCACTATGGTACCTAAGGCTGCAATCCTAAGAATAATTACCACTGATTAAAATAGGACACAGAGAGAAAACACATGAAACTACCATGCACTGAATCAAACTGATGGTCCATCAAGGTAATTAGTGTCTAATCCGACAAGGAGAAATGCCCCAGAATCTCAGGCTGAGGTCTTTCACATCACCTGATCCTTTTAACTGGAGATGCTGGGGATTAAACCTGGGATTTTCTGCATGCCAAGAAGCTGTACCTCTGAGCTACATCCCCACCCCACAAAATTACATCTGAGTAAAAATGCATAGGCTTGAATACCGGAGACAGAGATATGATCATGGTCCTAAAGACAGAGACATTTGAGAACTCAAAACTGTGAGGAAAACCCCCCACTATCTTTCAATAAGTGAATGTCAGAACAGTCAGTACAATCAATACGGCTCTCTCACAGTTTTATGATAATTTACATCGTCAGAGGATATGGAAATGCCCCAGCTAACACTACTTTGGCTGTTATCCTTAAGGATGTCAGTTTCCAGAGGGCACATATGTGGAAAAAGATTAAAGCAGAAACAATGCATTGGAAACTCCAGTAGAACAGTTTGTTCATGAAGAGTGTCGGCCATGAAACAGGAATGGAACCCAATGCAGTGTAATCACAAAAAAAGTTGTACAACTGGGACATGTAGGAATGGGGAAGAAGAGATTTCACAAAAACTGTCCTCCTGCTGAGAGGTAATACGACTCATCACCAGTCGGGTTGAGAAGGGTGAAGAGACTCATCTGCTTTTCTCCCTTTCCTTGCTCCCACCTGCCTAGAAGAAGGTTTATGTTGCTGATAGTCCCTGCTACCTATTTGATAGAAGGGCAGGGTGGGCTAGGTGTGCAACCAACCTCACAATGAGCTGAAAGATTCATGTATCAGGATAACTCCAAGATTTCCATGGACATAGAAGTGGGTGGGGGGTGGGGCAGGGAAGTCCTTTCATCAACCATTTATCAGCTCTAAGCCAACAAATAAAAGACTAATGCAAATGTCAAGTTAAGATAATAAATCAATTTTCCGTCATTTACTTAAGGAATAATCAGTCCTAATGTACTTATTTGCCTAAGCAACAGCAATAAAACAGACAAAAAATTTTTTTGGCGCAGCATGGTAGAAACAGAGGTGATTTATTTATTGATGTTCAGGTGAGGGCTAGATGTGAGTTCCACCTAAGTCAAATTTGTAGGGATCCCAAGTTACAATTTTTGCATATGCTGATCCTCACTATTGCCTCCTGGAATTAGTTTGAAAACTAGATTATTTAGCTTAGCTTAATTTTGCGTGCTGTTGTAATTCTTTGCTCCGTAATGTTTGTGTATCTTTCTGATGAATTTTAACTGTTGCAAGCTGATTTGAGAGTTAATCTTGGCTTAAAAGCAGCACATAAATATAATAAAGATTTTCTTAGGCATTTGGCCAGGGGGCAATTACTAACATATAAGTAATTATTTTCCTATTTATTTCTGCGACAACGTAAGCCAGTGGCAATCTACTGTGTTCTATGGCCTACCAAATCCCATATTCAAACAGAATTAGCATCATTCTTTTCTTGGAATGTCATGTAGTCATTCATCACTTCAGAGAGATCAAATCAAATCTCAAGAAAGAAGTGGATGAGTCTTTCATCTTCAAGTGCTGTTCATACAGTATTGGATGCTGTGGACATCCCGCTGATGGAAGAGGGAGTAGCAACATTTATGCCCAACACTTCATGATTCCAGCCTCCCAACTCACATGGCTTTTTTTTTTTACTACAAGGCCCCCACCCCACAGCAACATCTTTTCAGGGGACACAAGGGACTACTGAGCAAAAGGAAAAATGTGGAAAGATCCCTTTCTGCCAAGGTAATGTTTGTAGGATCCATTCTACAGACTAGGTTTGGCTTTCCTTCGATTATGCTCTTCCAGGTGGCTTTCACATTAAACTGGGCTGAAATGCATACTTACAAAAAATAAATTATTGACACATAATAAATATTATTATTTGATGTGAAAATGAAACAAGCAGTCACAGTGAGATGAAATCATCTCTTTCCTCATTCCTGTTGTCAGGATACTGAATGACTCCTCTTTAACTTGTAGAAAAAAGGAACATAACCTATGAACTGCTGTACAAAAATGTTAGCAGGTCAGCTGTTCTGTTTTCCTTACAACTTCATGCGCTTCAATCTTTCCCGTTTGAAAAGTGTAGACTCAACAGCATGCAGTTTGTACAAGTCCTTAGTCAACCACAACTACAGCCTTTTCCCACCGTACAATAAAGCAAAACCTTCTCTTTTGGAATAAAACAAACCTTCCATTTTAGAATTAATTCTTTCAGTTATAACCATTCCTGAATGTGAAAGCATGGTGTAAGGAGATTATTTCAGACTTAAAATTTTTTTTAAAAAATTGTTACCTGAAGTGGGCTACCTGATGATCTATTTCTATGCAATGCAAATAATTTATGGGCATTCTCCTCTTCTTCTGATGGAGGCATCTTTAAACCAGAGCTGGTAAGTAGATTCTGAAGACAAACACCAACAGTAGCAATTACAAAAGAAAAATTAATTAACAGACCAATGAACTGAATGAATGCTGTAAAAAAGCAACCAAGCATAGACACATTAAAAGGTAATTTTGCCATCTGCAGAAATATCCTAGGGAAATTATCTTACAAATAAAATTGAAGTATGAAGTAGCAAGCAGTTTGAGTTCAAGTTCACTGTGCAATCCTTTTCCCAACACTTAGCTACATTCGGGGAAGGGAGGATTATAAACACCTCTCACTCTATGGAATACTCTTTAGTTTTCCCCTCCTTCCACATTTTTTTATGATGGGGAGAAGCTGAAAAAAGGGGCAATAGTGTTGGTGTTGCTCCCTCCACCAAGGGAGGTAATTTTTCCCAGTTTGTGAACTTGTTTTATGGTGTCTTCAGAAAGCCAAATATGACTACAAGCTACTGTGACTCAACAGTGGTCACCATCTCTGACTGGCTGAGGTGATAGTTCCAGGAACCAGAAAAGGCAGGGAAGGGTAAAAATGACATTTGAACAGTCACTAAGCAAGGCTGCAAAAACCTGTGAGCATGCTGGAAAAGGGTAAGCATTTGGAAGTTTTTCAGGGAATGTTTCAAACACCTTGAAAGACCTGTATTTTAATCTGAAAATGTCCACTGGGGAATATTTATCACAGCACTATGTAGTAAGCTCCTTCGAACTCAGTCAAACATATGTCTGATTAACCACACATAGAATGGCTAACCATGTCAAGTCCTTAAGATTATTACAATTAAAAATTTCAGCATACTAAGTACTAAGTATGAGCTTCAACCTAAGCAGCACGTTGAACTGAAAATAATCATACAGCCACATGTACTACCCCAGGACTTTTATCATTTGGATAACAATACTAAAATACAACTCAATAAAACAGAAACAAATATACATATGGACTGCATCTAGATCAAGAAAGTGAAACACCAGTAAACTAGCATCAATGCAAGCTGAAACAGACTATATTACATCTCACGTATATTAAAAAGTACACAATGTGTTTCACAAAAGAATCTGATCAAGATAGCAAGCCTCTCATGGCCAATTAATTCCACTGACCACATAGTGATCCAATTAAGGAAACAGTTTTGCTTCAGCATCTTAGAAGAACCATATCTAAGATGCATTTATGTACAAAACATGAAGAAGAAACGATGGGTGAGAAGGGAAAGCTGGGCATAATCAAGTAAACGTTATTGTAATTCCACTGATTCAGTGGAACAGTGACATACATATGTCATCAATGAAATTTCCATGTACCTAACTTCAGCTGCGTGAAGCCTTTTTGTCTGTCCTGCACTTCAGAAGAGGAGTCAAGTATGGTATAAGCAAGAAGCTCCACCCAGGGGGCTACAATCTTTACTCTGAAAAAAAATTGCACTCAATTTCTGCAGTATGTAGAGGCTATGAGCAAGCCACCCCATGGCTGCAATCCAGCAGAAATATCTTATTGAGATGGATTTGGTTCTCAAGCTGTATCTTCTCTATTCCAATTTAAAATGTATAAGGTTTCCAAAAGGAAACAACAACAAAAACCCCAAACAAGATTCATGACACTAATATGTACCGGCACATCTTCCACAGTTGATGTATATGTGAAAAGCTGTGTGTTCAGACCTTCCCCTTCCCAATGGTTTGAGCAGAAGAAATTTCCCACTTTACATGTCGGAGACTCCACCTGAAAGTAGAAAGAAAGTCATGTTTTAAGTAGCAACAACTCACTTGTTCTATGTCAACTTAGCAGCAAATAGACTGCCAAATGAACTTGGCATACACCTTAAATTAGACGTTCTAACAGTCAATCTACGTACAATGTAACATTGCGTTCCAGGTAATTTTAATAAGTAATATAGTATTTGACTTCAACAGAAACAAATCAAGTACTAATGGTACTGTTCAGTCTAATGGTTACAAAAGGAAGAGGAAAACAGGAAAACTAGAACTGCCTGAGACCAATGATCCATTGAGGCTGTTTTTACACGGTCAAAATATCCCGGGGTAGAACCGGGATCTTAAATACCGTGGCTGATTTGTCACAGTTTCTCCTTCTGCACGGCTCCCAGGTGCTTCCAAGGAGTTGACGAAGGACCGGGACATAATGTCCCAGCTGTTTCCACACTAGCCCACATCTTTTCCCATTTGCACCACAATCTCTTCTGCGATCTCTTCCACGCATGCACAGACAACGTGTTTCTCAAATTCTGATTGGCTGATTCTCCCCGCATTCCCCCACTAGTTTAGTTTTAATTGACTTTGAACCCAATTACACAGAGAAAACTCCTTTTGCGAAGATAAGAGACATGACTTTATTGCAATGGGATAAAATCACAGAGGGAGAAACTGTGGATTAAGACAGAACAGGAGTGCAGTGAAACCCGTGCAGCTTCGGGAACAGTGCGGAATTCCTGGCTGAACAGAGATATTTTCTGTGCTCACCCCGGGATATTTTGACAGTGCAAAAACAGCCTTAGCTTACTATTCTATTTCTCAAAATGTCATGCATAGATGATTCCTGCAACAGTTCAGAGGAATAAGTGGTTGTTATGCTCAGTTCTGTTTTGGTTTAAATGTGTTCATTGATTTTGGGGGTATCTTGACAGTCATTAGTGTTCCTGTTCTTATTGAATATAGAAAGTTCTTTTTCTGCACTGACTTTCCTGAAATAGTTTATTTTTTTCATTTTTTGTAGCAGCAAGTAATCTGCAGACATTTTGTGGCAAACATGGCCAAGTTTAACATAGGCTTCAGTAAAAATGGTTTGACTTGCCTCCTGTTTGATTTTCTTCAGCAAAGGGGATCCATTTTCATGTAGGCCAGAGACAATGCCAGATTCATCAGACTCTTGTTTGATAACATCCTGCAGATTGTCCACAAGATGACTTGGAGTTTGAGGCTAAATGGAAGAAACAATCACACTGGTAACCAATATACAGCATATTCATGGGAATCCCATTCATATAACTGGCTTTTTAAAACGTACCAGCATCTTTAAGGGTCCATATTTGAATTCTTGAGCTGCAAGTGCATTTTTAAATGGAGTAGGTGTTCTTGGAGAACTATCCAATATTGATCTTTTGATAGATGGTGTTCTGAAACCAAGACGACAATGTGAACATGAGAGGAGAAAAGGGGGAAGTGGCCTAAATCCCTTTACTTCATGACTAGGAGAGGCTTAACTTTCGCACTCAGATGTTGCCGACTCGACAATTATCAGTTCTCAGCGCCCTGCCAGCATGGTCAATTGACCATGCTGGCAGGGGCTGATGGGAAATGTAGTCCATAACATCTGGAGTGCCAAAGGTTCGCCACCACGGACTTAGACCATAATGCAGATTAGCACAGTAATGAATAGAAGGAGCTGCCTGCCAGGAAGTCCTGAGTTTCACCTCAGTCACAAGCTCATTGGACAATCTCACATACATCACTTTTCTCAGACTAAACCCTGTTTTGAATATAGTGATGCTGATTACTTATAGTGAGTGCTGTGCAAACTACTGTAATAGTGTACATGAAGAACTCTGGTTGCTAAAAAGGATATTATATAAGTACTATTATTCATATTTTTTAAAGCCAAACTTAAAATGATGTAGTCAACTCACATGTACAAATATATTTCTATTGCGAAGAAATATGTATTGCATGTATGTATTTATTTACCCTTGTCTACCTGTAAAAATATAAGCAGAATCTAAGCCCATTAATTGTTATAATAATATAACTAGTGTCAGCATGCAAAAATGTGACAATAACTTACATGTTATTTTCCTTCTGTGCCTTAAATGCTTGATCTCTGTAAAGTGGTGTTGTAACTGTGACTTTATGAGTACAAAACGGAGTGGAAGTTAGAGTAGGAGTGGTTAAGTCTAGACTTTCTTGGCTGGATGAGGTGTTCAAGAACTGCAAAGATAAAAACCAACAACGTAAAATACAAATTTAGCTTCTCAAAACTACCTTGTTCAGCAGAGGAGTAGAGAAAAATAATTGGGCAACAAATGAACAAGAGTGCTTCTACTCTACTGATACATAAACAGCGAACATCAATACTAGTACGAGTTTATGTGGTAAGAGGATTACACCAAAAGCAATGCTCCTAACACAGAGATTTGAAATTCTAGGGTTTGGCCTATGAAAATATATTTCTGAAGTTTTGTTCCAAGATTATCTATAAAAATATTTATTTGATTCCACTGAATGTCAATGGAAATTTATCTACAAAAGGATGGTCTAATAATATGAAAAACCTTGGAATTTACCTATGGAAGAAAACTGAATTCTATAACATGGAAAAAATACAATTAGATACTTTTAAAATGAGAACACGAACACTGCTTCTTCTAAGGAAACAGACTGCTTCACTTTCTCTATACAGGTCCTATAAAGATACAGTTTTTTCTTTAAAATACTGAAGTTTAGTTTAGAGTACTGCTGCTGCCAAATTTAGGGAACAGCAACTCACTAACATAATACTGTTTCAATCTGGGTGTATGTCTAAAGTATCTAGAAACTACTTGTTCTCATCACTGACACTGGTGAGATAAGTTAACTGGCTTGTAGAGGACACTATACCTCTCTTACTATCAAAAATAGCATATATTTTATCATGCTAACAAGTTAATAAACAATTATATAACATTAATTTTTCCCAGTCAATTTACAGAACAATTTGGATAGTATTTATCATCTGGTCAGCCTGAATTTTGTGGAGACAGTGAACCACACTATGAAAGGGAAAGAATACAAAATAGTTAAAGGAGGCAGAGATTACGGTAAATTCTGGTAGCTGGAGGAATTAAAAGCAGAAGGTAAACAAATGAATAAGTAACCAATACCACCAAGGATTAAGCACACAGAAACAACTTGCCAATTAGAAAATGGTAACCTAGACTCAGCAGTGAAGAAGAGCAATAAGTAGATTCAAAATTGGAGCACAATCAATGAGTGCAAAGGTAATTAGTCATTTGTTCAAAGATTAGTTTGTCTATGTCAGTAACACTCTACTGACTTTTGAGAATTAGTAAAATCTGTGCAGACATCTTGCTCTACCTGCGAGGGAGAGAATGGCAGGCTTTTGACAGGGGAACGCTTAGGTGGTGAACTGCTGGCATCAGCAAATAGGAAGGACTTATTATGGCCACTAGCTAAGTGGCTGGCCTGCAGCCTCTTGGTTCGAAGAATGACCAGCGGAGCTGTGGCCCACTGTGAGGCAGTCAAGGACTTTGGCAAGCCAAGGCACTCCTGACTCAACATAGTTTTGCTCCAGTTTGAGAGAGGCTGTCCTTCGGGCCTATATGCACTGGCCTCTGATTGCGGAAGCTGTGGGGCTTTGCCTGAGGAAACTCGGCCAGGTGAAGTATCTGTTTCTTCTGAGAACTCAAAACTGCTGAGATCACCCCATGATGAAGGATCCTGAAAACAATGGGTAGGAGGCACAAATCTATGAGACAGTATATAAAGGTCCCTTATTTAGTAAAAAAAAACAGTAATGTAACATCTTCAATAAAAGAGAAATCAGAAGTGAAGAAAAAATGGTTCTGCGTGTGATTCAGTTTGACACAGTTCTGATACTAACATGCAATACAGTAAATCAGAATTAATTATGGATTCTTTAAAGATGTAACTCTTTTTCCCCCTTCTACATATATGAGGCAAGAGCTCCCCCCTACCTTTTTTACAAAGATGTGCTGTCTGAGCCATCTGATTTCATCCCTTCTAGGAAGTGTTTATAGTGAACATGTTTAAAATAAGCTTTTGGCTTCAAACTGTAAGTTTAAGGAACCCTACATTAATGTTAAGTTGCTACATGAGGATCTTAGAACCTTCAAATATTTCCTGAGGCCATTTGAAGTTTTCCAGATTTGAATGTTCCACAAAGAAGTAAAAATCTGGATTACACAAGGTTTACCAAGCCACAAGGAATAGAACTAAAATACACTTGATGCCATTTTAAAAAAATTTGGTTTCACATTTAAAAACACTCAGAGCTAATTTTCAGATTCCATTTTATGTCTTCCAGCTTGCTAAATCATTTATTAATAAATGTATATCTTGCCTTTCCCTGGGGATGCAGGGTGGCTAACAGTGAGCAGAAAAGTGCATTAATATCACAAATATACAGCTAACAAAAAGACGGAAAAAGAATTCTTTGAATTTTAGCATATGAGCAAAACAATAATGATTTTTACAAGAGTGCTGTTTATTTGTGCTTGATTAATATTAAAGCCCCCAAACTGCTAAAACTAAATTAACAACCCCATACTTCCCATGTTTACTCAGAATTACCATTTATTTCAACAGGACTTGCTTCCAAGTAATCAGGCACAAAATTGGGCTATAAATATTTTGTAATGGCAGTAAAAAAACACAGTAATTGTGCAGCAATGGCGAAAGTGACTGCTTATACAGAAAGACTATAAAAAAGACAAGAAATTGATGCAGAAATAGCATCTATCTCCAGTCCTACACCAGCTACACATTAGGAAACGACCATTCTACTTACGGAATCTATTAGCTGAAGCGTTTCTGCAAATTCTAAGAGATTCTTAACATTATCCAAGAAGTTACTCTGGTGGACGATCATGCACCTTGCAGGAGAGGCACTTTCTTCAGGCAAGTTGCCATCATCCATGGGTGGTGATGGAGTATAATGATGATGCTCCCCCGAAGAGGAAATGGGTAAACTGTTACCACTACTTCTGGGATTGTCAACAGCTGAGGTGCTGTGCCATCCTGGGTAACCAGATGAGTGGTTCTGGGTCTAAAGGAGGGGGAGGATGGCGAAGAGAGGGGAAGGAAAGAAAAAGGCAGAAGGAACTTAGCAATGAAGTTGCACAAGGTGTCAGATGGCTGCTAAAGGAAAAGATAAAAGTGGTTGCATCATCTAAGCACTTCATGCCTATGAAACAGTTGTCAAGATGTTTCCTTTCATCAATGCAGCAAGAGCTTGTTTGAAAGGGGAGAAAATTTATGGCTCTACTTTTGGCATTACCTCATCTTGTGCAACAAACCCTGCATCCTGGGCATGTATCTACAGTCTAATAGGCATACTGCTATGCTTCTCCTAACTTCACAAAGTGCAGGAAACCTTTTCTTTTTTTCTTTCTTTTTTTCTTTGCTGTGAAAAGTAAGGAGCTGCCAAGATTCTTCTTGTTCAGATTCAACCTCATCCACATCCAAGGCTTTAGGGGTTTAGAGGAGGTGAAATCTACGGCCGCTTTTGAGGTTACTGGCAAAATTTTCCATTGATTTTCATGGATCTTGATTTTACCCAGCTGTTTTCAACTTTGACACTTGGCCTAGGCTCCCTTCTATCTCTGTCTGACACTACAGCTTACGCCAATGCAATGAAAAGGCTGTCAAATCAACGTGGTTAGGAAAGCAGAAGAGCAAATTAACAGAAGTGTCTTTCCTCTGTAACCATGCAAGAGAAGAAATTGCAAAATGCAAACTATAAGTTAGAAGGGGCTGAACTAGCATGTCATGCACAAGTCACTGTACAGTTAACTAAAAATGAATTAATAATTAATCTGAATTAATTATTCATCCAAAGTCTCTGCTGGCTATCACTTGCCATTTTTCTGCAGTTCCTATATTAATTTATTATGTCCGCTTCTTTACTATTATCTCTGCAACCTACGCACTGAAAATAAATAATTAAATAAACACGCATACAGGATTCAGTAATAGCCAGCACTGGTTTCATACATGCAGTTATAGAATCTACTTTTCTTCAAACATAATCAAACATGCACAGATCTTGACAATATTTGGGCTGTGAGTCTCAAATCACCTGAGCTAAAAAACTGGTTTCCCAAGCCAACTGAACTTTACATGAGTCCAATCTGCAGTCTAAATACCGCAAGTATATTGTGGCCTTCCTGGAAGGAGTAGGAAAATCATTAAGGCTATGTCAGATTCAGGCCTGCATGCCTGCCTGTCACTCCTATGCTGTTCAGCATGGTAGACTACAGACAAAATCACTTGAAGATTGGGGGTGGGAAAGAAGGGGTGCAGGACAAGAGCTGTAGTAACCATCAGAGAAGGTACTGCCTCATTTACTTGTGGAAAACTTGCCAGAAAAACTGACTGCCCCTGAACCAGACTGAACTCAGGGATTTGAGGATCACAGATCAAGGGTGTACTATACAGCTGAAGAAAAAGAATACAGCAGAGAATAAAATCTGAAGAACAGGCACTACATTTTCATTACACAGTATTTTCAGAGGAACAGATTTCTCCTCTCAGTTTAAAAGCTAGAGGAGGTGGTGTACTGGTTGCCATCATCTGAAAAAAATAAATCAGTGCAATGGCCACCACTGCTATCAATTAGTGCATAAAACAAATACGCCAGAAATTACACACAAGGATATTTGTGAGGCTGTGTGTGTGTGTGTGTGTGTGTGTGTGTGCGCGCACGCGCAGAAAATGAATAACGGAAATGATGTTATGTTTTCATTCTGTTCAAATGGAAATATAGAGCCTTGGTTAGTGTCTTAAAAATAGCAAAAGTACATTAAGTAAGAAAAGAAACAGAAGCACTGGGGTAAAGCTGCTATCCCTCCATCCAAGCACATGGGGACATTCTTACTGGTAATGCCTGCTGCCCTTTCAGTTCATTCTCAGTCGACATTAGTAGCAACTCTAATTCCTTTATTCGCTTTTCTTTCTCAGGATCTTCATCATTATAGTGTCTCTGCAATTGAGAGTTAAGGGAAAAGACAATATAAAGGCCTGGATGTATGTGGCAACTATGACTATGATGATGGATTGTTGTCTTGTGGAATTGAAGCCAAACCAAGGTGAGGGGTATAGCAGTCCTGGTCCCCTGTAGTTTCCACAGGACAAAAAAACCTGAACTACCTGTGGAATTTTTTGCATAGACATTAAAAAGGAAAAAGTAAAGCCTGAGATGACAAATAATGTGATTAGTCTACCTCACCATACTGGTTTAAAGGAATCAAATTCCTCAAATCTCCATTTTCTTTTTTGCTGGTGCATACATAACTCTGGCTCCATGTTAACCAGGATTGCAGACTGGAATTTCAGGAACGTGTGCCCTTTTCTATTCCGCAGGAGAAATCCCTCCCTTAACAACAGTTCATCCTCACAAATGGTAACCATGGCTAAAACAGAGCAAAACCATCCCGGTGTAAGGGATATTCTGGTATATCCTTAGCTGCTTCTAACAGTGGTGGATCCCTAACAGTATATGTATAATGGATTCAGTCGTTATAAAGGAACGCATTTTCCTTTTTCCCATTTGCACGTGTGCCCTTCACCCATTCAGGCAGCGATTGGAGACCATGGAAACAATCTGAGTTGCTTTTGCGCCTTTGCACGGAGATGCTTCTCTTAATTTTTTTATTTCCTGCAACACATGCATAACTGCGTAGGCATACAGAAATGAACTCTTGCAGACAAACCGATTGTCCCACAATCTGACCTGCATAGTTGTGCATGTGCAACACACAAAAGAAAAAAAGAAATGGCCGGGCAATAATGAATGTGTTGCTGTAGATCTATATGGCAGTCATATTCATTGCCACAGGGAGAAAACATGCTTGGGGAACTTTGTCCACTGTCAAGTGGTCAGAGAATCTGCCAACAACATGCAGGTCAACCCGCACAGAATGCTGGATGGGCAGATTCTCCCTAATAGTGAGCGGTGTGGACCTTAAAGTGAACGGGTGGAAGGGAGAGAAATAAAGCATCTCCTGCCTGTTATGTTTGCACAGCAGCGCCTTCAACCTGGGATTGTGCAAAAGGATCGCTGTTTTAGTAATATTCAAAAATCCCAGGTTGAGGGGAATAAAACAGTCCAAACTTGTTTTGGGAATGGGACCTGTGCAAAGTCCCTGTCCCTCCTGCAAACAGTTTACAAAACATCCTGCAGATATTATATTTGGCCTGTGTGGAATCCACCAGTGAGAAGTTAAACTGCTTAATCATGATTTATTAGAACCACAGCTAGCAGGGAGCCAACCCTTTATCCATGCAGTCTCGCTTCATCATTTGCCATGTTAAAGAGATAAACCTTTGATAATTTTTTTCCATGAGGTAAGACATTTGTAACTAACATTCACATGAAATGTATACCAAATTGACTAAATGTTCTTTTAAAATTATCTACCTGAATAGCTGCAGCAGCTGGCTGAGGAACATTAACAATATTTACATGCAGTGCTACTGGATATGGGATCTGAGCAGCGACCTGGACAAAAAGCAAAAAACAGCCAAAATTACTTATGAGGTTTACATACTTTCCGATGGCCTGGTCGTTTAAACATCAAGCAAAGTCTGTGGTTCTACACTGATCATTCTGTTACTTCAAACAAATTAGTATTTTGTTCTGAATGGAACTGAGGTAATGTCTTTTAAGATGGGGAGCATGTATTTGACCATAAAGCATGAGTGTTGGTTTGTGGTACACTGAAGGCTAAGAAAGAAGGAAGCAGGCCCACAGCATGATTTATAGTTCCCCAAGGAAAAATCCCACAAAAATAAGTTTTGGTAGCTCCTTGCATAACTGAAACCTTTATCATGGTGATATTAATAAGTCAGCATGCCTCTTTTTCAGTCCTGCTGAGAAAAAAACTGTGCTACCAGGGTTCAGGGAAGCATTTGGGCATTCCTTGCAACTGAACCTTTATAAACATCGCTTTTCCGAGACCAATAAAGCCTGAACTTGCAGGCATCTCCTCTTCATTTCTCCAAGGGTTCAACACTATGTGTAAGGACAGGATAGGTCTAATGATGACTTCTAGCCACAATAGTTAAACCGAACCTCCCTACTTATGCATAGTAAGCTTCTGGCCATGGCAGGGGGACAAACAACAGGGCAGTGTTGTTAGCTTTAGTTATGCAGTTTTTAATGTATCTAGCTGACTGATCATTGTGGAAAACAAAGCACGATCAACCTAATGAACTGTTCCTACCAGCTTACATTTTGCGTCTCTGAAATATAATAGGAGTAGTCATTGGTAGGTGTGTTTTGAGTGGTTGTTGGTAGCTGCACTGAAGGCGGAGTGGGGGTATAGCCCATTAAATGGTTACTCTTTTGAAAACTGGCAGCTACTGAAGACTGGCTGGCTTTGGATGACTCTTGAAGATAGCCTTCTTGTTCAACCTTTCGACGCATTGTAGAATTCCAGTGGTTCTTGATAGCATTATCAGTTCTGTGCAAGAATCCATTAATATAAAAATATTGTTAACAAAAAATGATGATTCAAAGCAGCAGATTAACACAGAACAGTTTCACATTCACCCAGCAGTCTTCAATGCAATGGTTTTTACACCACAACCTGTCCTAGTGAGATGTATTCTACTGGAGGTTGGAGCAAGTTCCTCCAGCCTATGACGTTTTCCTCTAGCCTAAGTGGCAATTCCATTAGTGGAAGAACCAGTTAAGTGGAAGAACACTTTTTCGGCTAGGTGAAAGCTTTCAGAAAACTTTGCTCAGTAGAATGGGAGGATACAGGTTGCTGATTTTACATGCCTGAACACGTCCACAAACAACCGATTTTTATCACTGTCAAAATATTTTCTCTATATCTACAGTCCCCTGTAATTGACTGGCAATAAACAAATTAAATTTTGATATACAAAGTCTTCCTTGCATTCCGAATTCCACTGCTGAAGCCAGCTCTCATTATTCTTTCTTCATGATGGATCTCCACTTGGAGAAATGACTCCCTCCTACTGTACCTATGCTGTGGAAAATCATGTACTCCAGTTCTTTGGTGTACCAGAGCCTTCACCTTGTGAAAAATTCTGCCATTCCAAATTGAACTATCCTGAATTCAATACACATGAACCCACATGAAGTTGAGTTATACTGAATCAGACCATTGGTCCATCAAAGTCAGTATGGGCTATTTACAATTATTAGATTCCCTTCTGTTGTATGTAGACAGACTTATTAGAATAATGTGAGTTGGCAGAATGTTGGTCATCATGTCCAGTGGAAGGAAAGGAAAAAAGGCCATTGAAGGAACAATTGGATTTTTTTCACTAGCAATATGGTTTCTCCAAGTGCTCAGATTATAAATTACACTATTGTTGCATTAGATTGAAATAGTATATTACTGCAGCATTAATTTAGATGGTTTTATAATTTTGTTATAGAATGTTTCTATTTATCTCAGGAATGCTTCATGCTTTTCTTCTGGAATGTGGGATGTGTCACAATCATGGATAGTTCCATAGAGGAGTCCAATTAGTCCCATTTTCCATTAATACATATTACAATAAAATACAATGTCCTTTCCTTTTTTGTAACATATAAAGCTGTGTCTGTGGAGAGCCTGTGTAGTGTAATGGTTAGCATTTCAGACAATAATCAGAGAAACCAAGGTTCAGACCCACACTTGGCTATGAAACTAATTAGGGACTCTGAGCCAGTCAATTACTCTCACACTGACCTCACAGCCTAATCTACTTCACAGAGTATAAGGTAAAAACAGGGAGGAGAAAACAAGGTATACCATTCTGAGCTTCTTCATAAGGAAGGACAGTCTAAAAATGAAAGAGGCCCACATGATCACCAAAAACAGCGTTTCTCAAACACTGGTTCAGAGATCTCGTGGGATTTCAGAAAAGTACTAGAGGGAGTCCTCAAGTCTTTAGTAAGAATAGAGGGAAAGTCTGTCTAGGCCCATCTGGCTACTATGAAATTGAAGCCCCTTCAGTCTTCTGAGGCAGAGACTCTCCCCACCATGGGAAATGGTTAGAATTAGCTTGCTCCCCTTTTAAACGGCAAAAACTTGTAGAGCTTCCACCATCACCAGGGGAGGAAAGAGATGTCACTATGTATCCATAAACAGTAACAGCCAACTGAATATGAGAGTTCAGATTTTGTATAGCAGGGCTTTTCCTAATTTCTATGAGCAGCTGAGAAAGGACTGTTGAGGCATGAACATACAGAATCATTTACCTTCTGTGACCTGATCTTGTGGACCATGTACAGACAATACAAACACATTTTTTCTTAAACTTGATTTAAAAGCCTAGCTGATGTGGTTCTCAATGTATTGTTTTGAGAATGGAGTCCTCAATGGAAAATGCATGGTCTGTCTCAGGGTCCAAGAAAATTAAATCAAAATGGGGAACTTCAGGTTGCCAAAAGCTGAATAATTGCAGACCTAAAAGGATATTGTGGGAATCTGCTCACCCTTAAATAATCTCAGATTGTTTACTGGTCCTTTAGAGAAGAGACCTAATAACTTCCTTAAGCTGCTTATCCATTACCCAGGTACAGTCAGAAACTTTTCCCTGAAGTTAAAACTCAAGTTAAGATGCCTTTATCTCAAATAAACACACTCTTTAACCTATCTGGTCAGCCATGTATCCATTCACATACATTAATCAATCAGTAGCAACATTTGACTTTCAATGAACATTTCATTTTTTCAGCCAAGGGAGCAAGAGAAAGAGCATCACCACTTTCCCCAGCTGTTTTTCTTTTTAAAAAGACTGCTACACTATAGTATTACCGTCCAGGCAGCAACTTTGCAATTTCTGCCCATCTGTTTCCCAGTCTCTTGTGCGCCTGGTAAATTATTCTATCTTCTTCTTCAGTCCATGAGGTTTTTTTAACTTCTGGATTCAAGTGGTTATGCCACCGCTCCCTGCATTGTTTCCCGATCCTTCCTTTCAAATGTTTGGCGATGACAGACCAGCGCTTGGGGCCATATTTCTGCACGAGCTCTATCACCTTCAATCAAGCACAAAAACATTGCCTCTAACATTCAGTATAATACAACGAGGCCTGACTGTAATCACACACTGTTGCTTCAGTGACAATTAGAGATGTTACCTATTAAAGAAAACCTATCAAACTGTTTCTTTTAACTAAGTGATAGTTCAAATCGGCATAAATTTGCATAGAATGCTATTTCTGAAGAGAAAACAGTTTTCCTTATTAGATGATGTACCCATTATATGGTGGCAGGCACCATCTTAGAGGAAGTATATTCCCTCTTGTGCCAGATCATGCTAACGGCCTGCTAATGTATTGATTCATTATTAATGTATTGGATATTACATTGATTTAGTCTGATATATATGAATGTGCTGCTAATGCTGCTGTTATTGTTCTTAGTAATTGTTTAGTTCGAAGTGTTAAGTTGCCATCTGAAATTTGGTTCTATTTTAGTCTTATGTATTCGATTAGTGTTATATTGTTGTAATGTATTTGTTTATTATGTTGTTAGCAGCCCTGAGCTCTTCGGGGATAGGGCGGGGTATAAATATAAACTGAAATGAAATAATAATTGTCCCAATGTTATTGGTGGAAAGTGCTGTCAAGTTGCAGTTGACTTACCGCAACCCTATAGTGTTTTCAAGGCAAGAGACAAACAGAGGTAGTTTTTACTGCCTGCCTCTGCATAACAGCCCTGGTCTTCCTTGGTTGTTTCCCATCCAAGTACTAACCCGAGCCAATCCATCTTAGTTTCCAAGAGCTGACTAGATTGGACTAGGCTAAACCATCAATGCAGTGCCTTATTGTAATTACCAAATTAGAAGTAAGAGGAACTGAGAGTGAAATATTGTGGATGTCCTACAGTTACCTAAAGATGCAATGGTTGAAATATCAATCAGGTCTTTTTAAAATCCAATACCATCCAAAGCAGGGTTATATCCTTCTATCTAGCCCATTGACTTTAATGGACTTAGAAGGGTGTAACTCTGCTTAGGATGGTACTTTAAGTATCTCAGTCACCACACTATACCAGATCTCATACAGAGAGTTCACTGTAGCAGTGACCTACAGCACTGGATTCCAAAGACAACTGAAGGATTTAAAAAATATATATGTGGAAATAAATCAAAAGATCCTAAATAAGCTCTGATATTATTTCTTCATATACGAATGTAGGCACAAAACAATTAACCAATTAAATTTGTTACCCGTTGATCTTCTTCTTTTGTCCATGGGCCCTTGATAAGTTCTGGATTTAGCACTTTTTGCCACCGATGCTGACACTGCACATCTGTCCGATTCTAAAAGAATGACAACAGCAACAACAAAATTTCTCCTCAAACAATTATATAAATGCTGCACATAAAAGAAAAATGGAAGTTTGCTTCTATCTCAGTACTGTAGATTTATCCTAGTAATGGGTATATTTGCTTGCTTGACAAGAAATCTTTTTGTTCATGTCAACATTAACAAACAAAAAATAACAAGCAACAGACAACTGATAGACATAAAAGAACAGTAGAACTTTTTCATAATAGCATTTTAATTTTTAGTAGGAATTACTAAACCAGAATCCTGCTTACATCTTAAGAGATTACTTACCTAAAATAATAACCTCTACCTCCACTCACCTTCTTTTGCAACAACTTTTTCAACAACTACAATTAAAAATTATTAGCAAAACTCTGCATTTAATAAGCAGCAACCACTATGGAGCAAAGCCAATTTCTATTCTGTACTAAGGTCTTTCTTTGTTCCACTGATATATAAATGTACCAACCATCTGTTGTATATAAAATACCCCCAAAGGCTTTTTAACATTTTCCTTCCTCCATTTCAAATGAGAACTGAAAGAAATACATTAAAATATGAGTATACATAGTAAGGTGTTCTGCAAGCCTTCCAAATTGCCATAATTGCATTGTCCTCATCTGTAATTATGAAACAACCTCTCCCACTTTTGCCCACTGATAAATGTGTGGTTATAAACAGAAAATGAGGTCTACTTACAGGAAGGAAATTGGCAATAACTTTCCAATCTTCTGTGCCATTCTGCTCCACAAGTTGCTTTAGCTTCTCATCCTAAGAGCCATCAAGAAAAGGCTATATAAGCTCAAGTCAATTGCTTGTTTCAATTCAAAGGGGTTCTTTAAAAAAAACTATCTACAGCACACCTGATTGCGTACTACTGCACCTCTGCCTTTGTCAAGGGGAAAAAAACCTACAGTTTGATTGTGATGCATGTGCCGGAGACATTTTTCTGGGCTACAAGTACAATTTAAAATTATTTTACTGAAAATAGTATGACTTTGTATTTTGAATCAGTACTGGAAGGTATATAGTACAAAAAATTAGAAGGCCAGAAAAATCTAAATAATTCTACTTTTAAAATGTCTGCATGTACACTTAGGCTGCATTTCTGTACACATTCACTCAAGACCTACTATCTCCTTACTACTCACTATCAATTAATCCAAAGTTCAGACCAAAGCTATGAATTGCCACACTAGCAGACAAGCATATAAAATTGCATGTAACAACCATTAAACGGGTATATATAACTTGTAAGTGTACTATTAATACAGTGAATCAAGTCCGCTGGAAGGAATTATTATGTCCTCCGTACTCTACTTTTCCTTAAGGGAGCACACAGCTTCCAACAGGGAGTATTCATCTTCACAATTACCCTGTGCAAGACAAGGCAGAACTAGACATTACATCAGTGCAGGCCTGCTACCCCAAAGAGGCGCATGTACACACACCTGTTATCTCACTCTGTGCTGTGCAGTAAAATTTAATTGTGATCCAGTTTCATTACACATCATCAGCTGGAAATGGGAGGAAAATGCACAATTTGATAGTGTTAGAACTTGGAAACATTTTGATGCATTTTTAAAAGGGAGAGGGTTTTCTTTTTTACACCATGCAGTTTCCCCGTAGACACTTGCCCATAACTTTAGTGAGTTACACTGCAGAGAGTCAAACTAGTTGCTTCCCCACGCCCTGTTCTACACTCCGTCCCTATTCCACACTGGCACTGTTACATTACAGCAAACACCATCACAATACACAGGAATGAACAGACATAAATAGGAAATTAATTAATACACTCCTTTGGCATCTATGGAAACACTTGTATTTTATATGTGGTTTCATACAGTTGCAATGACACTGGAATTAACAACAGCCACTAAAGTGTAAGCAGTTAACATGCAATTTTAGGGTGGGGGATGGAGGAACTGGATGACTCCGGAGTCATCACTCAGGGCCTAACTACATGATACACTGTTCCTAGGTCTGATCAAGCAGACATGCGCCGAAGTTGCAGGTTGAAACTTTGGCCCTTTCTGCACGGGCCATATACAGCGTCCCAGGGGTGGCAAAAACACCATCCCTGGGAGACCGTTCGCACAGGATGCGCGAAGCCGCCCCTCGCTAATCAGGCAAGGTTATTGAGAAACAGCGTCTTCCCAGCAGCGTGGTGCGAACCGCACTGCCGGGAAGCCACTGCTTTCCCCGTTGGCTCCACTCACCTTCTTTTGCAGCGTCCCTCTGGAGGGCTGCAGAGACCCGCCCATCGACTTCTCCTCCATAAATCTGTCCAAGCCCCTTTTAAAGCTATCCAGGTTAGTGGCCATCACCACCTCCTGTGGCAGCATATTCCAAACGCCAATCACGCGTTGCGTGAAGAAATTTTTCCTTTTATTAGTCCTAATTCCTCCCCCAGTATTTTCAATGTATACCCCCTGGATTTAGTATGAGAAAGAGAGAAAAATTTCTCTCTGTTAACATTTTCCATCCCATGCATAATTTTATAGACTTCAATCATATCCCCCCTCAGACGTCTTCTCTTCAAACTAAAGAGTCCCAAACATTGCAGCCTCTCCTCATAAGGAAGGTGCTCCAATCCCTCAATCATCCTAGTTGCCCTTCTCTGCACTTTTTCTATCTCTTCGATATCCTTTTTGAGATGTGGCGACCAGAACTGAACACAGTACTCCAAGTGCGGTCGCACCACTGCTTTATATAAGTGCATGACAATCTTTGCAGTTTTATTATTAACTCCTTTCCTAACTATCCCCAGCATAGATTTTGCCTTTTTCACAGCTGCCATGCATTGAGTTGTCATTCCCATGGAACTATCAACTAAGACGCCCAAATCCCTTTCCTGGTCTGTGACTGATAGCACTGACCCCTGTAGCGTGTATGTGAAGTTTGGATTTTTTGCCCCTATGTGCATCACTTTACATTTTGCTACATTGAACTGTATTTGCCATTTCTTAGCCCACTCACCTAATTTATCAACATCCACTTGAAGCGCTTCACAATCCTTTGCGGTTCTCACCACCCTACATAATTTGGTATAATCCGCAAACTTGGCCACCATGCTACCTACTACTACTTCCAGGTCATTTATGAAAAGGTTAAAGAGCACTGGTCCCAAAACGGATCCTTGGGGGACACCACTCCCTAAATCTCTCTATTGTGAGAACTTCCCATTTACACCCACCTTTTGCTTCCTGTTTCTCAACCAGTTTTGAATCCATAGGAGCAGTGGTGGGATCCAAAAATTTTAGTAACAGGTTCCCATGGTGGTGGGATTCAAACTGTGGCGTAGCGCCAATGGGGCTGGGCGGGGCATGACAGGGGTGTAGCCAGGCATTCTGGGGGCGGTGCATTCCTGGGCGGGGCTGTGGCAAGGACGCAGTCACAAGGCCAGTCCTATGGGCAAGAATCTAATGCACGAGAGGCACAGGGGTCAAAGCACGCCAAAATTCCTCCCATGATATACAGAAGCTTAAATTTGTAAAAGCTATTGCTGCAACTCTTCTCGTCGGCACACACAAATAATTAGTAACCTACTCTCGGGAACCTGTGAGAACCTGCTGGATCCCACCTCTGCATAGGAGGACTTCCCCTCTTATTCCTTGACTACTGAGTTTTCTCAATAGTCTCTGGTGAAGAACTTTGTCAAAAGCCTTTTGGAAATCCAAGTAGACAATGTCCACTGGTTCCCCCTTATCCACATGCCTGTTTACACCCTCAAAGAACTCTAGTAAGTTTGTAAGACAGGACTTGCCTCTGCAAAAGCCATGCTGACTCTTCCTCAGCAGGTGTTGCTTTTTTACATGTTTTATAATCTTATCTTTAACAATAGATTCTACTAATTTACCAGGAACAGATGTCAAACTGACTGGCCTGTAATTTCCTGTGTCCTCTCTAGAGCCTTTCTTAAAGATTGGTGTGACATTGGCCGTCTTCCAGTCTTCAGGGATGGAGGCCGATTTCAGGGATAAGTTGCATATTAAAGTGAGAACATCAGCAATTTCATGCTTGAGCTCTTTAAGAACTCATGGGTGAATGCAATCTGGGCCAGGGGATTTGGTAGAATTTAGTTTATCAATGGCTGCCAGGACTTCTTCCTTGTCTACCACTATCTTCACTAGTTCCTTGGATTCACCTCCTAGGAAGCATGGTTCAGGCACAGCAATTTTCCTCACCTTCTCTTAGGTGAAGACAGATGCAAAGAATTCATTCAGCTTCAAAACTCTGTACTCCAGCTCCCCCATTTTAGGTTGAAGGCTTCTACTATATACCCTGTCTCTGTCCTTAACCTGGGATTTATGTGCTTTGCCCTCTAGCCTTTTGTAGACACTATCACTTATCACATGCACATTGCTATGTTCCACGCTTGTATGTGGTTGATTTAGAAAAACCTCCCTCTCTGACTTCATCCCCAATACTGTATTC
Organism: Sphaerodactylus townsendi; assembly: GCF_021028975.2. Lineage (NCBI taxonomy): Eukaryota > Metazoa > Chordata > Lepidosauria > Squamata > Sphaerodactylidae > Sphaerodactylus > Sphaerodactylus townsendi. The sequence continues at coordinate 107,932,340 of NC_059425.1, forward strand.
TGAACCGAAGTCACCTCAGCTGTTCTGCCACCTTTTTAATGTTGAGCGCCAGCAGCCTGGTTCCTTTTTGGTTAAGATGAAGCCTGTCCCTTTTGTACAGACCCGCCTTGTCCCAAAAAGTTCTCCAGTTCCTAACAAATCGGAAACCCTCTGCCTTACACCACTTTCTCATCCACGCATTTAGACTCTGTATCTCCGCTTGCCTAGCTCGCCCTGAGCGTGGAACAGGTAGCATTTCTGAGAATGCCACCTTGGGGGTCCTGGACTTCAACCTATTACCTAGCAGGCTACATTTAGCCTCCAGAACCTCCCGGCTACATTTCCCAATGTCGTTAATGCCAATGTAGACCACAACTGCTGATTCCACTCCAGCACTGTCTATCAACCTATCTAAACAAAGCGTGACAACCGCAACGTTCGCGCCAGGCAGGCAAGTCACCATGCGGTCATCACGCCTCTCACAAACCCAACTCTCTACATCCCTAATGATCGAATCACCTACTACGAGGAGCCCCCCCATCTCCCCAAGGGGTATCCTCTGTGTGAGAGGATAGTTGATCACCAGCTGAGGATGGGGTCCCATCTAAGGGAGCATCTTCCACCACAAACTAGCACCCTCCGTCCCCCAGACTCTCATTCTCCATGACATCTGAAGAGATGTCACCCTGGGCGTGGGACCTGGCTGTTAGGTCCCTGAGAGCCTTGTCTGTCACTCTCTCTGCCTCTCTCAGCTTCTCCAGGTCTGCCACCTTGGCTTCAAGAGAACACACATGTTTCCTGAGTGCCAGGAGCTCATTGCAGCGAGGGCACACCCACGACTTCTGTCCTAGTGATAGACAGTCATACATGTGACACTCAGTGCAAAACCCTGGAAAGCCCCCACCCCCCCTGCTGGCTTCCTGACTTCATATCTACTTCTGTTTAAATATTAAAATATTAAACTTTTAATGAGTGTCTCCCCCTTGAGCTTTCTGTACCTTCTACTATCCTTCAAGATATGTCCTTATTCAGTAAAACAACTGCACACACCATTAGGCGCACACTGCTGCTTCCAGAGGCGGAGTCACACAGCCAGTAGGAAGCCCCACCTCTCAGCAGCCCCACCTCTCAGAAGCCTGAGGCAAGCACACGGCCAGAACAAAGAAAACAATAAACCCCTGTTTAAAAACCCTGTTTAAAAGATGTGGCTGTTAACCTGTTAACCTCTGTTAAAAAGATGTGGCTGTACGTATTTGGCTTCTGGCTGCTTCCACATGCTTGATTAACGACGTGCTGGGGGCGGTAAATGCACTTCCCTCAGGCCAGCTGTTCGCACATGCGCCATGCACATGCGCGGCCTGACTGCGCTTTCCTTCCTCAGGGGCGGTGTCAGGGTCGCTTAAACAACAACCCTTTAAAGGGTTGTTAGGAAAGTGCCTGGGGAGCATAAAAGTAACTGCTACTGGAAGATAGCCTGTCCGCTTCATTGCTTGCTGGCGATGCCTCACACCTCCCACTCCCAGGGTTTGAGGGCATGGGCTGGCACGTTTCTGCAGGCATTTGCATTATACACCGTGAAAGGGGCGGGACGGGAGGCGGCTTCCTGCAGTGGAGCCGCCTTCGAAGTCAGCTCCTCGGCCATTCATGTGAAGACGTGGGCTGCCTTCCCATGCCTTTCAGAATTTTGGCTATGGGGTGCATCCTGGCCGCATGAAATGGCCTTGAGAAAATCCCTCCAAAAAGAAAACCAGAGCTCACTTAGCTCTTTCTGTCCCACTCCTCTTCTCCACTGCAACTGCTCTGCTGCTGCTTCAGACCTGCTCGGTGTACAGCCTAAGTCACACAGCGCCAATAGAAGTCCACTGTAGAAAGCTCACCTCTCTCTTTAAAGCCTGAGGCAAACACCTGGCCAGAACAAAGAAAACAATAAAACCCCTGTTTAAAAACCCTGTTTAAAAGATGTGGATGTTAACCCCTGTTAAAGAGATGTGGCTAAAAAAATGTGGCTTTGAGAAAACCCCTCCAAAAAGATATCAATCCTAATCAGCCACAATGTGCCTGACAAGGTAAGTTCCAACTATGAAGTCCAAATGCATACCTGCCTGGTGAGGCCCAGCTGTACGAACAAGGTTGTTATGGGATGAACTTGAGAAGCCGTGCTTACTCCTCTTCCCCTGTGTATTTTTTAAAATTTTCCCCTTCTTTCCTGTACTTGGGTTTCCTCTCTGTGTGTAGCTTTGGCTCATTCCGCATAGCATGTTTATAACAAGTTGCAATCATTATAAATGAACTCGTTTCCCCTTTTTATAAATGGAAAACAAATTCATTTTTACGATTGCAACTTGTTATAAACATGCTATGCGGAATGAGCCTTTGTCTCCCAGAAGAGCCGTTGTCCAATTGGTGCTGCCTCCTGCTACAGCCATTTTGTGGTTGAACTCACCATACCAAGTCAGAATTCCAAAGGTGACACAGGGTCAAAAAGGTTGCAAATCCTTTTCCAGGCCGTCTGGCCTTCCGCTGAACTCAGCAAAACTGGGGTCTGGTTTTACTGTTACAGTCCTCACAACAAATGCAGTTAAAAATGATTGCTTTAGACTAACTGGAAGATAACATCTTACAGCCTCTCACATGCATTCAGAGGTTTGTGGAGATGCTATATGTGTTGGGTCAACATGTATAGTACAAAGTTTTCCAACATTATCTCAAATGTATGAAATGCCATGATGCATTCTCAGTGGCCTCCACTTAAGAGTGTAGCAATGTAAAATATTTAGATTTACAGATAGCCATTGTATACCCAAGTACTGATTTCCATGGTTTGTGGACCAGGCTGCAACACAGTGATCTCCCCAAGACTTCTGAGAAAGTTGTTTGAGAACTGCTGCCTTGTGATAAATTGACCTAATAACCTTTACTAAGAGTTTAGGAAGCAAAATAGTGGAACCAGGAGACTACTTAAGACTATTGCAACAACATCCCAAGCATCTACATACTTCACAAGCCTTTATTGGCATAAAATAAACATACAAAATCAGCATACAAAATTTGCCCATTATTGCTCACAATTATAGACACTGGTACCAAAATACTAAATACTAAAATATATACATGGTCCTTCTGTAACTATAGGACATTCCTTCAGCTAAGTTAACTCACTTAAACGTCATCGGATACTGACAGAAGCTAGAAAAATTACTGCTGGCTATATGTGGTCTATAATACACATAGACATTGGTTGGTATTCATCTAGACTTCTACGCTCTATTATTGTTAAAGGAATTTATGCTACATCTCTCACACACTGTGGGATTCCATGTTGTTCAAAAAAGCATAGGTATCTTAAGAGCATCAGTTAGATTGTTATACAGAAATGGGATAAGTGCAGATTGTGACATTCTGATTTTTGCAACCTTACACAATGAAAGAGGGTATGTGATCGAAAGGGTCTCCACCTTAATGCCCATATTGCAGGATTGGACATAGCCTCCTCCTGTTTATCAATTTGTTGATATTCTGCCATTAGGAGCAGCATAGAAGGCATTAGGATTGAATCTGGCCAAAGTGTTGCAAAGCTCTTCTTAATTTAGGGGTTGGTGATCCACTGTAAATAATTGGCCATGTGTCCTTGTTCAATTGGAATAAGCAGGGTCGGGGGGAACATCGCTTCTCAAGCAGCTGTTACTCATATCCCCGATACTCTTTGTTCTAATAGCTTAGTTTTTAAGCAGCTATATGATTATGGTAGGGAAAGAGGGAATAACAACTCTAATGAAAAGCTAAGAGTGTTGATTTTCACTCAACTAGTTTCCTCTCTAAGCCACCTAGAATTTGCTATAGTCGGAAAGCATGAGGGTGGTAACAAACTGGAGTGATCCTGCAAATAGTGGATATCGCTGAGCCAGTATCTTACAAGTTCTCATGTGCCAGGCCATCGGTAGCATATGATATTTGCTCCGCCGAAGTTCTAAACATAGGGCTGCATATGAAGCACAATTTGGTAATGCCCATACTCTTGTGGAAGAAACGGGACTGGGTTGTGTTTTATATTTTTGTTTATAGCCCGGGATCCAAATAGGTGCTCCATAGAGGTTTTGAGAGTCAGCATTTAGCAATTGAACAGCCTTCACGCGGATGGTATATTCTCGTGGCCCACAGTGCAAAAGAAACGCTGAATTGCTAGTGCCCACTGTTGTTAGCTGCAGCGAGGTTAAAGCAAATTTCCCATGGAACCCACTGCCCACCAGTTGCTAGTAAGAGTTATACCCAAATATTTGAACTGGTTAACTTGTTCTATGGGTCTGTTATTGATGGTCCATGTATGATTAGGGTCTTCTAGCCTAAGACCATTATTTTGGTTTTTTTCATAGTTAGCATTACTCTGCTCGTTCCTCTTACCAATATTCAGGCACAGCAATTTAAGAGACGAGTGGAGACCAACTTAGTGTGGGAAAGAAGAACGGGTGTCAGCCAGCATTATTGTGTGTGCAACGTAGGGCACGGTTTAAAAGCTTAGTTTGGTCAGAACATGCCCATTGGCTCCTCTGGAGGGTTGGCACTAGATCAATAAGGAATATATTGAACAAAGTGTGGGCCAATGTACAGCCTTGTTTGACCCCTCTGGTTGTGATGATATTTTCTGTGAGCTGTCCTTTTGTTGCGTGCTCTTATTCTGTGCTAGTGCAAAGTGTGTAGCTGTTTTATAAGAAACAGTAGTCTGGGGTCCATGTGTAACGCCGTCAATTTTCTCCAGAGTAGGGCTCTAGATATGGAGTCAAATGCCCCTTTTAAATCCAGAAAGGCTGCAAACAGTTTACGGTTATTATGAGTTATACTTTTGTTAGCTAAGTGTGCTAAAACTGTTACATGATCCAGTGTTGATTTATTTTTAGTGAATCTAATTTGTTCTCGGTCCTATAATTACTTCTGCTTGCTTGACCCAATCTTCCACTCTCCTAAGGAGTAGTTTTGCATATAGTTTGCCAATTACAGATAATAGGCTTATAGGACGATAGTTTGAAGGATTAGTAATATCACCCTTTTTGTAGATTGGGACAACTATAGACGCCAGCCACATCTTTGGGATGCGGCCCGTGTTATCCAAGCATCTACAGATGCTTCAGGCAAAAGACCTACTAATGTTGAAATATCCACATCAGACAACAATCTTTATCAAGCAAAAATAAGACTATGAAAATTGAGTGCACAAAAATGAAGCCTGCTTAAACTACTACTCCACCTCAGCATCACAAAACAAATTTCTTCTCAGTTTATGCAGAAAATGTAAGGGTTAATGTGAGTTAAAGTTATCAGAGAATTCAATTGCTTAACTTTCAAAAAAAATGGGTGCATACTTAATGTACTTCTAGATGTTTCATTGGTATTTTAACTGCTATTCTAGAAGTGTAATTCAGTTGCTCAGAAGCTTTGTTTGCTTTAACTTCCATGAAATATGCTTTAAACCATTTATTCCTCACACATTTTGGTAAGAACTCATCTCTACAGAATCAAGTGTCTTCATCTGGGACCTAGTGCTTGAATTAACAGTTCCCAATTGCTTAGCTGATTTGTGTGTAATATAGTGGTAATACTCATTGCTAAAAAGGTTATGAGAACGGAAACAAACCCTGCATCACTCCCTTTGTAACACCTGGAGCCTGGTGACTCATCCATAAGAAGATCAGTAATTTGGGCTTTGCTATCTGCCACTCTAAAATGCTTTACAGCCTTCATGACTCATGTGGCAACCACTGAAGACAAATAACACTGGCTTTGATATTAATCAAAAGCAGCTGAAGGTTGACTTCAAAATTGTTCATACTTTATCACCTCATGGCCTGTCTCTATGTAACACTATAACTTAGCCATAGGGTAACATGCAAATCTGAATAATAAACAATGATCAACAGTGTTTTCAGTAACTTTGGATCAGATACATAAAACCAATTTGAACACCTGTACTACACAGTAGGCCAGTTGTCTCAAATTTACTTGAGGTTTGTAAATCTAGCGTCAGAACATAGAAAGGGAATGCAAGCAGGCTTCACCTTTCCCTACAAGACTTAGCAGAGTGAATCTCATTACATTGCCTTATATAAGGAATGGGAAAGGTCTGCAGCCACTGAAACCACGGGTGGAGAAGGCATGCTTCTCATTCCAAATACTTTGGTCCACCAGGTCCTCAAATGTGATTCCTCCATCAGTGAATTTCCAGCTTCTTTCTCCTATTGTAGCCATTCTCCACTGCTATTAGACTGTGTGTCATTCCCTGCCACTTGTCTCACCATCTATCGCCAATGCCTGTGTCCATGTGTGGACGGACACATTAAATGTACTGGGGGGGGGGCACAACTGAGGAGCCAAATAGCAGGCAATTAAATTCACTAAATATCTATGCCATTTCTTTTCAAAGGATATTCCTTACAATCTTTAGGCATAGGATATTTATTAGCACAAAGAAACTTCCTCTCTTTTGATGACAACAAAGACCAGATTTTTTTGTCTGCATTTCTTACTTTTTGTGGCACAAATTGCTATTTACCTCTTCCCGGGTCCACCTGGTTTTTCCTAAATGACGTTTTCCACCCTTGGCCAACAGACCATCATAGTCATGATCGTAAACCTCGAGATCTTCATCCTCCTCATCACTACTGTAGATGCTGGAGAAATAAAACAAAAAGCAAAATGAGATGAGATATGGAGGCTTTTAAAACCAGAAGGGTTTCAGAAATATAGGAAAACAGAAAAATGTTTGTAAAGGTTATGGGGGTAAACATTCAGAAACTTGTGCTACAAGATTTTGTTCTACATTCTGTTCTAGTATTCTGAACTGGTTCTGCTGTTTTTGGTATCCACAGATACAAGCAAAAGGTTGGCAACCTCCTTAATTATGGTGCATGTTTAGACTTGCTCAGACTGCTAGATCAGTGGCAAATTACACATTTGGCAGCCTTTCAACCAATGATGGTTTCAAATTAAAATACAATGTTTGGGACAATAAAGAGAACAGAGCCCGTGTCCTTTGCCCAAGTACATAATCAGAATCTCTAACCTGTGTCATATGATTTTAAGAAAGTTTCATGCTTTCACACTGTCCATAAAGGAGTGTGGATCATCAACTCTCTCATTACAAAGAAGGCTGAATATTTAAAGTAGAAGGAAATATTAATAAATGATTAAGTTGAATACTGTGCACACCTAATCCTTACAAGTTCTGTTGGACTTAATGCTTCCCTTGTAAGTGCACACACTTGGGACTAAGGCTGCAATCCCAAACCTGTTTATCAAGAAGCGAGCCTCAGTGAAGTCACTGGGACTTACTCCCGAGTAAACAAAAGTAGATAATGCAGCACCCCGCAGTGAATTTAATAAGTCTGATTCTCAAACAAATGCAGATGACACTGCACTACATGTGTGCAAAGAATCACAACCTAAACATATTCTAGGGCAACGGGCTCTCAAAACACCACAAGACCATCAAGTGATCAGTCTGTTTTGTCAATAAAGAGTAGTATCAACAAACTCAAAACTCATGGCCAGCCACAGCTATAATCGAGAACACATCTACCACCTTAAACCTTCATAGCACTCAAGTGAATGATCACGTTATTTCATTATAAGCACTTTCCTTATTTCTGGCCCATCTGAAGTATTTCCAAGGGCTTTTAGTCAATAACTTCTCCATACACAGTGCTGGGTAAAAGCAATCTGGTTTTCATAAACAACACTTAACCTATCCAGCAAAATTAAAGCAAAGTATTTTGCAACAGGAGTTGCCTTGCTTCAATATTGTTGTGCAATGTTTTATTTCCAACTTTAAAATATAAACATGACTTCTAAAGCCTCAACTCACAGATTGTATCTATAGTACAGAAGAAAATATGGATAGTTTGAGGCTAATTACAGTGATGCATGAATTGGATAAAACTTAAATACTGTATTTTGATAAATAAGTTTAAGGTAATCCAGCCAAACATTGGAACCATTAAAGATCTTATATTTGAGGTTGAGAACCTCAAACCAATTACACAGAAGGAGCATCATTGAAGTCAATAGGATTACTCAGAATCAGTGAGTAGACTGCTATAATGTAAACTTTCAACTATTTCAAAGTAACTTTTTAAAAAATGACTTTTTAGCTGTAAAATCACATCACAGAACAAGACATGGTTTTGAAATCTGCAGAAATCAAATGCTGAAATGGAGAGGCCACCTCAGGGCTTAGCTGAATGTCAAAACAAAGTCACCACAAGTTCAACTCTTAACATCGCTGAATTATTCTGACATTGTGTGAAATAAGCCTGTTGTAAGAATTATATGGTTAATTTAATAATTAAACATAGTAGCCAGGGTGGGCTCAGAAGTAATATTTCAACTTGAGTCACCTTAAATTTGCATTCAAGGTCTATCATGAGATTAGAGACCAAACATATTTATGTATTTACTTCATGGACACCCCACTTTCCCCCCACTGGTAACTTGAAGAGGTTTAACAACATTCTCCCATCCTCCAATTTATCCTCACAACAACTCTGTGAGCTAGGTTAGGTTGACAGAGCGTGACTATATCCAGCAAAGAGTGCGCATTTGAACCTGGGTCTCCCAGATCCTGATCTGATAGTCTACCTGCTGCACCATGTTGGCTGTCACCATTGTGACCATGAAACACTCATCACATTTATTAGCACATTTACATAATGCATCTGTTGCTGCACTGTACCACTTTGGACTGTATGTGGTAGAGCAAATGTATGAATGCTTTCTTATGTTAAAAAATGACCCTGCAGTATAGAAACAGGAAGATAACTGGCCTTTTTCAGTGTTATATATCCTTAGAGAACATATATAGAATGTATTTTGAACGTATTCAACATTTGATCCTCCACCTACAACTCAAAGTGGTATGGTTCAGTTCAGGTACAACATTATGGAGATATGCTTGCGCTAGTTTTCAGTTCCTTAGGGTTTCCAGCTCTGGGTTGAAAAATACCTGGAGAATTGGGGGGTGGAGCCAGAGGAGGGTGTAGTTTGGAAAAGGGAGGGACTTCAATGCAGTGTACTCCAATTTAGTCCACCTTTCAAAGCAGCCAATTTCTCCAAGGGAACTGATCTCTGTCCTCTGGTGATGAGACCTTATAAAATTTGATCTCTGTTCCCTGGTGATGAGACCTTATAAAATTTGATCTCTGTTCCCTGGTGATGAGACCTTATAAAATTTGTAAAACCAAGTGCACAATTAAAGTGCTACGTAAGTTATACTTTGGAGTATAGTTCTACAACTCAATATGCACTTTTTACTACAGACATATTGGTTGTTTCTGTATGCCTTTGAATCAATGGAATTTCAACAGGGTAAGTCAGTGGTATTTGAGGCTCCTTCCGCAATGCACTTCCTGCACATGCACTTGCAATCAACTTTACAGCTGGATTTTACTGAGTGGAACAGCAAAATCCACTTGCAAACAGTTGTAAAAGTGGATTGAAAGTGCATTATTCTGCATGTGCGGACGGGCCTAAGTTTAGCTGCTTTCTAGATTTTATTTTATTTGCTACCTGATCATGAGTACTTACAAATTAGTTTCATTGGAACTTGGTTCCAAGAGTCATATACTTAGGAGCACAACCTGAGTTTGATGTGAGTCCAATTTCTCTTTCTGAAGTTAATCTTCACTAACATTGCAATCTTGTGCAGTTTTAGGTGAAAGAAAATCCCACTCTGTTTGCAGGTAGTTGTGACTTGCTGGTACACACACACTTCTGCTATGCACACACACAAACCATTGTTTGGTGTGTCCTACATTTGAAATGACTCCAGGCTTGAGGAAGCGAAGGGGTTAACATCGATCCCACCTGCAAACTTTTGTTTAAACGCTGTGCACTCACGAATGACACACTTTTTGCCAAGGAAACCGAGTTGTGCAACCAATTGAAACGCGAGAGAAGGTGGGAGGGGGAGTGATTTGTTGCTGCCGCTTTACTACTAACACCAGATCACTGGTGATTAAGAAAAACTGAGCAGCGCATCAGGCAAGCGAAGGGCAGCTGGACTGACTTCGGCAAGTCAGGTGCTAGAAAGGGAGAACCCCCCTCCACCCGCCCCCGCATCGTTCCTGCCTCTCAATTCCCATTCCTCTCCCCCTTGACAGTTTCAACAGGGAAGCTGTCGGCTGTTCTACAATCCCTCTTGGAGCACTTTGCCTGGTTTAGCCAGGAGATCTTACTTCCTACTATGCACTACATAATACCGGATGTATCATTACAAGCATAATTATTACTTTTTTTTTTTACACAAAGCCTTGCTTCGTCCCCGAGGCTGCGCCTTCGGCACTTACTGAACTATTCCCCCACTTTCGCTCTCCTTGACAAATGCAAAGTGAAAATACCCCTCGGTTTCCCCGCGCAGTGCCGCCGACCTGCAGGAAGGAAGCGAAGGCGAGGCCGTGGAGCGTACGGTGCCCGGACACTGAAGACGGGACAGCCCGGAGGGCATCATTAGTTGCGTGGAAATCCCTTTACTATCGCGCACGCACACACCGGCGGCATGCACGCACGCACGCACTCCCCAGCTCAGCTCCCCTCTCATCCAAATCATTTTGGTTCCCAACCATAAGCAGCAGGTCGAGAGAGAAGGGGAACCCTGCAGGGTGGGACTGGAGGTGAGGGCTTCGTTTTTCGTGCCAAGCCGTGGGGAGGGGGGTGGGGAGAGGAGAAGAGACAGAGGTCGGGTGAAAAGAGAAGAGGGGGGAAAGCGCTGGCGCTGCACGGCGAAAGAGAAAGGCAAGTTCTGGTCCCACGTGGACGAGCGACTGTCCCGAGATAATGAGAAAACAATCTCGCCCTGTGTGAGAGTTTCTGCAGACCACGAGGCGCGGCGTTTCCCTTCCAGCTCGCCCCACGCCGGCCGAGTGCAATGCGAAGGGAAAGCGACGGCGGGCTAGCGGGGGGGGGGGGGGACCCAATATCACCCCACAACACTAAGTTTTCTAGCTTTGATCATCTCTCACGAAGACTCCCCCCCCCCCCACTCGCTCCGCAACGGTTTCTGTTGGCAAAATTGTCCCAAAGAAACAGGAAATCTAGCAACGTTTCCAAGAAAGCTCGGCAGCACGCTCGGCCAGCGAGTGACAGTTCTTGACATGCACCCCTTCCCAGCTCCTTTCTTGCTGCACATCTCCACCCAAAGTCAGCCCACTCCGAGCTGCAAAGATTGCAAAGGGCCGTTGACAACAGGGCATTGCTAGCTTGTTATATTTTCAAACAGGGCGGGGGAGGGATCCGGGAGGCGTAGGGGGTCAGGGGTCCGAAAGAAAACTCTCGGCGCTTGCAAGAGTGGGGCTGAACCTCCTTCCACGCCGCCTGTCACCAACTGATAATTGCAGCTTTACAATGAATGAATGAATGGACAATGAAAATGCAGATCGAGTACCTGCAGTCCAGCAGCTGAACAATTCCGACATTTCCTCTCTTTAGTGCATATGATAAACCATTTGCTCGCCTCCTCGAGCCCCAACCGATCGCAACTCACCAAAGTTCGCCGCGATCGCAGCGGATCCCTTTGCAAAGTTGCAAACTCTTTATTTAATTATTTCAGCCCGCTGAGCGTGGGTGAATCCCCTTCCTTCTGAACAATTTGAACCGTGCATTGCAAAGATCCACTTCTTCCACACGCACATAAGACTTTGGAAGGTCGGGGAGGGGGCAGGAAATGTGGCTTGAAGAGCAGAGAAGAGCTGCTCAGCCTCTCCTGTTTCAGTCTTGCATTTTATTTAAATGTACCATCTTTAACGCACGCTCTGACAGGTGTGCAAAGGAACTGACAGATCACTCCTTAAACTTGCACGATATCCCCGACTCCCTTGCTAGCTGCATAATTTCCAGAATAATTTTATAGCTATGAAACAGATAAGACACAAACATATTTAGACAAAAAAATGCATTCATGTTGCAAAGAGGGGTTGGGTTTGGGGTTTGTTTTTTTACCTGTGCCTAGGTCTCCTTGCCATCCTTGCATTAGTCACTGGGGGAAAGGCGAAAACTGGGTGGGCGGGCGGGGGAGGAGAGGGCTTTATGCCGCTGCAAGAGGTGCTTGGCGTTTCTTGCCTCTTAAGAAGAGCTGCTCCGCCGTAAAGTTCTCAGGAGCAGGAGAGGGGAGGAGGAAACAGGTTGAGATGAAAGAGTAAACTCTGTAAACAGATGCCATCAAACAAAGGGCTTTTTTGGACACTCCCCCTCCCGCCAAATCTGGCGCCCCTGCAGTGCGCAGGCGCTCCTCCAGCCTCTGCAGCTGCTGGCCGCGGGTCTGCTGGCACGGCGAAGTAGCTCCCAGCCCATCCTGCGCTTTGCCCGCTGTGCGGGGTGCTAAGCGCGCGCGGCTGAGGCGGCAGCAGCGGGGAGCTGGGCTGGGGCGGAGGGCGAGTCACGCTAAGCAGGCGGGAGAGGGGCCTTTGCTGCACACCCCCGCTCAGCGGAGACGTGACCTGCTCGCTCACCACCAGCAACACTCCCCAGTCAGTGTGGGCTGCTGCCTCGTGTGTTCGCCCGGGCTGGGTGCGGGCGGACGGGGGACGCCATGTCAGGTTGCGTCAGCGAGGTGCCACCGCTCCAAGCGGACCCTTATTTTCGCTTCGTGAGATAACACGCGGCTAAACGCCCCGCTGGCTTGGCTCCCATTTAAATTCTGGTCGGAGCTGGCACTTTATTCCTTGCCAGGTTCACCTGTGGTTGGGGAGAGGAGTAGTTATGGTGTTCAAATCGGGGGGGGGGGGCAGTAGGACTTCAGTGCATTTTCTGACCCTCAGGTGCGGTTCGGTTTTGCTGTCGCTGTACCTTCATGAAGGAGAAAAGTCACGTTGAATTTCAGCCCGTTCAGCTGCTAAACGCATACTTGCCTGTCACAGAAAAAGTAAGGGAGAGAGTGCAGATTTGGAACAGAGGCTAAAGTGCCAGGGGACAGATTGCAGTGGAATCCACTTTTTATGCTGCCGCTAGCAAACTGCTTCCCTTCTCCCGCCCCCGTTTTCAACTAATGCCTCCAATCCTGATTGTTACAGATCAAGACTAGCCTTTGCTGGGGTGCACCTGCTGTACATGCTTTAGGAGTGGCTGCAGAGTTGTGCATAGAGTCTTAGACTTGGGAGGGGGAAACAAATCCACAGGTCCAGGTTTCTGCACGCTGTGTGTATATGTGGTACCTATTGTGTGCCCTTGTGAAAGTTGGGATAATGATTCTTGCTGTCCCAGATAAATTAAATTGTAGAAAGCCATAATGTGTGCTTTATTGTATTTACAGCCATTCATTATGATTTAGAATTGGCCAGAACAGTTTAAAAATGTTTATTATGACTATTGCCTGCTTTGAGTCCTGTTGATCCGGAGAAAAATTAATATTCAGATCAACACTGAGGTTATGAAATTAACTTGTGGAATCTTTCTGGATTTGTAGTTCATGTCTTTGAATCTCATGTATGTATTCAGGCTATATATGTTGACATATCCACACAGCACTTCTGTCTCACTTGTTTAACGTTCTGTAATTCCTTTCACAGTGAACATGAATTTTCAAAGTGAAATTGACTGGCCTCCAAAAGCCAAAATGGAAATCTAGTATATAACATACAGTGAACACGAATTTTCACAGTGAACATGAATTTTCAAGGTGAAATTGACTGTGGCCTCCAAAAGCTATAACAGAAATCTAGTATATAACATACAGTCCTTAATGCACACAAAGTGGTTTTGAGCTAAGGCTGATGGTGTACAATTAGATGTGCCCAAGAACTTGCTGGTTCATCTCAAATCACAATTATGTGTCAAGACTGCAGAGCTGAATGGGCAGCTTGAGTTGCTCACATCTTGTCACTGAGACTGGTACACACAGTCAAGCATCACCCTCTCCCCCCTGCAAGTGCTGCCCACCACTGCCAATTATTTAAAGGAAGAATTACCATCAATTAGAAACTGGCACTGTCATTAAAAAAATCCTGTGCATTGCTATTTGTTGTTTATCTGAGTATGTGTGACATCCCATCTGTCCAGTTATAGACAGGCCTATCTTCTAAAGATGGTGTCCAGGATAAATGTTGATCTGTGCCCCCCAACCACTCATGGAGTTGGGGGTGATGCAGTTCAAAGCTGGGTTCGATGGAGTCTAGCTTTAAACTTCCAGCTTTAAACTTCCACCCCTGAAGCCTGCAGTTTAAAGCTGGACCCAGCCATGCCAAGTCCAGCCTTGAACTGCAGGCTGTGCCCTGGCCAGGTCCAGCTTTATACTGCTGGTTCTGCCGCCAGAGTCAAGGCTGCAGTTAAAGACTGGCCTCTGCCTAGCCGGGGTCCAGCTTTATACTGCAGGCTTTGAGGCAGAGTCCACAATTCAAAAGTAGACCCAACAGAGTTCAGCCTTGAACTGCCTTCAACTCCATGTGGAGATCAGAGACGGGGGCCCAGTTCAAAGCTGGCCCCAGCTTTGAACTGAGCCCCTGAACTCCACAAGGGTGCAATTTGACAGTGGGAGGGGGCAGGGCTTGGGGGGCTCTGGGCTTCCTCACTCCCCAGTCAAGCTGTGCCCAAGACACTAGCCCTGACTTGCCCACCCTAGTTACCCTCTTGGATATAGAACGGGATGCACATGTGCATTCTTGGTCAGAAATGTTGGCGATCCCTGATCTAAAATACAAATACCGCCAAAAGCCTGGCACTTCTTAAGCAGCTGACTGCATCATGAGCGGGGGCTGGGGTGACCTGCAAGTGCTGCTTGTTTCACTTGAAAGAGTGGATGGTGTTTTAAAGCTATTGGTTTGTTTTCTTTCAAATAGATTACCTTCTTGCTCTGGACCTTCCTTATGCTGAATCCTGTGAATAGATGCCAGCAACTATGCATTTATTAGTGTATGCAAATCATTTATATTACAGATGATTCCTGCTGCACAGGAATAGAGGAGGCAACCTGAATTATTAATTTTCTCCATCATGCAGATGCAAAAGCATTCACAAGACATGAAATGATGAAATCTATTATAGCTTGAGGTAAGGTGCAGCTGTCAAAAGAGGTATGTTTGCCTAGTTTACATATTCAACATGAAGTTTTCACGAACACCTACGTATGATTAGATGTATTATTTATTTAATTGTACCCCACTCTCCTCAACGTAGCGGGCTCAGAGCAGCTTACATCACAAAACTACAATAATAAGCAGAGTAAAGTAATAATATTCTGTAAAACCAGTGTACATGGTGGTTAAGTACATCATGATGAAGCTTCTGGATATTCCCAACCCTATCCTAAAACCCACAACAACAGAAGGGAGGAGTGGAAAAGGAAGGGAAGAGTGAAAGGGAGGCCAGCAGTGGTGGAGCCATATCCTGTTGCTGTCCTCAACTGTTGGCCTGAAGGAACAGCTCCGTCGTGCAGAAATGAAATAAAAGTCTCGTTTGATGAATTATTCCATCAGGATGGAGCCAGTGCTGAAAAAGCCCTGGCTCTAGTTGGGGACAGCAGGACACTTTTTGGACCTGGGACTACCAGCAAGTTGTTATCAGCAGAGCACAACACTGTACTCTAGGGGAACTACCGGCAGATGTAGACTAGCAGGTACGCTAGAGAGGGGAGGCAGGAGGTTAGATTGCAAGAATGCTTGGATATTGCTGCATCACGTTTTTTACTCCAGGACATGTACAAATGGTATTCATGTGTTAACTCCGCTTCTTTATTTTGTACTAAGATACTCGGTTCTTCATCTGCCCTTCTCAAGTTTACTTTTTGAAATGAAAAGAGTGCCCACCTGTAACTGATTCCGTTTGTTGTCTGAAGTGAAACTTGTCTCTCATTGTTGTAGTGATAGAAAGAATAGCAGGGAAATGAAAATGGTGACAGAATGATGAATGGACATGAATCATAATTACAGGAGATACAAAAGAGGAACTCTTATGCAAACAGTATTATTGTTATTATTTACAAAATGTGTATTCTACCTTTCTGCCCCTAAAAGGCCTACCAAGGCAGCTAACAATTTAAAACATGCATGATAAAATCACATTAAAAACCATTAAAATCAACCCCTCAACACACACAACACAATTATAAACAGAGTTAAAATATGTACAAAACAAAAACAGCAATTAAAACATTGTTTGGTTAGAAGCCAGTTGCAGTGGGTGGGAGAAGGTATGGTTGCCAGGTCCAGGTAGGGAATATTTTGGAGATTTGGGGGTGGAGCCTGGAAAGGACAGGGACCTCAGTTGGGTACAATGCTACAGAGTTTACCCTCCAAAGCATCCCTTTTCTCCAGAGGAAATCTCTGTGTTCTGATGAACTGTAATATTGGGGGATCCCCGGGTCCCAATTAGAGGCTGGCAACCTTCATTGGCTAAGAGGGAAGGAATTCCAAGTGAAGCTAAAATGTCTTCACCCATAGCAGACAGACTGTGTGCACAGAAGTACACATTATAAGGTCGATTCTCCACGGGGAAATTCTATCTAGATCAAACCAAGTTTGTAAAGAAACCGCACTTTTTCACTGAGGTTTCAACCTCCCCACTGCAGCATGTATTCAGCGAAGACACGTAGGCCTATCTTGGATCTCAGAAATGTAGCAATCCCCACTACCACACAATCTCCTTTGCGGGTCTCTCCTGATTGGCTGGCGTGCCGTGTTGGGGCGGGAAATTTTTCCCTGTGACTTGCTAACCTGAGGTTCGCTCGTTTGCAAAGATGAATGTTTAAGCGTTTAGGCGCTAAGCAGGTTTTTGCTCGTTTAGAAGTGTGAAAGGTTAATTGTTTAAGCGGTTTTTCATTATGCTAACGTCTCTTACCAATGGCGAAATCGAAACCCGGAAGAGGCTGCACGCGCATTGCTCAGCACCCTCCAAGAGCTGACTGGTTGCTAGACTTGCGTCATACTCCACAGTGGGAATTTCAAACACAGAATGGACCCCATTCCTCCCCACGAAACTGGATCGAAAGCGTGCTACATATTATAGGGAAAAAGTTGTACTTGCAAGCAGGTTCTGCCAGGATGCGGGATAAGTGGGAGAACGAGTGCCAGAAATGGGATGAATCTCTGTTCGTCACTCAAGAAGTGGGGAGTTCTTGCTGAAACCTGGATATTTTGCGCGAGTATCATGCAATTAATTGACTGTGGGGAATCAACCTATGAAACACAGGACTGCTGCTGAAAATGACAGCCTAGTGTTGCTCCTGCCCTTGCTGAATAACATGGCACACAGCTTACCTTGGGTCTGATTGGTTTTGTCAGTAGGCCTGAGGTACATAATATAATATGTAGCTCTGCCCTGAGATAGTAAACTTAGGAAGGAACAAAAATATGAACTCTTTTACAAAGAATTGTCCAATTCTGTCTCCATGCCCTTAGGAGCTCAGTACAACATGCTACAAAGTAAGAATGTTTAGAGGTGGGGCAAAAGTCCTACACAGCCCATGTGAACATTACAGGGATTGGAACCTTCTGTTGTCTTTCTAGGGTCCCTTGTTCACTTACATTTGCATACTGAAATGAGCAGTCATAAAAAAACTTCACCCTCTCCAGGCACTTCCCTCAGACCTCTAGTAATGTACCAAGCCAAATCTGGCAACCCTATCTAAATGTAGAAAAATATGGCATGCTTGTCAAAAAATCTGTGACCATACTCAAAAGAAAGCATTACAGAGGAACAGTATGCAATGGCACCTTCAAGACTAACAATTGTATTATACCTGACTTTAGCTCATGAGTCTTATACTGTCATGAGCCAGCCCCTGAGGACTCTGAGGCAGAACCTGATGACACAGTGCAGCCAGAGTGGGCTGCTCCCGGGGAAGACCAGGCAGTACAGCGAATGCCCAGTCCTTCCCTGCCTGATGACATGTAGGTGGAGGAGCCTGAAGATCTTCCTAGGAACCCAGTGATGAGCCAGCTGTGCATAGGAGGCAGAAGCAGAGGCTACTACTGCAGAAGCACAGAAGGAGTGCTTGTTTGGCAGCAAGGGATGGGAGATTAGAAATCTCTGCATCTGATGAGGACTAACTCATCACAGAATCCTAGCCCCCTGAACAAGGCTCTCTATATAAGCCTTACTGTAAGCTTGCTTCTGCCTAGGTGCAACAAGTGTGTTATCTGTCTCCAATGTATGCCTGGTTCTTCGTTGATTCCTAGCCTGCTCCTTGGTTCTCCTTGACCTATTGCACTGTGACCTGACTATGCCTTGCCTGCCACCTGCCTTGACATATTGGACTGTGATCTGACTACGCCTTACCTGCCGCCTGCCTTGACCCATTGGACTGTGACCTGACTACGCTTGTGCTTCCTGCCTGCTTTGCCCTGTGGGGTCAGACCTGGCCATGCCCCTGCCTGCTGGTAGCACATGTACTGCAAGAAATGTGTAGGCCTTTAAAGTGCTGCAAGACTGTCTTTTTGGCAGTGGCGTAGCTGCAACGGGGACATCCATGGACAACCACCACAGGCGGCCCCCGTTAAGTCATGTGGGGGTCAGAAAATCACCCCCCACACTTCTGGCCTGGTTGGGCCCGGCCCACCCTGGGCGCGACATGCCTGCGCTGTCCAGGCAGGCCTCTCAGCCCATGGTCCGCACGGCTTCTGCCCAAGGGGTGAGCTGAGGCCTGCCCGGGCGGCATCTGGCTGCTGTGTGCCCTGGCCACCCCCTGGTCTGGCCTGGCCCTTGGGCAGCAGTCAAGCTGGCCATGGGTCGAGAGGCCTGCCTGGGCGGTGCCTGACTGCTCTGTTCCTCAAGGGTGGGTCAAGTCAGAGGGGGAAGCTGTGGTGCAGAGCAGCCAGGCTCTGCCGGGCCGGCCTCTCGACACGTTGGATAGATTGGGTGCTGCCCGAGGTGTGGACCAAGCCAGAGAGCAGCCAGGCCCTCCCTGCCTCCGCCCCTCCCCAGGAAGCCCAGGCCCGTGGAGTACCTCTGCAGGCCAGTGGCGAAGCGGCAAGGGGCGGGGGAGGGGGGGTGTTATGCACCAGGCGCACGCCTGGGGGCGGAAAATTGCCCCCGGCCCCTCCCCCTTTTCCTTGCACCCCCACCCCCTTCCCACATTTACCTTAGTTCCTTTTCTTTTTCTAATAATTTTTCAGGCTGAAAAAAGTGGCCTATTTACAATTCAGGCTAAAAACTGCCTGAGGAACTACAGTTCCCAGGAGACCTTGGGGCTCACAAGGTCTCCTGGGAAGTATAGTTCCTCAGGCAGTTTTTAGTTTGAACTGTGAAGAGGCCGCTTTTTTCAGCCTGAAAAATTACTATAAAAAGAAAAGGAACTAAGTGTGGGAAGGGGGGTGGGGGGTGGAAAAAACACACTGCGCACCGGGCGCAGTTTGGCCTTCTACGCCTCTACCGCAGGCCCTCCTCAGCCTCCCCCCACCTTCCCATAAGGGAGCTGCTCTGCGGGCCCTCCCCTCCCTTCCCCCCTCTCCCAAACAGCAAGACAGTCTGTGTTTGGCATGGGGGTGGTCAGTGCTTGGCATCTGTAACCCTTCACATAGCAGTTTTGGAGTTGAAGTAAGTGATTTAAGTTGGGAAAATGATATCACAGGAAGGGATTAAACATATCCCCAGGTACCAACTGCCCTGTTTTCCACTGGCAAGGATGGATTGTGTCCTTTCGCACGTGGTTGTCCGATGAAATTTTGTTCACATAGAGGTGGTAATGGGGAAAGGAAGAGAATTAGCTGAGCTGAGTGTCATACTAGCTTTGCAGGTGATTTTTACTTTAATTTTCAGTTGAGGCTGTTCTATTCCTCAAAAGTAAGTCTTTCTTTCTTTTCTTAGTCAGGAAGAGGATGGAGATTGACAGGTGGGAAGTGCAGCACTCTTATCAGGTAGATAAAACAGAGTTGTTCTTTTTAATAATGGCAGTATGATTTATTACTGATTTTGATTTATGGTGGAAAGATTTCTAATCTTATGGGCAGAGAATTCCAGCAATGTTCAGTCTGATAGCATGCATATTTACTTGCATGTAAGTCCTTCTGAGTTTAATGGGGCTCACTCTTGTATAACTGGGCAAAGGATTGCAGTCTTGAACATCAGAAGTTTCCTTATACTTAATCTGGTAATCATGTATTTATGAATTTGTATTTGAATGTCTGGGTATCTTACGTTGTAATGACCCATGGACATAAACAATAAATCATTAAGCGGGTATACTTAATCATAATTTTCTGAGTTGTTTACTCTGACTGGCAGTGGATTTCAAGATCACAACTACAGATTATTGCCAGCTATGAGCAATTGCCAGAGAAATACTGTCTGCTTTGAGCTGACTGATCAGGCTGAGATTCTAGGAGCACCCTCATATCCTTGAGCTAAATAAGTAGTTTATTAGAATGGAGATCTACAAGTTTTGTTTTATTCAACCAGTGTTGTAACTATCTCATTTAAAAAATGCCATTTGCTTGCTATGGCTTAGATCCAATGTTCTGCAAGCAGAGTTCTGCTTGAGCAAGTGGGCTTTCTTATCAACCTTTTCAAATAGCAGGTCCCCAGATGTCTTTGAAACAGATTATAAATTACAAGATCATCCAAGGCTCATAGTGGTTTCACAACCATAGCTACAAGCCAAAGGCTTATGCCTCTAGCCATTCCCAGACTATAAATGGCTCTGTGCTGTGTTTCCAATGCTGGAGGGCAATGGGGGTGTGTGTGTGCTGGATATAACACCATAAATTGTTTTCACAGCAGTAATGTAAAGCAGTAATAAAACATTTTTAAAGCATTTTTAAAATGTCAAAAAATTATTTCCTCTGTGTGGCATTGACCATTGCTGTATTCAGATTTGTGAGTTGGGGCACGTTCTATAATGTGATGGTGACTTCGAGATGACCTGGTGCAAAAAATGGTTTTCAAGGTGTTGGTATTAACACCAGATCATTTTCAAGGTTTTTGTATTAACCTTTAAGGCACTTCGCAGCCTGGGGCCCTCATTGGGACCGTCTAGCCCAGGGGTAGGGAACCTGCGGCTCTCCCGATGTTCAGGAACTACAATTCCCATCAGCCCCTACCAGCATGGCCAATTGCCCATGCTGGTAGGGGCTGATGGGAATTGTAGTTCCTGAACATCTGGAGAGCCGCAGGTTCCCTACCCCTGGTCTAGCCCCCTGTGTCCCTATTCGGCCTCTGCGTTCTGCAGAGGCCAATTTACTGGTGGTCTCGGGCCCCTCTATGATACGGCTAGCCTCCACCCAGGCCAGGGCTTCAGTGCCCTGGCCCCTGCCTGGTGGAACTCCTTGCCCCCGCCTGTCCATGCCCTGCGGGACCTTGAACAGTTCCGCAGGGCTTGTAAAATGGAATTATCTTGCTGGGCCTTTGAGGGGCGGGGGTGTTAGCTGTTGAACTGCCACCCCCTATTTTCCAACTGGTGGGGAAATTATGCTGCTACCACTATGTCTACCTTGTGATACCAACTGAATACCATGCTGCCATCAAAAAATTTATATATATATATACTGTATTTGTTAATTTATTGATTTTCAGTGGTTATATTGTATTGTGTTTTATCTTGTGAATTTTATATATTGTAAACTACCCAGAGCCCTTTGGGGGTGGGCGATATAAGAATTTAATAAATAATAATAAATAATATATTACATTTCCACTTGCATAGGATCACATTGAGAAGTGAATTCGTGTTACATCTAAAAAGAACTTGAAAGTTTACAAAAGGAGTGTATGTAAGTTCCACATTTGTGAGCCTGCAAAGTTAGTATAAAAGTCTTTGTGAGTGTACAGGTAACTAACAAGTGCTCAAAGAAGACCTGAAAGTCTCCCATGATGGACATTGTTGTAGCCCTTTTCCATTTTTGTAGCCCCTTGTGATTGCTGGGAGTACAATGAATGAATAATTGTAAAGTTTTTTCATGGGTTCAGCACTTTTTCGTATTCAGTCTTGTTTCTGCATGGATGTGTCAGAATGACAGATTTATAGGTGTATGATCTATAGCATATGCTTATTTCAAAACATGTTTATGATTGTATCACGTATTTATCAGTGTGTTTGCCATTTAAGTGTATGAGGTGTGAATCCCTTTGTCATTCTATACAAAGAGAGTACATTTTGGCTTCAAGTTTTGAAAACAGGTGTTTGTATATAATCTGCTCCTTGAGTGTAGTGAATATACAGTTTTGGAGGAATTTTCCAATGGGGTTTAAAATTTTCCCATGTGGTTTAAAAATATTTTGATATATCAGTTTGAAGGCTCAAACAATGCTCCTTATAGTAAGAGATTGCTTACTGCTAGTGGGTGATAATGAAAAGAGAAGTGGTCTTTTTTTGACTTTGTAGAGTAGTTCTGTTAGAAATTCAATTTTTATTTTTCACTTCTGACAGGGGAACCACTGCTTTTATGCTGTCATAAGTGGATGTCTGATAAGCTCTCAAATAGCACAAAAATACTTTTAAAAATACAGAAATGACTCACATTTTGAAACAAATGCAAAATTCTCAGTTTAGGCAGTATTTTTCATAGCTTAGTACTCCAAAGTATTTTTAAGCTCTGTTCCTAAACATACTTATATTAAAATTAGTAGTTCCATGTATTTGATGGGACTTTCTTCCTGGTAAAAAATTCTAGGGTTTAGGTTTTAGTGCCCACAAAGTCAGTGTGTTTAGATAACTTTTGTTCACATGGTTAGAAATAATTATTTTTGAAAAACATCCCATAAATGTTATGGTAACATTAAAATGGTAAAATACAATGCCTAATTCCCATGGCCTTTGAAACTACCTTTCATTGACTTCAAGCCATATTTCACCAAAACTGGATTAAATGGAAATAATTAGGTTAGCGGAATTCCCTTTGATAATACTTCCACTGTCATTGTCCTTTTATTAAAAGTCCACACGACTTTCATAAACGGCTGAAGATCTGATGAATTCTACTTGGTGGCATTTTCTGCTTGATTCCTTGATACATGATTGGCTTTTATGCCAAATAAAGGCTAAATGAAGTGAAATGAAGTGAAATAAGATACATGATTGGGTCCAAAATAAAATATGGAGATAGTTGTGGCAATCAGAAATGTGAACCCAATCAAAATAAAAGCTTTTTCACGCAGTATCCAATTCTTATAGGAAAGTATTAACACATAGTTGTAATATGGACTCAGTATAGTTGCATTATGTGTCTGCCTTACATATTGGCCTTTCTCTGTGAGTAAATGTATTGGGAAATTGTGACTGGGTTCACCTTTACAGAATATGTAAATCTCATGCACAACCAGCAGAAACATCCGCAGGAAGAATTATATTTTACAATCTATATTTGACATGAAATAGGAGTCCAGTGGCACTTTAAATACTCCAGAATAAGTTTTCATCAGTTGGAGCTGACTTCATCACATGTAGTGACTCATGGAAGCATAAACTAGAATAAATGTTGTTAGCCTTAGTGCAACTAGACCCCTGTTTTTTGGTTCTGCATTCTAACATCACTACCTATATGTGAGTTTCATGTCAAATTTGTATGCAAAGTGCCATCAAGTATCAGCCGACTTACCTGTAGGGTTTTCAAGGCAAGAAACGAGCAGAGGTGACTCTTGCCATTGACTACTATTGAGACGCTTTAATTCCTTGGTGGTCTCCCATTCACATGCCAGGGCCACCTGCTTTGCTTCCAAGATCAGGCTAGCTTGGACCTATACAGGAAATTCTGTACAGGAATTGTGTAAGATGCATAGTAAATGTAAGAGTTAAACATGGCTTAAGAGGAGATGCCTTATGCTGCAATTTTAAATGTATTACATGGAATGAAGTTCCAGTGGAATTTCCGTGGTATATTTTGTGCATGTCAGGTGGTGTTAGGTTGTCTCTGATACATGGTGACCATTAACTATGTTCAGGAACAGTACTTTAGATTACCTTCCAGGTTTACAGCTCTTAAGTACATTTACTCAAAAATCAACCCTGTCACCACTAGTTAACGTGTGGTGTCAGATTCTGGTGTTTTGTGAAACTGTTGCCTTAACTTCCTGCTTTGCAACTAACCTCAAATACTCAACATCTGGAGATTGGAGGTAACAGGTTTAATCACGGAGCAGGAAATGGAGCAATTACTTGGCTTTGCACAATATGGAAGCCAGTATTGTAGTTGCAAAGCAATTCTGGAGGCAATAAGGTATTTCATGAAAACTTCCAGATCCATTCCCACTTTCTTCTTTATGTTTTTGGAAGATGGAGAAATACCTGCCCCTCATTTCCTAGGAACAATTTTCACCGTTACAGTCTGGCCTGAATATTGACTTGGTGCCCCATACTGCTCAGGGCCTCAAAATAAGATTTGTTTCAGTTATTTCTGTTAGCTGATTTGGAAACCACTTCAAGGCTCCCAGTTTATGATGATGATCGTAAGCAAAGAAATAAACTTTTATTTTAAAAACAAAACGAATTAAAACCACGTTCTTCATAATATACAATTCTTTCCTTGTTTTCTTTCACAGAAGGAACGTTCTTAATATTTATCCCTCCTCCCCACCCCCCACAGAACTGGATTTTTGTTTTTCCGTACCATGACATCCTAATCCAAATGATGTACAATAAATAATACATATTGTATTATTCACATTTTACACAAAAGAGGATCCTAAGGATGAGATCCAGAATGTTATAGAAGTAACTCTACACATCCTACCTGGCTATATGCTTGTGTTTTTCAAACGTTAGTGTCCAAAGCCACATAGTATCCCATCATTGTTAAAACTTAGGCTGATTCCGCATGGGCCAAAAACAGCAGTGTGAAAACAGTATAAACCCTTTTACACCATTTTCACACCGTTTTCACACTGCTGTTTTTGGCCCATGCGGAATCAGCCTTAGAGAACTTTTCAAAAGCAGTTTGTGAGATGCCACACGGGGTGGTAGCTATTCAAAGAAAAAATGCAAATCCCCCTTCTCTGCTTTGTTGAGCTTCCCCATGTCCAAAGGTGTGCTTAAAGTTGAACATATAGACCTGCCTTGTGTCAGGTCAGATCACTGGTGCATCTAGTTTATTCTGACAGGTAATGGATCTTCACTTAAACACTGGGAAAAGCTGTGCCTGCCAAACGTCTCTGTTGCCTGGCTGTTAAAGGCATAGAAATATCCTTCAAAATATGAGAAGGAACACAAATGGTGGCAAAAGAGAAGCAAGTTAGCTGTAAGGGAGGCAAAAATGGATTATGAGCTGCGAACATCAAGACCATCAACAAGCAGTTCTTCAAGTACATCAAAAGTAGGAAGCCAGCTAGGAAAGTGGTAGGCCCGTTAGATGACGAAGGAACAAAAGGTGTGCTAAAGGAGGACATGGAGATTGCAGAGAAACTGAATGAATTCTTTGCATCTGTCTTCACCCAAGAGGAGGTGAGGAAAATTCCTGCACTTGAAACAAGCTTCTTAGGAGGCAAATCTGAGGAACTAGCGAAGACAGTGGTAGACAAGGAAGAAGTTCTGGCAGCCATTAATAAACCAAATGCTACCAAATCCCCTGGCCCAGATTGCATTCACCCAAGAGTTCTTAAGGAGCTCAAGCATGAAATTGTTGATGTTCTCACTTTAATATGCAACTTATCCCTGAAATCAGCTTCCATCCATGAAGACTGGAAGATGGCCAATGTCACACTAATCTTTAAGAAAGGATCTATGGGGGACCCAGGAAATCACAGGCCAGTCAGTTGGACATCAGTTCCTGGTAAATTAGTAGAATCTATCATTAAAGATAAAATTATTAAACATGTAGAAAAGCAAGACCTGCTGAGGAAGAGTCAGCATGGCTTTTGCAGAGGCAAGTCCTGCCTTACAAACTTACTAGAGTTCTTTGAGGGTGTAAACAGGCATGTGGATAAGGGGGAACCAGTGGACATTGTCTACTTGGATTTCCAAAAGGCTTTTGACAAAGTTCCTCACCAGAGACTATTGAGAAAGCTCAGCAATCAAGGAATAAGATGGGAAATCCTTCTATGGATTAAAAACTGGTTGAGAAACAGGAAGCAAATGGTGAGTGTAAATGGGAAGTTCTCACAATGGAGAGATGTAGGGAGTGGTGTCTCTCAAGGATCCGTTTTGGGACCAGTGCTCTTTAACCTATTCATAAGTGACCTGGAAGTAGGGGTGGGTAGCGTGGTGCAAGTTTGTGGATGATACCAAATTAGGTAGGGTGGTGAGAACCGCAAAGGAGTCAGTGCTATCAGTCACAGACCAGGAAAGGGATTTGGGCGTCTTAGTTGATAGTTCCATGGGAATGTCAACTCAATGCATGGCAACTGTGAAAAAGGCAAACTCTATGCTGGAGATAATTAGGAAAGGAACTGATAATAAAACTGCAAAGATTGTCATGCCCTTATATAAAGCAATGGTACGACCGCACTTGGAGTACTGTGTTCAGTTCTGGTCGCCACATCTCAAAAAGGATATTGAAGAGATAGAAAAAGTGCAGAGAAGGGCAACTAGGATGATTGAGGGACTGGAGCACCTGCCTATGAGGAGAGGCTGCAGCGTTTGGGACTCTTTCGTTTGGAAAGGAGGAGACTGAGGAATGCTGCTGTAAATTTCGTTGTGCTTGCACAATGACAATAAATGCTTATGCTTATGCATGGGGTAGAAAATGTTAACAGAGAGAAATTTTTCTCTCTTTCACACAATACTAGAACCAGGGGGCATACATTGAAAATGCTGGGGGGAAGAATTAGGACTAATGAAAGGAAACACTTATTCATGCAACGCGTGATTGGTGTTTGGAATCTGCTGCCGCAGGAGGTGGTGATGGCCACTAACCTGGATAGCTTTAAAAGGGGCTTGAGGACAGATTTATAGAGGAGAAGTTGATCTATGGCTACCAATCTTGATCCTCCTTGATCTGGGATTGGAAATGCCTTAACAGACCAGGTGCTCGGGAGCAGCAGCAGAAGGCCATTGCTTTCATATCCTGCATGTGAGCTCCCAAAGGCATCTGGTGGGCCACTGCGAGTAGCAGAGTGCTGGATTAGATGGACTTTGGTCTGATCCAGCAGGCTCTTTTGTATGTTCATAAAATGGGTCTTGGCTGCAACATGGCTGCTAAAAAGAGAAAGTAAATTAAAAAAAAGAATGGTAGTAGGACTTGTATGCCAGTAGGAATTATTCTGGGTTATTTCCAAACAGCTACATAAGAACATAAGAACAAGCCAGCTGGATCAGACCAAAGTCCATCTAGTCCAGCTCTCTGCTACTCGCAGTGGTCCACCAGGTGCCTTTGGGAGCTCACATGCAGGAGGTGAAAGCAATGGCCTTCTGTGGCTGTTGCTCCCGAGCACCTGGTCTGTTAAGGCATTTGCAATCTCAGATCAAAGAGGATCAAGATTGG
Organism: Sphaerodactylus townsendi; assembly: GCF_021028975.2. NCBI lineage: Eukaryota > Metazoa > Chordata > Lepidosauria > Squamata > Sphaerodactylidae > Sphaerodactylus > Sphaerodactylus townsendi. The sequence goes on from NC_059425.1 coordinate 107,959,633, forward strand.
TAGCCATAAATCGACTTCTCCTCCATAAATCTGTCCAAGCCCCTTTTAAAGCTATCCAGGTTAGTGGCCATCACCACCTCCTGTGGCAGCATATTCCAAACACCAATCACACGTTGCGTGAAGAAGTGTTTCCTTTTATTAGTCCTAATATCCCCCCTCAGCCGCCTCCTCTCCAAACTAAAGAGTCCCAAACGCTGCAGCCTCTCCTCATAGGGAAGGTGCTCCAGTCCCTCAATCATCCTTGTTGCCCTTCTCTGCACTTTTTCTATCTCCTCAATATCCTTTTTGAGATGCGGCGACCAGAACTGGACATTCATGAGTTTGATTCATAAGAATAAGAGAAGTTTACTGCAAGATCAGACCAATGGTTCACGTAGCCCAGCGTCCTTTCCCACACTATAGCCAATCAGATTCTTTGAAAATCTAACAGGGCCTGTGCAACGTGCCGGCAGGCCGGAGGGGACAGTAAGGCGTTCGGGAAAGGGGGGGAAATGGCGCCTTCCAGCTGCTGCCATTCGCATAGCAGCGGTTGGAAGACGCTGCTTCCAAAAAACCTCACTCAGGGAGCAAGGTTCGAAAGCAGCATCTTTGCGCCGCGGGGTGGGGGGAGCGAGGGCGGCGCTGCTGTGATGCAGCAGTGTCTCCCAAGCGAACAGCTCCCTAGGGACGTCCATAGGACGTTGTTTATGGCCCATGTGGAAAGGGCCATGGACTGAAATAATTTGTAATCCAGTTTTGCATAAAATCTGGTGCACATGAGTTAAAGATATTTAGTCCACTAGTCCACATTAGAATTAATTTGATCTCATTGCACCAAAGGTTATGTAGCTGTTCTGCAACTTTGTTTTTACACTTCAGTCTGTCACTTATATGGGTAATATTCAACTATGCTGACCCTCACTAAGTCTTCTTAGCTTTTTTCCTTGCTTGTGTGTTTTTATGTGTTTATGTTTTATCCTGTTGTTTTAAACATTTAAAATACAGAAAAATTAAATTCTTTTTAATGTATGAAATGTTTTGATGTTCACTACTTTGTGTGGAAAGGCAACATAGAAATGTTTTAAATAAAGAAACAGACATAAATAGGGCAGGCATCATCCTAGGAGAAGCATTTTTTTGCTGTCATACAAAAGAGGGAATACCGTTCTGTAATGCTACCTGCTGCAGTTAGAATTATCAACTTCTATTTGGTAAATTCCTGGAGATTTGGGAGTGGAGCCTTGGGCTTGGGGAGAGAAGAGTGCTTAGCACAGTATGATGCCATAATGTCTCCAGAAGTCATTTTCTCCATGCGAACTGATCTCTGTAGTCTGGAGATCAGTTATAATTCTGAGACCCCTCTAGGCCCACTTGGAAACTTCCAACCCTAACTGTAGCCCATATATCCATCACTTAAAAACCAAGAAACCTGTTCTTCAAAGTGATTGCTTTGCTCATCTATATATATAAAAAGCAAACAGTGACTTTGTTAGTCACTCCCTAATGCCGAAACGGCTGGACGGATCGCCCCCAAATTGTCACATGACGTTCCTCCCTGTTGCGGGCAGGTAATGGGACCTTCAAATCGCCGAAAGTCCATACCTGAGCCAGGTAAACCATCTTTTTCCTCATGCACCAGGCCATGAAGCTGGCTGTGTTTAACTGTCACCCTTAGAATGTTCGTGCAGCCTGTCTGTCTGTGGCCTGAGGGGTTGGTATGAGGGCTTAGAATGTTCGTGCAGATGGGCAGAGATAAGCAGTGAAAACAGTAAATAGGTAATACTGTTAGGTAATACGAGTGGAAGTGAAACACATACACACTTTGCCGTGTGAGACGTCAGGTGGTGTGTCGTCCCCCCCCCCACATGCAGGTAACTTTCACTGTCTGGGCCTCACCCACTGCTACCACATAACACACATACTTTCATACACATCCAGCTCATCCTCACACACCTCACTCTGCCCTCCCTCACATCCAACCACCACTTACCCACTTCCTCACCCATATTCGCCACAGCTCTCTTTTACTAAAAGCGAGCTGGAGCTTGCCTTTTTCTTCTAAGAAAATCCACGGGGTGGGGGTGAACCAACACTACTGGCTCCGCTTCTTTTGCACATGGCCCTTTAAGAGCCCGGGGAGCTGGCCTCGATCTGAGCGCCTCACCACCCTGCCTCTGCTGCCTGACTGGGATAGCCTGCTTGCCCCAGTTCTGCCTTACCCAAGCCAGGACTCTGCGTGTCAACCAGCCTCAAGGACAGCGGGATTCACACTCTGGACAGTTCTGTTGTGGAATGGAAAGGGTGACCTTACACTAAAAAAACAAGACACCACCATATAACAATGTGAATTGAAAAGGGAAAGAGGGATTCCATTTGACCACCCCAAAAGGCTATGCTGTGGATCATTGGACTTGCATGGACATCTGTGTGGGTTTTAGACTGTGATGAGAAGGACAATTGCCACAGCAACGTGTGGTCGGGCCCCGCTAGTGTAGAAATATATCCCAATGTAACTGACCAACTGATTAAAATCAGCAGTGGCGTAACTAGGCAAACTGGAGCCCTGGGCAAAACCTGAGTTTGATGCCCCGCCCAGGCGCGTGCCCAATGCAACGCGCACCCCCCCCCTTGTAGCTACGCCCAGTGGTGTATCTAGGCAAACTGGAGTTTGGCGCCCCCCATGGGCAGCCACCCTCCCCCACTGTGACCAAGCAATGATTTTTTACACCAGGTTGTTTTAAAGTCACCATCACATTATAGAACATGCCCCAACTCACAAATCTGAGCACAGCAATAAGCCATGCCACACAGCAGAAATAATTTTTTGAAAACATTTTCAAAATGCTTTCAAAATGTTTTATTACTGCTATGAAAACATTTTATGGTGTTGTATCCAGTACCCCCAATTGGGGGAAACAGCATCACTGTCAATGTTTCAAAGGAGAATCTGGGCTCCCTAGTCTAAACAAGTGATGCTGGAATCCACCCCCAAACAGCATCATTTTCAATGGTGTTTAAACTAGGAAGCCCAGATTCTCCTTTTAAATCTACCTTAAAGGGAGAATCTGGGGTTCCCAGTTTAAACATTGGAAGTGATACTATTTTGGGGTTGATTCTCCCCCACCCTGAAACAGCATCACTTGCAATGTTTAAACTGGGGACCTCAGATTCTCCCTTTAAATACATGTCAAAGGCAGGGGGATTTAAAAGGAAAATCTGGGGAAATTTGGGAGGTGCCTGCTGGCAGTGGTGCAATTGTTAAGCTAGCAGCACCAAACTTTCAGGGTATCTTTAGGAGACTCCCCTAATGATACCACCCAGGTTTGGTGAAGTTTGGTTCAAGGGGTCCAAAGTTATGGACCCTCAAAAGTGTAGCCCCCATCTTCTGTTAGCTCCCATTGGAAACAATGGATGATGGGGCACCCCCTTTGGGAGTCCATAGCTTTGGACCCCCTGGACCAAACTTCACAAAACCTGGGTAGTATCAGTAAAAGATTCTCCTGATGATACCTGCCAGGTTTGGTGAAGTTTGGTTCAGGGGGTCCAAAGTTATGGACCCTCAAAAGTATAGCCTCATCTCCTATTAGCTCCCATTGGAAACAATGGGGGATGGGGCACCCCCTTTGGGAGTCCATAACTTTGGACTCCCTGAACCAAACCTCACCAAACCTGGGTGATAGCATCAGGAGAGTCTCCCAAAACATCCCTGAAATTTTGGTGCTGCTAGCCCAGGGGTAGGGAACCTGCGGCTCTCCAGATGTTCAGGAACTACAATTCCCATCAGCCCCTACCAGCATGGCCAATTGGCCATGCTGACAGAGGCTGATGGGAATTGTAGTTCCTGAACATCTGGAGAGCTGCAGGTTCCCTACCCCTGGGCTAGCCTAAAAACTGCGCCCTCTGCAGGCCAAAAATGAACAAACACTGAAAATACAAAAAATCCCACAAACAAACCTGCGCCCCCCACAGGGCTGCGCCCAGGGCAACTGCCCACTTTGCCCAATGGGAGGAACGCCTCTGAAAATCAGTATAGTTACTCAACTAAGATTGTTTAAGCCAAGTATAAATTAGTGTTCATATTCACCACATATCTGTAAATGCAAGAAGATAGTTGAAGAATCAGGAAACTTGTTCCGGTATGTTTTCTGTAAGGCCATAGAAGTGTCATTCAGGGAAATGCATTGAAGTTGGATTCCAATCGGCTGTGTTTCAAGTTCTCATTATACTTGGGGAAATTACACTTGTTGTTAAAAACCTAGTGGGTTAAAGCAACAGCATTTCCTTGCTGTCTCTTCCATAATTTTGTCCTATTTATTATCTAATAAGATTTGCACCTGCCATTAGCAGAGTAGTCTGTAGGGAAAACATCGGTGCTAAAAGACAAAGTGGAATTAGTGTTGTGAAACATAATTTATTTGAATGAAAACTTTACATTTTAACCATTTAAATCTTAACCACTCAGAATGCTGAGTCATGAGAAGTCTGGTGAAAACATATTTATTCTTCCAGATTTGTAGGTGATGCATTTTATTTTCCCATTCTAATAGAAATCTTGGTTGCTTTTTTAAAAATCAGATTGATCCTTTTTTTTGTCTTTGATGCTTGAAACTTTTGCTGATTCCTTAGTTTTATGGAATGTAATTGACAATTTTTGTTAAAACTGCTTGTTTTATTGGCCTCCTGTTATGGTTGGCGAGTTGGATTTTAAGTATAGTTATGATATTTTATTTGTTTTGATTATTTGTTAGCTGTGTCAGGTACCAGTTCTAGTTGAGGGTGTTAAATATACATTTTAAAAACTAAATACCTCTTAGGCATGCTCTTTAATTCAGCTCTCCCCTTCTCGCCACTTCCATTAATGAGGGGTAGAAGACTCATTTAAAGTACACAGTTGGTCAATGCTATCAGGGAAAATCAATAGACAGTTACATTTGATTTCTAAAACCAGCCATATTTTCACTAAACCCAGTGTTGACTAAACAGTTCCCCCTGGATCAACCTGTAAGAGCTGTTAAAAATGGTTCAGATGATCAATTTGAGCCCCTTTACCCAATGAGGCACGCTGGAGTACTCCAATTATGCCCTTCAGTTTTCTTTCTGTAGTGACAAAACAATGAAAATGGACGAAAGTGTCATGTCAACAAACCATCAGAACAATTTCCAATCATGTCAACAGACCATCAAAACTATTTCCAAGTCCAGTCAAGAAGATGCTAAAGCTACCAATATTTTCACACATCATGACATTAATCCAGAATAGTTCAGAATTTAACAAATTACCATTAAGACATCTGATATTGATATTGAGCCCTCCGGGGGAGGGCGGTATAAAAATGCAACAATAAAATAAATAAATAAATAAATATTGATATATTGACATCTGATAATAACTATCATTTTTTGGTGGGTTAGAGTGATGTTGGCCGATTACCCACTGGCACTCTGGCGCACAGTGGGACCAGCAGCATGTTGGGGCAAGAAATCTTGTCCCGATGCGCTTCCAGTGGTGTGGTGGTTAAGAGCAGATGCATTCTAATCTGGAGGAACCGTGTTTGATTCTCCGCTCTGCCGTTTGAGCTGTGGAGGCTTATCTGGGGAATTCAGACTAGCCTGTGCACTCCCACACATGCCAGCTGGGTGACCTTGGGCTAGTCACAGCTTTTCGGAGCTCTCTCAGCCCACCCACCTCCCAGGGTGTTTGTTGTGAGGGGAGAAGGGCAAGGAGATTGTAAGCCCCTTGGAGTCTCCTACAGGAGAGAAAGGGGGGATATAAATCCAAACTCTTCTTCTTCTTTTTGTGGCGCACCGTGAGAGGAGGCGCATTGGGGCAAGATTTCTTGTCTCGATGTGCTTCCTCTTGCTCCTCGCATGCTTCTCACTTTCTGAGGGGAAATGAGAGCACTTCTGGCTAGACTTTTTGCGCCAGAGTGGGGCAAGGGCAGGGAACAGCTTGCAATGGGAAATCGGTGGGTGGGATATAAATCCAATAATAAATTTCAAAAATTACCTGCTTTGTGATATTAAAATCTGCATACTTAAATGTCTGATGTTACATTTTTGTGTAAAACTACTTTTATTTTGGCAAGACTGAAGAGTTCAAGAATTTAGCTGAAAATACAAACATTCATGCAATAGTTCTCTAGTTTTCAAAGGATGCTATATGTAATTTGAAGACCATTGGGAATGTAGTAGAACAAGCTTCTGGTCAGATAGAAACCAGAGACTAAAAACAAGATTGAAGTAAAATATTCAACTATCTTCCCTGTAGCAATGATGTTTCTGACATCATCTTCTGAATTAGGAATTAGGATTTTACAAGTGCCTGCTTAATTCAGTCAAGAAAGGGTTAACTGTTGAGTATGTAGGTACTTGAATGAGCTTCTGGAAATATTTCTCCTTTCTTCTTCCAGAAAAAGAGGCAAGGCAGACACACGGGCATAAATAGATTGAAGAGACACCCAAACTGATCATTTACATAGAGTTTGCTGTTCCTATATTTAGTGTAAATTAATTTGTTATCTGGTAAAATTCTACAAAACAACTCAATCACATATCTGCCCTATTATTTACTCTACTAATTCATTGTAATACAACAAAAGGTTAAGGACACAAACAGTAGTAGAAAATGGCACCTGGGGCAAAATGGTGCCTGGCTGCCCCCCGCCCCTGCAGATGCACATGAAAGGAAAGTGGGCAAGGCCATGGGCGATTTTTCCACACCCCAGGCGCGTGTCCAGTGCAATGCGCACCCCACCCCCCGTCCCCTGGACACAGGTTTCCACTGCACATACTTTTCTCTTTGATGCAAAGTGAGTTGATTATATAAAGAAAGTTCCTAAAGAAGCATGATGTCAGATGAAGAAAGCTCAGTCAGTGCCTCTAACCCAGCAATGACTGTTTCAGCAAATGTGAGTGCAGTAAAAACCCAAAACCCATTTCCCTGGCAAACAGTCCCGCTCTACCAGCTGTATCTTGGTTGGATAAGCAAAAATGTTTCATCTAGCAGTCTCGTATGAAGCATTCTCTTGCTATTCAGAATCTCTCCCATATGACTGAGCAAATCCCTGTGAGTTGGAACTGTTTGAAATGGCTGATTCCAACACATGCTATCTCCTGGCTTCAACAATAGGGGATGAGGAGAGTGCCCTTATTATGAGCTGCAAATCAGCCCATGATCTTTGGAAAGGCAGGGAAGAAAAATTTGGGGAAAATCAGTTAAGAAAATAATATTTCTGAAAAGGAATTTCTGCAGTGCAAGAAAAACGGGGTAATTTGAATGAGCATTTAAAATAGATTTGATTTCTGTTATCCTGGAGTCTTTGCCTGTAAGTTTTGAAAACCAAATGTCAGTGGTTGAGGCCAGAGAGTCATTGGACCTGAATCATGTTCTGAATTATCTAAGGTCCCTTCCGCACATGAAGAATAATCCACTTTCAATGCACTTTGCAGCTGTGTGGTATAGCAAAATCCACTTGCAAATAATTGTGAAAGTGGATTGAAAGTGCATTATTCTGCATGTGCAGATCCCTTCTGCACATGCAGAATAATGCACTTTCAAACCACTTTCACAATTATTTGCAAGTGGATTTTGCTATACCACACAGCTGCAAAGTGCATTGAAAGTGGAGCTGTACACAGCTGTACTTAAGAGATACAGATGCAGAAAGAAAAGCATCAAATGCAATAAAAGGCTTATCTGTGCTTTGACTGGATCATGCCAGTGAAATAATGTAATTTGCTTTAACTGGAATAAAGGGACATGTAGCTAAATATTGCTGTGAAAGAAAATCAGCTGGGAGGCAGAGGTGAAGAACCAAGTAATGCTTATAGAAGAGGTGGTGTTAAAACTTCACCTGTAAAAACAAACAAAGAAAAAGAGAAGGTAAAAGGGGCAGAGAAAAGATGTCCATATATGACTGCAAATGACTGCAAAAGTAAAGTGAATTTATTTCTTTTGGACTCCATGTTTGCAATAATTGAAAATGTTTTATTGAAAGAAAGTGAAGAAGAGAACGTTTTGCAGGCTGATGGTAAACCACTGAAAGTATATGGAAAAGGTACTGTGAGAATTGATGTTTTGAGTTCTACTGGAGAAACATCACAGCATGCCCTAATAGAGACAATATATGCCCCTGATGCTAGTGAAAATTTAATATCAATACCTAGATTGCTGAATGGTGGAAACAAGATTATAACGGATGGAGAAATCTGTTGCATATATGATTCAAAACTTGATATGGAATTGAAAGCTGAAAAGATTGGAATCGTTTTCTAAGAGATTGAAAGTGCTGAGAGAGCCATTCGTTGCATAAAAAGAGGAAGACTGCCCTCGCTCAAGCTGTATGGACTTAGTGAGAGTATGGACTTAGTGAGAAAATGTATAAAAGACTGTGATTTAAAACTAATTGAATGCAGCAACAGTATTGAATGCTGTGCAATAAGCATTTAAGGCCGAATGCACTGCTCCACATTATTCAGGGCAACAAGGAGCAGGAGAAATGGAAGTGCCAGCAAAAGTACATTCAGACCTAATTGGACCTCTAGGGCCTTCTGTTGGTGGAAACAAATATGCGTTGACTTTTATTAATGCAGCAAGCAGATTTGCCCATGTGTATTTTCTCAAATCAAAATATCAGGTATTGAATACATTCAAAGCTTACGTAGCAGCTGTTAAAAACAAGCATGGAAGAGTTCCAGAAATTTTATTCTCAGATAATGGGACAGACTACAGTGCTAGTGAATTCCAAAATTACCTAAAACAAGAAGGTACACAATATGCAAGATTTGTGATATACTCGCCGCCTCAAAATGGTCAAGCACAGTGGTTCTCAACCTGTGGGTCACGACCCCTTTGGGGGTCAAACAACCCTTTCACAGGGGTCGCCTAAGACCATCGGAAAACACATATTTCTGATGGTCTTAGTAACCAAGACACAAATAATTTTATGGTTTGGGGTCACCACAACATGAGGAACTGTATTAAAGGGTCACGGCATTAGGAAGGTTGAGAAGCACTGGTCTAACAGAACACTTTAATTGTACAATACTTGAAACTGCATATTGTTCATTAATGCAGGCTGGACTGCCTGACATCTGTTGGGCAGAAGTTGTCAATACAGATGTATATCTCTAACAACACCATGCAAACCTATTGGAATGATTCCTTTTCAAATATGGCATAAGAGGAAACTTAGGCTCATTCCGCACATGCAGAATAATACACTTTCAAACTGCTTTCAGTGCTCTTTGAAGCTGTGCGGAATGGCAAAATCCACTTAAAAACAGTTGTGAAAGTGGTTTGAAAATGCATTATTTTGCATGTGCAGAAGGGGCCCTAGTTTAAAACACTTGAAGCAAAACCTTACATTAAAATTACCAAAGAGAGAAGAAGAAAACTAGATTCAAGAGCTGAAGTTGGAAGGTGCAATCCAAATTCAAGAGGCTACGGAGTCATGGATCCTAAGACCTGTGAGGTCAAAGTATGCAACGTTGCCTGCATGGATGAAAGCATTTTGTGTGCTTCAAAACAAGATGACTCCACAAAAGAAAGCAGACATAATACTGAAGAAGTCACATTTACAGAGTGGATAATAGCATTGCCTGCCTATACTGCATCCCAACTGACTTTCCAATAAGAAGGGGAAGAAGATGGAGAAAGATCAACAGAAATACAGTAATAACCGTAAGGACATCAGAAAGAAGCTCAAAAGGGGTGCACCAAAGAGATACACCTACCATACGAATGTGCAAAGCCATGATGAACCCAAAAGCTGGGATGAAATGATGAAGCTGCCTCCATGTGAAAAAGAAAAATGGATGATGGCAGTAAAAGAAGAACTAGAGTCTTTTCACAAGAAAATGGTAGCGGGCATACTGACAAACCACTTACCAAGATGAAATTTGAGAATCTGTCAGAAATTATGCCTGGTTGACTTCAAAGCTGACACTTGAGAAGGGGTTTGTTAGGATTTTACAAGTGCCTGTTTCATTCAGTCAAACAAGAGATAACTGTTGACCATATAGAGTACTGATATCAGATGCCTAGAATCTCATGAACTTCTGGAAAGATCTTCCTTCTTCCAGAAGAAAAGGAGAGGCAGACACATAGGCACAAATAGACTGAACAGACACCCAGATGTAGCACTTTAGTACTTTAGTAAAGTTCTTCAGAGCAATTAACTCACATTTCTGCCCTGTTTTTTACTCTGCTAATTCACTGTAAAACAACAAAAGGCCAAGGAAGAGTTAGAAACAGTGTGGAACAAGCAAGCAATGAAATATGTGTATTAAATATAGATAGAACTTTTGTTTAATTGCAAATTGTAGAACTTTATGGAGTTTGATGGAAATATCATCTGAAATGACTGGTTTTTATATCTTATACAATCAGGGAACCTGTCAGAACTTGTGGAAGTCACCTTATCTTCCCCTGTATCCCCTTCTTCCTGCTTATAGCAACCTCCATATAATCTCCTCTTTCCAGGCATCCTTCTCTCTGCCTCATTATCCATCCATCTTTTATCTGCTTCCCCAGTCTTCAGCTTAATTTTTTTAACATAATATTTACTTCATACTGCACCTGTCTTCCCAGTGGTGAATGAAAGCAGCTTGGATGGTTCTCCTCTATTTTATTCTCACAATGATTCTGGCAGGTACATTAGGCTAAGAGAAAGGAAGGAAGAGTCCCAAGGTCACCCAGAAAGCTTCTGTGGCAGAGTGGTGTTTTAATCTGGGTCTCCCAAATCCTAGCCTGACATTCTAAGCACTATAACACACTGACTCACAGCTTTCCTCCCCCCCCCCCCCACCCCATCCCTTTGGCAGCCTCTCCCTGGGAAAAGTCTGGTCAAGTAGCAAAAAAAATGCAATAGCAAATTACTCAGGTGAGTTGTGTGGTGGTTTCCACTAGGTCCAGTAGAGTTGCATGGCCCCAAGTCATCTAGTAGCCACCACTGGACTTGGGTGAGTCAGATACTGTACTGGAAGAATTCTTGAAAAACCAGATAACCTGGCAGGACATGAAGAATGAAGACAACAGGTTACAACCTTGCTTCATTGCCTTCTGCTTTGAAACAGTCTGCAGAAAGACATCATTTTCTGAACAGGCTGAGAAAAGGGTCTTTCATGTTATTGTCTCCTATCAGTATGAACAACTTAAAACACTAAGATGTGGTGATAAAAGGGTTAAGATTTGAACACACCTTAGATTTTCAAATATCTAAACATTTTAAAGACTCATGCCATAAAATATCCCTGCCAAGTTTATTGCTTGTATCAGAATTTGAATAATTTTCACGATTGTTGGTATTTATGTACCCCATTATAACTTTTAAAAAGTACTACTTTGATGTAATTTTTTAAAAAGTATATTCCTCCACTAGTTTTTTTTAGCAGATGGTGACTCAATGAATCTTGGGCCGTTTCCTTTGACAGGAATATGATGGCATGGGGGCCCGGCAAAGCGCCGTCCCAATTTGCCATTCACACGGGGGAAACGCTGGCGTACATGCTGGCAACCCAGCCCCTTATTATCCTGCCATCGACGCCGCGCTGAAGCTGGCGTTTCCCCAGTCTTGCCGAAGCATACTTGTTGGGGAAGCGCCGCCTTAGTACTGCAGTGACGGCAGCAGCGACTTCAAAGGTACCTCCGCCACGCGCTCCTTCCGGCTGCAATCCGGACGCACTCCGGCGCGTCGCCCGAGGCCTGGGGACATACCCTCTTGCCCGCTGGAGCGAGGCGCGGAGCGAGCGTGTCCCCGAACCTCGGCAACGTGAGAGGCCAAGGACATTGGTCGACTGAAGCGCCAGCGCTCAGCGGCCCCGGCATCCCGACTCTCTTTCAGGACCGTCCATGTGGATGGTCCCAGCGTCGGTAGCGAAATGTCATACGTGCTCCCTCCGCCCTCGATGTGGAAACGGCCTTGCATTAACCTGAATGACTTCTCCTAGAGTAACAAACTAGAGGTACCAAAAGGACATAGAATCATCTCCATATTTCACTGTGCTGTTTCTGCTCATCATAAAGTATTTAATAATTCAAGGATTCTACCAAATAGAATTCAGTCCACAGTTCAACTGGTGTAGCTTTGCCAAGTCTCTGTGTGTGATGTTATATTTGAGGTTTCAAAATTGTATTTTAATCCTGAAGACCTGAGTTTACTTGCAGAGAAAGACAGGATATAAATGTTTTAAATATAACAATGAGAGGCATTATTTCCTATGATGTGCATACTCATTTCTTTTGTCACACCGCTCTCTCTAGTCAAGCAGAGTTTGTAGGTTTTAAAATTGTTACAGAAATCAGCAACCGCTGTGAACAGTGACAGTGGCAGGGTGAGGAAGTACACCGCAAATAACAATATTTCTATCATATTACCTTTAGCTCCTTGAATAAATGTTTAGCTTAATCATGCTTGATCACCCAACAGGTCAACTGATGTTCTTCTCATCTTTGGCTTGCAGGGAGCCAATCCTTCCTTGGGCTGTTTGGATGTACCTAATTAAGTTTAGATGCATGAATGCTCTGCTTTCTCATATCTGCTACCATTTCTACTGCCTGTCTGCTGGCTGTCCAATTTTTAAAAGAAACATAGTAAAAAAAAAAAAAGTGGGGGGAGAACCACATACGTAAGATTTTGAAGATGAGATTTGCTGCGGTGTGTTTCTGTATTCCTTCAGTGTCTGTTTATGAACCCAGCTAATCTTGTGATTAGTTCTGGCAAACACTTCTTAAACTGACACCATGGAATGCACAAAAATCAGGCAGTGCAATCTGGCCAATGCTGTTCATTTAAAGGATGCATCTGACTGTGTACATGTACAAGTTGAATTTAATAATCTGGCCATGATTCACAAACTGGTGAATTTAATTGTCTTGTTTAATGGCCATGATTCTAGGAAACATCATCTCTCTTCTCTGGTAATTTAGGTGATTTAGGTGCAGTGGCCTGTCTCTATTGTACTAGGGGTTACTGCAGCAGCTCAAAGGTGCTCAATACAGCGCTACCCTTGAGATGAACTTTGCCAGGAAACATTCAGGGATCCAATCAGAAATTTGTCTGGAATGCCATATAAAGAAAAGGCAAAGTAAATTTGGCTGGTGATTGCATTTATCGTTTTTGAAAGAAAGCATCTTTATGGAAGAATGGAAACCAAAAGGTGCAACAAAGTGTTCTTTTTTGTGTGCAGAGTTATGTTTAGATTACTAACCTAGCAAAATATCCACCATTATGAAGGATGATTATGAGCAGAAGGTTCTGAAAGGAACTCAAGTTGTGTGATTCTTGCTGGAACCTCTGTCAGTGCTGGGCCATGCACTGTCTTGAGTGCACAGTGGATTTTGCTATCTTCTCAGTTACAGGATTTTAGTAATCACATATAAGAAAAAGTAAATAAGTCCACTTCTTATTCCAGCGACCTAATCCATAGCATCACCTCTTTATCTAAGTTTTATTTGATTTTTTAATTCCTCTTAATGTTGAGAATTGGTGTCGGTCCATCCGTCTGTCTGTCTGTGTCAGTCACCTTCTGACTAGCAATGCAGGAGCCAGAAGAAGAGGAGGATTTCTGGAGTCATCTGCTTAGGTTCTCAGTGAAAAGAGAATGCTAGACCAGATGGACCAGCATACCTGTTCCTATATTCTACTAAACATGGGTGCGTGTTTCTTTTTTGTATGTGCCTGTTAGAGGGGAGGAACAAAATTTGCTGAAATAACTTTTTATAAAGAGTTTTCAAAAGAACTTTCTTAATCGAGCATGTCTTCCCTTTGGGCAGAAAAAAAACCTTTAAAAAAGAAGCTAAATAGTCATGCTTTAACAATTTTATGCTTGTACGCCCACTATTTTCATTATTTCTGCAATGATTTTATGTTCTGGATCATGTTGGTTTCAGTACCCCTCTGACTCAATGTTTTATGACTACTTGCTTCCCATACGTTTTGGGAAGAGATTACTTCTTTCTTTTTTCCTAGTCATGTTTTCACTTGTTCTCACAACTAAATGCCAAGTTTATAATGAAGGCTGCCTGTGCTCCTTTTCCTTATGGCACTATGTGGATTTCTCCTTTCTGAGAAAAGTGGGCCATCTACTGTTGGTTTTAATTATGGACTTAAGACCTTGATATACATGGAAACAACAGTGAAATAATCAAGAATGTGCCACCAATACATGCTCAGTATACAATTAAAAGGAATAATGCTGAATGGATTTGTTATTTTCACATAGATCTTTCCTTTTTGAAGGAAGAGTTGGAAGGAAGAGTTGACTTTTGTAAAGGGAATCCATGATTCTGTTTTTACTACTTTTTTTTTACTATTATTACTAACTAATAATCTCCAAGTCAAAATTACAGGCAGATTCTCACCTTTGCTTCATCAAAGATCATAACTCAGTATCTTTCAGACTTTAAAAAATCCTTTTCGAGAGTTACCTTTCACTAACCAAGGTGCTGATGGCATAAATTGATTATGTTCTTTTTTACTTTAGGATATATTTTCTCCTGTAGATGTTCTTATCTAGGAGCACAGATGTATCTCTTGCATAAGTATGTATGTGTATATATCTATGCACCTCACTATATTTCATTGGAGAGACATTGTATATTAGTATGGTGTTCTGGACTCGGAAGTCCCATGTTTATATTGGAGCACCAGAATCTGGATGAGAAAACTGGATTAGGATATAAATTTGCTTCTGCTAATTGTTCTAACCACTGACAAATAGTAGGAGACAAATAAATTGTATTAAAATATTTCTTTAATAACAAAGACCACAATGCTAGGAATGGCACTGCTTCTGTACCATTGTGCTGCCTCTAAAGGGGTTTCAGGCAGCATGGGAAGGGCCAACCTCCACGCACCCTCCCCAGCCACCTGAAAAAAAACCAATTCATAAAAAGGACTTACGCCACATATTTTGTGGTGTAAGTCTGCAGCTGGGGAAGGGGGTGTTCCTTGGCTGAAAGCCCTTAGGAACGCCCCCAGCTGCACTGCCCTCCGATGCCAGTGTTGCTTCAGACTAGAGGACCCTTATGTGTTTGAGCTGTGCAGCACCTGCCCATTGACGTATTTGCTCTCTCTGCCTGTGTAGGTGCCCCTTATGCCAGTGGGGTGAGCACCCTATATCGACGCAAGGTTGTGCCTCTCCCACAGCCTGTTTTGCCTCTCCCCCATATATTGGGCTGTAAAATGTATGGTGTGGCCACAGAAGGAAGCTTGCTTAAAGCTGTGTATAAATGTGTTAACCCATTTAATTGCAAGTTTAGTTGTTCGAATGTGAGTGAAGAGGAAGAACGCTATAAAAATTGCATCTATGAACTTTGCGTTTCTAATTCTTATACACTTCTGAGTCATATCTGCACAGAGAGCTGAGAAAACATTCTATCAGCACTCAACAGCCAATGTCAGGAGTCAGGACAGACATTCTTCCTCTTGCTTGAATGACTATGAATCATCCACTTTTGATTCTTAAATTATTCAGTTTGGTGATGATGTCCAGGCTGGGACAGCCCAGCTAGATTTTCTAATTTCTGTACTTGGGTGTCAAAACATATCTTCTTAATAGTTGTTTTGCCTTGTGATTGTGAGCACTGGAAAAAATGACACATGGAATAATATTACCTTTTAAAAATATGATTCAGACCCTTGCTTTTTAGATATAGGTCAAATGCTTCTATAATTTTAATGTCATGGCAAAAATTGTCAAAAAAGATTGATGGAACAATAAGAGGGTATTCAATCATTTGTGAAGATTTAAAAATTAACAGTATATTTCTATTCATCTCACAGTCCAAAAGTGAATAATAGATAAAATCTTTGGGAATTATTCAATGAAGTAGTAATCACTTTTTGGATCTATAATCTAACCAAAACCAAAATGCAGTGGAGGAATATGTGACGGGTGCCAGCCAATGAGTAAAACTATAGAGTTTTGCCCAAACCCGAACATGTTGCGTCATCAGATATTCACCAGCAGTTGAAATCATGCTGCCAGAATGGCACCATTTAAAAAAATTTCTTCAGCCAGCCTTCACTAGGCCAATGAACAGGGAGATCTGGCCTAGATGTGGAAGAGAGTGCTGCATGTTAGCTGGAACTTTGCTTATTCTGTGTAGTGAAGGAACCCGCTACTGTTCTGTTTAAAAAAACTCATCGGCAACAGGAGTTAATATAAGCCAAGCTCCTGATTTGTGCTCAGTTCTTCTCTTCCGTACCTATATCTCTCTTCTTTTGATTATAGTCATGATGGTCTGAATTAATGAATAAGCTAAATTAATATGTAGGGGATTTCAATTGTGTTTTTATTTCTGTTGTTTTCAACTGCATTGGGGGGGGGGTATTTCCCTGTTTTAACTGATTTTAATTTGCTCTAAGGTGTTCAAAGGACCGTATTGGGAAGGGGGGGGATCATCCTAGAAGTCTAATAAATAAACAAATGTAATTAGGGTAATCAATCTCTAGGGCCGTTTCTGCACGGGCGGAATATGGCGGCCTGGGGACGGCAAAAACGCCGTCCCCAGGCCGCCATTCGCACAGGGGGCGCAGCTGCTGCGCAGCCGCGCCGCCCGACCGGCGTGAAGCCGGCTTCCCAAACCACGCTTCCCCAGCGTGGTTTTTTGGGAACGCCGGCTTGGAGCCGCTGCCATGCGAACGGCAGCGGCTCCAAGGTGCCTTCCCCCCCTCCCTTCACTTTGGTCTTCGCCCTCCGGTTGTCGCTGGGGCCTGGGATTTCCGCTCTGCCACGCTGAAGCAGGCACGCAGGGCAGGGGAGGCATGTCCCCAGGCCCCGGCGATGCGCCGGAGGGCCGGAGACCAGGTAAGTCCACCGTGCGACGGTGCCCAGCGGCGCCATCTTCCTGGTTCTTTCTGGGACCGTCCATGCGGACGGTCCCAGCGGCGTCGGGTCGGCGTCCACTACACCAACCCGGCCGCTTCCGCCTCTGTGCGGAAGCGGCCTATGTGAGGGCTAGAATTCTCCTGGAATTACAATGGATCTCCACACTGCTGTCCCTAGAAAAAGGCAGCTTCAAAAGTCAGAGTCCATGTTATACTATAGATACTAACTGAAATCTCTCCCCAAATTCCCCTTCCACAGGCACTACCCTAAATCTCCAGGAATTATTTGAAAAGTTGTACATGTATAGGATGAATGATGAATTGCTTCAATGTACATACTGTTTGATAAATCTTGTGGGCTGTTCCTTAAGCAGTGCACCCTATTTAGAGTTCTTCTGTGATAGGAAGCTGAGTGGCACAGTAATAATTTCTGAACGAGAATAAGCTGTGAAAGTGTGCATGCTTTATACAAGCGAAAACTCAAATGGAAAAACCCCTTTTAGCTCACATCCAGGTCGGTTTTGCCAGCAGCTTCTAGGGTTTCAATGTGTCTCATTGCTGGATTCGTTGTCATAAAGTTTCCTGTCAGAGTTTTGTTTTCAGACCCCAAAGTAGCAGGATTTCGGTATTTATTTTGAGGTAAAGTACTGGGAACTATTGGTGACATGTTCAACACAGTATCATATTTTTACATCAATCTGAGGGGCTTTTGAATATACCAGAGCAAAGCATGTTTGTGGAAGCATCTCTGCACTTTAAAGTTTTATTTTGTATGGTATGGTGAGACAGGGCACCCATATTTGACCCATTAAAGAAGCACAGGATGCCAACAGCTGGCAGCAGGCAAAAGCATTGTTTTGACTGCAGCAGCTTAAAGGGCTTTGTAATAGGTTATAACATTGCAGTCTCAATATAGGTAGTGATACAACTTCCAAGCTTTGACAGACTAGTCTGGGCTATTTAGGTTACTGGGTCAACCCAAGCCTGAATAAACAATGTGTGCCACTACAACCCTGTAAAGATTCACACATATTGCATATGGGGTATATTTCTATGCCAGGTCAAATTCCTATGAAAACAAATTCCTATGAAAACAAAGATGTTTGTGGTAGCAGATATCATTGTGTTTCACAACACTAAGCAGAATATTTCTTTTACATGCATCTACCATTTTGCCACATTAAATAATTCACACTAGTGTGATTCATTCACAAAGCTCCTTTTTTTTTTGTTTGATAAATAGTATGTTTTAAACCTAGGACAGCCAAACTCCAGGTAGTAACTGGAGAGTTCCTGGAATTTCAATACAGAAATAAGTTCCATTGGAGAAAATGGCTGCATGGGAAAGTGAACTGTATGGCATTATACCCCATTGAATTCCTTCCCCTCCCCAAATGCTGCCCTCTCCAGACTGCACTCCCAAAGTCTCCAGGAATTTCCCAACCCAGTGCTGACAATCCTATTTGAATCTAAGGCCCCTTCCGCACACGCAAAATAATGCGTTTTCAAACCACTTTCACAACTGTTTGCGAGTGGATTTTGCCATTCCGCACAGCTTCAAAGACCACTGAAAGCAGTTTGAAAGTGCATTATTCTGCATGTGCAGAATGAGCCGAAGGCATTCAACAACTAACATGCATTTTAGAAGAAAATGTAACGTTGCTGAATCTATGCACTGTTGATAATTCCAGTAAAAACTTTTCTTGATAAATGATGACCAAATTATCAGCAAGGCATGTATTGTTAGAAGCAACTGATTTATTATCTTGTGCAGTGATAGTGAAAAAACCCCAAACAACCCCAAAAACATTTATGTGCAGATAACTCCTGAAATATGTTTTCATGAGAAATCTCCCATCCATGGTCACAGAATAGCTGGTAATTTAATTTTGGCAAATTTATTCCTAGGAAATCATCTGTACTGTCATTGCATTGACCGATCAAAACATGAAGCTTGGCAAAAAGGTTAGCTTAATTTAGCCATGGTTTCATGTTCATATAAACATTAGCATACTTGGAGATTTATGGTGCAAAAACAAGCGGATGAAACCAAGGGTCTAATCAAAGAATTCTGATATTTCCTAACTTTCTTTCTTGGGGTGATGCCAGTGATGTCATATATTGGCAGAGGATCAATTCTGTCTGGAGTTCTAAGGAGCATATTGTGGTAGATGCATCCAGCATGATGGTTTAACATTCCAAACCACACTTCAGTCACAGTTATGCCACAATAGGATGGCCAGGCAGAACACCTGGGAATTAATGAATTAACCATAATCTGATAGAAAGTCACTGCACTTTATCTCAAAAGTTACATCATTGAGACAAGTGAGGCCTACCATGAAAATAGCATGAAAACTTGTATGCATAAGCTCTGAGAGGAAGGCCAACTAAGCTTAATGCTATGTCTTTGTTTTTAAACTCTTCTTAAATATAATTTTAGATGAGAGAATACCAGTCCAAGCATCTTCGCTAATGTTATACTTTCCTTTGTCACAAGCTGTGTGGATTTTGACAGAGTACCCATTTTATAATCTTGCTTGTACATGCCCCCTCCCTCATTCTTGAGTCTCTTGTTTGAGTTTTTTTGGTCCTTACATCAGAAGTGTACTAGCTTTAATTTTTCTCTCATGTGTCTTCTATTTTGCTGTAGTGGGAATTGATCTGGAAGTTAGCAGCAGGGAAATTTTTTGCAGTGCTAGAGGAAACTGAGGTCTGCGTTGAATATGTTAGAACTCAAAAATCATATCTTGCCATGCATTCTTTGTCTGCAAAGGACAGACCATTCTGTATTGATGTTTCTTCTGGAATCCCCCTCAAAATCTACAGGATCTTAATACTTATACTTCATACAGGTGCATTTGTGACACAGACATCTCTCTTACAGTTTAAACATTTCTGTCAACCTCTTCCTTTGAAACCTATAAAATAGTACAGGCCCCTCTTTCGAGTTTAGCCTCTTTTTTTGGCGTTCTAAATTGGCAGGCCTCTTTGTTTCTTAGCATTCTTTATTCTTACCATCAGGCTTCTCTGCACTTTCTACTGTCTTCCCCGGGGGCCTTACCATGTTTTATTTACTATTTCCGTTCAGTGTTTAAAGGATTATATGATCCTTTCCAACCTCAGCTTAAGAACTAGGAAGAGCTTTCATTTTGTCTGGAAGGCTCTAATTTAAGGTCATATAATATATTGGCCAATTATTAATTAATGAATGGTATTTTTATCCCCATTTCATCTAAAACCAGTCTTCTCTCATAGAAGGAAGCATGATTGCAGCCCCATTTCCACTCCAATGACCTTTGTGATCGCAGTTGCTTTTGGAAGTTCCTATAATGGGTGCAGCAATTTCTTGAGCACCTTTTAAGATAGTGCAGCCTAGCACAGCAAAGGTCTGCCCTCATAAGGATCCTTTGGACTATATGGAAACAAAGGCGTGGGAAAAGCATCCTTTGGCCTTAAAGAGGGTACTATAGATTCTTGCCTATAATACTAGCTGTGATTGGAAAGATAACCGTGCTTCAGTCATGTAACAGATTCACTAATCAAAGCCAATGAAGAACATTCCAGCCACACAGCCATAAACAACTTAGAAAACATCAGTCTAAACATCTATTGATATAGAGCTAAGTGGTTACAGTTCAAATCCCCACCCTGCCATAGAAGCTTACAGGGTAGGGCTGCCAAGTCCACCCTGGCCACTGGTAGAGGCGGGGGGCTGGGTGATCTTGGGCCAGTGACCTACTCTCAACTTAACTGACCTCACAAAATTGTGAGGATAAAGTAGAAGAGGGGAGAATCAGCTGATCTGTGGCCCCACTAGGCAGAAAGATGCGATTTAAATGAAATACATAAATAATAAATTTGGCTGAAAATGTGGGGGGCAGATATAAAGTAGATTGTTTGGTGGGTGGGAGGGAGAGAAGGAAACTGAGAAAGTTGAAGATGTGTGGTCTCCAGAAGGCCGGAAAGAACAAATATTGTGGGGAAAGGCAATACAGGGGGAAACGAGGTGCCCTCTGCAAGTGTTTCCAGGTTCCCCACTGTGCAACTGGTCCCAGCCTGGCAGCCAGCACCAAGTAACTGGGCCATAATTCTCCCAAAGAGGCTTCTAGGTGGAGGGTGGGAGGGGAACCTGAAGATGGGGGCAAAAAAAGTTGGCTGGCTGATGCAAGGAGAGGAGAAAGCAGAAAAAGGGGGAAAGCTATGGAAGTTTCCAGGAAAGGAAAATAGTGGGGAGAAATGAGATGACTCCTGCAAACCCTGTTCATTGCTTCCTATATTTGAATCACTGTGACAGTTATGCAAGTCATGTATCTATTGAACTGGAACGGTGCCAACTGGTTTCTAGTACTTGAGCCTTATCCATACACATGTAAGCGGCATTCTGATGTGGCAGATCTAGCCAAGGATGTAGGTGGGGGGGGGGGGTTTCCCAGGTTTAAACCTCCCTATTACATGTTTGAAGCTCCATCCCCCATTTGTGGTTTTTTTGTATTTTTAAAGTGTTTTTTTGTTTTTGGCCTGCAGAGGGCGCACTTTTTAGGCTAGCAGCACCAGAATTTCAGGGATTTTTTAAGAAGACTCTCCTGATGATACCACCCAGGTTTGGTGAGGTTTGGTTCAGGGGGGTCAAAGTTATGGACACCCAAAGGAGTGCCCCATCCCCCATTGTTTCCAATGGGAGCTAATAGAAGATGGGGACTACACCTTTGAGGGTCCATAAATTTGGACCCCCTGAACCAAACTTCACCAAACCTGGGTGGTATCATTAGGAAAGCCTGAAATTTTGGTGCTGCTAGATTAACAGTTGCACCCCTGAAAGCAGGTACCCCCCAAATTTCCCCAGATTCCCCTTTTAAATCCACACCCTTCGGCATGGATTTAAAGGGAGAATCTGAGGTCCCCAGTTTAAACATTGAAAGTGATGTTGTTTCAGGGTGGGGGATAATCCACCCCCAAACAGCATCACTTTCAATGTTGTTTTAACTGGGGACCCCAGATTCTCCCTTTAAGATGGATTTAAAAGGAGAATCTGGGCTCCCTAGTTTAAACACTGTTGAAAATGGTGCTGTTTGGGGGTGGATTCCAGCATCACAGCGGCTGCCCATGGGGGGGGGGACAACACTCAGATTTTGCACCGGGCTCCATTTTTCCTGGCTATGCCTCTGTCTGGAGGGGAGGGCAGAAGGGACTGCCGGCTGCCAGCTGGGAGCCCAGCCGGTATGGGGGGGGGGCTGGCGGGGCAGGGGAGTCTGCTGTTTCTGGCATGACCCCGTCCCCTGCACACACCACATAAAAAATCTATACCTAAGTCCCTGGATCTAGCCCAGAGGCTATTTTGGATAACTATAGAGGCTGCAGTACAAGACCAGGTTTCTTTAGTTTGGCTAAATATAGGGCAGGTAATGTTTGAATGTGTTATTTTCATTTTTTTTGTTATATTTAGGCTCTATTAGGTCTACATGCAGCAGAATCTTTCATATTGAACATAGTAGTGTTTTTAGCTTTAACAACACTAATTAACTGTTGTGTGAGTAAAAAATGTCATACTATTGGTCCCATTCTCTACAGGTAATGGTACTGAAAGGGTCAACTATATGTCTAGTAGTTCATGTAGTGGAAAAATAGGTTGTACATTCACCATGAACTAGATGCATAAGAACATAAGAAAGAGCCTGCTGGATCAGACCGAATCCATCTAGTCCAGCACTCTGCTACTTGCAGTGGCCCACCAGGTGCCTTTGGGAGCTCACATGCAGGATGTGAAAGCAATGGTCTGCTGCTGCTGCTGCTCCCGAGCACCTGGTCTGCTAAGGCATTTGCAATCTCAGATCAAGGAGGATCACGATTGGTAGCCATAGATCGATCTCTCCTCCATAAATCTGTCCAAGCCCCTTTTAAAGCTATCCAGGTTCATGGCCATCACCACCTCCTGTGGCAGCATATTCCAAACACCAATTACACATTGCGTGAAGAAGTGTTTCCTTTTATTATTATTATTATTATTAGAAGAAGAAGAAGAAGAAGAAGAAGAAGAAGAAGAAGAAGAAGAAGAAGAAGAAGAAGAAGAGTTTGGATTTATATCCCCCCTTTCTCTCCTGTAGGAGACTCAAAGGGGCTGACAATCTCCTTGCTCTTCCCCCCTCACAACAAACACCCTGTGAGGTAGGTGGGGCTGAGAGAGCTCCGAGAAGCTGTGACTAGCCCAAGGTCACCCAGCTGGCGTGTGTGGGAGTTCACAGGCTAATCAGAATTCCCCAGATAAGCCTCCACAGCTCAGGCGGCAAAGCTGGGAATCAAACCCGGTTCCTCCAGATTACATACACGAGCTCTTAACCTCCTATGCCACTGCTGCTCCTAATTAGTCCTAATTCTTCCCCCCAGCATTTTCAATGTAGGCCCCCTGATTCTAGTATTGTGAGAAAGAGAGAAAATTTTCTATCTGTCAACATTTTCTACCCCCTGCATAATTTTATATACTTCAATCATATCCCCCTCAGACATCTCCTCTCCAAACTAGAATCCCAGATGCTGCAGCCTCTCCTCATAAGGAAGGTTCTCCAGTCCCTCAATCATCCTCGTTGCCCTTCTCTGCACTTTTTCTATCTCTTCGATACCCTTTTTGAGATGTGGCCAGAGGCAGAGCTGCAAGGGGCAGGGGTGCGTATTGCACCAGGTGCATGGCTGGGAGCGGAAAATCGCCCCCCCCCCACAGCACCCCCACGTCCCATCCTAGACAGCCTTAAAGTGGAGGTTGGAAAAACAGCCTGTTCACTTGAGACTGGAAATGGCTTCGTGGGAACTACACTTCCCAGGAGGCCTTGCGAGCCCCAAGGTCTCCTGGGAAGTATAGTTCCCACAAGGCCATTTTCAGCCTCAAACTAACAGGCTGCTTTTTCCAGCCTCCACTTTCAGACTGAACGAGGGGTGATGGTTTACATGCCTGTTTACAGCCTCAAAGAACTCTAGTAAGTTTGTCAGGCAGGACTTGCCTCTGCAAAAGTCATGCTGACTCTTCCTCAGCAGGTCTTGCTTTTCTTCATGTTTTATAATTTTATCCTGCCACTGCAAAAATGTAGCACGATGGAGAATTTGATCGGTAATTGATTTCCTACTATGGCACTGATAAATGCTGCCACACCTCTTCATTAAAATGTGAATTCTAAGCATACTTACATGAAAGGCAATTTCTAGAGATGGTGGCATATGAGGAAAGCTCTGGCTGTCATTAGGGAGTGAAAGAGTGAAATTATTGAATAGATGTAAACCTCTCTTATACCACGGGGACCAAGTGGTGGCCGACCACACCTTTCCTCTGCCTCCACTTATTAGAAACATCTTATGTAGGAGCTTTGTAAAGAAGAGCATATTTTGAATACAAGCAGCATAATGTGTAGGTATTCTAAAGGAAAAGGTAACAAAAGTTGACTTGGACCATTTCCTCACTTTTGTTTCTCTCTCAAAAATAGTTTCTCATAATTCTCTAAAGAACTTCTGATCTGGATGAGCATTACTCAACACCTTTTTCCTACAACAGATGTCATGCTGGTATGTGGCTGCATAATGTTAGAGGTTCTTTTTGTTAAATATCACAAGTCAGCACACTAGTTTATGTCAGGTTACTTCACTGGGGGAAAGTGATACCTTGTACTCCTGGTACTGGAAAAGTAAAACCTGCAAGACAAACTTTGAACCAGGCAAGGAAGTGGAGTGGGAATGACAATTGTGGCAGCCTCAGTGCTAAAGAGTTCACACTTTTTGAGTCTAGTTTTAAGGGATATATATGAATATATATAAGGAGCTAATTGCTTCTGTTCTCTCATCCAGTGGATCGCTTATAGCACAGTGCCTTTGGAGCCTGAATGAAAACCTAAATAATGATGATGCATTAGCAAATGGCACTTTTTAAAAAGGTGCAACTGTGTACTGATTATAGAATTAAACTTCTGAAAAAAGGGAGGCAAGAGGGAAATAATATTACAGACATGTACCGCTGGGTAATTGCCACTATGTCTTGTAAGATTTTTTTTGAAGGTAAAGGTAGCCACCTGTGCAATGACTGGGTCACTATTGACCCATGGGTGCCATCACATCACGACATTTACTAGGCAGACTTTGTTTGTGGGATAGTTTGCCATTGCCTTCCCAAGTTGGCTACACTTTATCCTCAGCAAGCTGGGTACTCATTTTACCAACCTCAGAAAGACAGAAAACTGAGTCAACCTTGAGCTGGCTATCTGAAACTGACTTCCATCATAGGGCCCTTCCCCACTTACCTTATGCCGCGCGCTTCTCTACGGAAGTACCGCGGGGTCCCGCGGTACTCCCCACTACTGGGGCGGCGACAACGCAGCCGCCCCGATGCAGCCGCTCTCGCGCCTCCTTAACGCGCGGTTTTCCGCTCCTCTGGAAAACTGAACCTTTTCAATAACCTCGCGGAGAGCGCGGGGTTGTGGGGAAGGGCGGGTGGTCACCCCGGTGTTTCCGACTTCCCGCCGCTCTGAGTGACGTGCCTCATCCCGTCCAATCACGCGAAGGCGGGGCGTGCGCACTGCGCGCGCATCGTCTTCTTCCCCCATTTTCTTTACTGGTAGCCAGGCGTCTGCTCGCAGCCTTGAGTGCACGCGGCCATTTTCATCTGCTCATTCGATTATTCGTTCATTCGATTATTCGTTCATTCGATTATTCGTTCATTCGTTTATTCGAACATTCGAGGGGGTGACATTCGCCAAAAGGGGAGAGGCGTTTTCGTTCGCGATCTATCCAGCCCACCCTCGCCAAAAACCGAAAAGCTGCCTGATCCCATACTGTTCGTCTACTCGCCTGAACGAGTGAACAGGGGTTCTTCGGCATGGTCAAAGCAATTGTGATTTCCTCGCACTTGCGGACAATTGTGGATTTAAAAAAGCAAATGTCGAGTAATGGACGGGCGTCCCCGCAAGGTTTTTGCAATATTTATGGAATTGCAAGGGACGACTGTGCGTTGCGATGTGTGGGCGTGTCTTCCCCGCTCGTTTTTAAAAAATTTGTTCGACTTCCGAGCCAGCGGACAGACTAATCGGAGGGCAGATCTGCCCTGCCCATCAACGGCACACGGACCAATCAGATTGGAGTGATTGGAGACCCGCCCTGACCACCAACGAGTAGCGCGCGGCCGTGGGGGAATGCAAGAATTCTGACGCTGCGCCAGGTTCGCGGTTTTCAAAAGGTCTTCCGAAGGAGCCGCTGCAGTGGGGACTGTGACTGCGCGCTCAAAAACGCCAGCGTTTTATGAAACCGGTAGGCCTGCGCATTATTTTAAAAGTGGGGAAGGGCCCATAATCAGTCTCAGATCATGAGCTGAGTTTTGACTGCAGCTTGCTACTCTGTACCTTTGGGCTCTATTGTGCCATTATGGCCTTTTCCACACAAGTCATTTAGAATGTTTCCAGAATGTTCTCAACCCCCCATTACCATAATGTTTGTCTGCACTCACCTCAAAACATTTCATGGCCATAATATTTTTTCTCATTTGTTGAAACAATGCCTTGTTGATCCATTGATTCAATGCTTTGAAGATCCATTTAATTGATGCTGCATTGATTCCCCCAAAATGGCAAAATCATAGTTCCCACTTAATTGTCTCTTTTCTAAGCTGAAAAGTCCCAGACCTCATAGTTGTACAAATCAGGGCATTAGTACTATTATGTTTTATTGGTGAATTTACTCGTTGTGGTGGGTTTTCCGGGCTGTATGGCCATTGTCTGGTGTAACAGACTTCCCTCTGTGATACACCTCTAAAGATGCCAGCCACAGATGCAGGTGAAACGTTAGGAACAAGATTCACCAGACCACGGCCACACAGCCTGGAAAACCCACCACAAGCAATTGAATCCAGCTGTGAAAGCCTTCAACAATACAGTGAATTTACTGTTCAGATTTTGTTAGATGACTCTACAGCCAATTGTGTGTGGGTGGGTGCATGTGTGTGAGAGAGAAAAAAGGGATTTACTTTCTTCACTCTCTTTTAAATCTAAACTAAACAAAAACACCCATAGCTTTCCTCAATGCAAGGAAGCTCTAACACCTTATTTTGGATCTGTTTTAAATTCAGCTCCTTTGCGAATATCCTCTTAGCAACTCTGAGCCAAGCATTATTTAGTACAAAAAAAAGGGTTTATTTGCTCCTTGCACTCAAGGCTACTTTCTGCAATAGACCATGCCAGTAAGCCAATGTAGTGAAAGGTGTGTATAGGCGGGGTGTGTTTGTGTGTGTTCAACATCAAAATACAGTGAGTGTGGTAATTGTTAAAGAATATCACCAAAAATGACACATTTGAGAGGCAGACAATAAATCATAGACTGAGGCCAGGAGGTAAAGAATCAGAAAGCGGAGGAAGCAATTTTCAGTCTTTGCCTAAACATAAAAGTCAAAACATGTTAAGACCTGAACCTGTGAGAAACTACAGTTTTGTGGTGGTAGGATTTCTTATATTATTATTATTTTACAACAACAAAAAGGATAGCTTTTCAAAAAGTGAAAGTGTTCCAAAATGTTCCAGCAAGTTTAGAAGCAGGAAGGAAATTCTATGCCAAATTAGCACTGATCTTCAGCCTTTACAGGTGTGCATTCTCCCTTCCTCAGCTCTAAATTGGGAAATCCCCTTAATATTGTTTTTATAAAATATAGCCATATGGAGGGAAGTCCATTTCCCCCTATTCATCGCCTGAGGAGCATTCCACCCATTGTCAAAGATTAATTGGGTCCAACTAATGTAGGTTGCAGCCACGGACATTGGCTACACAGAATAACCAGGTCCCAACTGTTCCAGAACTGTAGCTGTTGTCACATTAGGTTAACCCAAACTGCATGATTGAGTGGCTGTTGCATTAGTGTACCCTAAAGCACTATCCATAAGATAACTATGTAACTTTGCAAAGCACCAGTGACCCAACTACAAACAAAAGTCTGTACTACAACAGTGCTGATGAGTGATATTTGAGCATTACTACCCTCTGATTTTTACACATTACATCTATGGTCAAAATTGTTTTGCTGTATCTTAATCATTACGGCTAACATTTAAGCTGTATCTTAATCATTACGGCTAACATTTAAGCTCTTAATTTGTCTCCTTTCAGAATGTAATGGTAAGAAAGACTGCTGAAATCCAAACTCTGAGTCCCTTTGAGGGAAAGGTGGGTCAGAAATGCTTTAAATGAATAATCATACTTCGTACATCAAGGTCTGAATTTAGTAGGTATATTTTTCTTGTCCATAACCAGAATTCTGGCATGTGTCCTATAAGCCCAAGCCCATGTCTCCATGATATTCATCAGGAACCTTAACTATCTAAGAAAGGTCAAAGTTTCCTTGCTATCAACCCTTAGTCCCTTCATATGCAGCTGCTGATAGAGAATTTCACTGTCCATCACAAGCTGATACCATCTATCTTAAGGAAACACATGGCAGTTGCTTTCCTTTCAAGCAGGCAGAAGATGAATAGCTATGATACTGAAGTTGCTGCTAGTATGAAAATTGCAGAAGAGTGACTGATGGGAAATCTGATGTAATAGAAATTGTTTCCATTACTTGACCTTGGGGCAACAATGTTAAACAAATTAGGAGGGTGAAAAAACATTTGGAAACTTAACAAGTGGTTGAATTTGTAAGTATTTAACTTCTTCAGCATCCATTCATCTATAGCCCAGATGACAAAGTTACTGTGCCATCATTCTTCATATTTTATAGGCACAGCATGAAAAAATGTTTCATCAACAAATGTCTAGTAAATTGCTTGTTTTGTATGACTTCAGCCAAACAGCATTCAGTTGTCCTGATCAGGTCAACTCTGGCAGAAAATATACATTATTGTTGTGCAGGTTTTGACCTTACTTTGCTAGTCCCTACTCTGCATTCTTACATTTTCTGTGCCGGCCCCAGCTATGGCTAGATTGCCCATGCTGCTTCTGTACTGATGCTTTCACACCTAACTCTGCTTTTTTTCATTATGGGTCCTCAAAGGCTCCAGTTTTCCTTGTTATGCCCCTGCCCCAGATCCTCCATGCAGGACTCAGCTAGAGAATTGGGTTCTTTTCTACCACCTTCATGTTTCCCAAGCTCTGTGCAGCTTGGGAAACAGGAAAGGGAGGTGGGGGGGGGGTCCGATCCTCTGTGCTGCACTTCTCCCACTTCTCTTCCTGAGGCCCGCAGATCTTAGGAAGGAAGGTGGGAGTGGTTGGAATGTGAGGGACCCACTTCAAACCAGTGGTTGCATAGGACACACCGTGTGAATCCTACATGTCCATTGGCTGGGGGTCCGTTGTCGGACATTCTAAATTCTTAGTGAATTATGTATAAGGATTTCCAGTCTACAGATATCAGTAATGGCTGCTTTGGAAAGTGGACTCTGTGACATTATATCCTGTTGAGGCACCTCCGCTCTGCAAACCCCACTCTCCCCAGGCTGCACCCACAATCTTAGAGAGTTTCTCAACCCAGAAATGGTAGCTTCTCAGAAAGGTCTAATCAAGACAGTCTCTAATCCTTATCAAAAGAAGCAGAGTGCATGCCTGAATTTTAAGAATTTCCCCCTTGGAAGGTTCTTCAATACTATCTTCAAATTGCTGTTTACAATCAGACATTCAAAAAGTTTAGGAATAAGGTGGGAGCATTTGGAAAAAGGGGAGTGCTGCTTGTATGTGCTTATAATTCCCTGCCCATTTCTGCTTTGAACAATAAAAAGATGGCTGCCTTGTTTACATTCTGATGAAGATTCTTTAATAAACCCATGAATTTCATGACTTCTTACAAGTTGTCTCCTAAGGTAGCTCTTCAAATTGGGGTTTAATTATTATTTATATTAACACTCATTGGGCAAATGCTTTATCTTGAAATGCCAAAATGAACAACCTAGAACATGCCAAAGGCTATGAACACAATTTTAATATGTTGTATTTTAATTTTCATCCGTCAGTTTCTGACAGTGATGCATGATGTAACAGGTATAAATAGCATATTAATATGATTAGAATACATTTAGTCAGTAGAACTGGGTTTGATTCCCCACTCCTCCACCTGAGTGGCAGAGGCTTATCTGGTGAACCAGATGTGTTTCTGCACTCCTACATTCCTGCTGGGTGACCTTGGGCTAGTCACAGTTCTTCGGAACTCTCTCAGCCCCACCTACCTCACAGGGTGTCTGTTGTGGGGAGAGGAAGGGAAAGGAGCTTGGAAGCCACCTTGATTCTCCTTACAGGAGAGAAAGGTGGGTATAAATCCAAACAACAACAACTCCTCCTCCTCTGGTAGTCAATTGACATTAATGAGAATTCCACAGAGTAAATTCATACATACAACTCCCTAGCTCTGCACAAAGAAACAAAAACCTAGACCTGGGCTGTTTTCTGTCTACAACAAACAGATACATATCTAGACGGTTTATCTGCACCTATTTACCACATCAGGCTTAGAAGATGTCATTCCAGGAAAAAAGCAGCTTGAACTTTGCATGTGCCTAATTATTGCCTTAGATTTATCTGGAAGACCCAACTTGATGCTACAAATTTTCATTTCAATCTCATATGTATTGTGACTCATTACTGAATGGTGAGTAGAGGACTTAACATCATCACATGCCCAAAGAAACTGCTTCTTTGCTATTATTCTACTGAGAAGTTTAGTTTATGGTAGTAGGAATCACAGACATTGTCAGTAACTCTGACAGCTTTCTTTCTCATGTAATTTATCTGAGGCCCTTTCTGCACAGCAAATGTATAATGGGTTGCAGTCGGGATAAAGTAACCTGCTTTTGCATTCATATGCATCCGTGCAGGCAGTGATTGTTGCCCATGGAAACAATCTGGGTTTCTGTTGCACCTTTGCACAGAGATGCATCTCTCTTTTTCATTTACTTCCCATCCAAGTGTAGCTATGCAGGCATGCACAAATGAATCCCCACGGCCATGCTGTTGTCTCACAATATGACCATCTGCACCTGTGTAACTATGCAGATATCAGCCGTGAAATTTTTCAAAAAGGAAAATGGAGGCGTAAAAAGTGCCTTCTGCTTTGCCGTTTGCGGCTGCAACCTGGGGTTTTTGAAAAGATAGTGTGATTCTCAAAAAAGCTGGTTTGGGGGGAATAACACAGGGCAGACTTATTTTTGGGGTGGGATCTGTACGAAGTCCCCCCCCCCCAAAAAATGTTTTTTTAACCAGCCTACACCTGTGTTTATTGGCCCATGTAGAGGATGCCTGTGTGGATTTTTATTTTCTCTTTTCTCCATGGAGTTCAGGGTGATGAGCGTTATTCTTTCGCATTCCCTATTTTATCCTCAGAACAGTCCTGCAAGGTAGTTTAGGCTGAGAGAGACTAGTCCAATGTAACCCAGAATGCCTCATGGCAGAATGGGGATCTGAACTGGGATCTCCTAGATCCTAGTCTAATACTCTACAGATCTAAATCTCTGGCGCCACATCAAAAACAATTGGAATCTGTTTGTAATCAGTACCATGGATTTCAAAAGAAAAATATCATTCAATTTCGTCTAGGTTATTAACAATATCTTTGTTAAAATGCCTGCTAATGCACAGAGTCACCATGACAGCTTGAGTGAGCAGTTCTCAATCTCAACACACCCATCAGTGAAAAGGAAATGATACTGGAAGAATAGGGGACCAGAATAAAAGAGGATTTAAAGGAACAGCACAAATAATGTATAATACAACATTTTATCAACATTTGGAGTCTCTCCAGCTGAAAACAAGAAAACTGGAGCAGTTGAATTTGAAAGTGCCCTGATTAATATTTATGACACTGAGCAAATGAGCCGATGCTTAGAACATTTACTCACTTGTTAAACTCTTCTTATGTGCAAAACCCAGCACTTTGGAGTAATTCAGGTTGGCTACAATCTTCTCAGAGAAACATTTCAGTAGTCTAATTTGATTTATTTATTTTGTTGGTCTTTTATGCTGCCCTTCCCCTGACGGGCTCATAACAGCTCACAACATGTTCGATAACACATAAAACCAACATAAATACAAATAAAAACATTTAGATCATTTAAAAAACATTCTAATGCCACCAATAGATGTAAAATGAGATGGGGGAAGGGTTCTATTTATGCAATGGAAGCTAAGAAGTCATGAACCTCTCTGAACCCAATGAGCAGCTTGACATTAATGTGTACTCAAAAGGTCAATAGAACTTGTGCTTAAATAAATATGCATTGTACTGGAGTCTGACAGTGATATCTTAAACAGAGTTTCATCATGCTAAACCCATTGATGTCTGTTCAACCATGCTTAGGGTTGCACGGTTAAACACACATTTGAATACTTGGTGACACAACCCTAAATGGAGCCTCTTCGGCTTGATATTTACAGTGACACTACACCAGACTACCTCCAAGATACACATGTGCAAGGGGTTAGTTTCCATCCCATGCATTTCCGAACTGCCTTTAGGATTTTGAATAAATCCTGGAGGATCACTTCCATTTGCCTTTGATGGTATCCTTGGTTCCTATGTGTGAAAGTGCCTTTACATAGGGAATTACTTCCTAGAGAGAGATCATCACATGTAGGGAAAATGTGATGAATGAAGAATGCTCTTTGAATAATCTGTATTGACAGGGAATAGTACAGTGACTGGCTTTAGGATTGTGTGTAAACATGAATTTATGCTTAATTGGTATACTCAGCAACTGTTGAGAGATATCATAAGACAATGTAAAATATTTAATCATATTTACTTACTATTTTTATCTCAAATTCATAGTGCAAGAAGCAGCATATGCTGTTTTCTTTGAATAAATAAAGGCTACTAACCAGGTTTGTAAATCTATCACTTACTTTGCTGGGTCAGGCCAAGGCCTGCAGAGGCCACCATTCCATAAACAGATTTCCTTGGGAAGATAGCAAGTAGACTATGATTGGCACAGCCATCGCCAGGGGCTTATTCCCAGAATGTGGTAATCAGAGGTTTGTTTTGTAGCTGTCTTAGAGTTTATCCCTCATAACAATTCTTATTGGGTTAGTCTGTTGCAGCTAAATGAAATAGAAGTCCCGTGGCACCTTAAAGACTACCAAGATATACTTCAGCATACATTTTCATGACTTACAAATGCTTATACTGGAATATTAAGGTGCCACTAGAATCCCATTTGTTTCCTCATAACACATTCACTATCAATACCAATTACTAAAATTGTGCTCACAGTTTTTGCCAGAACAATTATTGCTTGCTTTTATTGAATCCATTCTATAGTTTCTTTGGTGTTTCTGTCATTTAGTTATGAAAGTTAAAATAAAGTTCAGTCAGAGTTATTTTAAAGTTAAATGCTTTTGTGTTCTATTGATTTGAAAGGGCTGTATCTAAGCATGTGTTCAACTTTCCTGTTGAAGTCAGTAGTACTCTGAAGTACTTAATGCTGGCTGGATTGTATCTCTGTGTTGATAGACAGTACATTATAGATAACTTCTGAACTCTGCAATTTCCTCTCTCTTTTTCCTGTTGTTTGATGAAAAGAGCCCTTGTTCTAATGGAACAATGATCATAATCTCATCCCCATTCACTTCAACTCCCACAGCTTTTGAAACTATAGCTCTGCAAGTGAATTCTACTTTTGATAAAGTGTATTTAAACATTGTTGCTTCCTGTCATCAAACTTAGGCCTCAATTATAAGAACTGCCAATTTTGAGTATACACAGTGATTGAACACTATTTTCATAACTATTCAGTGGCAAAGTACTTTGCATGCAGAGAGTGCCAGGTTCAGTCTCTGGAGTCTAGATGTGCATTCAGATATGAACTGATTAAAAAAAATGGAAAATGCCCCATTAATATAATTATTATACCCTTATTTATTTTAAAAAATTCCTATGCTACCTCTTTAGGGAGAAACATGGAGAAGGTGGATACCACTAGTGCCCCAGTGCATTACGTCACTTCCAGTGCAAAACCGGAGATGACATCATCACTGCAGGGCAACATTCTAGGATATGCAGAAAACTCTACTGTTTAATGGCAGAGTTTGGGGTGAATCCTAGGGGGCCTCCCTGATGTAGCGTTGCCAGCACTGGGTTGGGAAATACCTGGAGATTCTGGGGGTGGAGTTTGAGGACAGTGTGGCTCAGGGAGGGGAGTGATTTCAATAGAGTATAATTCCATAGAGTTCACCTTCCAAAGCTGCTGTTTTCTCAAGGTGAACTGACCTCTGTTGCCTGGATATCAGTTGTCATTTCAGAAGATCTCCGCCTCCCCTGATGTGATGACATCACTCCCAGTTTTGCACCAGAAGTGCCATCACACACTGGTGTGATGCTGGTGCTCCTTCATCACCCAGTTCCTCCTAGTGGCATGCCAGTTTGAAAGGACTCACTGGAATTACAATGTGCTAAGAGAGTCTATAGTAGGGGAAGCATATAAATCCATCCTAAGAAATCCCCAGTGGATCTTTCCTGTCAAATTTAAAGAAGCCCCTGTTAAGTAAGGTTTAAACTTCTTACTTGCCCAACAGGAACATGGAAACACTTAACAACTGTTGTACTGCAATGAATCAGCAGAGCAAATAATAGGGCAGAAATGCAAGTTGTTTTGTAGAACTTTACTAGATAACAAACTAATTTACACTAAATATTAGGAAAAGCGAACTCTATCTATGCAAGTGCTCAGTCTTGGTATCTGCATAGTCTATCTGTGCATGCATGTCTGCTTTTCCTATTTTTCTTGAAGAAGAAGCTGAGAGATCCTTCCAGAAGCTCATGTGATTCTAGTCATGTGACTTCAACAGTTAATTCTTGCTTGACTGGATGAAGCAGGCACTTGTAAAATCCTAACAACCCCCCAAGAAAGCAAGTATCAGGCACAAATAATATATAAATGATAAATAAAATATAGGAATAGGGTGTCACCTCTATATCAAGTACAGGGCAGGCCATAGGTTGCAAAGGCATCAACCAGTCCCTCTTTCCGCTACTCTTCACTACTAATGCAGATGCATGTGTTTTTTCTTCACAAGGATTCTCAGGTGCCCTTGCCAGGCATGGCTCCCTTTCCATTTCCACCCCTACTTGGGCGGCATCTGCTGGTTTTGCCTCACCCCACCCCGACAGCAACCTCAGCCCCGGGGTGATTCCCAGCTTTCTTTGTGTCAATTTCAGGGTGGGCACATGTTTTTCTGTTCAGCAAAGAGGACTTACAGTACAGTGACAGCACAAGTGACAGCACAAACATAATTATCAAAACAATGAGCTAAAACTTCACAAAACACACCTTTCAAACCACCTAAAAACTAGCCACAAAGCAGCATATATTAATCTCCCCCCATGCTCTCTTAAACAGCAGTGTTTTTCAACAGCTTCCCAGTTAACAGTCCAAAGAGTCAACTGTGCTTTTAAAAAGCCCTGGAAAGCTCGCTGGCATAGGAGACCTTCTTGCACCTTCTGGAAGTTGTTCCATGGGGATGGCACCTTCCCAAGAGGGAGCTGCACTGCCTGCTTCTTGACTCATTGAGCATTGTTTTTCATCATATTTCTCCCACTAAGTGGGATCCAACCTACATCTTCTGAATAACTCAAACACAAAACATAATGAACTTGCATAAAGAAGGGTAGGTTTTAAAAATAAAATAAAGGAAATCAAATGCATGGGAAAGACTATTTTGATGCTTGTACATCACCACTGGAAACTCCAGGGCAATGGATATCAGGCTGCTCACAGTGCTTGGAAAACCATTGCAGAAGAGACAGAGCTGGGGGACATGAACCAGTGTTCCACCTGCATGGAAGGCTTCATTTGAAAAGCCTGTGCAGCTTCGCTCTCTTTTTTTCCTCCAGATGTGCATCAGTTATTCTTGTAGTACCTTGGCAAGTTTTTCAACAAGTTGTAAAAATGAAAGCAGAAACATTACTCTTCTGGTTTACATAGGATCTTTTTGTTTTCTGGAAATCAACTGCTATTAATTAGGCCACACATTACTTTTTTTTTTGCCTACTCCACAATAAATTCTACTGACATGTATTTGGCCAACAGTCAGAGGATGTTATCAAAGGCCCATGGAAAGAAATACATGTTCAATGATTTATGCTCTTTCCATCATGCCCCAAATTGTCAGCTCTACAAACAAACATGTTTCATTTCAGTTCCTTTACCCTTAAGCTGTGCTCTCAATGATTTCGTGAAAACTAAAGGAAATTTCTCATTGGAACCACTAGCCAAGGCTACCACCATGTCAATTATTTGCACAAGCCACTCTTATGTAGAAAAACTTCTATGGTGCTTTCTTTTCAGATTGTCTATTGTCATGTAGCAGTACATTTTGCAACGAAATACTTGTATGTTTTACAGCCCACACTAGTTACCCACTTATTTGAAAAAGGGCTAATGACCTAAGATATGCCTAATCAAGAGGCCCCCATAGCAGTACCACAAAACAGTAGTTTAGAGTACTGAAATGTAGAAATCAGAGGTCCTAGCCCAGGGTCAGAACAAGGGAGAACTGTGCCGAGGCGCACCTTCCGCTCCGTTGGCGCTACGCCACTGTCCTAACCAGTATAGATTACTTAGTTTGTGCATAAACTCAATTGTGATGTGAAAAGATGGGAATGGCAGCAGTGTCATCGTGAAGTCTGCAACCAGCATAGCTCAAGATGCTGTGTTAGTACATTATACTCCTATAATTAGGGTGCCCAGGGTATCCACTTTGGCAATAGGGATGTTATATTACCGCTGATGGCAGGACATTTCCTGCCCTCCTCTGCTGCTGCCCACAGTCAGTTGAATGGCAGAAGACAAATGGCCAGCATAATCGGGGTGTTTGATTGGCATCCCTGAGGTGATGCAATTCCCAGCTTGACCTAGAAGAGACATCATCGTGTCAGGCAATGTTCTAGCATTCACCCCAAATTCCTGTGGTTAAGCTATATAGTTTTAGACAAGTGATAAGAGTTCCCCCAGCATGACAACATTATCTCCAGGTCATCCTGGAAGTGATGACATTGCACTGGGGATACTGATCACCTATCTACCTAAGCTCCTTCCTCCTTCAACTCCAGCTGGGGGTGAGCAAACCTCCTGCCCTTTACCTTTGTCCCCCCCCATCTTTCAGTTAGGTGGCATGGAGGAAATAGGGTGGCTGAAATGGCATTCTTTGATGCCATGACATCACTTCTGGCAGTGTAACTGGAAGGGCCATCACCATGTCATGGGACTCTCCAGGATTCTCCTGAAACTCTTTAGTTTTTAACCAGTTGAGTTTACGGGAAATGCTAGAGCATCTCATAAGAACATAAGAACTAGCATGCTGGATCAGACCAGAGTCCATCTAGTCCAGCACTCTGCTACTCACAGTGGCCCACCAGGTGCCTTTGGGAGATCACATGCAGGATGTGAAAGCAATGGCCTTCTGCTGCTGCTGCTCCTGAGCACCTGGTCTGCTAAGGCATTTGCAATCTCAGATCAAGGAGGATCACGATTGGTAGCCATAGATCGACCTCTCCTCCATAAATCTGTCCAAGCCCTTATTAAAGCTATCCAGGTTAGTGGCCATCACCACCTCCTGTGGTAGCATATTCCAAACACCAATCACACGTTGCGTGAAGAAGTGTTTCCTTTTATTAGTCCTTATTCTTCCCCCCAGCATTTTCAATGAATGCCCCCTGGTTGTAGTATTGTGAGAAAGAGAGAAAAATTTCTCTCTGTCAACATTTTCTACCCCATGCATAATTTTATAGACTTCAATCATATCCCCCCTCAGAAGTCTCCTCTCCAAACTAAAGAGTCCCAAACGCTGCAGCCTCTCCTTATAAGGAAGGTGCTCCAGTCCCTCAATCATCCTCGTTGCCCTTCTCTGCACTTTTTCTATCTCTTCGATATCCTTTTTGAGATGTGGCGACCAGAACTGAACACAGTACTCCAAGTGTGGTCGCAGCACAGTGTGGTCTCACAGCACAGTGACATCACAGTGTCAGGGGACACCATTTTGGTAAATCTCTATCCTTTTAAGCTCCTCAGGGTTGCCAGCCCTACCCACACCACATCATTTCTTTTTCTAAAGACAGAGCTAACTGTGAAAGAAGGCAATGTGCATATGCCTTAGAATTTACCCATATGCAAATTTAGAATTTGCCCTGAGTCTGTAAGGAGATGAGCAGCCTAGAAATGTAATAAAATAAGTAAATAAAATATTTTTGCGTGTAAACAAATTTAGTCATGCATATGTAATTCAATCTTAGAATAGTATGACTGTGATCAGGATTGCCAACTTGTGTCTTATCTGGACCTACGTTACAATAGCAGGTGCTGTGGTGTTTTTTCTTGGCATACTAAGGGAATGGGTGGATGAACAGACATCTGACCACAAAACCTTGCACTAGAATAAAATGTTATTAGTCTTTCAGCCGCCACCAGACTCCTGTGATTTTAGTTGGCAGTTGTGATTTCTTTTGTTTCCTTAGAGCAGTTTTATAACATTTTACAGATTTCTTGCAGAGGGTTTTATGCCACATAAGCCATGTATTCATTCATTCTTTCTCCTCCTTAGCATGATCCATTTGCAAAGATTGTGCAATGGCTATGAGGGTGGTGGCAAGAGAAATTATAGCTGCCAGTCAATCAGCACTTGGTAAAGTTGGCTCTACTGCAAAGCTCACAGAACTAACTTCCCCATGCCCAGTGACATAAGTACATCTATCAGCAATGCAATGAGTGCACTTCCACTGCATGGTCACTGCTGTTTCATTTGTACATCTGTAAGTACCCTTAGGTTCTTTTTACAAGTTTTTTTTAATCACATTCTTTCTCCAAGGAATGAGTGCATGGAATTATCCCATTTAATATCCCAATGAGATATGCTGAGAGACAATTGGCACAAAACTACTCAAGGAGCCTCACAGCTCAGCAGAGACATAAAACTTGGTTTCGTAGTCCAAGTTCAACATAGTGTCCACTATATTTAGTGGTTTACTCGCAAGTGACACTGACAATAATACAGTACATAAAACCAATCTAATCCACTCCCTAAATCCATTGAACCCCTTCAAGTAATATTCAACATTACCCAGAATCCAGCTATACTTCACAATAAGGAGACATTGGGCGAATCCCCCCTGGGAAAATAAATCTTGTTCCCCCTGGTGCCATGAGATACAGCACCTTTTCATCCTGGTCTCTGCTTGAGGAAGTTTTTAAAAAACATTTCTGGCAGTGCAGCTTCATAGGAACATAGCAAGTTCTATTTTTTAACTTTTTGGCTGTGAAGCTTTGTTGGTACACTCTCAGCACTAGCTCTCCTTCTCTTTGTAGGTTCATGCCTCCAAAGCCATGACCAGAACAAAACAAAACAAAAAACCCTTCGTGCGCTCTGTGCCCAGCCTGTGCCCAGCACTGTGCTCTGATTGGTACGTGCCTCCTAGGGCGATAAAAATGAACTGTATTGTTTTTCTGCTGCCTCCCCACTGATGCGGCCTTGGCCTGCATTTTTCAAAAAGGTGTACCTTCTTGCTGGTTTTTGAAAAATGTGGGGTGAGGGGGAGAGCATGTGCCAGGGCCGGGATGGAGCCGAGTTGGGCACTGAAGCCATGGGGACTTCTCGCTCAAACTGGGACTTTTACTGTATCATGTGCTTTTTTGACCGTGGGGCCCATTATGAACA
The DNA here is from genome assembly GCF_021028975.2 of Sphaerodactylus townsendi. Classification (NCBI taxonomy): domain Eukaryota; kingdom Metazoa; phylum Chordata; class Lepidosauria; order Squamata; family Sphaerodactylidae; genus Sphaerodactylus; species Sphaerodactylus townsendi. The sequence continues at coordinate 107,999,082 of NC_059425.1, forward strand.
AAAACATGCTGGAATTCTGTCTTACCGAGTCTCCAAAACATTGCCATGAATGTCTTCTGACAGTCCATTCTAGAGGGAAGGTGCCACAATAGTGAAGGCCCTCCCCCTGGTGGAAGGAAGTCATGCTACCCCGCGACCTGGGACTACCAGCAAGCCCCATGAGAATGAACAAATAGCACGGGGGGATTAGAACAGGAGAGGTGATCCCGTGGGTATGAGGGTCTTAAATCATTAATGGTTTTTAAGGTACATACCAATACTTTAAATTGGATCTGGAAACTAATTGGTAACAAGTGCAGCTGCTCCAGGATCAGTATTACAAGAGCTGACCATCATGATGACTTGGTTTGATTTCCTACCCCTTCACAGGAAGCCTGCTGGGCTTCCTTGGGTTAGTCACAATTCTCTCAGAGCTCTCTCAGTCCCACCTACTTCACAAGGTGCCTATTGTGGGGAGAGCAAGGGAAGGAATTTGTAAGCTGCTTTGAGATTCCTTTTGATTGAGAAAAGGGTAGTATAGATCCAAACTCTTCTTCTCCGTTCTATTTTCAGAAAAATCCTGTGAGTAGAGTAGGTTGACAGTGTGTGAGTTGCCCAAGAGCATCCAGCAAGCTTCTGTGGCAGATTGGGGAATATGAACTGGGTCTCCTAGATTCTAGTTTAGCCACTGCACCATGCCGGCTCCCTCCATGAGCTCCCACTGAATGGACTGCTGTTAATATAATTCTCTCCACCTTGACTTCATGAAGGATAGCAGTCCAAGCCTCCAGGCTCTGAACCTTCTCTATGAGTCCTATCAGCCTGTCAAAAAGTATAAAAGACCTACACTTTTTTTTAAACAGAAGAAATGTCATGTAATTACAGGTATCATATTTTACAATCAATTATAGCTTCATTAGGAAATCTTCCATTTTGACTGATCAATAATGTCTTTTGTGATGCTGTCTTAATGAGGAAACACATGTCTTTCTGCCCAAAGGCATTGTACATAGGGTATTCCTACAACTATGGAGTTAGTGCCATTATGTGATACACACCATTTAGCTTTGCCAAAAAAAATGGAGGTGGGGGAAGTGGTTGAAAGAAGGGGAGAGATAGTGGCTTATAGTAAAATGTTCAAACTGTCAAATTCTTTCTGAACAAATTAGCTGATTATAATCTTGCTGACATTTGGAGATCATCCAGGATTTATTTTATTCCTCCATAAAGAATGACTTTTTTATTGGATCAAACACAACTTTCTTTCCTAACATCAGCATATTACTAACTGTGCAGGGCCAAATTATTTGTTATGGGAGACCTATGCAGGATCCTAATCTGATTGGTACCTGGATATTCCAATATGTTAAAAGCAAAATCTTTATCTTTCTACCATTCACAAATAGTTATAGACTCACAAACACAGTCCACAGTTGCAGTCTTTCTGCCTTTTCTGCTGGACTATAGCCATCATTTTATTTTATTACTATTTGTTTTCAGTATGTCTTTCTCACTGAGACTTAAGGCAGTCTAGGACCTTTTCTGCATGCTCAATTTACTCCTGATTTTCTTCACAGTCACTCCATAAGTTGCAAATTCAGTTTGTCTGCATTCCTTCCATACATCACCCTCCACTCGGCTTTTTTCATGGTGTAGAGATGGTTTATTTCACCCACATACTCCAAAAATAATCGGGATTTTAGATCTAGGCATTTACTGTCATCCCCACCAACTTCCTTTTTTGTGCATGTGTTACTGTGATACAGTGATGTAATGCTAAAAGATGTTCTTCTACCTTGCATGTCATGAGTTGATTGGAATCTGGTTTTCCTGCCATGGATTTTGAAGGTGTGGGGCAGGGTATTGTTTGGAAAGGTTCTTAAACTCTTCCAATTGTTGGGTTTCCTAGCTGTTTCAATCCCTTGCGGGAATAGAGACTCACTAGCTTGTTTTTCATTTTTTCCCTCCCAGAATGCCTAAGGAAGTGCCATGGAGACATTGCACAGTGTGCTGGTGGCATTAGTGCACATCATTATATTGTGCCTCAAATAGTCAATACACGCTCAGTTATCTGCAGAAGCTTTGTTCAAGAAAAATAGTCCACTGTGATTTGCTGTCTGTCACAATAGCAAACAAGATAGCTAGCTGCGGCATCTCAAGGAAGAATTCCCACTAGGTGCCCTGTTGGTATTGGGTCTATAGGAGCATGGACTATTGGAAAAACTTTGTAGTTGATATGTAGAATAATGAGCAGTGAATGCACATTTTTCAGGTGACCTGCCAAACTTCTACAGAAATTGTTTCAGCCCTGAGAGGATGGCTGCTGCACCACAACATCACTGTATACGACCCAGTTCCCATTGAGAAATAAGTTACTGTTACCATTTGGTACCTGGCAAATATGGACTCCTACTGAGAAGTCTACGGGCAATTCCAATTGGCCATGCCAGCAGGGGCTGATGGGAACTGTAGTCCATGAACATCTGAAGCACCACAGTTGGACACCCCTGTAATAGACACTCCCCCCTTGAAACAAAGCAGCATTTGAAATGGTGGCTCAGCAGCTTTGTCAATGGGGACTTAGCTGCTCCTTGACTCATGCTAGTCTAAATTCAAGAGCATGAAGGGAGAGTTCATGGCAGCCCTGGAAGCATGGCAGGACATTCCAAGTGGCTAGACATCCCACCATGCCCTCATAATAAGACTATGGGAGCTGGCAGAGTATTCACACTGGGAGGACCAATGATATGTGTGTAAGGTTCTTCAGTTGTCATTTTCCATTGCCTCTCCACTCAACAATTGTGGCTGTCCTTTGGCAGAAAAAATGCTTCCCAGAAGAACCCTAAACAGTGGCAAAAGCACATCAACACTTGGCTCTCTCAGTTAATAGCAAATAATAAGATGATGTGAGATGAAATATAACTGGGACTCCTCCATGTATTTAAATGTTATGATACCCTTCCTGCATTACAAATGTGACCTAAACTGACTGTCATTGAATTGTGCTCCAATGTAGACAAAATCCCAGTGAGGTAGTATAGACTGTGTGGGTAACAGATGATGCCTATCAGTTTCCCATGGCCTTCATTCGGTGCACCTAACATTCCAGACATGCCCCATCAGTTTAGTTCACTAGTTTTTGGAAAATATAGGGTTGTGCAAACTGAATTCTACTGCTGTTTAGAATGCTATAGCTGCATTGCATGCTCTATAGATATCAGGAGCTGGTAAACACAGTAATTATAACTCCCTCAACAGCAGCAAGTCATCCACTGTCCCAGCAAGAGCTACCAGCAGTGGTGGAGGAAGAGGAGTGGGAGGGGGTCCAGCCATCGCTTCAAACTTGTGCAGAGGAAGTTTCAGAGTCAGCTTCACCTACATCACTACTTTTTCCATAACAAAATGTTTGGAAAGTTCCACCCAGCAGTTGTTATAGTGTGTCTCATACTATTGCATATAGTTTATTATCTTTATTGTATTTTACCTATTTTATGTTCCTTGGGCTGAACCATCCTGGGAAGAGGAAGAGCAGCCAGCCCATCAGCAGGTTTCACCTCTAACTTCAAGGCTCACAGAAGTGCATGAAGGGAGACAGGAGTCATATATGATTCCATTCTCAAGTCTGTACATTCGCTCCACTGACACACCCAAGGTTTTAAAGCACACTGGTGGCTGGTGGCATGACACTCACATTTTGCTACATTGTTTCCTGGAATACCTCCTTATCATATTACCAGAGGCTTATGGGTAGGAAATGGCACCCAGAGACTACTCCTTCTCCAGGCACCCCCCTCTGGTGCCCCCCTCGCACTTGCCCCCCACACACGAGCCAGGTTTCAAAAACTCTGGCTTTCCTGCATGGAGGTGGAGGGTGGGGCTTGGGGGGCGGGACCCCACCCCTGAGTCACACCCCTTGGTCTGCAAGGAGATCCTTCTTTTAGCAGGCCTAGTCCTGCCTTGGGCTATCTTTTCCAGTTATGGTGATCATTTCAACAACACACCCATGAGCCTTTGCTAAATATGCAAATTACATGTGGCCATGCCCCCATGCCCCTGATCTCCATGCGGACCAGAGGGTGGGGCTTGGGTGGGGGGCTCCGGCTTGCCTGCATGGAAGGGGCATTGGCAGTTTCCCTTTTTCTCTCAGTGGCAGATGCTTTTGCTTTCACTTGGGAGGGGAAAGAGAAGGTGGAAAAACAGGCACCATTAAATGAGGGAAAAATAGTTGGCCCAGAGATTTTGTTAATCTCTCACTGGCAAGGAAAGCCAAGGTCTTGCAGTGGAGGTAGCAGTTCTTTCCTATCACAGAAGAAGCTTCTCCCTGTTCTGGCAGCTAGAGGTCCTTACTGGGATAGGGGAATTTCAGCATATTCCCTCTCCCCCTTAAAAATGCATGTGAAATGGCCATTGAACTAGAGGTCCACAATTGTGGGAGCTTATCTTTGTATACAGGAAAAACAAATGGTCAGGGAATTCATTTATTTATTCATTAGAGGAGCGTGTTCTTTGTTGACCCTCCCATCTGGATTATCAAGAAATTGAGAGAGACCTTTGAGTACAGGACTGTCTTTCCAAGTAGTATAATACATGGCATCTCTGCAGGGGTAAGAGTCTCTTCAACACTATCATCCGAAGAACTTTCCTGGGAATAAGGCTCACTAAATAAATTTGAATAGGACTGTTCACAGAGATTGTATTGTTAGTACATTCAGACATAGCACAGAGAAGAGGCAGCTGGAGTACAAATAGGTGGCTGAAGACACACAGCCTTAAATTTGTTTTTTTATTGAATTTTTTATATAACATTCTAATCATTCATATGTAAACACAGTAAGACAAATATACAAGATATAAATTAATATTTCTTGAATATATTTCGTTAGTCCTAATGTTTAACTAAAGGCAACTTAGAAAACAGAACCAAATATTCAATTAAGATTATTTCTCATCTTATCATCCTGCCATTTCATATCTTTCTCATTACGTTACCTCAGCATACTAAAAGGGTAAATAAAGGTCTTTATAGTATCATTTTTAACAAATTTTCTCATATTTATAAACATTATCCTATCATTGAGTATTAAAATCAATAGTTTGCTAGAAAGCTATAACTGAAATTTAAATTCCTGTATTTTCTCTAATGTACCCACTCCATCGTTCCCAATTTTTATTGTAACTATCTATGGGTAAATTCCTTGTCTGATGTGCCATTTCGTCTACATTGTAAAATTGTTGTACCTTTTCTATCCATTCATCTGTTGTTGGAACACTTTCCGTCTTCCACAACCTACCAGATATTCTGAGGGTGGGCTGCAATATAGAATACTGCTGCTAAAGGAGCTCCCCAAAGGTTCTGCATGAATTCTCATCTCTTAAGCTGTTGTCCTAACAACACTTTCTCCACTAAGTAACATAGGACTTACTTCCAAGTAGATCCGCTTGGGCCTGCTCCCCTAACTGTCTTCAGTCGATGTATTTAGGGACAAAATGGGTGCTCGTGTTAAGGGTTTCGGGAGCTGAGTATCAGCGTGATTTGCTAGCAACATTCTCTCCTGGCGTTTAGCACCATCTTGTGGCTGGCATCTTCAGAGGATCCTCTGAAGATGCCAGCCGACAGACGTGCAGCTAAATCGCCAGAGAGAATGCTGTAAACAGACAGCTCCGAAACCACATTCCAGCCTAATGACCCAAGTGATTCCGCCGCGGAAAGCCTTCGACAATACATATTTTCAAAATATTTCTAAAGCACCAATAAAAAATAGCCATAATACTGCACATGGGAATTGTATTGTGTTGTGCTTCAGACACCTTTGATTTCAAGGCAACCTGCTTCTGAATAATTGGTCAGCTGGAAACTGAGCACAATGGAAACTGGTCAGAATGATGCAATGGGCTCTGAAGTATACCAAAATAAAATCTCAAAAGGTTTAATAAATCCTTATTAATTGCTTGGGTTATTTGAGAACTTTCATTGGGTTATTTGAGAACTTTCGTTTTACTGTATGGGAACTTAATTTGCTCTTGGCAAATAAGGTAAAATGTTTAATTAAACTGAACAAAAATATTTTTGAGACCGAGTGAGTACAAGATAGTGAGGAACAAGAGTGACAGAATCTTGGCGTATCAACAAAAGGAAAGAACACAAAAAGAAAAGGATTAGTGAAAATAAAGATCAAGAGAGGATCAAAAATGTACCTTGGCTAAATTCCAGGAAGCATTTCCTACATTTCATAAGCAGCTCTATTCTTAACTGTTTGGAATGGAGGAACTAGCTGATCTTCACCTAAAGGAATATTGACCACCCTCTGTGCTGGTGAACAGAGGCCTTGCAGATATGGTAGGAATACAGACGGTGACACAGTTATAAACTGACTGAACCTCCCAGTATAAAAGTCCAAGACAGATTAGATTTCCCAACCCTGCCTTGAGATTTAGAGGTGGTGCTATAGAGGGCATACTTTGGGGAAGCGGCTCTGCAGGAATGTGATACCATGTGGAAATTACCACAGACTCCACCCTCTGGATCTGCCATCTCCTCCAAGGGAACTGATCTATGTAGTCTGAAGATCAGTTGTAATTTCAGAGGAACTCCAAACCTCATATGGATGTTAGCAACATTAGTCAATGTACTGATGTTCAAAAAAACGCAGTAGACATCCTTTTTAAGTATTTAGTTGATTGTAGCAGTTGCTTGTGAGATTTCTGCCTTCAAGGAACCAGAGGAGTAGCAATGGGGAAAAGTCCCGTGCACTGGTGCGTCCTCTGCCCCCATCCCGTTCCCATTCCCGTCCTGCCCCCGCCACGCTCCCACAGGGCTGCACTCCTGGTGCATTGTGCCCCCTTGGAGCTACGAACACTTTTTCAATCAGTTTGTCTGACTTGAATCAATCAGTTCTGAATTTTGTCCCTTACTAGGTTGGACTGACAATTTCCTAGTGAGAATTCAAATAAATGATGAGGAAATCAGCCATTTTCTTTACAATCTTCCAAAAGGCTTCAGAGAGACACACGCTCACCTAAGAGCAATAAAACTTATAGAGACATTTCCCACTCCCATTGAGCCCACAGGCCCGCCCAGTGTGTCCATGTTTCTGTGCTGTGCTGTTATTTCTTGGGCCTGACTAGAAGGGACATGTAGGATCAGACCTGAGGATGAATTTGAAAGCTCTCAACAGAAGCTATGAGAATGCAAAATTAATACAGCATCCCACATAGTAGGTAATTTATTCTAATAAAAGCAAAAGTAACAACGACTGCTAAAGAGATAAATTAGGAATGGTGAGGTTAGGATCTAAACTGTTAATATTGCTTGGGAAATAGAGAAGTATAATTACTTCCTGTCATTAGTGCCCAACCACTGTCAAACTGTCCCTGATCTCACTGTCCCATCCACAAATCTCCAGGAATTTCTCAATTCTATGAATGGCTGAACTTGGAAAACTGATCTTAACTCTTGCTGAATTAACTGTGACATTTGTCAAACAAACGTGTGCCCTAGAAATTTCTTTCAAAAAGAGAGAGAGAGAGAGAGAGAGAGAGAGACTTTTAGTTCTCTGCTGACTCATAAGAAAATGTTGGCTGGGATGACTGGGAGACTTTATGTACAAGACATGATAACAGTAAAAACAAATCAAAAATGCCTTGGATCCAGCCAGTTGGAGACCCCCCCCCCCTTTTTTTTAAATAATAGTTTTCTTCATTATCAGCAGATATTGCAAAACACATTTTTAAAAATACAAATGTTGGGTGTGCCCCAAATTTTGCTAAACTCCTTGGGAAGGAGTCAGAAAGTTGAATAAACTTTTTTTTCCTGATGTTCAAATAAAATAACTTCAGCTTTTTTATTTTTCTGTCAAGATAGACATTTCAGACTGAGTAGTTAAAGAATACATTGAAAAAGATTTTAAAGCAAATTGCCCTCTGCATATATATAGGTGGATTTCTGTCAGGATTTGTTACAAAAATTATTTGTGGATAGCTCTAATTTGTGGAAGAATTTACTATGAAACAGTGTCCTTTTTTCTGATTCCAGTGAATGATCTTTCCCTCTCCCCAGATGAACAAGTATTGCTGTATCTGATCCCTGAATGTACCACCTGTCCATATGTTTGCTTCCCATTTCCTCACAAGCCGCTTCAAAAGTGATTAAAGTTTTTTTTTATTTTTAACATGTTTACATTTTGCTTCTTTATATATCTGCAAGGCTATTTACAGCAATAAGTTTCAGAGGGTAGCTGTGTTGGTCTGCAATAGAACATCTGGATTCAAGTGCAGTAGCACCTCAGAGAGCAACAAGATTTTTTGGGTATAAGCATTTGAGAGTCAAGGCTCCAATTGTTATTTCAGTTTTTATCCTGATGCTTTTGGACTCCAATCTAGCTGTTTTACAACAATAACTATCAACACAAAGCACCCACTACAATCCATATGAGATAGTACCACTTCAGATTACATTTGGGAAACTCTCAAAGCCTGGTTCTTCCAGCAACATAGAAACTAACCAACCAAGCCAACTTCATGTACATATTGTCATGGAGAAGATTTATTTGAATTTCTCCATGGCATGCTATCTTTTCATGCGCAGGGAGATTTTTTTGAACTGAGAAATACATTTCCCACATGCAGTTCATAGAAGTAAAGTCCAGGGAGAATCGTACCATGGGCTTTCCTGCACACTTGAATTGGTTCTGATGAGATCACTGTCTCCATTTTTGGGAAAGGATAATGTGACAGTAACCTTCCCCATTGGACTGATTTTCCTATCATCCTTCTTGATTAATGAACACAAAACTGCACGTTTTGTCCACCCTTATTACTTCTAATTGATTATTGTTGGTACTCATGTATTGCTTCGGGTTTTCATCGTCGACGATGGCTGTTGGAAAGAGTTTCGATAGTATGGTCAGCCTGCTAGTTGAGTTTTCCTGACAAAGCTGCTGACCATTCCCAGAGGAATTGCATCTTCAGAGGAAGATCCTCTGAAGATGCCAGCCACAGATGCAGGCGAAACGTCAGGAGAGAATGTTGCTAGAACACGGCCATACAGCCCGGAAACCACACAGCACCCAAGATTATTGTACTGATTGGAGGAATGTGGGAATATTCTTCATGAGTCATCTTATGTCTCACCTCCAACACATCTTACACATGATACACAAGGTAAATGTATCTAAGGCCCTTTCCGCATGGGCCAAAAACAGTGCCCTAGGGACGGGCAAAAAAACGCTTCATCCCTTTAGGGAGTTGTTTGTATGACAGGGGACACTCGCCGTGACATCGCGAGCAGCGCCACCTCTCACGTTTATGTCCCCTGCATTCATTCTACATTCCGCAAAGCTATCTTGCCTCACTGGCTTTCCGGGCTTCGTCACAGAGGCCAGGGGACACGCCCCCCTGGCCTGCTTTTTTTAACTTCCAGAGCCGTTGCTCCAGCCCGTGGGGGCGTGTCCACTGGCCTCTGCGATGAGCCGGAGGCCAGGGGACGAGGTAAGCTTTCAGGGACGTCGCAGCCTGTGCGAAGGCTGCACCGCTGCCTGCCGCCTTCCTGGGACCGTCCAGGCGAATGGTCCTGGGGGGGGGGGGGGGGGCGTCGGCATCTTTTACGCTGACGCACCCCGCACCATTGCTGTGCGAAAAGAGCCTTTGATACGCTGTATCTAAGATTCGCTGCTGACTACAGTGGAACCTCAGTTTTCACTGCTAATCCATCCGGTGATGGGTGGCGAAAACCGGAGATATTCAAAAGTCGCCTCAGAAGCCAAGGCAACCGCCGATCTCCAGGATGACCAAATGGCTGGGGGTGACCGGCGAAGACCGAAACTGTCGATCTCCAAGGGCAACGAACACTGAGGTTTGACTTTACCTAAGCCTATCAGTCACTTGAACACAAATAATTCAAGGTCCAAAGAGCTTCTGTTCTTTTTTACTGTTACCTGGTAGCTGGTACAAACCTTAATTAAAAATAAACTTTGCTACATGTTTTTCCAGATGTAAGTAATCTAGCAAGGCCATACCAGCCAATGTTTAACACTTTTCTAATTCTATTGACCGCTGACCTGGTTTATTGACCGCTGACTAGCCTGATGTCATCAGATCTCAGAAGCTAAGTAGGGTCAACCTGGCAAATTTTTGGATAGGAAACCTTCAAGGAATACCAGGGTCATGATGCAGAGGCAGGTAATGGCAAACCACCTCTAAATGAGTCTTGCCTTAGAAACTACACCATGAGTTGTCATAAATGAGATGTGTCTTGACAGCAAAAAAAAAAAAGTCTGTTGAAGTCTATGGACTTAGATGCATCCTTCTAATGATGCTTAAGATAACGCTGGTACCGAAATGTAAATAATCTCTGGCACTTGGAATTAATATCAAGATAACTGTAGTGGTTTGGCCAAGAACACATATTGAGCTTGTGCTGAAAAAGTAAAGTTAGCTTATCAGAATATATTTCCTTGATTAATACTTTCCTTCAATTATTTTCTTTATACTTTCTGTGTTTTATTTAATTAATTTAGATATCTATACCCTAATTTTCTCTTCAAGCAGCTTAGAACAGGGGTCAAACAAGCTTTTTTGAGCCTTTGAGCGCATTTGGCATGGTGAGCGCAGGAACAAAATGATTGCTACAGATTAACTTCAGTAATATAGTATATATCCTAGTGCTGTGGTGGAACTGCTGCCAAAGCATCATTTTAAACTATTTGAATCTTCAGTAGTCAGTCAGAAGCCTTATGGAACAACAGCCCCACTCACTTCCTAAAAAAACTTGGCTATTGCCAGAAAACATGCTGGTAGGTGCTATGGTGCCCGTGGGCACCCCTGGCTAAGAGCACTGTTCTCCCAATCACCATTTTATCTTGCATCAACAACAATACTGTGGTAGGTTAGGCTGAGAGTGTGAAACTCTCAGGTTGTTTTGCCTGTTTCCAATTTATGCTGATTAGCTAGATTAGTGGTTTTATAGGTAACTGTGCGCAAACACAGTTCCCATTTCAAATCATACCTCAGACATTAATTTTAAAGGCCTCAGGCAATTCATTCTTTCCTCCACCTCAACCACTGTTCCTCAGAAAAATATCTAGGGAAAATGGAGCCCGGGTCAAAACCTAAGTTTTCCACCCACTACCCTGTCCCCCCCCCCCCCATGCTTCCCTTCACCCTGGGAGGAGAAGGTGGAGGGGTGGCAAGCAGGGGCACTGGGAGAGGAAGGTGGGGGTGGCCACCAGGGGCACTTGGTGGGGAAGGTAGAGGGGTGGCAACCAGGGGCACTGGAAGAGGAAGGTGAGGGTGGCAAGCAGGATGAGAGGGAATAGGGGGGGTAACCAGGCCCTGGTGGGAGCGGATGCGTTTGCTGCGGCTGCTGCAGGAGTTGGTGGCAGGCCTAGTATAGGGTTTAGAAGAGTAATGTAAAGCAAACAGGAGAGCAGAGATGGTCTTAGACATGGAGGAATTGGTGCAACTGCCCTGGGCTATGAACTGGACATAACCTCAATCATCCATGCCCCTCCCCAGAGATGAAAAGAACAGGGAGAGGTGATCAGGGCTTCACCATCATGTGCACTTGCTCCCTCTAGGCCTCTGGTAGCTGACTTAGAAAAGACAGGCAGAAGTATGTGTGCACTGAACAGCAGCTGGCCTGATGGCACTATAAGTCAACTGGTTCGAGGGCTCCCCCTTATTTGGTCATGATGTGGCCCTGGTGGGGGGTGGGAGTCCATTCTGGACTGTTGCTCAGTACTCCAAAATCACTAAGACCACTCACAGGAGAAGTAGTACATAAATTTCCTCCTTCCAACATATTGCATTGCTTTAGCCTTTAATGATCCATTTCTTTTCCTCTTGCCATGTGGAGAGGTTGTAATGAACAAATGAAACAGAAGTCTGGTGGTACATTAAAGACTAACAACATTTATTCTGTTTTATTTTGCTACAATAAATTCGACTACCCCTCTGTGATATATGCAAACAAAGCATGAATCACTGGGTAGACAATTCTCCTTAACATCTGCCAGTTAACTATAATGAACATTTACACAGGTTAGGAGATCATGAACAGTGCTAAGTTTTGCAGTCTTAAGAGCAGTCCTTTTATGTTACTGGCTGTGAGTCTGTTCTTCCAGGAGGAGGGGGAGGGAACAGGAAGCAGACATTTATTTAGTGCCATTGGTATAATGGTGCTTTACAGAGTAGTAAGAGTGAAGGAAAGCCCCAGCTTTGAGAAGTTTACACTCTAAATTTAGATGAGGCTGGGAGGGGGGAGTAGTCATGCTTATCCGATAATTGTAGTGGAAGATCTCTGAGAAGAGCTGGCCTCAGAGTTCTTTTTTTTTTAAAGTTAGATCATACAACATGAAATTGAATGATACAGTGGTCCCAAAACATTTTGATAAGACAAATGCACCAACAGAACTTTAATCAAGATGCACCTTCCCCATACCAGTTCATGACCTGGAAGCAAAGGCCTTTAACTCTACAATTTGCTTGTTGGCAATTTCTAAAATAGAAAGGTTGCTGTGGCCCTTATAGGCCATTCTCTGCAGCTGTAGGTTGAGTTTTGACTCGGGGAATCACAAATTAAGTAATTTGCTCTAACACAATTCCATCCCCATAATGAGAAAACATATATTTGCCCCAGTAGGGCAAGTAGCATATCCTGGGAGCCATATTCAGCCCCGTCCATAGGGCCGAGCACCCGGATTTCATTGTTCCTGATGGATTCTGTCAGCATGGCAACTCATATATAAATCTCCAGCTGGGAACTATATAAATTCAACAGTACAAACTATATAACAGTACAAACTATATAAATTCAACAGTACAAACAAGCACACACAATCTACTATTTTGCACACCAGGCTGCAAAATATGCAAATTATCTGTCATGAAAAAAGAAATCTAGGGGTTTGCTGCAAAAAAACCAACAAAACCTCATAGCCACAACTATTGCTCCTGGAGCAGGGCACAAGCTGTTGCTCCTTATCTCTCTCAGCAGGTATGACTCGACATGTGACAATGGTTACAAACACACTTTTCTAACGCTGGCAAACTATTTGTTCACAGAGGAATTAAATGTGTGAGAGGCGCATTCAGTGAGAGACTATAAATAATCACATATACATATCTCTGGAGCAGACTGTCAGGTTAAGCATTCTCATGTATAGAAAAGGTGTTACACTGAAGTAACACTTTTATCCATTTACTGCCCAAATCAGTGTAACTTTTCTCCCAACATTGCTGATGTCAAGAGATCATATTTAAATAAAATTCACAACTGTTTCTTCCTGTCACCTGTTTCTTCCTGTCATGCCAATTGGCCATGCTGGCAGGGGCTGATGGGAATTGTAGTTCATGAACATCTGGAGAGCTGCAAGTTGCAGACCCCTGATTTAAGAGATGGTGTTCCAGTTAAGGTTTCTATGGGCCTTTCCCCACTTACCTTAAGCCATGCGCTACTCTCCGAAAGTAGTGCGGGGTCCCCCGGCACTCCCCACGACAGGGGCGGCGACAGCGCAGCCGCCCCAACGCTGCCGCTGTTAGTGCTCTCAGCGCTGCTGGCATCCCTGGCAGCTCTTTTAAACTGCATGCTTTGTGGATGACTCCTCAGGGGATGCCCAGGCGCTACTGCTAGGGATGTCAGTGGCGCTGAAAGCAGTGCACGGCATAGGGGGAATTAAGGTAAGTGGGGAAAAGCCCCACAATTCTTCAGATAGCTGTACATGGCTGCAATTTGGTTGGTATTCAGGCGGCACCATGGTTACATATGTGCAACATGCAACAAAGTGAAACAAAGTGGAAGACTTTGTTTTTCATTCCATGAAATTTGCTAGGTACTGATACTTATGCCAGCCTTTTTGCCACTGTAGCATTATACCAGGGTGGGGAGTTAGTATACCAACCAGAGGTGTATCTAGGGAAAATGTAGCCTGGTGCAAAAGCTGAGTTTTCGCCCCCCCCCCCCCCAATGGGCGGCTGTCCTCCCCTGCCACAAGCAGACAACATTTTTTGCATCAGGTCTTGAAGTCACTGTATGACAGAGTGTTTGTGTGTGTGTGTGTGTGTGGGGGGGGTGATTTTCCACCATTCCACTAAATGGCCACAGCTCCTGATACCAACTAGGGTTGCCACCATCTAAGTGGGGCCTGGTGAACTCCCAGAAATACACCTCCTTCTAGACTTAGAGAATGGTTGCTAAGGAGGGTGGATGCTATGAAATCACATTCTTGCTGAGTTCCCTCTCTTCCCCAAACCCCACCCTCTCTAGTCTTTACCTCCAAATTTCCTGGAATTTCCTAACCCGAAGTCCTTATCATCCTTATCAGCACAGTGTAGGTGACATGATCACTACTGTATCTCCACATCTACCAATACAACTTTGTGTAAGACCAGCATGGGGCTCAGTTGCTACAAAAACAGTTTCAGACTGGCCTTATAATTGTGCTCTCAGTCAACCAACTGTTTAAAACTTTACCTTTATATTTTGTACTATTTCATACGGGATCACTTCGCATTATCACTTCAAAAATGTGTACAGAAGAAAAAGCACATGCAGTTGCATGAACTGAATACAAACAGCTCTGGCAAGAAGGGAGAAGTCAGTACTATACCCACTGGGCCACAATGACACTTTTTAAACTAAATGTCAGTTAATAGAGATGGATAGGGCTTCATAATGCACTAGTGATATTCTCTGTGTTAGATATTAGATTAGGAGTGATTGCTGGATTAAACAATATTATGTCCAATACATATATTTTTGGTGAAATACTGGCATTGCTCCTAATATTAATTGTTTTTAATTCTCTTTTGTCTGTAATTGACAACTTAATGCTATATGTTTCCTTACTGAAGTTACTATAAGGGGCCCCAGTTAAATTCTTAAACACTGCTGTATTGTCTCATCACTTTCCAGTTGCCAACTTAGACAGGGTGGGTTATGTATGACTGATCAGACCCTACACTTCATACTCTGACTTCAGTGGAGACCAATAAGAATGGAATGAGATTTAACTCGCCCAGATAGTTATTTAAACTTTACATATTTGTTTACCTGTGGACAACAGTGTAGAGGCATTTGGCAGCATGGAATTGCCCTGTGTCCATCTCTTAATTCAAGAGTGAGAACTTCTTGAAGGATGCAACCAGAAGGCTCCCGCTTTGGATTAGTTCAAGCAACACAACGGGTACAGCTAAACTATCCACAGACCACTGAAGGATAGAGATGACATATGCAGAAATAAAGGAGTAGTTATTGGCTGATACCAAGCCACACAGTTCCAAAAATGTACAAGGATTCACAAGGTAATTTCCACATCCTCTCCACTGCAAAGCCTTCCCGCTATTCCCTATGCTTCTTGTGAGGGTCTGCTGACTTACAGGACCAAAATTTCAGGGGGCATAGTGGGGTATAGCAGAAGGAAGTAAGGATCAGACCCCCCCCCCAGCCCCCTTAAACTATCTTATATCTTTAGATTTGCATAGTTCAATACAGGCCACTACTTGGCAAATTAGAGACCAATCCTAATGAGATCTATTTAAAATCCTACTCAGGTCTATTCAAAGGGCTTACTCAGTAAAGTGTAAGGATTACAATGTTGTATTCTGTGTCAAGATGTTTGCAACATGGGCATAAGAATTCCACACATAAGAGTAATAGCAATGTGGTTTCCCTTATGATAAATAGCCTTACTCCCACAAGGTCTTGTGACATGAAGAACACTAAAAATAACGCAGAAAGCAAATCCTGCCACCCAGAAACAACTCTCCACAGAGCTTCCAAATAAACAGTACCCTCCCACCAGTTTTTACTTCATACACTCTCTCATTACTAAGCATTAAGAAAATTGGATGTGGGAGAGTAAACAACTCCAACTGTAACTGCATTGAAGGTGGGTGGATGAGCAGAATATGAGTTTCTCACCAGGGCAAAATATACAGAAATAAGGGCAACTAGGTGGGGACGAGGATTGATATAAGTCAGTTTACATAGCTGGCAGTGGCAGCCATTTTACCTGGAACATTGGTTTGGTTTAAGAACATAAGAACATAAGAACAAGCCAGCTGGATCAGACCAAAGTCCATCTAGTCTAGCTCTCTGCTACTCGCAGTGGCCCACCAGGTGCCTTTGGGAGTTCACATGTAGGATGTGAAAGCAATGGCCTTCTGCGGCTGTTGCTCCCGAGCACCTGGACTGTTAAGGCATTTGCAATCTCAGATCAAAGAGGATCAAGATTGGTGAGCCATAAATCGACTTCTCCCTCCCATAAATCTGTCCAAGCCCCCCTTTTAAAGCATATCCAGGTTAGTGGCCATCACCACCTCCTGTGGCAGCATATTCCAAACACCAATCACACGTTGCGTGAAGAAGTGTTTCCTTTTATTAGTTCTAATTCTTCCCCCCAGCATTTTCAATGAATGCCCCCTGGTTCTAGTATTGTGAGAAAGAGAGAAAAATTTCTCTCATAAGTCAACATTTTTCTACTCCCATGCATAATTTTTTTTTTATAGACTTCAATCATATCCTCCCTTCAGACGCCTCCACTCCAAACTAAAGAGTCCCAAACGCTGCAGCCTTTCCCTCATAAGGGAAGGTGCTCCAGTCCCTCAATCATCCCTCGCTACCTCCCCTTTCTCTGCACTCTTTTTTTTCTATCTCTTCAATATCCTTTTTGAGAGATGTGGTGACCAGAACTGAACACAGTACTCCAAGTGTGGTCGCACTCACTGCTTTATATAGGCGGGCATGACAATCTTCGCAGTTTTATTGTCAATTCCTTTCCCTGATTATCCCCAGCATAGAGCTCTTGCCTTTTTTCACAGCTGCCATACATTGAGTTGACATTCCCTATGGAATCTATCAATTAAGACGCCCAAAATCCCTTCTCTCTCCTGGTCTTGTGACTGATAGCACTGACCCCTGTAGCGTATGTGAAGTTTGGATTTTTTGCCCCTATGTGCATACTACTTTGCATTTTGCTACATTGAACTGCATTATCAAGCATTTTCTATAGCCCACTCACCTTAATTTATCAAGGTCCAGCTTTGAGCTCCTCGCAATCCTTTGTGGTTCTCACCACCTGCTGTACAAAAAATTTGGTATCATCTGCAAACTTGGCCACCACGCTACCCACCCCTACTTCCAGGTCATTTATGAATAGGTTAAAGAGCACTGGTCCCAATATGGATCCTTGGGGGATACCACTCCCCTACATCTCTCCATTGTGAGAATTTCCCATTTACACTCACTCTTTGCTTCCTGTTTCTCAACCAGTTTTTAATCCATAGGAGGACTTCCCCTCTTTGTAGTAATGCACTGCTGACAGCAGCACCGTAGAACGTTAGACGCTTCAACGGACTCACGCTGCTTATCGTGACCGCACCTACCTCATCCCCGCATGAGTCAGCCGGGCCAAGGAACTGTTTGGCTCAATCGACCGGGCGCAGGGACAATGGTCTTGCCCCCAGGTGAGATTAGGCCTGTGACGCTTACGCCTTCTCCAAGACGTAGCCAGATGAGATCATGCATCACATGATGATCTCCTAATTCTCCCGCTGAACTCCCCGTCCTCCTACATCGACAATAAAGGTGCCAGGAACCGCAGACGGAGAGACTTCAAGTAGGGAACATCGACCTCCGGCACTTCCCGCCAGGTTAGGGCGATCTCCATTAGATGTTATCTCCGCTGGCTCGCCTCGCTCTTGAGGCCTGACCGTGGGTCGACTCGGCTGCTGGTGCCGAAAACCCGGGAATCCTCAACCTCCACCCTGCTCACTGCCGCTTGGGAGTGGGCTGCGGTACCGGTCCGCTGGATCGGCGACCAGGGACCACCGCTTCAGTATCGCTTCGTCCTCGCTGGATCGGCGATTCAGAGACACGCTGGCCTCAGGACACTTCATCGGGACGAACACCGTGAGTATGGGAGCTTGCAAAAGCAGGGCTTATGACAAGCACGCTGACTTAACTGAAAGCTTAGCTAAATGCGCGGCAGGGTCCCCAGAAGAGAAGGGAGCGCGAAATTGGTTAGAGATTGAGCTCAGTGTCCATGGTACCCAGTAGTAGGGACAGAATCTTAAGGACTGGTACATCGGGCGACTTTTCGCGATAGAGCTCGCGCTACCGATGTCGCTACAATTGATCGCAGGAGACAATGTTTTGTCGCCATCAGCCTGCAGACCCATACCCTCGAAGCTGTAGGTCATTCTTCGATCTTTCACCCTTCAATTTCAACCCCGAATTCTCTATCCATCAAATTGGACGCTTCGTCCTCCTTCTGCCCTCGCCCTTCACTCCATCTTTAAACTTCTCCCGCTGCTCAGCCTCTAAAGTTCCTCGCCATTTCTCCGGCCACTGCACTCCTCGGGCTTTCAGCCATTACGCTAATGGCGCTGGTTTCAAAACTCTCGAGAACGTGATACTTACCATCTGCAGAAGAAAGCTAGAAAACCCCGACGGAAGACGCATGCCGAGATTCTTGCATTGTAGCCCTTCGCCCATCATACAGATACTGAGGAGGGTGCGCCATTCAGCGGGTTGTCGAAAGCAACGCCTTTAAGCTATAACATCCTCACTGAGTTCAAGTAGCAAATGCGGACGAGTCACTAGCTCCCCACGTGAGAGGCAGGCATGCTGGAGGCCATCGCAAGGAACCACCTAATGGTCTCCAGACGACTGGAAGACCACTCTTCGTGATGCTCCTGGAGCCTCCTGCACAATTTGTGGTCTGGGGAAAGTGAGTTCCGGCCAGCAGTGTCAAACAGGCGACACTCTGGCGGCGTCAACGCCAAGCAGCCCACGGCTTCATGCTTTCGCCAACCCTTCTAACGATCAGATTAGGTTCTGCTCTGAGGCTGCCCCTACGTCGCTTGAGTGCGCTTTGCAGGCATTTGTTATGGGCCCCAAACTGCTGTCCAGAGTTTTCCTCCATCCCGGCAAACCCCAAGGGGATTCTATGCCAGCTTTGTGAATACCAGGCTCCAGGGAAGCCTCAAGAGGCAGGTAGGTGGTAGATAGCTAGGAGGGTTCAAAACGAGCTCCCTCATGCTAAAGAGAACGCCTCCCACGGAGTGCCGCGAGGGGCTTATCACGCCGACCTGGGCAAAATCACTTGAACTGGCCGACATGCTTAAGGCTTTGTTATGACATCCGGGTCCTTCCGCCCACCAAGAAGCTAGGCTCCCTCGCCGAGCACTTTCTCCACTGGCGGGAGGCAGCCTCAGGATGACTACTGCTTTGACCAAGTGCGGCAGACCCGGACATTTTCAGGAGGAATTGTAGCAGGCTGCCCGGGCGGAGGGGCCTAGCCAACTCCTGACGGAGGAGGGTCTTCTCCCAGAGGGCTAAGACCCCCAGGAGGCTCCAAGACCGGCGCCTCCTAATGCTCGCTGGGGGAGGCTCATCGCCCGGGCATTCTCAGCCTGTAGAACCAAGATCCGTGACTCCTCAAACCCTTTTCCTCTCGAGCTCCCCATGAGATCTCCGCCACCCCAGCTCAGGTATAGTGATCCCATCCCCACGGGAGACCATTGGCCTGACCTTGCCAGCTTGCTCCCCCCCTCACGCCTATACTTCCTGCTCTGATACAAATCTCCTTTCTACGCCCAAAGTCACCATGCCTCGGCCTAGTGCCATAGAGATGGCACGCATTTTCAAAATCTCTGCAGAGTCCACAGTCACTGAATTGCAGCAGGGAAGGGAATGCTGACCGGAAGAGGACTGCCGCTTGAGTTCTCCTCAGAATGCCCTTCCTGTAGCTAATCTACAGGACAATGAGGCATGGAAGGGGAAGATGCTCGTCGCACAATGGCCTGGGCCAAAAAAGTCTCTTACGTAGCTAGCTGAAGCCCCCCTTGGCCTTCTCCAGCTGTAAGGTTCAAACCAGATTCTGTAGCCTCTGAGCCACAGCAAAGCCCTAAGCCTCAAAGCTCCCAGTGGCAGCAAAATCGTCCAGCACCTCAGAGAGAGCAAAATCTCAAATCAGAGTTGCAATCCTCTCGCTACTTTTTATATGTGCTCTGTATATGCTTATGGTATAATTAGTAGTTCTTGCCCCTTTCAAGAGAGACCTCTTAAAGTTTTCCCCTCATATAGGGGGATTTTTCCATTGGCTTTCTAAGCTATGCTCTTGTGCTTCCACCAAAGCTTCCTCTTCTGACAGTGTGTGCCAATGCCTCGAAAGGCTTCACCATTACAGCATCCGGCTTAAACGTAGACAGCCTCGCGTGTTCTCTTAGGATACCGATGGGACCTGCTTCAAGCTTCACCCATCACTTAGTTTAAACCTTCAAACTTTTCTTCAAACCTCTCACTTGAGAACCTTTTTCCTTCGCCCATCTGAGCCTATACACTCATGCCACAATGAAGTGGCTGAAGTTTACATACGAAGCCAAATCATTTTCATGCTCCCACATTCTCTGCTGAGCCTCCCCTGGCTAGTCACAGTGCCAAGGGGGTCTTCTCAGCCACACTCTATCTACACAGCCTCCGGCTGTAGCAGGTGAAGCTGAGCTCAAACCTTGACCAAAAGTCCCTTTGCCGGAGGAAGCGCAGAGCCTGACTTCCAAACCCTTCCCCACTGCACCTTCTTTCTGCACACCTCTCCTCTTTCCTAATGGGCTGACGCACCCCACCTCTAGATCTACCAGATCTTGATAAAGGGTTTTTTGCAAACCCCTCTCAATTTGCTCCCTCAGATCAGAAACCTCGCTTCTCCAGGAACCGTTTTCATGGTATCTTCTCTATATCTTCTTTCCTATAGATGCTATATATTACGATATGACTATAATTGTGAATTGTTCATAAGTTAAGCTGCAAAAAACCCACACCTTAGACGGTGATTGGGATTGTTTTATTAAACAAACATCCCACTCCTGGATATGACCTCTCCCTTCTCTAAGCTTCCGGCAATTCCCTGCCTTTGTATCTCTTAACGCCTTGAATGTTAAAGTGATCGCTAGTCGGATGGAGCCAACTGGCGCTCTAACGAAAAGCTTGGCCAAAATGAACGAAGAAAGGGGAGAAGTTCCCCCCCCCCTATTGACTCCAATCAAGGTCCTTCATCCAGCAGACCAGTGTCCAAAGCAATTTTCTCTATTCTCTATCAAAATTGCCCGGGCCTCCCCCACCTTTAGGCTCAGAGCCTTCCATTGTCATCTATGGGATTCAACTCAGCCAGCACAAGAAACCCCTAGGTAAGCCGTTATTTGTCTTTTTTTTTCTCCATACAGGGAGTCCAGCTCGCCATGCCAGACCCTCCTCAGCCCCATCTCAGGAGATGGAGCTGGGGCCTCCCTGGAGGATCCGGACCCTCGCCGGCCTCTGTCGAGGTGGGTCTGAGCTGCCCCCCAGCCTGGGCCGACATGGGAGAGGGGATCTCTCTGGCCAGTAGCACCTATTCTTCCACAAGGGATCACAGCCCCCGCTGGGGCCCCCCCCCCTGGGAACGGCAAGCAGTCTTTCGGAGCCAGCTGTGGCTCAGAGGTTTACGCAGCGTGTTGCTGCTCCTCATCTTACAATGCAGCCATTTCTCTCTCTCCCCTTTCTGCAGCCCCTGGCTAGTGCTTGGAGTTATGACTGGGGACATTCCCTGATAGATTAACCCTTGGAACTCTCCGCTGTTCTCAGCCGCTAGAATATTGTTGGAAATACGCCTTCTCTTCTTCAACCTTGCTCTCGAGAATCACTGAACTCTGCAATGCTAAAGACTATCAATTGTTAGCTCTCTGCCACGAGAAAGAAATCCATGGACTCTAACAGCCATCGCTCTCTGTAGCTTTTGCAGGTCAAACAGCAAGAGCCATGACATTGGACAATTATGCAACCACAGGTTACCTTCCTTCCAGCGCATCATCCAGCCAGTGTATCAAGCGCATAGCCATGTTTTATTGTTTAAAATTTATTGTATGCCCTAAATTTTGTGCTGGTGTTATTTGTTATTATGCATTTCCGGGCCTGTCTGGTTCGCTTACTTAGGACTCTCTCATACCTGTACTCCACCCGGGGCAGGACGCTCGACGCCGCCGGGCCGCCCGGGCTTCTGCCTTTCGGATCCCTCCTGTCGAAACGACCAGTGCAAAGCCGTTTCCAAGGCGGAGGAACCCTGTCTCCCTCGCAACTTCTCCCTTGTGGGAGCCCCCCCCGACTTGTTTCCCTGTAACACCAAGATTGTCAGCCGGCTGGTCGTGTTCTCGGCGGAAGCTCCATCAATTCCTAATTCTCCATTTGCTCTGGACGGCTCTGGCTCTCCGAAAGTAGCAGGAACAGATCTACAATTCTACATTAATCGTCAGCTTATTGATTACTTATTGTTATTACATCCCACCAAGGTTGTGAGTAAATGTATACTTAATATGTTAATTTGTTTTAATTCCTTCTTGATAATTCCCAATTGATTCATAGAGCACGCGTGAGCTGCAAAGAAGCTGTATCTAATCTGAAGTATGATGTTTTGCCTCTATTGGTGGTCAGCCCTCTGGAGCTGGCTGCCGGAGGATGGTTGAGTGCTACGTGGCCAGCTCTTGCATTGGCTGCACTGTGTGCCTCGCTATCCGGATCTTGTTTACGCTTCAATGTGTGCTCCACATGTGCCTGTGACGCGTGTAAGAAGCCCCTCGAATCTCCCTTACCAAGAGCTGCCAAGTTCTACTGTTACATACAAGCAGCTTGGCTAGCTTGACTGACGGCGGATAGGAGACAAAGCGTCCCTTTAAATGCAGCCTTTAGCATTTCTCGTCCCCTTTCTAAAATAAAGGAGGAGATGTAGTACGCACTGGCTGACCCAGCAGCACCGTGGTAGAAACGTGTTGGGACGCCAACGACTCTTACGGCCTTGCTGGTCGCGACCGCACTCCCCACTCCTCATCCCCATGAGTCACGGGCCATGAACTGTTTGGCCTAATCACCGCGAGCATGGGGACACGTTCAGGCTCTTACCCCAGGTGAGGATTAGGCTCCAGACGCTTACAGCCTTCTCCTCAAGACGAGTTGCCAGATGAGATCATGCATCACATGATGATCTCTCCTCACTCTCGGCCTCTCCTTCGAACTCCCCGGTCCTCCCCTCCTACATGCCCCGATGGGAATATCAATAAAAGGTGCCAGGAATCCCAAAGTAGACGTGCGGAGACTTCGCTGGGGATCAACACGGGACTCCTGTCTCCCGCCAGGCTGGCTATCTCCACGCAGATGTGCCATCTCAGCATCGCCTACCGTTCTTAGCTGACCAAGGCGGGTCGATCACTACACTCCCTCTCTTATATTCCCTTCATTTTGCTGAGTTTTCTCAATAGTCTCTGAGGTGAGGAACTTTGTCAAACTGTGCCTTTTGGAAATCCAGAGTGAGACAATGTCCACCTGGTTCCCTCTTGATCCACATGCCTATTTTACATCCCTTCACACAAAGAACTCTAGTAAGTTTGTAAGACAGGATTTGCCTCTGCAAAAGCCACCATGCTGACTCTTTTCTCAGCAGGTTGGTTGCTTTTGTACATGTTTTTATAATTCTTATTCTCTTTTAATGACAGATTCTACTAATTTACCACAGGAACCAAGATGTCAAACTTGACTGGCCTGTAATAATTTCCTCGTGAGTCCCCCCTGCAGATCCTTTCTTTTAAAGATTGGTGTGACATTGGCCATCTTCCAGTCTTCAGGGATGGAGCCCTGATTTCAAGGACTAAGTTGCACATTAAAGTGAGAGACATCAGCAATTTCATGCTTTGAGCTCTTTAAAGCAACTCTTGGGTGAATGCAAAATTCTGGGCCAGGGAGTTTGGTAGCATTTAGTTTATCAATGGCTGCCAGAACTTCTTCCTTGTCTACCACTATCTTCAAGTTAGTTCCTCGGATCTCGCCTCCTAAAGAAGTGCTTCTTGGTTCAGGTGCAGGAATTTTCCTCACCTCACCTCTTAAAGGTGAAGACAGATGCAAAAGAAATTCATTCAGCTTTTCTGCAATCTCCTGTCATCGTCTTTAGCACACACCCCTTTGTTCCCTTTGTCATCTAACTTGGGCCTCACCGCTTCCCTAGCTGGCTTCCCTGCTTTTGGGATGTACTTGAAGAACTGTTTACATTGCTCGGTTTCTGATGTTCACAGCCATGCGTTCCCTCATTGAAATCCTTTTTTGCCTCCCTTACAGTTTCTAACTTGCTGTTTCTTTTGCCACCATTTGTGTTCTCTCTGGAATATTCTTTATCAGTTAAGCTTGGACTTCCATTTTCTAAAAAAGACATCTTTTTTTTTCCCTAATAATTTCCCTCAACCTCTCTCTGTTGTAACCAGGGTGGCTTTCTTTTGGTCTGGGCGCCAAGCTGCCTTTTCCTAACCTGTGGAACACACATTCTAGTTTGAGCTTTTAAGATCACTGTGTTTTTAAATGAACTCCTCCAAGCATCTTGGACATTTTTTGACTCTCTTTGATTTTTCCTTTTCAGCTTCCAAAAGGCGCCTCTAAGTGACTATCCCCTTCAGGTCTTTAGGAGAAATTTCCCCTTTCTTGAAGGCTTTTAATGTAACTACATTAGTTTGTCACTTGTTCGCATGCAGAGATACTGAATCTGACAGCATTGTGGTCGCTGTTCCCTATCGGCTCAACAACACTGACTTCCCGCACCAGGTCCTGGGTCCCACATAGAATTAGATCTAGGATCACATCTCCCCTGGTTGGTTCTACAACCATCTGCTCTAAGCCACAGTCATTTAGCATATCCAGGAATGTTCTCTCCTTACTATGACCTGAACATGCATTTTTCCAGTTTATATGGGGATAGTTAAAATCGCCCATTACCACTACATTTTTGTTTTTGTTGGCCTCTCTAATTTCTTTTTCCATCTCAGAATCCTCTTGTGCGCTTTGGTCAGGGGGGACGATAATATATTCCTAATGTTAAACTATGCTTCACCCCTGGTATTGATATCCACAGTGCTTCTGTAGAGGAATCAGCTCCCCCTGCATTGTCTATTTTATGTGACACTATGCTCTCTTTGATGTAGAGGGCCACCCCACCCCCAATGCTCCCTGTCCTATCCTTCCTGTAGAGCCTGTAACCTGGGATAACAGCATCCCACTGGTTCTCCTCATTCCACCATGTCTCTGTGATGCCCACTATATCAATGTCCTCCTTCAAAACTCTGTACTCCAGCCCCCCCCATTTTAGGTCGAATGCTTCTACTATTAGCATAGAGACACTTGTATACTCTGTCTCTGTCCCTAACCTGGGATTTATGTGTTTTGCCCTCTAGCCTTTTGTAGAGACATCACTATCACTTCTATCACATTGCTATGTTCCTCACTTGTATGTGGTTGATTTAAAAAAACCTCCTTCTCTGTCTGCATCCCCATGGACTCTGTATTCCGAACCGAAGTCACCTCAGCTCCTGTCGGCTTTCCCCCAGGAATCAGTTTAAAAGCTGTTCTGCCACCTTTTTAATGTTGAGTGCCAGCAGCCTGGTTCCTCTTTGGTTAAGATGAAGCCCGTCCCTTTTGTACAGGCCTGCCTTATCCCAAAAGGTTCCCCAGTTCCTGACAAATCTGAAACCCTCTGCCTTGCACCACCTTCTCATCCACGCATTGAGACCCTGTATCTCCGCTTGCCTAGCTCGCCCTGCGCGTGGAACAGGTAGCATTTCAGAGAATGCCACCTTGGGGGTCCTGGATTTTAACCTTTTTCCTAGCAGCCTAAATTTAGCTTCCAGAACCTCCCGGCTACATTTCCCAATGTCATTGGTACCAATGTGGACCACAACTGCTGACTCCACCCCAGCACTGTCTAACAGCCTATCTAGACGTAGCGTGACATCCGCAACCCTCGCACCAGGCAGGCAAGTCACCATGCGGTCATCATGCGGTTTATTTTCATCACAGTCACTATATGAGACAGTTATTGCTTCTCTACAAAGAAAAAGTAGAGATGTAGCAACTTGTACTAGGCTACTGAAAAAGGTTCACTTCACACATAATTATTTTTCTCTGTGGGAGCAACTTCTTTGTAGAGGAAAAATTGTGTACATCATTGTTTGTAATATAATTTGCAACTATTACAAAGACTGAAATCTTGAAGCACTGTGCATCTGCAAATGTGTATACATTACTACAAAACACATCAGAAGACCATTGCTTTATTACTACCTCCAACATGTTTCTCATAACATTTGTGGGTAATATGTCTCATTATCAAGACCTTACATATTTTCAATATCCACCCACTTTGTGGTATTACTATTATTTTTTCAAAGAGTTAAGTGACAAGTACAATGATATTCAAAGGGTTGAGTGACAAACACAATGATATAAAAGAATCATCATAGTGCAGGCATAAACTTTTATCAGATAGGTTTTTAAGTAGATTTATACATTGGAGAATGCATCTGTCATAGCAGATTAGTGCTTAAAAGATAGCATATTTGCTCCAGTAATAGGAAACTGAACTGTATTTGAATTTGTGAAAAAAGTAAATATGCTAACAAATTGATGATTAGGGGGCTATAAATCCAAACTCTTCTTCCTCTTCTTCTTCATCTACCAAGAGCAGCAGTGGTGTAATGGTTAAGAGCAGGTGTATTCTAATCTGGAGGAACCGGGTTTGATTCCCCACTCTGCAGTTTGAGCTGTGGAGGTTTATCTGAGGAATTCAGATTAGCCTGTGCACTCCAACACATGCCAGCTGGGTGACTTTGGGCTAGTCACAGTTCTTCTGAGCTCTCTCAGCCCCACCTACCTCACAGGGTGTTTGTTGTGAGGGAGGGAAGGGAAAGGAGATTGTAAGCCCTTTGAGTCTCCTAAAGGAGAGAAAGGGGGGATATAAATCCAACTCTTCTTCTTCTTCTTCTTCTTCTTCTTCTTGCTTGTCACTCTATCAAAAAAAGATATAAGATTAGTGTTCTATTTCTTGTATAAGATTAGTTTCCATTTCTTGTACATGTCCTTTTTAAATCTTAGCTCAGTTGAAAGTTCTTTAGAACCATCCTGGTTTCCTTAGACACCTCCCATTTTTTCTCCTCATTGGAACTGTTTGAAATTGTGCCCTCAAGATCTTACTTTTAAGAAACTCACAGCCATCATGCACCCCCTTCCCTTTTAGTATTTTTGGCCACAGAATCACACCCAGTAGATTCTAAGCTTACTGAAATCTGCTTCCTTAAATCTAGAATGCGTGTATGACTACACTTAGCAAGACTCTGCCTGCCAGATTAAATAAACCAGTTCCATAAGATTTATACAGTGTTCAAATGATTTATTGTTCTTTCAAAACTGCAGTTTTGGGAACTCTCTCTCTCCGCAAGCAGGCAAGGAGGAGGTTCAAAGACTCAGATACCTGCGTATCTAATTTTATACTTCACAAAACAGCCTATCCACTTCCCTGTCCATTGTCCACTGAAAGTTTGGTCATCTGTTCCAAGAATGCATCATCCATCTTTTCAGACCGGCATGGGGGTCTGTAATAGACCCCCCACAATGAGATCAGTGTTGTTTCTCTCCCCCATAATTTTTACCCAAATGCTCTCAACCTGACTTAAGTCATGGACCCGCTCACCGCTGTAATAATGTCCCTCCTTTTGGGATGTGTTTGGATTCAGTAAGTGAAAGATCAATTCTGCTGGAGAAAATTACTCTTTGTAAGATGAATTCCATGGCATTATACTCCACTGAAGGTCCCCCTCCCAGGATCCACTTCAAAAATCACCAGGAATTTCACAACCCAAAATTAAGGAAATGGCGCGTAAGACATCTTATCTGATTAGATTTCACAGAATGCACAAAGCACTTATGTTTTTGTGAGCATTTGCCAATTGATCGGATCAGTATTGGATTCTTGCAGGAATTTTGCTGAAATTGCTGCTACATTTTTATGGCCTGTGAAGTGGTAGTTTCTGTAATTTGTAAAGTGTTTTAAGTACTGTTTTAAAATGTATTTTGATAGCTGACTGCTTCAAGTACAATGATAACTTTTAACTCAGAAGCTGGGCTTTTTTCTTAAATAAATTTAAAACAAACATATGCTTTAAAGCTCTAAAGTCTTCTGTGCCGAATCCTACTGAGTCACTTATTTCTGAGCAAAACATACTTTCATTAGGGCTTTCACAGCATCCAAATGACAAATTGACTATTTCAAGGCCAGTGTGGGAGACGTTCTTCGAGTGAGAATCGGAGTCTGATTGGTCACTTGATGCCAGCCAACCGGGCACAATCTGACGTAGCTCAGGTAACCTCCGACAAACAAGCGCGCGCAGGCCCTACGCACTACTAGTTCCTTCTTATGGCGAGCTGACGTACGCACCGTTTGCCGTTCGGACGCGCAGGGGAGAGGGAGAGGCGCATGCGCACTTGCGAGAAATGAGAGGCGAGCGAAGTGGGGCATGCGCAGGAAGTCGGTGTGAAAGGCGGGTAGCGTGTAGCTCTGACCGACAACATGGCGACGCGGGGCGTACCGTAGGTGCCTACTACGAAGTCTGTAAGAGGCCCAGGCTCTCCGGGTCTCTACAGCAGCGTTCACCATGGCCCGGCACAGGAACGTGCGTGGCTATAACTATGACGAAGGTAGAGAGTTGCTGAGATTTAACCCGGGCGAACCTGTGCCCCGGGACCGTTCGATAATCTGGCCGTGCGGGGAGGAAAGGAGAGCAGGATGTTAATGACGTCACCGCCACGCCTGGGTGTTGCAAGGCGGTCGGGGGGGGGGGGCGCTTGCAAGAGGAGGAGTGGAGGGAGACGAGTCTCGCGCGTGGTGGCTTTTGGGGACGAGGGAAGATGAGTTATGTGAAGGTGGAGCCTCCTGATGTCTCAGACCTTTTTTTCCTTGCCCCGATATCTCCGACTTCGGTCAATTGGTGCGTTTCTCTTGTTCTGTTAAGTGGCTCCCCAGGAAAGTCATTTGCAGTCCCGCTGGGCTTGACAGGAGTGCATCCATTTTGAATGTGATATATTTTTGCCTCGTTTAAATTGGTGAAGTTCATTACTGTGGTGTGTGTTGATCAGCCTGCTAAGGACAGATGGATTAAAACAAAGAACCCAAGCTAGATAGACCTGTCAAATAACCACAACAAGCTGCCATTACAGCCAGTATGACTCTGACTAGTAGAGGTTCAAAACAAACGGGGTGTGGCTATTCGTTCATGTCCAATTTCCTGTATGCTTTCCAATGGCCTGTGGTGAAAGGAAAGGGTTGTATTCCTGCTTGTTTTACAGCGAAATCTTTTCTGGAGTGTTTAAAGTATCTTGGACTCTCTGCTTTGTTAAATATTGCATATGAAGAAGGGATTTAAAGATGGTGGTTGAAGTTCAGCCAGCTGAAGTTTGATAAGTTTTAAGACAGCTGTTGTGGTTGGATTATTTCTCCTCAGTTTTTAGTAATTCCTTGTAATCCTATATAATGCAATGTATATACATTTCTGTTTAGTTTCTGAGCTCTGTATTTAATGAGTGGAAGATACATGATTTAACAAAGTGCTATAACATTTAACATACTGCTGAGTGTGTGACAGTACCATCTAATAGTTAAGAGTGCTATGCTCAGAGAAGGAACCTAAAACATGCTGTAAAGAATGGAAAGTTATATTAAAAAAATAAAGGTTTCCCACATAACATCAGTTCTATAAAATAACATTTTGTCAAAACCATACTCAGGAATCCAGTAGCTGGAGGATGGCTTGCTTTTGTTATGTACCCCTTCCACCCCACATCCTAAATCACACATCCAAGCCGAGATATTTATAAATACAAAGTGTATGTGAGATATATATTACTGAGTGATATTAAGGCTAACAAATATATATGGTGTGGCGCAGGATAAAATGGGCTAACAGCAAGCCCAAAGAATAGCAAACAGCCAGTAGGAAGTAAAACTACTCATTTGCTCCTTGATGTTCACACCCAAGCCAGAGCTACAATCAATAGAATTGTAAATGTGAACTATCCCTTGAATTGAGATGTTGCAACCTTCCTTCCCTTCAGCTGTTCCTAAAAGCTCCTAAGTGCTCCCATCCCTGATTTAATCTTGCTGCCTCAGCTAAATTACAATAGCCAGAGACTCGCTCTTCCGACCACCTATTCAAGGTGTTGCTAATGTAATCAAGGAAACAATTGGCTACCGACTCCTGGGTTTAGGACAATAGATAGAGCTATTGATTAGCTCAGCCCCTGCAAGCCAGCACAGCTGTAGGAAACGAAACCTAATGCAAAGGGTCTCTTTTCCCGCCAAACTAGCAGTCCACCCTATAAAAGCCCTGCTCACCTTAAGCTCATGGCTCATTTCTAACTTGAACCTCCTTGGTCAAGTTGGTATGAGACACGATATCGTCCTTCTCCAGGATCTCTGTGCTGGCACAGAGTCCCTGTCTTCTATTTCATCTGCTGCATTGGAACCATTAGGTAACGTATCACCCTGCTGCTTCCCAATTCCCTCTCTATCCTCCAAACCTATTTTTCTCGCCTTTTTATATCTCTAGGAATTTGTGTGTATGTGCCTCCATATCTTCCTGTATGTGTGTTTGAAACCAAATTTATATGAACATTTTAAACTCAATTTGGACTCCTTGTGTTACTCTGCGGAACGCTTCATGCTATATTTCCCCGTATACATAGTCTAAAACATCTCCTCCCAGTCTACCTCTCGCATTGCTAAGTGAGCCATTTCCCCAAAGAATTGCCAAGCCAAGTTATTTTCCCCATCGCCATTTTAAAGAAATTTTTGTGCTGTTACGCTCTTAGCAGTTGGTGGAGATTCTCTTAAAAATACGTTCTTCTACTGTTAAACTGGGTAACACTTACCACCTTCTTAAAATGTTCCAGGTGTATTCAAGACCTTGTCTGAGCAATAACTACTGGTCTTGTAATAAACTGCTTAGTTCAGTGCTGGATGGTGCACGCACAAAGCTCATCTGGCCAAAATGGTATTTCAGTAGAACTGCTGTAGAGTGAGAATATTAAGTAAGCTGTATTGTAGTGCCAGTATATATCAAAATTTGCTTTATTTTTTTTTATTTATTAATTAGATTTTTATACCTCCCTATCCCCAAGGGGCCTCTGGGTGGTGTACAACAATAAACATAATATAACATAAAATGGCTAAATCTTTAAAAGCAGTGATAGTAAAAGCTAAATCTCATAAATACAATACAAAAATACTACCATAAATATAAATGGCGTGGTTTATTTATTTACAAAACCTGTATCCTACCTTTCTGCCTTTACAAGGGCTGCAAAGATGTCTAACAATTTAAAACATTCAAGATAAAATTAATTAAAATCACCCCCCCAACAACCCCGACAACATATATAATTAAAACAATTTTTAAGTTTAAAAAAAGAGTTAAAATACATACAAAACATAAAAACTAGTTAGGAAGGAGGGATCATTGAGGGAATCCCAAAAGAAACAAAAACATCTTCACCTGCTGGTAGATTTATTCTTCATTGCAAATTAACCAATCTCCTCAAGTAATTAAATACTCTGTAGCAAATTAGAAAATAATCTTCACTGAGCTAAGTTCTACACTCAAAATGTTTAAGCATTCTTGTTTTCTGTTAATATACCTAATTTGCATGTCTGAACTGCTTATATAAAAGTTGAAAAATTTGGAATTGCATTTTAGTTTTACATAGAAACCGGTAGTCAAATTTATTTGATCTGAAGGTACCAGATAGCTTAGTTCATCAAGGATGAATCCAAGAAAACAAATTAGGAAGATACAGGAAAGTTTTAAAGGAGAGAAATACTATTCAGAAATTTTATGTTCTCTTAAACTTACGTTTGTGGCAAGAGCTATTTATTTATTTGATTCATATGCCACACATCCCCATTGCAGGCATAAGGTGGCAAAATCCAATTAAACATCCCAATATAGTTTATTTGTTTCTCAATAGTGCCTAAAAACTGGAGGGAAATGACGGATAATAGGAAGGGAAGGGAAAAAAGAAGGGAAAGGATCAGGGGCAGGGAGGCCAGTTGTGTTGGAAAATTGCCGTTGCTGGCCTCAACCATATCCCAGAGTGGAATAGCACCATCTTACAGGCCTGTGGAACTGAGATAAGTTCTCAAGGGTCCTATTCAATGCAATACTTTACCAGGCTGAGGCCAGAACCAAGAATACTCTGGTCCTTGTTGAGGACATAGATATCTTCTGGGCCAGGGATCACCAACAAGTTGTTATCCCTAGAGATGTATCCCTCAGATATGATGGTTGTGTATATATGTATTATAAGTTCTGTGCATTTAGCACTTCCTTACTCTTTTTGCACCTTCACTTTTATTAGTAAGTGAATGCACAGGAGCTTTGTTCCAAGTTATATTTGACAGCCATAGGTATGATGGTGTTTCTCTGAGTTTCTCCTTTTACACTGTACCCCTTTTTGAGTGGTCATGATATTTTGATGTTTTGTTAATTGTACTGCATCAAGAGCTGGAAGGTGGTCAGTTCCCCTTAAGTCTCCCTGGCCCAACCACAGCACCTCCATCTTTGCTGGATTTACTAAATAGAAGTTCTTTTTAATTTAGGTCGGCTTGCTTTGTGATACATAATATAGAGAGAATATTATGTAGCCAGTTAAAAGAAAGTTAATTTTGTGCTTCCTCCTTAGACTTTGAAGAAGATGATCTATATGGACAGTCTGTAGAGGATGATTATTGTATTTCACCTTCAACAGGTTAGTTTTAATACTCTATCATTGTTTACTGTATTTTATCCTGTTCTCCTGAAAAGCTCAAGGCAACATACATGGCTCTCCTATCCTCCATTTTATCCTAAAAACTAACTTGAAAGGTAGGTTACGTTGAGTGAAAGTGGCTGGTCTAAGGCCATCCTATATGCTTTTTGGAAGAGTGGGTTTTTTTACACAGTTCCCCCATTACTAGTCCAACCAATATCCCACATATTAGAGATGAATGAAGTCCTCTTGGCTGTAGTTGTGTAGCTCCAGCTGTGAAAAGGCCCTTCACTTAGATGCTACAAATAAATGATGTATCATACAAATACTGCAATGTAAAACCAGTAGGAGGGGAATAGGCGCAAATAATTGAAATGTTACCCAATCTCATTTTCAGAGATTGAATCATGGATAAATTATATTTCAATCATATTCTTTATTTATAAAAAATGTTGTGTTGATCCCTATTCTTAGTACTAATCTTCTGATGCTTCATAGACTATACTAAAAACAAACTATCTTCATTATAGTTAAGTCAAGTCCTTAAACATACCTTGTGGTTGTTTGTATCTGAAATGTAAATGTTCAGTAATCAGACACTGTAGAAAGATGAACTGAATTTGCAGAAAAAAACTGTTTTGAATTGTTAGGTTGATAAAGTTTTCAGCAGTTCAAGCATTTGAATTTTTTCTTCTAAATGGCATCAGGTTCGAAAATACAAAGTATTCAGTTGATCTAGTGGTCAATAGGACCACTACTGAACAAAATTGTTGTTTTATGTCATAGCTGCTCAGTTTATCTATTCAAGAAGAGATAATACTGCGCCATTTGCTGAAACAGAAGAATATGGCTATAAAGATACCGAATGTAGCAATTACAGCATCTCTAGTCATCGCCTAACAGGAGTTCAAAAAGGTAATTATATACAAATACTTAAGATCAGTTCTTTCATTTTAGTTCCATTTGTGATCACTGTATCTTTTAAGTTGTGTATCCAAACAGTGTAATTTTGATTAATGAAATGAATTGCTGTTTCCCTGTAAGTGCAGTCTGTCAAACAAGAAGCTATTCATCTTAATTCTGAATCTGAAAGGTGGTGTTGGAGGTGGTATTTTTTCCTCTATTTTATGCTGTATGATAATTTGGGGAAAGGTGAATTGTGAATGTGCTACAGCTCTAATTCTTCTTTCCCAATCCAGGATGGTATAAGCTTTTAGGTGTTCTGTTTAGTTTAACAAAGTTCTTGAGAGTGCATCATTAAATCTCTCTCCCCCCCCCCCCCACAAGTTTGATTACATTCATTAACTCTCAAAGGATCCTTGTCTCACAGAAGATATTCTTTCCTGAGCAATAAGCACCTCAAATTACAGAAAATAAGAGTTTTCCTTTGTGGAAACAAATAGGCAAGATGGAGATGACCACGTGCTCACTTGCCAATGAAAAAGATGCCTGTTTGGTTATTTGGATATCCTAAATTGGGCCATTGAAGTCTGAGGGATGTGTCCCAGAATATTATTGGAGAAAAGATGCAAGGCAGCGCACATAGGGACTTAAACCCTATTTTGGGAATTGCACAAGGTGGAACTCTCCCACCTTGGACAGGAAGAAGTAAAAGTTTTGATGCTGTCTTGACCACCCTCTATTGTCAAAGTTCCAGTAGGCTTGTGCCATTCTCAGGATAGGAAAGCCAAGGTAACACCAGTGACTGTGCAACTGAATCTTATGTTTTAATTTACCGTATATACCGCATATAAGTTGAATTTTTCAGCACATTTTTTGTGCTGAAAAAGCCCTCCTCGACTTATACGCAAACAAGGTGTATTTTAAAAAATATTTTAGGGTTTTTATTTTGTCGGCCGCCAGGGGGCACAGTTTGTAGGCTAGCGGTACCAAAATTTCAGGGATTTTTCAAGAGACTCTCCTGATGATACCACCCAAGTTTGGTTCAGGGGGTCCAAGGTTATGGACCCCCAAAGGGGGGGGGGGCATCCCGCATTGTTTCCAATGGGAGCTTATAGTAGATGGGGCTACATTTTGAGGGTCCATAACTTTGGCCTCCTTGAACCAAATTTCACCAAACCTGGGTGGTATCATCAGGATAATCTCTTACTGATGCCAGCCAGGTTTGGACCCCCAAAATGGGTGCTCCTATCCCCTATTGTTTCCAGTGGAAGCTAATAGTAGATGGGGCTACCCTTTGAGGGTCCATAACTTTGGACCCCCTGAGCCAAACTTCACCAAACCTGGGTGGTATCATCAGGAGGGTCTCAACAATAACAGTAGTTGCTGCATTTCCCACCCTTGACTTATACACAAGTCAATACGTTTTCCCAGTTGTTTGTGGTAAAATTAGGTGCCTCGACTGTAAAGAAAGAGGTAAGCTTACTGCCTACTCTTAACAAGGAAACGTGGGTTAGGATTTTGTAAAAATGCACGCATAAATGCAGACACACAAAAACTTTTTAGAAAAATATATTTTTAAAGTTTATTGAGAGCTGCTCCTGCTCAATAAACAACTCAGATATAACTGCATATGCAAGATATAATTATAACAGTTTAAAACATTCGGTAGCGTAGCTTTCCTTACAGCTAATTCAAGCAGAGAATAACAATAAATATTACAGATAAGACTAACTGGTAACAATTAACAAGTTGAAAATACTTCAGATAACAGACAGTATATTAAAATGGAGTAACAGCAGTGAAAACAAAGGAAGAGAAAAAGATACCGTATATACTCATGTATAAGTCGAATTTTTCAGCACATTTTTAATGCTGAAAAAGCTCCCCTCGACTTATACGCGGGTCATTAAATTTTTGTGTGTGTTTTTACTTTGCCGGCCAGCAGGGGGCGCAGTTTTTATGCTAGAGGCACCAAAATTTCAGGGTACCTTCAGAAAACTCTCCTTATGATACAGCCAAGTTTGGTAAAGTTTGGTTCAGGGGGTCCCAAGTTATGGACCCCCAAAGGAGATGCCCCCATTCCCCATTGTTTTCAATGGGAGCTATTAGTAGATGGGGCTACCCTTTTGAGGGTCCATAACTTTGGACCCTCTGAACCAAACTTCACCAAACCTGGCTGATCTCATCAGGAGAGTCTCTTTATGATACCAGCCAGGTTTGGTGAAGTTTGGGTCAGGGGATCCAAAGTTACTTACCCCCAAAGGGGATGCCCCATCCCCCATTGTTTAAAATGGAAGCTAATATTAGATTTTTCATTTCTGATAATATCCCTCTTAAAATCTAAGTTGGGTTGCATTTGGACATACAGATGATGAGGAATCCAGTTTTGAAGGATTTTAACTTTTGTGTTTTAGCTTGGTTGCTGATTGAGCTAAGGTTTTTGTACTTTTAAAGTTATTGTTGATACCATATTGTTCTTGTTGACCCTCTTTTCCACTTACAGAGCCAGTTTACTGTTTTTCTTTGAAATAAATATTCAAAAACATTTAACCTACTGATGCCTCAATTGATGCTGCATTTCCCACCCTCGACTTATACGCGAGTCAATAAGTTTTCCCAGTTTTTTGTGGTAAAATTAGGTGCCTCGACTTATATGCGGGTCGACTTATACACGAGTATATACGGTAGATAGATTCTAATGAGAGCATTGAAAGGTAGTTATACACAAACTACCTGTCAGGTGGTATGAACAGACCAATAACATTCTCAAGGTAATTTGCTGAGTCAGCTTGGCCAACAGTCATAATTGCTAACAGATGTAATTACTTACTAAGATGATTAGGGTCCTTTTCAGAAAGAACATAGTTTTCAACTGGGCATGACTTTTAGCTGACACAGCTACAGATTGGAGAAATTAAAGTGATATGACCAGTTTCTCCACACGCCCCCTTTAAGCTAAAATTTTGGGGCTTAACCCTGCCTGGGTTTTTTTCTCCCACTCCATCCTCTGGTAGCGCCCTTCAGAGTCTTTCAGTGCCATTCCTTCTCCCCCTCTCTCTGCTTTGCCTGCCCCTTCCCCTCCCCTTGGCTGGTTTCTGCATCTCTCTCCCTCCTGCTCCTCCACCCTCTGCTAACTGCAGGCTCAGTTGGGCTCCCAATCCTGTCCCTTCCACACACTCCTGTGCCGTAGCCCCTTTCCCCCACCGCGCTGCCTTTTTATTTTGTGCTGTTCCTGGGCTGGTTGTGGCACAGTTAACTGCTTAGTAGGTGGCTTAGCTGTGCTCCTGCTGCGCCAACCCAAGGCGCCATATTGCCCCCACCCCCCCAATTCTCTATGTGGATTATATTTTTAGGAAATCTGGTAGATTTATCACTGACAAGGACATCAGTCGCAATATGGTATTCAACATAATTGTTTAAAGGAATCTCTCCCTTATTTGTTTCTTTAAGGCTAATGTTCACTTACTCTTTCCACTTGGAATAGTTGTTCAGGTTTCCCTATATTTTTAATATAGTAATTGGAATTCCTTCTAAAAGGGTGTAGGTTTAAGATTCAGTAAGCCATTCATGGTTTAGAGAATATTAAAGGCTTGTAGTTAACAGATTTTTATTAACACTTTACTTTCAGTTCTTGCAGTTAGAATACCCATTTGCTTAGTCCTGAAGCTTGAAAAGGCATTGTTTATCTTAAAAGTTAATTACAGTTTCTGTAAATGCTTAAAATGGACTGTTAAATGATGCCATATTGATTTATCCATTTTTTTGTTTTTGTTGATTGTTGATTTTGTTTTTGTTGATAATATCTACATTGGAGTATTGTGGGTTTCCGGGCTGTATGGCTATGTTCCAGTAGCATTTTCTCCTGACTTTTCACCTGCAACTATGGCTGGCATCCTCAGAAGATACCACCCACAGATGCAGGCGAAACATCAGGAGAAAATGCTCGGCCATACAGCCCGGAAACCCCACAGCACTCCAGTGATTCCGGCCGTGAAAACCTTTGACAATACAATATCTTCATTGGTAAATATTCAGCCTTTTACGAATTCCTAAATGGTGATAAAATTGCCCGGTGGAATAAAAAGCATTCTAGATAGCTAGGGAAGGGGTAATAAGCCTTGTTCCTAGAATAATATGGCCGTGGGTTGGTTAAGAGAAACTACACTAGCTCTCTTCAGTTTTAAATGCTGAATATTTATTTCACATCCATTGTGTGAAAATTCTTGTCCTAAATAATTTGTAATCATTTTGTTTTAGCTCAGCTTGATTCGTGCCTTGACCACATGAGGGAAGTTCTGGGCGAGTCTGTGCCAGAGAAGGAGATGGTGGAAGCTGTATTGAGTAGCAGATTTGATGTGCAGCAAGCTTTGGATTCTGTGCTAGCACAAATTAACAAGCAAGGTATGAAGATCAAGAGTGAAGAGTCGGTCATTCAAGGGAAGGCAACAAAAGGTACGTTTGCATTTACATTTTGTGGGAATTAGTGTGTGGCTCTTCTCAGTAGAAGGCAGGCTGTGTATGAGTAATATGTGAATAATTAAAATTAATGACTTAAAGCAGTTTAAGCATTTTCCTTTCGTTGTAACTAAATTGAAAGGCTAAATGGAAAAAGACCTGCAAGGCATGATTAACATTTAGCTATGCCTTCACCTTGAATAGAAAGCTTTGGGCAGGTACCATACAGATAAGCCTTCGTCTTGAAGGGATATTTCTTTAAATGTGATTAGCAATTTTAAAATGATTTCAGTAAAATCTTAGGTAATGGTGAAGTTTTAAGTTAGTTACTTCTGTTGTAGGAATACTAATCATTTCTATGAAATTGTATAATTTTCAGCTTAGTAGTTCTAAGCTTCTTCAGAAAAACAGTGTTAAATGTAATGTAAAAATTTAATTTAATTTGTGGGCTGATGATTTTAGACATCCAAGGCTTGTATACAACTAAAAATAGCGTTAATAATGTTTGTTAATTAAATGCCTTTTCATGTTTCTTTTTCTTGATTTTGCTGTTGCCCTTCCTGCCTTGTCCCAAATTGAACTATGTTTACTGTGACTCTGCCTCTGTCTTGGAATTGTTGGCTCATGTAAGGTAAGACTTATTCTGCTCAGAACTGTTTTCTGAAGCTAACTTGACTAACTTGCTGCAGGAAACCTCAGACTCTGCCAGTTATTGTTTTGATCTTAGTGATCCTGTAGGCAGATTGGAAAATCCTTCTAATTCTTCAAGTGACAAAACTTTCCTTGGACCTAAAAAAGTCCATATACCTTCTGTCAGAAAGGAAAACTTAAAATGTTCTTGTAAGTCTTTGGGAGCTCTTCCTGTTCGAGTTAGTGACATTCTTAATGACAGCTCACTTTCTGAATCAGTTAGCAAGCAGGCCACACTCCCACTAGTTGACAGAATTAGTACAAGTGAGAGATTTTGTCATACATTTGATGCATGCTTTAGTTCTGGAGTTAAGTTCATGGAAAAGAATCCATCAGGAAAGTCTTCTTGGGATCAGACAGAATTGAAAGGCGTTAAGGACTTGAAAGCCTTGTTAAGAAGTAAAGAAGCAGTTGACGCATCAGATGACCAAAGTAATGTACTTGTTGTACTCCAGAAAAATTCAGAACTTGATAGTAAAGACAGATTTGTTAGTCCTTCTGGTTTAATAAGTGATTTGGGGAATTTGATGTTAGACAATAAGATAAGTCATCAGTTCAGCAAGAAAACTGACAGTTTTGAAAATATTCCATCTTTTTTGGGGAGAAAAGGGGATATTCAAGAGTACAATAGTTCTCCTTCAAGGGTTGGTGGCTCAACTTTTTCAGTTTCTGAAAGTTCATCGCTTGCTGATCTCCTGCGCGAACACCAAGAGAGTAACTCAGATAAAACTTACTCCTTATCTGATCTTTGTAGCGAGTCATTAGGTTGCTTGACTACTACAGATGTACAACCTTCGCTACAGCTAACCAACCAACCTCACATTTCATCTGGGATGACAGAATTGTCAGGATCTTTATCTTCTCTGACTTTCTCCAGGGCTTCTCCAAAACAAGAGCTTGAGAGTGTATCACTTTCAGATTTAATTGCAAAATCTACTGAATTTGATAGCCACCATTCATCAATCAATCCTTTTAAATTTCATGTGGCTAAAACAATGCCACCTGCAGTTGTAAATTCAGATATTGATCTAAGTGTTCTTATTAGAAAATCTACATTATCTCCAGAAAATGTAAAAGTACAATCGGATAACCTGTTTCCCAAACCTGAAGTTTTGTTTTCGAAGGAAGGGCAGCAACTGATTGTAGCTAAAGGAAGCAAGAAAAGGAAAGTGAAATTCAGATCATTCTTCTTAGGAAGTGGACAAAGATGGACAAAGATGCTCTCTGCAAGACCATCAGCCTTTGCAGTGACTTTATGTCTCCATTACCCTCCAAAGAGGAGAAACAAGCATCAGATTGTTAATCTTCATAAGGCTTTCTTATACAGCAGGCAGATCCAGGAAGTAAAAATCAATGAAATTGGCCCCTTATCAGAAATCACTCCATTTGATTTCAAATCACCATCTCCTGATGACATTGTAAAAGCAGGCCAAAAAAGAGCCTTCACCAGATGATGGTGATGATGATGATAAGGAACCTGGCCTTTTTTTACATTTGAAAAATATTTTTATACTTTATGTATTTGAACTGTAAATTAGAAAATAGGTTTGTGAAATACAAAGTTGAGTCTTTATATTTGGTTTAAAAACTTTTGTAGTACAATTTTAAACCAATACACTGGATTCCAAGTTTTATTTTTTTTTACTCTTTGTTTAGTAGAAGTAAATATTAGTCTTTTAATGTCTGTATTGGAGTAAGATGTAAGGGTGTCAAATCTTTATTAAACAATTGAAATGTATTTTCAGGAAAGAATGGGCTAGCTATTATAATAATAAAAAAATTATGACTACAGGCTAACATTTTAGAGCTATATGGGAACAAATCTTTATATTGCTGTGAATTAATTAATAGTTAATTTTTAATTATGAATGTTTTTATATAGCTGTGCTATTGCATCGTACAGCTTTATTTTGGTTGATCATTTCATGGATAACTTGTAAAGTTATTTCATAGATAACTTGTAAACATTGATAACTTGTAAAGACATATTTTTCTTCACAAATTAAAGCTGTGACGCAAGCAATTGCATGCTGAGCACAGTGGTAAGCCATCTGTACACTTGGGGAAACCAGTATTACTTGTCGAAAAACATATTGTGAATGATTTGCTCCCTTTATTTAGGATATCCCGCTCTCTCATAGTCACTGCATCTGTTAAGTAACAGTTAATGTGTTTGTCACATGTCAGTTTGACGCACTAGTAAATATACGTAGTAGTCATATGAGAAGCATGTTTGCTGAATGTTCACAGTTTATTATATAGGCACATTCATTTTTCACACATACCTTAAAATTACTCCAATTAAACACTATTTCTGAAGAGAATCTTTGTCGAGATGTGGAAACATTAGATTGGTAACAAAACCACCTTATTCTGTATTGTTTGCTGTATGTTGTAGGCTATTATTATGATGAGCACAAGTCCTTAGATTAAATTTAGGTGACACATTTTTATTTTTTGACTTGTAACTTTCTGGTTCTGTTCATACTACTTTTATTTTTATAAAGCACTGTTAAGACTCACTGTGTTTGTTGGTTTCAGTATTCTGAACAAATAATAAGTATTGCTGTATCTTCAGACAAATCCTAATTTAACTTTATGCCTCTGAGAATGAATGGTCTTGATGCACTTTAAAGCCATGTCAAAATGTGGTCATTTTGGCATATAAACTATGAGGCTTCATTATATTTGGAGCCGTATTTTATTTTGTCCTGTTTGCAAGTTTGACACTGTAAATGTTTAGGGGATTCATTCAATACTTCTGTTTCTAAATGTTTACTACAGTTTTCCTGTCACAATTTTTATATTTTCTTACGGTCATCACATGTAATTGTATGACATTCCAGTCCCCCATTTTCTTTGCTGGCATAGATCTCAAATCCGCTGCAGCTTGAGTTGGCTGTGACTGTGGATAATGGACAAAATGAAGGGAAGATTCTGTTTGGACACAAATGGGAAGTAGAGCTTAATGCTCTATGGTAGGCATGGTTTAAGAACATTTGAGGTTATGGGGGTTTCATTAGTTACCCATTTGATCACTGTTTTAATATATGGAGTATTTAATATGATCCTGAAAAGGCCATTGAGTACATATTAATATGCTGTAGATTTAAATACTGGTGTCATATTATAATTCTTAATTCAGGTGTACATATTTACCATAAAAATGATGTTTGACCAAAGATAAAATTTCATTTTCTTACATTTGTTGTTGTATTTTTGATTGCTGGAATTGTTTGAGCTGTTCAGGGTAGAAAATGTTACTGCTTGGTAATAAATATTCTTTAAATATTTGGGGCATGATCCATGCTGCTGCAGGTACTGTTGTGCTTAAGATAGGGAAAATGACATGGGCTTCCAGGATCTGTCTTTTCCCTGGCCAGCCCTTGGATTTGCGTACCCACAGATTTCAACTTATGACTTGTTGGCTAGTGATTGTGTCCTGCTCTTCTCCAGAACATCTGTCTGCTAAATAATTCCTGCTTTGAATAGTAAAAACGCATAAAGCAAAATTCTGTGGAAGAGCAGGACAGATGAATTGCATTATAAATAATGACCAGCAAACTGCACTGAATGTGGATTCTAAAGGCTGCCCAGAAAGAGAGGAAATTTTCCCTTTGAAGATCAGAAGTGGATTATACTTTCATAGTTCATTAATACTTACCTTACATCATTAAAGCCAAACTGTATTTTGCATGTAATAGTGTTTTTAGTTTTTTTTAGTCTCAAGTATTTTTTATTGTCTTGTTTTAAGTAGTAAAAAGCATTAATCAAAATACTGTGTTCTTAAAATACAGATTATTGTGATGTAGTCAGCACCTCTGGTACCCTGAATTCATCTTGTTTGCATCTATAATTAAGTCTTAAAAAATAAAACTCATTTTAATTTTTTGTGTGCGTGAAATATGTCCTTAATAAAATTTAGGATTAATTGTTGCATGTCCTTGTGTTACACATCTTACTCTGAGACTCATACAGTTGCCTTGTTCTGATAAGACACTCCATTGACAGCAAGCGTTTGGATATAACAGATTTGCAAAATAGAATTGTGTGCCTGCAGTGGTAAAAGTTCTAAAATAATTCTAATTTCCTCTCACATTTGGTGTGACAGTTTAGTTTTCAAATTTCAGCCCTAGCCATGACTTGTCAGTAATCATATCTTTAGGCAAAGTTCTTCTGTGTCCAGGTTGAAGGCCGTGATTTATCCATGGCCATGAGAGCTGAGGAATGACTCATCGCGTCCTGCCCTCTTTCATCATCTGCATGTCAACTGATATGTCCTCACCATAAGGGCTTGTTTGATGGGATGTTTAAGTGTTTGGTCTTTGAGTTAAAATACACTATAATGGTCATGGGAAATGGCGTATCTGTGATGAGTTCTCAACGTCTTTGCTGTGGTGTCTAACATGGCTGGGTGAATAGCTGCCATAATATAGAGAATATATTCAACTTACCTACAGTATCAGAAGTGTAAATTGGGGTTCATTGTGTGATGGTGGCTATTGTTACAGCTCAGTCCCAGTGTGTGTGGGGGGTAGAGCTCTGTAGTAGTTGGGAACAGCGCCCCCTCACATGGGGCTCCAGGTGGCGCAGCAAGCAGTGGGGGAAAGCTCCCCCCGTTACTGCCTGAAAAAAAAACTATTGAAAAAAATTACATATGCCATGTGTTTTCATGATGTAAGTTAGATAATTGTGCTAGAGGTGTTCCCATGCTGAAATCCCAGTGGAAGCTGACTACTGTTGACTCTACCTGTGGAAATGCCTCTTGCCTGCCCACAGTCCCTCTTTGCACCACTGCCACAGCCCTTTCCGCCCCCCCCCCCCCCCCAATCTGGATTGAGCTGCAACTGTTACATCAGTATGTTGGAGTATTTGCCATTGGGAAGATTTGTTTGTTTTTTAAAATATTGCAATCAAAATGTTCACTGCAGCTCTTACAGGCCCTGACTTAATTTAGGCATGTCTACTCTGCTTTTCTTATCACGAGGACTCAAGAGTGGCTTATAAAAACACAAAGCAAACAAACAAACAATAAAGCTCTAACATCATGAGCTGGTCTTGGCTCTGTTGATCCAACTCACTCAAGACCATAGACTGTGAATAGTGGTCTCTTGGCTCCTGCTTGTAAGTTGTGCCTCTGGCTGCTTCTGAGTTTAAATATCTGTAACGAATTTGTGAAGAACTACTCTGGTATGTCACTGTATTAATAAAGATTTGAATTTACCTGTAAGAAGAAGGAACAGAAACAAAGGCCAGCTCTTGTTAAGTGGCAGAGATCTTCCCAAGACTTCCCTCTCCCTTCTAAACATCTGGTTCAAATATTGTGTATCAGAATATCATGGCACTTTACATATCAGTATATATTTGTTTCAGCAACAGCAGAGAAACCCTTTATAGCTGCAAATATAAGATCGGAAGAGGGAAGATGATACTTGCAGAATTGTCAAAAACCAGTACAGATTTCTGTTACTTGGTATATCTTTCATATGGTATATCTTTTATCTTCCCCTTTTCTGTGGCCCATAAAGCCAAAATAAATTATGCAAATGTCAAACACTGCAGAACAAATTATGCAAAATAAGAGATTAACTGATCAAATCTAGCTTTCCTGATGTAAAATTTTTTTGGGGGAAGGGGCGAGAAGTGTGTGTGTGTGTGTGTGTGTGTGTGTGTGTGTGAGAGAGAGAGAGAGAGAGAGAGGTTTGATTATAATGTCCAGAGGAGAGTGTACGTATGTCCCATATATCTACTTATCTACTGATGGTTGTCCTACAGATGAATAATCATTTTTATTTGGAATACTCATAAAATGGAACTTTGAAATCAAAATGGAACCAAACACTGGTACTGTTTGTAAATGTCTTAGGTCAGTAATAATGTGGAGTAAGCATAAGCATTTTATTGTCATTGTGCACGCACAACGAAATTTACAATTTATGAGTATTCTGTATAAGAATCTATCTTGGGGAACATTTGGCAAGATTCACAGATTCTGTATGATGCAACTATGTGTGGGCTTTAGAAAGGAAGTGGCTCATGTGAAAAACAGTGAGAAACATTAGTTTTTGAGATTCTCTGTATACACCTACACTGGAAAAAATGACACTCCTGATACTTTTTCCCTGTAATGTTTTCTTTAAGATAGAATAGGGTATTTTCAAACAGTGCTTTGAAAAAAGGTAGAACGGACTTCCTTTATGTGTATCAAGAACAATGTGCTGCTGTATGTGTCTGCATAAGGAAAAGATGTTTATGTA
This sequence comes from Sphaerodactylus townsendi, assembly GCF_021028975.2. Lineage (NCBI taxonomy): Eukaryota > Metazoa > Chordata > Lepidosauria > Squamata > Sphaerodactylidae > Sphaerodactylus > Sphaerodactylus townsendi. The sequence continues at coordinate 108,043,998 of NC_059425.1, forward strand.
CTAGTTCAGGTTATACACACACAGATACAGTAGACTTTACACTTGATCTCCTGCCCTCTGCTGGACAGTGATGATCTGTGGATGGGGGGAATGTGTCTATTATTCCTTTGTCATGGACAAATTACATCCTAGTAAAACATAGCTTACTAACCTTTTGTAGAATAGAAACCATATGACCAAATTAAAAAAAGGTAATACAATTAATCTCAGGTCCTCTGCTGGGCAATGATGGTCTGTGGGTGGGGGAATGTGTCTATCCTTCTGTCATGGACAAATTTCTTCCTAGCGAAACGTCGTGTACTAACCTTTTTTTAATGATGGAAACTATATGACATGATTGGCAGCCCTGTCAGTCGTGCGTGTCCTGTCGAATAGGAAAATGACTTAAGCACTTACTCTTATCTGGGACTAGAGCTCATTTAGCTCCCCGATATACAGAGAAGCTTGGGGTGGTAAAACAACAAGGGATGGCAGAGCACCAGTGGAGGAGACAAAAGCCAAATGTAACTGAATATAAACTAATACTCTGCAGCTCAGGTGGCAGCACAGGAAAAGGGACTTTTCTGATGTCATTGCATCTGCTTGTAGCTGTCTGGTGGAAATACTTTGAAGAGTGGGTCTGCTGGATGCAGATTTGCTTAACCATTTTTGGAACCCTCAACAGTTGTGGCACATTTCCATAGCATTTTGCAGATTTAAATTATTTGTCTCTTCTCTAGCCTTGGCACCAGTGTTGAATGTAAACACATTTATTACAAGGGCTTCTAGCTGTCACTTTTTGCTTGGATACATTTCACTTATGGAACACAAGTGAAGAGAGATTGTTTGAAGAAGCCTGGCCTACCATTTGGCTTCTTCGTGTTGGCCTTTCTTAACTGACTGTATCTGGCTGGAAAAGAATGATGAGCTGGGTCAGGTGATTATGAATGTCATCTTGCAAGACAGAGGGTCCTGGTTGTCTTAAAAGAAAGAGTCATTAGACTGCTTCTGAAGAGAACAGGATAAAGGAATGGTTTTATCTGTCAGCAATTCACAAGTCTCCCTATTTTGGGCAGGTGGTGGTGGTGGTACTCTGAAGTAGGAGGAGGCTGGATCCATTTCTCTCTGGGTTCAGACCTGGGGTTGGCACTAAAGCAGCTGTGGTGGGCAGTTATATGAGGAAGAGATGGGTAGAATCATACCATGTTAATTCGCCTGTATCTTTTAGTGGCAGTGATGCTACTGACTACTGTATCTTGCTGAAATACCCATCTATATGATCTGGTTTCATTTGTTTATTTTAGGGTAGATTTTTGAAGGTAATTCTGGGGACATCTCAGCCTTTGGTAATGTGACATGGTGCTCTTCAGGCCTCTCATGGGTGTGCAAGCATTTTTAATGTTTGTGATTTTGCAACCTACTGATTGTGATTTTGTGTGATTTTGCAACCTGTATGATTTTTGGAAATAACTTCAGATTAACATAAATAATATTTTATTATACAAAAGCATGAATCAGGTATAGCATAAAAGTCATCTTAGCATAAATATTACCACACAGTTCAGATCTTTCAAGGTAACTCCTGTTCAGTTTCCAAGACATTTGCAAACAGAAGAGAACCTAGGAAGCTGCCATTTAGCTATACATTGGTTGTTACAGTTGTGAAATATGTGTCCCTGATATGGAATGTCTTTTGGTATGTTTAATTGAGAACATTTGAGGGTTCAATGAACACCTTCCAAGAGCAATTTGAAACTAATTCTGTGTGTGTATTGTTTCACACATTTAGTAGTTTAAGCTGTCATAGTATCTAACAGGAGGGACTGAAAGGATTCCTTCAACTAAAGGGGTTATCTTTTTTTCATCACAGCCTTTCAACTAAAGTTTCACACTATAAGAGTGTTAACTGCTGCATGAAGAATTTAGAACTAAATCAGACTGAAGTTGGCAAACAAAGTTTTTGGCTGATTCCGCATGGCCAAAAACAGCAGTGTGAAAATGGTGTAAAAGGGTTTAAAATGGTGTTAAAGGGTTTTCACACCATTTTCACAGCACTGTTTTTGGCCCATGCGGAATCAGCCTTTCACTCAGGATATAACTGACCCGTACTGTACTTCTAATGAATGTTTTGTATGTGAATAGCCTGTTTTGCTGTGGAATCATTGTACATATAGAACTTGCTTTTCCCAGCCATTCCAATGGGGGTCTTGTAGTAGTGACGTTTTAAAAGTAGAAGGGAGAGGGGAGTAAACCAGTGAAGTACATATGATTGTATTATTCCTGTGAAATACGTAAAATATGTAAAAGGTTTTTTTTACAAATGTGTCTTTGTTGTTAAACTCTCCACTAATGGGGTTTAGTTGTAACATCTGAATGAAACCTCTCTCTGTGGTCTGGATTTGGATCAGAACTATTATCAGAAATTATGTCTCAAATGAGACTAAAGGTACACTCAAACCTCTTTACATGCTTAATGTATCTATGTATCTGCAACAAATTGGAGTTTAAGTGACAGGTGATAACTGGGACATTCCATTCAAAGTACTATGGTTGTTTCTGTTCAATGTAGCATTAATTGACCATTTCAGTTAGTGTTTCATGCAGATATTAAAAATACGGTAAACTTGTAAAGCAGTTCTGTTTCAGTGAAGTTTTGTTGGCTGAGTCCCAAATAGGATTCGTTAAATTTTCTGTGCGCTGATCTTTTGGCATTAAGAGCGCTAGATATTGCGATAGCCTGCCTTGTTAAGCTATGGCTGTTTGAATGTATTATGATGGTCTTTGTAATGTTCTTGGCATGCATCTTAATATGTTTAGGGTGATACATTGGGTTTTTCCCCCTGTATTGAGAAGTTGTAGGACATAACTGACTGGATACTACATCCTTCCCCCCGGTCCTTTGGGTCTATACTATGCCATTTATTTTTTCGTCGTATGAGAGTTTATTTAAGCCTGCTGGTCACGTCCTTTAATAAATAGGAGCTCAGTCCATTCAAGAGGAATAAGAGTTGTTTAGACCAGAGTGCCAACATGGTGGGTTGTGGTCTGTTCTACAAAGAGTGGCAGTCCCCTTAAAGATCAGATACTTTTTGATTAAGAGAAAGAGTGATGTAATGGATTAAGAGCAGCAGACTCTAATCTGGTGAACTGCATTTGTTTTCCCTACTCTACTGAAGCCTGCTGTGTGCCTTTAGGGCAGTCACGGTTCTCTCTGAACTCTGTCAGCCTACAAACAGGCAGGCCATGGCAAGCCATCTCTGAATGTCTGTTGTCTTGAAAACCAGAAGGGGTCTTGATAAATCAGCTGTGACTTGACAGCACACACAGACACACTCTCTGTCTTTGATCTGGCCTTACATTTGGATACTCCAGTGGTTTATCTGCTCAAAGTACTTCTTACCATCTTCAGGCAGTATACCAGTCACGCGTCACCTTGGATAGGAATGACTTTGCTACAGCTATTCTTTCTGCAATCATTTTTGGATTACCATGCTGTATTGTATATGAAGCTGCCTTTGAAGACCTCTGAAAGTTCCGTTGATCCAGAAATCTGTTGCAAGGTTGTTGACAGGGACACACAACATTGTCCTGTGTTGTATATTGACTTCCTAGTGCCAGGACTGGTTCATAGCACAAGTGGCTGCTTGGAGACCCATGATGACAGGAGTGGCATTTTGTCTTCTGGTCCCTGACTTGCTTGGCCTGTGGCTTCATTGGCTGGCCATTCTCATTCCTCCCTGTCTGTCTTTCTCTATAATTGTAACAGATTGTCTCTGGTTTCTTTGCAAACAGTTAGGAGCATAATGCAACATTTGCTAAAGAGATTTAAGTCTTCCCAGTTATGGTTGGAGGTAAGAGTGGATGGGAATGACCCAAGCTGGATACTTGTTTAAAATGAAGGCTTTTAACCATCACTCCCATGTTCTTCCATGTTCATAGGGTCTGTTTGGATCTTTTTGTACTTCGATGACTTTGGGTGAAAGTGTTGGAGATGGTAACTTCTAATCACAGTAGTAGAGAAAAACACAAAGTACATTTCTGCCACCTGGGTCTTGCCTTGAAGCTAGCAAGGGTGGCATGGGAGGAGATGCGCCCACTCTTGCTGGCCTCCAAATCTGAGGAAGAATTGGTCACTTTGGTGGCAAAATATGTAGAGCTGGCCATGCCAAATGTTGCTTGTCAGCAATTTAAAGTGCTGACTTTGTATAAAGCCCTGAAAGATCTGGGGCCTGGAAATCTGAGGAAATACCTGGGGACCTGCCTGTTAAGATTGGTTTCAGAAGCTGCTCTTCAGGTTTTTCTGCATTCTGAAGAGAAATGGAATAATCAGGGATAGAGCCTTTTCAGTTGTGACACCTTTTAGATTGTTCTTTCCATTGAGGTCACCTGGCACCTTCACTATTAGAGTTTGGACCACTTGTGTTTCTGTTTTGTTATGTATTTGGTTGGTTGGAATTGTTTTACTCTGGTTTGTGCCTCTATTTTGTTGTTCTGGCATCTGGTTCATTTGATTTTTAAAAAACATTGTTTGTGTGCAGGATTTTGTTAATTTGAACAAAATGTTACGTTGAAAAATGAATTTAAATGAGTTAGTAGTAATTGAAGTGATCAGGAAATCCCCTTTATGTGAAGATAAGGATAATTGAATAATTTTGCCATAGTAAGTAGTACAATGTTGTATGTTTTCAGCATTTTTGAATAGTTTACCAAATAGGTTACTAATACGTTATTAAAGCTTCAAATGCAGTAATGAAATCCATTTTATTATCAGGACTTTGATCTGCAGTGCCCAAACAAGATATAAAGTGGTTGTATTTTTAAAACAAATATGGGATTTAATAATATTTATGACACTCAGAATACGTTTTCTATAATTTTCTACAGGTAAAATTGCAAGTACGTTGTATACTAAAAAGAGGGGGAATTTGCACAAACAATACTACTTTACAATATGCAACTTAGTTTTTTTCCATCTGAGAGCCATGAAGAAATAAAATTTAAAATACACTCTCTTCTTCACTATAAATTGTATTATTTGGAACAAAGAATCAGTCAGTCATACCGCGTTAAACTGTATAACATTGAACAGTTCTGTGTTTTTAATAGTATATTACAAGTGAGAACCCGCAACAAATGTGTGGATTGTGCTGCCCTTCCCAAATTTTCACCCAGCTGAGGTGGTGGTGCTGGAGACAAGTGAGTGTGTCACTCAGTGATACCATCTCATTATTGGTGATCAGGTGTAAAAATTTTGGGAGTGTGGTTGAGGCAATGGCAGAACAGATGGGTGAGAAGGGGTTCCAGCAGCTGCTTTGGAGAGGGGGAGCAGTGGTGACTCCTGCTCCCTTCCCTGTTCAACCTTCTCTCTCTGTACTTTCTGCTGTTTAGTAGTGATGGTGGTGGGAGTGTTCCTTCTGCCTTCCCCCACCTTCCCACCTGGCTGACTGAAGAGGCTAATGATCGAAGCTGCAGTAGGTTGAACTGTGTCTGGTCCAGGTGTTCCCCAACTGACTATGAGGGAGGCCACGCCGGCTGTTGAGGAAACTGTGAACCAGCAGTGGGAGAAGACTCGTGGGGAGGAGGTGGATTCTGGCACTGGAGGTTGTGTTCTGTGCTCAGTCTCAGACAGCAACTGCTCTGTTTAGGTTTCAGATTTTTCTGCAGGAGGGGGGGTCCCCAAGTTAAAAGAATCTACTTTCTACCAGGTCCCAATCCATGTTTTGGCCTAGATCAGGGGTAGGGAACCTGCGGCTCTCCAGATGTTCAGGAACTACAATTCCCATCAGCCCCTACCAGCATGGCCAATTGGCCATGCTGGTAGAGGCTGATGAAATTATGGTTCTGAGCTGTCCTGGTATTCCTGGCCTAGATTGACTATAAGAATATAAAATACCAATTGCAGCATATTGTAAACAACATACCATTTAAGCCAATATATATATGCTTGGAAGTACATTTCTATGTCTACAACGTGGTGCCCTGCAAAATGTGTTTAGAAAATGGGTGTCTCCAAGGCTTCTATTTGGCCACTGGAGATTTGATTGCGTGTGCAGATTTTTAAAAACATCACTTTAGCTGTAGCTGCCACCACAGCAGAAAGATCTCCACTATGTGACTGAAAGTAAGCTGCGACAGCCACTTTATGGCAGACTGGGCCTCCTGCAATAGCTGATTAGTGGCTGTGCCCACCATACTGTGCCAGAATTCCAAAGGTGTCCACAGGCTCAAAAAAGTTGGGGATCCCTGGGCTACAGTATACATAGGAATTGATATTATGTAAGCATCTCTGCTAAAGGCATTTCACTCATTCCAAAAGAGAAAATACTTCTGGAAGCTTTTCTTAGTGTTCCATTTCCGCAATCTTCTATTTTTTAAACTGGGAACAAATTCCCCTTCTCCCCCACCCTCTTTCTGTACTTATCATTTCTATCCTGTCTTATCATTAATTATGAGCTACATGTGTTCCAGTTTCTTTCTTAGAGACTCTCACCAGAACAATTTATATGTCTCCCTCTGCCACAGTTTCACCTGTTCTCCACACTTCCCTTTAAAATGTGCCTGAAATGATTGTGCCCTCCATGTGCATCCGCTTAAGAGGGCTGAGTCGCAGAAGCTTATTTTGGAATAAATTTGATTTGTCTGAGATGTCACTAGACCTCAGTTTTATTTCTCACATCTAGTAGCTTGCACGTGAATATCTTGTATTTATTCTCATAGCAACCAATTGAGCTGCATATGCCACGTGCCCAGGGAACATCACAGGGTTGTTTTTTGCTTGCTGGTCATAGCACAGCAAGCCTCTTAGGAGGCAGCATGGCTGTGCCATCCCTGGCTATGATGCAACTAACCCCATCCCCCACCCATCCCCTTTAGGACTGCACTGCCCAGTTTAAAGGCTGAGCAAGTGTGATTGCCCTAAGCTCATCCAGTAAGCTGTCATGGGGAATTTGAGCCTGAGTCTTCTGGATCCAAGTCTGACACTAACCACTACATCCTGTTGGTCTCACAGTTTTAAAAACTGGAGCAGGCCATTGTTAACCCTTAAGTGTTTTTGTCTGTGTACAGGGTCACCAAGGACAAGACAAGAAGAAGCACCTGCCTGAGTCATTTAGGGAATTGCTGCCAGTCAGGAGGCCAGTGGTTTGACTCAGTACAAGTAGCTTTTTATTTATGATCTAGAGGTCCAGGTTTTTTCATTTTGTAATGTGAAAATAGATTCAGAGCTGACTTTTGATGGTCCATGGAAATGTAGGTGAAAGGAAGGATTGACTTACAGATTCAAATACTGTGGGATTATTTTATGTCTCCTTTACCACACTGAATGCAAACCCTTCAACATTTCTCAGATAAGAAAATGTCAGAATTAGTGTGAGTTACTGCCTCTGCCAACCCCCCCCCCCCAGCCCTTAAACATTGCTTAGCAAAAGGAGAAACACTGTCAGCATTGTATTTGTTTACTAGATAATAGCTGTTTATGCCCTGACTTGGAGAGCTCCAGACTAGCCTGATCTCATCACATCTCAGAAGCTAAACAGGGTCAGCCCAGGCTAGCATTTGTATGGGAGATCTCCGGCGATAGCCAGGGTTGTGACACGGAGGTGGACAATGACAAACCACCTCTGAACGTCTCTTGCCTTGAAAACTCCGCCAGTCTACATAATTGGGATAGCAAAACAAGCAAACAAAAATGGCAATGCACTTTTTTTTATAACTAGATGGTTCTTTAAATTAAAAATATTCCCAAAAGTTTAAAAGCAGCCTCACCAGCATGTGAAATGTCAGGCTGTATAATACACGGTATGTACTTAAAGGAGTTCATAGACCTGTGTACGGTGGAGTGTGTGTGTGTGAGAGAGAGAGAGAGAGAATGCATTCTTGATGCACAGGTGCTAGTGATTTTCTCTGGTAAAAGCTATGGGAGCATCAGCTCCCCTTTCCACTCATTTCTTCCTACTCTTCTTGTAAGTAAATTCACTTACTGTAGTAAGGGTCTCTCTCTCTTCCCTTCTTTCAGCTGATGGTAGAACTGCTGTGGTAAACTAGCTAACGCAAGCCCCTAATAAAGACAAATGGTGCCAATCTGTGTGCATAGATTCCTTTTACCTTTCAAGAATGCAGGAGCCAGACTGGAGTTAAAAGACCTGAGACCTTGATATGAGCCTGCTTGAGTCTGGTATATTTTCCACCCACCAATTCCATTACCACCACTGAAATATCTCCATCCTCCCATTGCTTGTAGCCCATTGTAAAAACAAGTTGTTGAAGCCATGTGGGGAACTGATGAAAGATAGATTCATGGGAGAAGGAAAGATATATAAAGGTGGCAAAGAAATGTGCAAAGTGTCACAGGAAGCAGCGGGAAAGGAGGATGTGTGAATGGGGAGAAGGAAAACAAGAAAGGGACTTGAAAGGGGATAAGGTATCAGTTTGGGGAAAGGGAATGAGAGGGCAAGTGGATACCAGGAAAGTCATTAGCAGGTGTTGTGTTGGGAAATCACTGTTTTGGACACTGGGGAAGAAATATCTAAAGGCTGATAACTTCCATTAATATAGTTTAAGCCTCCCAAGGCCAAAAATAGCTAGCTATACTAGATTAATTTTTGCAAAATAAGAACTTTGCCTAGTAAAACTAGAGCATATGTAAATGACAGCTATGAATCACACATTTTAATTCAATTAATTTAATTCAGACTTCAAAGTGGCACTGCTTCCACTTAGCATAAGGTGATCTTGCATATTCTGAGGTTCCGGGCCATGATTATGACTGGAGCATGGTCTCTGCATCTGAATAACTGACTACAGTTGGCTATAGGGGTGCATGACATTATTTATGTTTCCAGGATGTTAATACTGTCCAATTTTATGCATGTTTACTCAGTGATAAATCCCCTGCCTTTGGTGGGATTTAATGATAAGCATGCTTTGTTGTATTTTTTTAATTAGCCACTATTGCTAAAATTCCATGTACCCTGTAGTAGGGCTGAAATGAGTTTGTAAGAGAGTCATTCTAGTATGTCCATCAGGAACTTTGTACCAGTGGACTTAAAACTTCCTTTTAATTTTTCTCCTGTGCGCTAACAGAAAGAGAAGAATTAAACAATCTTTTGGCTGTATTTTTTTAACACAACATTTAACAGTGTTCATTGCAGACATCTTCTGTTAGCCAGTAAATATTGGTCAGTACTATCCATAGTCCTGAGTAAATTTTGTGATATAATACCTGGTTATATTTGTATTGTTGCACTTAGTCAAGTATCTAAGTAGCGTTTCAAAAATGTACAAAAACATTCCCTGTTAATCATAGTAATGAGTTATGCAAAGTTTTCTTATTGTTCATTAAATTGCTAATATTGTTTAATCGTACGGACATTGTTGAGTGAACATGGTATATCGACTTGCCAAATCACGCCAACAATTGACACAAGATATTGGCAATGTCTTCCAAGTCAGGCATGCTGATGGCAAGATACTGAGCAAATCTGTAAACATCCTGCAGTGCTGATGTGACTATTTCTCTAATATCAGCAATGATGAATTCCCACATCCACCCATAATGAGCTATCCTCCTATCTTCAGCCCAGTTCCACAAATACCAGCCATGGAAGTGAAGGAATCCATCAAGAAAACGAAGATCGGAAAGGCAACTGACCCTGATGACATCCTAGTCGAGATCTGGAAGATACTTAGAGAAAAATGGTGTCACATTTCTAGCATCACTTTTCAACCGCATTATTGCAGCGAACAAACTTCCAGAAGCTTGGACCATGAGCACAACTGTACCCATTTGGAAAAAGAAAGGAGACGTCTGCAAATGCTCCAACTATTGACCAATCAGTCTACTTTGCCATACCATAAAAATCTTTGAAAGGGTACTGGATCAGAGGCTCAGAAACCATGTAACAATCACATCCAACCAATGCGGTTTTGTTAAAGGGAGCAGAACCACCGATGCCATACGCGCCACATGACTGTTAATGGAAAAACAGGGAGAAAAATAAATCATTGCACATGACATTTTCGGACCTCGAAAAAGCATTTGATCGAGTGCCACATACACTTATATGGCAAGCACTTCAGTCACATGGTATTCCTAAAGAGTAGGTGGAATATACACCATAGACATATGTTCTTTAGATGTCCCACTTATGAAAAATTCCGTAAGGAAATCTTCAGTCCAGTCCTGACAGGCCTAACTGGTTTAAATGACAAAGATACACTGGACTAATAATGGGCAGGGATCAGAAAATTACAGGGGAAATGGCTTGCTTTTACTTATTAATCTGTAAACACAAAAATAGATATCTGGTGGCCAAATGGTAAGGGATGGGATGTTTGATGTAGTTTCAATCTCTTGATTATCTTGCTGGAAGTCAAAGTTTTTAGTAAGTCTCCATAGGTACATTTTAGTAAGACTTCTTAGGTACTTTTAAAAGCCTGTACATTTTAAATCTCCAATTTATGTTCCAATCAATGTATTTTATCTATCGTTGTTGCTATTATGGTGAGATGGGATTTTAAGTACTGATCATTCACGGCAAATAATAATAATAATAATAATAACAACAACAACAATAATAATAATATTCATTTACACGAGAATACTCCCCTTGTATTACAGATTATGTTCATCTTTGATCTGTGTTTTTAGTGTATTTTTCGTACACATATAATTTATGCTAATGGTAACTGTGGAATTGATGTATATTTGTTTTGTACTGGTCGCTCACTGTAAATAAATGATTGATTGATTGATTATGTTCGATCGGTACAATTACTGTAAAGCCACCAATCAAGTTCAGTGTCCAGCAGGAATTTCACCACCATTCACTATAACTGTTGGTGTTCACCAGGGCTCAGCAATTTCACCTCTGCTATTTACTCTCTGCATGGATAGAGTAACAGCTGATTTACAAATGCTACATCCTTGGACACTATTTTATGCAGATGATGTGGCTCTTGCTAATCAATCACGTGTGGCCCTTCAACAATGAACAATGAACAAATAGATTTGCTGATTATGGATTACAGCTAAATTTACAAAAGACAATTCTTCGAATGTGGCCCTCAAACAGATGGAACAATCCAAATTAATGGCCAGGACTTAAGAAGACCACTCAATTTAAATATCTCGGATTCCTGGTCACAGCAGATGGGGATATCCTACTAGATGCTCAATCTAGAGTTAATACAGCATGGATGAAGTGGTGACAAAAGAATACCAGAACATCTGAGGACAAAAGTGTACACCACAGTTAATCTGCCCTGTGGCCCGAAATGGAACAGAATGTTGGCCAACAACTCGGAAACATGAACAAACGCTCCATGTGATGGAAATGAAGATGCTCTGGTGGATGCTTGGCCTGACTCTTTTCGATTGTGTTACAAATGGAGACATATGACAAAGACTAGGAATTACACAAATAACAAAGAAAATGAAAGAAGCATGGCTCCGGTGGTACAGGCACATAATGCGGCAGGAGAATTCTTCTATTGCAAAAACAGCCCTAAACTTTGACGCTGGAGGCCACCGCCCACGTGGAAGACCAAAGAAACGGTGGATGGACAGCATTGTTGAAGACATGCGTACTGTCAACCTTACCCCTGAAAATACCCAAAATCAGTGCTAACCTCCTCAAGGGGAATATAGCCCAATAACAAAAAGAAAAGAAGTACAGATGTTGTTGAGTGCTGATAAGCTCAGCTTAATCACCCTACTGCATTTATACAGCTTAGTAGTATGTTTTGCAAATTAGATTCAAAGCAGCTTTAGCAGTTTCACACTCTGATTTCAAGGGTTCTTTTCTATAAATGTTCGTACTAACACATTTAGATAGCAAAGCATGCAAAAGCATCTATTCAGTATTTTTAATGTCCTCTAACTCGGCACTGCTGTTAATGAAATTTTTGCATATAAATTTAGGCACACAATAGGAATTGCAAAGTATGTAGCAAGCAATCTACCTCTGGAATACAGTAAGAAAATAAAATTTCTCTGTGTAAGGCAGCTCTGAAAATTTTAACTAGAAAAAGGGTTAGCCGGGTTTTAAGTCTACTAGATTTAACAATCTACTTGAATAATAATATTTTATTCTTCCTATGCCCCAGTAACCTTGAGATTCATCTCCTTGTGGGAGGGAACATTTCCACCTTCTTCAGTCCACAACAGCCCCCAAACTGTTTTCCTTTGATTCAGGGGACAACAGACAATTCTGGCCATGATGTGGAGATGTATAGTGGGAGAGGAGAATTAGGAAAAATAAAAAATGACCATTGAATCCAACTTTTGATCTTGTGCTTCAGTTTATCTGAGGTTCTGTAGTATTTTGCATGTCTCTTTGGCCATCTAGAAAAATCAACTTTGTGTTTTTGCAGCTGAACTTTAAACTTCACACTTGAATTAAAACACTGCAAGACAATTAGTTCCAAACAGACTATTGCACATCATACTTGTTTTCGGTTAAATATAATACTATTCATGTAATTTTGTAGTTTACGTGTTTTTTTCTACTGTAAAAAGAGAAAAGGATATCCTTTTTATTCACTGATCAATTAAGCTATGGAATTCACTGCTTGTAGATATAGTGATGGCCCTGAGTTGGTTTACGTTTTCAAGGGAAGAGATGTTCAGAGGTGGTTTGCCATTGCCTGCCTCCCTGTCCTGACTCATTGCCAGGGTCAAACCTGCTGAAATCTGACAAGACCAGGCTTGCTTGGGCTATAAGCATAGGTAACTTTAAAAGACAGATTTTGGAGTTGAGGTCCATCAGTAACTACTAGACACGGGGACTGAAGGGAGCCTCCAACATATAGAGGCAGCAAACCCCTGAACTATGAGTTCCGGGAGGTGGCAGTAGGAGACAGCCTTGACCTTTATGCCTGTTTGTCCCCCCCCCCCCCCCGCCCAAGCAACTGGTTGGCCATTGTGTGAATCCATCACTAGATCGATCACTGGTCTAATCTAGCAGGCTGTTCTTATACTCTAACATATGACTTGTAGTTTTAACTAGACAAATTCTGTTTGCCAAATCTTTGGCATTTTAATGGAAGAGGAGAGTGGCATTTATCGATGATGCCTTTATGTGAAATACCTGCAAATGACACCTGAGCTTCAAATACTTCTAGTATTTCCAAGTCCCCCTTTTTATAAGTACCTTGAACATAGGGCCTTTTCTCGAGTGAGTTTTGTTTTTTAGTTTACTGCTGTTCATTTTTATCATGAACATCTTAATGCTTGGATATTTTAAAGCCATTCTATTCTGGGATATTTATTCATCGCTTCAGATCTATTGAAAGTATGGATTAAAAGTACATCAAATGACAATTAACCTTCCATCCACCCATATTTTCAAACGTAGAAACAGTTTGTGTAAAAAACCCGCAAAAGTGCATGAGGGGATAGCTAGAATGAATAACTTCATTCCATAGCAACTTGACAGGGTAGAGCAATAGCTACAACAAAATATTACTGAACAGGTTGAGGTTAGATGTGTTGCAACAGCAGATATGTCAGAGCTGAGCAAATTTCCCCTACATTTTCCATGTGAATAGTACCTTACATCTCTTAATTACCCGCTCTCAGCCTTTCCAAATATCTTGTTACCCACTCTCTGCTATACCACCATATTTCTACTGTCCCCATGTCTGTGAGAGCTATACAAAGTCTTTCTGTCTGTGAGAGCTGTACAAAGTCAAGGGATAGTTCATGGGGACCTTTCCCAGAAAGAAAGATGGCGATAATTTCTGGGATTGGCCTATGGTGGTCTTGAATCCCTCTTACGAATGTTCTGCACCACCCCTAACCAACAGGGAAGTGCTTTAGATATCTGAGGTCACCCAAATAAGGTTTCAGAAAAGGCTATTTTGTAAGTAAATACACTTTGTGTAAGAGCATGGTAACCCTTATGGGATTTGGTAACATCGGCCAAGATGTGTTTTTAGCGTATATCTAGTATGATATAATCCTGTCAAGATGAAGGAAGACAAGGTAAACAAGTCTGCAGAGGTGACTTTAAAATAATTCTCTGACATGACAGCCCCTGAGTCAGGTCTCTGAGTCATGCTCAAACAAAGTAAGAGCCTTGTTGCAGGGAGAACTCACTGAATCATCACAAGCTGAAACATGTTTTGGGACACTTATGGAACTTGTAATCTTGCTAATGACTAAAACTCTGTAATAGGTATCTAACTTGTCAGAGAATACACTTAAATGATTGGCCGTACCTTGAGCTGTCTTGTTTCTGAGGATCAAGGCCTGAGCATATTTAGACTGGAAGTCTACTGTTGAGTCACATAGTGTGTCTGTAGTGGGGATGTAAGACCACTCTCAGGACTGCTTGGAAATTATGTATAATATTATGTATAATAATATGTATGCTATTATTCTAAGAAGAGATCCTCCGCAGACCCTCTACGAGCTCAATATCGCTCTCACAGATTGAAGGTTCTGGACATATGAGTAGATAAGTAGATGATGCTAGACTGCATATCTTTTGCTGTCAGATGTGTGTGAATAATTGCATAAATCAAGAATTTGAATAATGTGCAATACAGGAGTTTCACACTACTGTACTCCTTCTGCTCCAAGCATTTTTATTGTATGCTGAAAGAAATAATTGCCAACTTGTTGGAGTTATTTTCAACAGTTTGGATTCATACTGTTGGAAACAGAGGAAAGAATCTATGGGTTGACTGAAATCTTACTGGTATCACCCAGGAATTCCAATCAGATTGATTGTATCCAAAACACAGTATATAATGAAAATTATTTGGTGTGGTTTAGTATAACGATTATTAGGAAACCGAATTTGATTACTGTAATTTTTGTGGCAAAACTTGGGAGATTTGTGTGTATCCTTTAACCATCACTGGAGGAATATTTTTAAATTCCCTGTACAATAATGATGCCTTACTAACAGCCCAATCCAGAACCTCTAGTGGCTTGGGATGGTGCTGCCTTGTAAACCTCATGAGGGCTTTCTAGCAGCATGGAGAGAAAGAAAGCACCAAAATCTACCCCCACCACCAGAAAGCCCTTCATAGAATCCCAGACCCAGGCCACGGTGCAATTAGCTGCAAACCTTGGGTGGAAGCTGATGTTAGTCGGCTCCATCCTACCGGTAGGAACTCCCCGCCCACCCCAACCCCATTCCAGCATCTGATCATGACTTCTGGGTTTTGTTGCCATGAGGTTGAGGGGCTGCTGGCGCCCCTGTCCCCTCTGTTGGCAGGGGTGCCCCTTGTGCCAATGCAGGAGGGTGAACATGTTAGTGAGGCCCTCTGCTGGTCCCACAGCCCAATCGTCCCCCCCATCCCCCGGATTGGGGTGTAAATTCCAGTACTGTCAATGATTAATGAAGGTAGTTAGTGTATTTGAATTCATGGAAGGGAACATTACCAAAGAGAGGGTAGCACTGGTTCTTCATATTTGATGCCAAATGTTACTTTAGTGAGAAGTATCAACAGGGTCTGCTGAAAGAATGACTTCAGATATTTGCAAGGCTTCTAAATAAGTTAAAATGTTTAAAATGCTGACTCACTTTCTGGTGTGCCTCCTTAAACCAATGCGAGCATAGGGTTAAAGTGATTTTGTAAAATAATTAGTTCACTATTTTAAGTTGGTTAGCTGCACATCTACTGGTGTCTTTTTTGTACATTTAAAAGGTGTGTGTATTCTCAGCAAATTTAATTTTGAGCAGATTTGTGTGAAATCTTTAACTTTACCTAATTTACATGTGCAAAGGAGAGCAATGTGTTCTTAATTTCCTTTAATTTCCCAGGAGCTTTGAGTGTTTTTTAAATCAGCATCTAGTGTAATAGTATTGTACAAAATGGTGTTGTGTTTGCCAATTAAACTTAAATGAATCTTTCCACAAGGTAAATAAACTTGAGAATTTGAAGTGAATGTTTTACCCAAGGATGTGTATCTTATTTAAGAGATGGAAAACTGCATTTAACTTACACAGTTCAATTGTGAAAAGTAGCTGCTTAGAACTCTCTGAGGATTTCCCTAAATGCAAGGGGGAACAATTTTTGCCAGTTATCCTCCCCTATAGCAAACCTCTGACTCCTCCCCGAGGCTGTTCTTCTGGGCTCTCCCATAAGCAGCATTTCAGGGAACATTTGGGTTGCAGCAGGAATGGGCAGATGAAGAAGTTGTGCTCTTCAGGTGGCAGTCCCTTCTGTCCAGAGAAATTTCTGGTCAAGTCAAGCCTTAATATGAATATGAAGAGTCCAAGATGATGCTCCTAAGATTTAGAGCTGGTTACTTTGAACTGCCACACCTAGCAGCAGCCCATTTGTCTCTTAATGTGTATTTCCTTCTTTGGGCTCTTTCCAAGCACAGATCTCTTTTCATTGGCTTTCATACATACGGCTTCCATGTGACATATTCATGATAGAGTTTTTACAGAATACTTGTAACTAGCCAAAGAGGGAAAGGTGAACTGTATTTCACAGGTGCATGCTCTGTGTGTATTGGAAAGAGCCTGAAGACAGAAATACACATTAAGGCCCTTCCAGACGGGCCTTTTGCAGCGCCCTGGGGACGGCAAAAACGCTGTCCTGAGGGAGCTGTTCTCATGCTTCGCAGCTGCGCCGCCCTCACTCTTCCCCAGCGGCGCGAAGCCGCCATTTTCCTACCTCGCTCCCCGAACGAGGTTTTTGGGAAACGGCAGCTTCCAGCATGATAGCGGCTCAAAGGCGCCATCCCTCCCCCCCTCGACTTCATCGGCCCCTAAACAAATCAGTCTCAAGCGCTGCTGTCGAGGCCTGGGGATTAGCCCCACCGCCTCAAGTACTTCGGAGCGGTCATGCAGGGCAGGGGGCCATGTCCCCTGGCCTTGGCGACGCGCCGGATGGTTGCAGGGATGGTAAGTCGATTGGGCGACGGCGCAGCATGGCACCGTCTTCCCAGTCGTTACTGGGACCGTTTGTGCGAACGGTCCCGGGGGGGTTGGGTCGGCGTCATGTACGCCGATCCGACCCCCAGCTTGGCCGTGCGGAAGCGGCCTAAGAGACAAATGGGCTGCTTTTATGTATGGCAGACCAGATAAGTTCCGTAGTAGTATCTACCATAGCTTCTTTGTAATATGTGACACAACTTACCTTCACATTTCCATGAACATAGCAAATTATGTGGTGCATAAAAATTATTATTCATCATAATAGTGTCAAAACATGATAAATTGGATTGATATGTTATAAATGGGAACTCTGAATGTACTGCCATTTTTGGTGACTGTCTCATGTTTCCTATATAGTTCGTTGCTGTGCCATGACTGACCTTCACCTATCTAGCACCAAGAACAGCATTTCATATATTTTTAATACTTAATACCATCACCATTAAAAACAAAATTATCATTAACAGTTTGTTTTAAAGAATAAAGGAAAGTGAACTAAAAATAATAACTGTAGTAAATCCTTTTGATATAATTTTATTCTCTTTATATGTGTCTGTCTGAAAAGTAGTTGCAGATGACTATTATTAGATATTTATCTAATATTTCTTCCGAGGAGGTTTGTGCAGCCTATATTCCCCCTCACATTTTATTCTGTGTTTATTAAAAATTATATCCTGTCCTCCCAATAGTTCAACAATCTCACGATGGAGTGACAGGCCTAAAGTTACTCAGTGAACTTCATGGAAGTTTGAGTGGGAATTTCAATGTGTGTCTTCTGGGTACCAGTCTGACATTCTTAACCACTATACCACAGTGGTTCTCATATTAATTCAAGATTGGCATTCTATTGCCTAAACTGTACAATTTAGTTCAGTATGTATGCAGTATATACTGTTGAGTTTTAAAACACGGTGTCAGTGAATGGCCAGTTAATAGCAACATCCTCTGACATTCCGTCAGGCAGAAAATCTAACATTACTATTTCATTTCTGGAAAAAAGGCTGAATTGTTATAAAAGTACCTACTTGTTACATGTTGTACTTTCAGTTTTACATACTCATAATGAACCATGTTCTCAACAGAAATTCTATTAATTGTTTTGAACGTTACCTCAGACTTCATAAACTTTCAGTTTAGGCTAACTGGTTAAGAGAGAAATGTTGTAAGGGCTATCCCACATTTAGTGCTGACTGTGCTTTTTGCATGCCTATTTGTGGTAAAAAAAAGTTACCATATCACAGAACATTTTCCCTTATTGTCAATGAAACACACTTTGGAGTCATTTAGCAAAATACGTTGAATAAGAGAATACCACAAACACAGTTGGTGGTTATTGCAGAAGGTGAGAATCAAATGAGAAGAAACCTTCTGCAGAACCGTATCAAACACAAAAATGTTTGAACAAATGGTTCCTTAAAAATAGTTGCTTTAATGAATTTAAAGTCAACAGTTAGCTTTAAAGTGAATTAAATTGGATTGAACATAGATTATATGTGCACACTGTAGCATATTCCGGTTGTATTTCTATACAGCTTTGATTCCCATTCCTTGATTTGTATTTTGTCTTGTATCATCTATTCCTTCCTATGCTTCTCCCATTGCTCCTCCTGCCTTTTCCCTGATTCCCTAATGATGGGTAGTTTGTGAAGAGGTTGCTTCTCATGTGTTTTACATTTTCTGGAAAATGTGTGTATAAGGTAATTATAATAATATATTAATACAGTAAAGCAGGAGAAAAATTCTGTGATCCTGGCAAAGGAAAGCAAAAATAAACAAGGCAAACACACTAATAAAGCATCATATCCGGTTTTGTGTGATTTAAAACAAGGACAAGTATAGTCCTCGTGTAGCCCTGGTATAGTTAAGCATGGCATTGTCATGTTTGATTATTTATTAATCTGTGTATGCATGTACACATACATTGCTGACCTGTAGTGACCCCAGAGGGTTTTTAAGGTAAGAAAAATTCAGAGATGGTTTGCCATTGTCTGCCTTTGTGTGAGCTGAGAGATGTCTGAGAGAACTGCTACTGCCCTAAGATCACTCAGCAGATTTTATGTGGAGGAGTAGAGAATTGTACCTGGTTCTTCAGATTAAGTCTGTTGCTCTTAGCTACTATACCACACTGGCTCTATTTTGATCTGTATGCAGATTGTTTGCCGACTGTTAGGGATGCTGTGAATTTAGACCTTAGCCAAACACTGTATGGTAGGAGTTTATTGACAGTTCGCATTTAATGGTGATTTATGTGATCTGTTAGTGATCTAATTGTCTATTTAAACAGTTGCCTGCTGAGAAGAGCAGTTAAGGACAAAGAGTTAGTTGATCTCAGTTGGACTGAGAACCTGCATGTAAGAAAAGCCAATTGCATTGAACTGCATGGTTAGGAAGGAGTACAGTAAAATAACCTGTTGAACATGCATGAACAGATTGATCCATCAAACTGAGTGTAAAAAAATCAGGTGTCTGCAGCTTGCAAACATTAGCTGAAGTGGCAGGTATTTGAGCATCCATACTGCTAAGTAGCTGCCTTCTATTGCTAGTAAGAATTGTAGTAACAAAATACTCATTCTCAGAGAACACTGGAGTACATCTGAGTTTTTATTTGATGTGACTTACCTAGACTGTCCACAGAAACTGATCTAGCTTGATGCTTCTCAGTGTATCTCAAGAAAAGCTACGACAGTTTTCTTGGTGTATCTGTCACATTATTGGTTTTTTAAGCTGGGCAATGTTCTACTTTGAAACTTT
Source organism: Sphaerodactylus townsendi (assembly GCF_021028975.2). NCBI lineage: Eukaryota > Metazoa > Chordata > Lepidosauria > Squamata > Sphaerodactylidae > Sphaerodactylus > Sphaerodactylus townsendi. The sequence goes on from NC_059425.1 coordinate 108,063,629, forward strand.
TTAAAGCCAACCCACTTCCTTACTCAACAAAGCAATCTTAAATCCATACACAGCAATTTTTTTAACTACACAAGCAGTACTAGAGTGGACCATTGCATGACAAATGAATATGACCCATGTGGGTATGATTATTATGTATTCAGTGAACATCAAAATAACTACAATCTATTACTTTAATGCTTAGTTCTTACAGTATGCAACTCATGTTGGCAAAAAAGTATAGCGTGGGAAGTGACAATTAAGGTTTATGAAGAAATAGTTGTTGAAAGCGACAGGGATTTCACTTGGAAAATCCCTTGGGTAATTTCTGTTTAGGAAATAACCTTTTTCAAAATATCATTCTTATTTGGGTTACTTATTTACATGGGCAAATAATGTGTTGCATGATTAATGTAACCTTGAGCAAGTCCTCCTCTAGTCAAAATCAGGAGTGATTATCTCTCATTCATTGAACACTTGTATAGTCACTAGTATACCACTTGTATAATATATTTTAAGTAGGGGGACCAAATTCAACTGTGTGTGTGTGTGGGTGTGTGTGTGTTGGGAAAAGAGAAGATATTGTCAAGACTGTGCTGCCCCATGCAGAGTAAAATTTGATCTAAGGAATCTGAAAATCTGCAATTGGAATAAACTATGCAAATAGACAAATATAGCTCATTTTTTGTATGACTTTTACAAGGTAGTATTTTAAACAGCTGCCTGTATTTTCAAATCCTGGACAAACTGGAACCCAAAAGAGCATGAATTCTTGACATGTGTTGACTGTAGGGTAGAATTCAGGAAATATGAGTTAGGCACAAGGAACTGACCAGATGTTAGTAAATTTCCAGGGTTCTCTGGATAGCCTTAAATAGCAATTTGCACTTTAAAATATTGACTAGTATTGTGGAAATGTGCGTGTCCAAGCGCTATCAGAATAGATGCAAGAAGCCAGGTACCACATCAGAAATTTCATATTGGGTATTGGATTCTGCCAGTTTTTGACATTCAATAAGGATACTTTTTAAATAAAAAAAATAGTTTCAAGATTTTCATCTGCACCAAGGGATTTGGAAATTGGTTTTCAAAGGTACAGCCTACATAGCAGACATTGAACTTTGCACAATTAGGTGTGTGAGTAATGTGATTTATGTGACCAGACTTTAAATTTTTGTTTGTGTAACATGGAAGACTACACTGGAAATGCATCCTGATTAGTCCATTCTTCTTCAACAATATGTTCATGTGCTTCCCTCCCTCCACCAGGAAAAACCAGAGATTCCCAGACAACCAGAACGGAGTCTGACGTCGTGCCAAAAGTTACCAAAATGACTGTGTCTGGCAAGAAACAATCTACTGGCTTTGAAGTTCCAGGGTAAGGCTTGATTCGTCTCCCTAGTTCACATCTAGACCTTCCTTCACTATGATGCACCTGTAGCAAGATTTCTTTTTTCTGTTTTTACAGAAAGTTAATATTACATTCTACAGAACTAAGCCTCTTCTTGTTTGACTCATAACTACTTTCAGAAGAAGCCATTTTTGCATTACAGGTTTTAAAAATCCTTTCACTCTGAGTAGCACAGGGAAGGAACAACGACAAGGCTTGCTTAAAAACTCTGCTTCAGAATCCTACACTTTTTGGATGTCTGTTTAAAATACAGCAAGATAAATTGTTTGAAACATCATTATTTAAAGGAAAAATGTCTTTGGCATTAATCCATAGGTTTGGGAATGCTACACTGTCAACTGTTGGTCATTGGCATGATGTTGTGGTTATGGATTGTGGAGACCCTGGATTAAAATGGCAGCTGTTCAGCCATGAAAGCTCACTGGGTCAGTCAAGTATATGCAAAAGGTTGCAAACTGTCTCAAGAAATCATTAAAAAGTAATTACCAGAGAGAAATAAAAATAATTAATTAGTTGGTTTATTTCTCTCCGTGTTGTATCTTATTACAAAACTTCCGAATGTCACCGCACCCGCAGTGGTAATCAGACAGCCATTTGTTGGCTATCCTACCACTTAGTGTGACTAGCATTGACTACAATCCAGGCCTTTTCCATTGAGGCTCTTGAGAAATGGGCTCCCTGAAGAGGTCAGGTGGGCTCCCCTCCATGTAGGTCTTCAGGAGACACTTCAAGGCCTGCTTGTTTACCAGAAGGCGTCATTTAAGAGGGGAGAGATTCAAAGGCTTCCTATTTTATTTTTGCTTTAACTGAAAATGTTTTCTACTATTATTGTAAACTTCCTTGAACCATGAGGAAAGGAGAGATACAAATGTGTTAATAAATAACATAATGTTGTTATAAGGACAAGATGGAAAAACTGTGCATTCTTCCCTGAGCTCCCTGGAAAAATTGCAGCATAAAGACAGACCACAGAATAAAGATTGAATTCCTTGTATGTAACTAGCCAGAGAATAGTTTTAGAAATCATCAAAAACTTCTGGCAATTCCTAGAGTTAACCAAGTTAACCTTGATTTCCCCAAGAAGTGATGTTGTCGTGCGCATAACATCACAGCCCTGTCACCACCATTGAACCTCCCATCAGTTTCTAGACACGGCTTGGCCACCCTAGTGAGTGAGGGTTTTCCCACACCCAGTCATATGGCATCAATGGCATTTTGGACACCAACACAACCTCTGTAAGAGCAACTCTACAATCAAATCCACATTCTCCTACTGACCAATGTAGTTCTTATAACATATTCTGAATTCTTTGGCTATCCATTACCTTAGAACTTCAACATGAAGGAAAAGTACAAGGAATGTGTCAGGAGGAATTTCATTTGTTCTATAAACTATGTTCTGTTGAATCCTCTTTCTGCCTTCTGTAGTGTGGATGCTGAGGAAAATGGGCATAATGCTCTTATGCCACAGAAAGGACTCTCAGCTGGAGATGCCAATGTCAGTTTGGAGATAACTGAGGTATTGTCCAAACCAGCACTTTCATCTCAGACTGTTCAGTCATTAGAAGAACAGACTACAGCTCCTACTCCAATGAAGAAGTCTGGAAAAGCAAAGCAGCAAATAGACGTGAAGGCTGAGCTAGAAAAGAGACAAGGAGGAAAACACTTGCTTAACCTGGTGGTAATAGGTACTGTTTTTATGAGCCGAAGAGAAATGAATTTCTTTCTTTCTTTCTTTCTTTCTTTCTTTCTTTCTTTCTTTCTTTCTTTCTTTCTTTCTTTCTTTCTTTCTTTCTTTCTTTCTTTCTTTCTTTCTTTCTTTCTTTCTTTCAAATACTTGTATGCTTAAATATAACATGGCTTCTAACATGCATCCATCAGTGGTAATTCACAGTTTTCCTTATCTTAGGACATGTTGATGCAGGAAAAAGTACTCTGATGGGTCACTTACTCTATCTTCTGGGTAATGTCAACAAACGAACTATGCACAAATACGAGCAGGAATCCAAGAAAGCTGGAAAGGCATCATTTGCATATGCTTGGGTTTTAGATGAGACAGGGGAAGAGAGAGAGAGGTGAGCAATATTCTCATTTTTGAGGGGGTTTTGTAATATAAAGCTGGCATGGCTAAAAGTGACTTATTTCCTCACTGTTTGTGGTAAAGAATGCAACAATTTCTCAGGATTTCTATCCTTAGTTGTGAAACCACAGCCTCTTTCCTCTGTCTTTTCTATAGAGCTTGATATATAAGATGGCAGACTAAGAAATTTTACAGGACAATCCAGGCAGTTTCATTTTGTTTGTGTAGGAGAGTCCTATTGATTCCCACTGTTGCCTCATGTGAACTGATAACTTGTTGGACCTCTCCACTGCTCATTATGAATTAAGAGTGGTTTGTAACAGTGGTGGAATACAGAAATAGTCTAAGTGGGGCATAAACTTCTACACATCCTCCTTGGAAAAGGTGAACTCTTTATTTCTGTCATAGTGGTCCCAGGTTCTTTGACAGAGTGATTTGTGGAGTATAAGAATATGGGCAGTATTCTCCTGTAGTGCAGTGCAGGACTGGAGTGGGGAAGCTCACCCTTCAGCTTCAGCAGATGTCTCTGTGTTCTAGTATTATGGGGGAAGAAGGAAAGCTTCCCCTGTCCCCTCTCTCCAGACCATGCATAATTTTATAGACCTCTATCATACCTCTCCTTACCCACCTTCATTCTAAACTAAACAGCCCTGAGTGTTTTAACCACTCCTCATAGGGCAAGTTGCTCTAGCCTCCTGTCAATTTTGGCTGTTCTTTTCTGCACCTTCTCAGGCTCTGCAATATCCTCTTTAGGTATGATGGTCTCACCATAGATTTGTACAAGGGCAGAAGAAGAAGAAGAAGAAGAAGAGTTTGGATTTATATCCCCCCTTTCTCTCCTGCAGGAGACTCAAAGGGGCTTACAATCTCCTTGCCCTTCCCCCCTCACAACAAACACCCTGTGAGGTGGGCGGGGCTGAGAGAGCTCCGAGAAGCTGTGACTAGCCCAAGGTCACCCAGCTGGCGTGTGTGGGAGTGCACAGGCTACTCTGAATTCCCCAGATAAGCCTCCACAGCTCAGGCGGCAGAGCTGGGAATCAAACCCGGTTCCTCCAGATTAGATACACGAGCTCTTAACCTCCTACGCCACTGCTGCACGGCAGTATTATAGAAGCCTTTTTCTTCTGTATTCCTGGTTTAATTATGGCCAGCAGGGCATTTGTCTTTTTTGCAGCAGCTGCACGCTGGGTTGACATTTTCATTGAACTATCCACTATCACCCCCAAATCCCTTTCTTGGTCTGTTGCTGCCAGCAGAGATCCCATCAGGGTATATGTGAAACTGGGATTTTTGCCCCAATATACAATCACTTTACACTTGAAAGAAACCCATTTGTTATTTTAATTCCCATAACTCTCAACAAATAAAAATCTATGAGAGACATAGAATAATTTGTTGATGCTTGTTAGCACTGGTACAATAGGATCACCAGTGAGTGCATGTGATCATGGTAAATTTTGGAAAACATTGCAAATTATGCATTTTATTGTATTTCAAGGGGGGTGACAATGGACGTTGGTATGACCAAATTTGAGACACAAACAAAAGTAATTACATTGATGGATGCTCCTGGCCATAAAGACTTCATTCCAAATATGATCACAGGAGCTGCACAGGTAAATAGACTCCTTTCCTGGCACCTTTTGAATACGTGGTACAAAGATAAATTGAGATATTAAAAACTGAGTTTCAAAATAGTTTTTTTTCTGCTGTCAGGTATAATTTTTTGTTATAATGAAGACGTTGCTTTGACACCTTTGTTTTTGGGTGCAGCTGAGCCTTTTGTTCTGAAACCTTCTTCCACTGAGTAGAGGAATGGAGTCATTTTAAACACCTTCACTTGACAGGTGGCATAGAATTTTTTAGCATAAAATGTTTATTTGGAATTGCACAAAATAAAAACATTTTAAGATTGATAAGCAGCATCAAACTACCCCTGAGGTTAACTACAATATCTTTTAACAAAATTCCACCCTTGTTCCATTGAGCATCCATGGTTTTGTGCTCTTAGTCTTATCGTCCTAACAACTCTGAGAGAAATGTAATCCCCCCCTTCTCCCCGGCCCCCATCCAACACACAAAGCACACTGACTTTCTGATTCTTTTCTTAGGCTGATGTAGCTGTATTAGTTGTGGATGCCAGCAGAGGAGAGTTCGAAGCAGGGTTTGAAACTGGTGGACAAACACGAGAACACGGAATATTGGTGCGATCCCTCGGGGTAACACAGCTGGCAGTTGCGGTCAATAAAATGGACCAGGTATATATTTCTTTTGTTAAGTACTCTTTCTTATAGAGAACATGACAGAGTTCATGGACATGATCAACTTGAAAGCAAATGTTTAGGTTTGGTGTCTTGATCTGAATGGATGCTTTAAAACTCAACAAAGTTCATTCCTTCTGGAAATGAGTTCTAAATCTTCCTTCAGATGTTCTTATTCAGCTTATTTATTTTGTGAATTCATCACCCTACTGTACTTATCCACCTTTCACTGGAACTTCTTTAAAGCTTCTCTTTCCTGATAAACACAGGAGTGTTTTTATTAATGTTCAGTCTGTTTTTGAGCCTTTCCTGCTTCCCATTGGTCCTGATTAACCCCTGGAAGAGTGTGGTGTAGTAAACAACTAACATCAACCTTTTTCTTGGGGTTCATCTTTAACTAGGAAGGGTCTAAGTCAAGTGTTGGTTTCCTGATCCGTCTGTTGGATTCAGCCAACTTGATTCCTATTTTCCATGTGAGGGCATGACTTTCATGGTCAGCAGCCCACTGATACTGAACTATCTTGGAAAATGTATATCATCTATTACTGTCCCTTGGTAAGGGATATTTACATATTTAACAGATTCCTTACATGGAACTGGGGGTACCCCTGATACAAAGAGCCAGTATTGAGGCCTAAATTTTATCTGGGATATAAGTTAAGAAGAGAAGGATTGCTGTTTTCAGAGAAAATGTCTGTTGATCACATGGCCTTTTGGCTGGGATTCAGAACACCAGAGAGGATGTTTTGGTTGTATAGGAAGGTCACCTCTTCAAGCACAGGACATGAGAGCCTAGGAAATTCAGCAAAACATGTAATGACCTCTATGTCTAACTTTCATAACAATAGAATGTAATGTTGATGTCAGTACCTATTTTGTGTTAATTAAGTTTGAATTGAGAATAATGTCAGAACTACACACTGAAATATGTTATATATGTTTATCACAGGTGAACTGGAAACAGGAGAGATTTTTGGAAATTGTTAGTAAACTTGGGCAGTTCCTTAAGCAAGCTGGCTTTAAGGTATATATAATTTTAAATTCAGATAATTTAACTGTGTGTTCCATGGCTGTGTCCTCTGCCTAAAGTCCAGGTGTTTTTGCATGTACTCCATTTTAATTGTGGTTTGAATCAGCAATGGTTGTCGCCCTGTCCATCCCTCCCCCAGCCCTCTGCAGCAGAACTGCGGTAAACATTTAGAAGTTTGGTGACTCTAAAAAACATGCTGGCATCTCGCAATTGTGAAAATTGTTTTCTGATCTGTGTAGCATTGAGGGCTTGCTGACAACCAAGAACCTGAAATATTTTCTGCTGACATTCATACAGTGGTATTAGCGTGCTTTTCAGCATATACACATCCTTGCTCCTTTGAAGAGCATTTATCTTACCATCCATTATCTGTGAGTGTATTCTGAATATACTTAGAAATTTTATGGATTCTTAAGGGGGATGATGATAGACAGCTTTGCCTTTTTAAAAAATATATGGAAAATGCTCTGTGCAATGATGAGGGGAAATAATAGGAAAGTTGCAAATACTAATTTTCAAAACCCTTAGAAATGTATTATGCTATTTAAAATTTGCTTGTCGTAAGTCCATTTCCCCTCCTCTCAAATAGGAGTCAGATGTAGCTTATATCCCTACCAGTGGCCTTGGTGGTGAAAATCTTGTCACAAGAAGTCAGTCAAGTGAGCTGACCAAATGGTATGAAGGAAAATGCCTGCTAGAACAGATTGGTGAGTATCACACTACTAAGATTCATTGGTCATGTCAGATTATAGCAGAGGGGATCACAACATAAGTGAAATCTTATAATTGCTCTATATAAAAGAATAGACTGTTAATAAGCTGTGCTGGTTTATTTGCAGATTCTTTCAAGCCACCCCAAAGATCAGTGGATAAACCATTCAGATTATGTGTATCAGATGTTTTTAAAGGTTTGTAGTAAAATCTGTTAAATAACTTAAAATGAAATGTTGAGTCTTCATATGTCTTCATATTCATGAATTTTTAAAATTAAAATATTAATGGTTGGGTCCAAACTGTTATCACTGAGGATTGTGTAAAGATTCTTAATGTGTCATATTATTTTAAAAATCCTTGAAGTTGGATGATAATGGCTGAGTTTCAGTCAACTCGCAGTTCAGAAATACATTTTGTTCTCAAGTTCTTTTCAACCATCAAGAAGACTGTACCTGGAGTGGCAAGACCTGCATGGATAAATAGTTGTGAGGAGAAGGGGTCAAAGTCCCTTTCCTTCCCTGCAAATCATATTGCTGTGTACCCGCTGCATAGGGCCAATCCACATCTGCTAGTGCCATCTACTAGCAGTTGGGTGGATGGAAGCCATTACAATAGCCTGTTTCCTAGCACTGAGTGTGCTGATATAAATGATATGATTAGTGTCATTTAGTAGTTTGTGATGTTGCCTTGGTGTTGTTATCAGACCGAACCATGGTGGGTTGAGAGAACTCTGTTTTTAAGACAGCAAAGTCTCCATTTATCCTGCCAACTCTTGGGGTGCCTAGCAGTGCCATGCGGAGCCCGTTCTCTGCATGGGCTAGTGTACCCACAGGGGCACAGTAAAAACTTATCTGAAGTTGCCTTCACCCAATATCTGCCTTGTAAATACCTTCCTCACACACCCTTCCTAAAAGGATTGAGAGTTCCCTGCTCCAGCCTTGCACTGTTTGTCCTGGGAAGACAAAGGACTTGTTAATGTGTTTCTGCCAGTATTGAATTAAACCAAAATTCATTCCTTTGACTAGTCTCTATCTAATGACCACCTTATTTACATTGCCATTGTTTTATGGCTATGATTGACTCAGCACTCTGCCCACCTCCGGGCACTCCCAGCTTAGCCCATCAGGTTAAGGACCACTCTGCATAATCCTGAGGGTCCCCTTTTCCCTTTAAGAAGCCCCCTCTCCTAGTAGCCAGTGTTCAATATCTCTGGACACCTCTCTGTGTGCTGATATTGTTCCCAATGTGTTGATCTTCCTTCTACCAGTATTCACTTTTCATTATGATGTTGTTGATCTTTATCTTATTGAATATATTCATAAATTGTAGCACTCTCTCACTCATCATGTTTGTTCTAGATCAAGGATCAGGATTTTGTGTCACTGGCAAAATAGAAGCAGGCTATGTCCAGGTTGGAGATCGACTGCTAGCAATGCCTCCTAATGAAACGTGTACTGTGAAAGGTACAGATAGTGTACTGTGTGTTCTCTAGTTTTGGGGATATATTGGAAAGTGTTTTGATCTAATGGTATGTGAAGTAAAATTAACTTCCCTGGCCTCTGTCATTGAACTGACTTTTGCTTCTGATATATCCTGTATTAGAATAATTATGAAATAGGAACAGTTATGGTGTTTAATATCCACTAATAATTAGTGTAACAAAAAAGCCAAAGATGTAGAAATTAAAATAGACACACTTGACAGAGGGTCATGACTGATTAGTTACAAACCCAATTGTTTACATGTACTTATGTAAATCAAACTGCCCCATTCAGCTTTCAGGCTGAACTGAAGGAAAAAGGTGTCAGAAGTTTTTAAAAGTGCATATTAGAAGAGGGGGTGTTTGGATTCAAGGATCCCAAATTGTGCATTTAAAATTTTTTTTTACAAGAAAGCTGGTCTCCTTGAGATAGCAAGCCAAAAATGTTTAATTCCCATTAAAATCAACTGAATGCCTTTCTGAACAGTACGTGCTTCTAGAAGAAGAAGAGTTTGGATTTATATCCCCCCTTTCTCTCCTGTAAGGAGTCTCAAAGGGGCTTACAGTCTCCTTTCCCTTCCCCCCAACAAACACCCTGTGAGGTGGGTGGGGCTGAGAGAGCTCCGAAAAGCTGTGACTAGCCCAAGGTCACCCAGCTGGCGTGTATGGGAGTGCACAGGCTAATCTGAATTCTCCAGATAAGCCTCCACAGCTCAAGCAACACAGCGGGGAATCGAACCCGGTTCCTCCAGATTAGAACGCACCTTCTCTTAACCACTATGCCACTGCTGCTGCACTGCTTCTACTTCATTAATTCTAATTAATAACTGAATAGTTTACATAAGTGGGAACCCATAAGGCATGTCACTTCCCCCCCATACTGTTTTTTCTTTCCCTTTCCTTAAAGCTCCCATAGCCTCTCCCTGTTTTATGCTTCCTGCTCTCCTTCTCAACTTGAGCTCTTTCATCTGGACCACTGTTGTAATTCCAGGTGATTTCCTGACCCCTTTCCTCCAGAGGTTAGCAACTCAAGTTCCCCTGGAGGAAATGGCATGCCTTTTATCATTTGTGTGTGTGCATGGGGGGGGGGGGGGGGGTTAAGCCATTTTTTTAATTTTACATTTTTCTGCAAATCTAGGGCCCTTTTTAGGTTTGCTGAAAGGTCTGTCCTGCCTATTTACAGCTCCAGTTACAGAATTTAAGTATCCTCAGATTTGGCTGACTTTGTGATTAGTATATATACATGACTAATGGCAGTACTGTTTTAACAGATGAAACTTTATTGTCATAATACATGACATACTTGATTTTGAAATAATCTCTCTCTCTCTTTTTATATATATATGACTTCAAACATTAAACACTGTATTAACTTGACAGTGTTATTTTATTCTACAATCAAACATTATTAGTACTTTTTATTTTTAATACTTGTCAAATACGTCTTCTGTATATCATCTTTCTATTTATTCCAACAAACATAAATGTTTCAGAGACTTTGTGTATGCATACAGTTATTTACATATCACAAGATTTCTTCAGTATCCCTTGTTTAAAGTTTTGATTATTTCTAGTACAGATTTTAGTCTGCTACACTTGTTTCACCATTACGTAGAAAGCAAGTATAAACTCATTTGTTGAAAAACGAAAGCAGGTACCACCAAATATTTAAAATAGCTAAAATGTTGTGGGCAGTGCTCCTCTACATAAAGAGCAGAAGACAGGAGGCTTGTTGAATTCTTGTGCAGTCATACTTTCAAAATTGTGATATCTGTATAGGCTGACATGCTTAGAGCCCGAAGTTGTGACTTGTTGAGAACTTTCTGAATATCCAAAGATAATATAGGTTCCAAAAAAACAAAAAACGTCGTTTCTCTGAGGTTTTTGTGAACAGCTTTTACTATCACCTCATTCATACTGAAAACTGATGAGCAATGGTTTGTGCAGCAGAATTAGCACAAACAGAAATGCTTGTAGCTGTTAAACCAAGGCAGTTTACTGTTCAGTTCTGGTCTTACTCATTTCTAGGAATTGCCCTGCATGATGAACCAGTGGATTGGGCTGCAGCAGGAGATCACGTTAGTCTCACTTTGACTGGCATGGATATCATCAAAATCAAGTGAGTGAAAAAGCACTGTATTCTAAGCAGCTGTTTATTTACCAAGACACTTTCTAACCGTTGTACTGGATAACTGGTGGTTTACCAGTTTTTTGGGGGAGGGGGACTTGACTAGATACTTCCAAGCAAGAGCGAGACTGGTTATAGGCAATGAAAAACTGTTGATATGTTGACAGTTTGATAAAAAAAAATTAAGGAAAATACTTAATGAGTTGCTACTGTACTGTTGTACAGCAGTTATTTTGATATGAGTAGACATTTTAGTACGGGACAGAACGCAAACATTCCATTGCTTTCTGAGAGGAGGAGGCTCAAAAAAGAAAGGTTAGGTTTCACAGATAGTGTCAGATTATAATGGTCTAAAAAGGATTATGCTGCTTTTCTCTGGAAAAAAAACACTTTTGCAAGGATAAATGCTACACTGAATTGATTACAAGGTGTAGTCTCTGACACACATCATTTTGCTTTCTGTAAGTTCCACTGAAGCCCAAATGAGCACTAACTTGGTAAATTTCTAGATTTGCCCACTGAAGATTGTTTCACAAAGACCCAGAGGAACAGTTCAGAGCCTCATGAATATGTACATGTGTCCTCTCTGTGCTGAAATTGATTTGTCCCAAGTTAATTGTGTTACTGATGGAGACCAAGTTCCCATGTATCTTGGGCTTTCAAACCCACTTCAAAACACATTTCCACTCCTCATATTTTGTCCATGCACATGTCACTGATCTGTACTTTTTCTTTTGGTTATTGTTGGCTGTTTCCCCACTCACCTTTTGTTGCATGCTACTGGCTCCAAGTAACGCGGGGTCCACTGGCACTCCCCACAAAAGGAGCGGCGACAACGCAACCACCCCGATTCCACCTCTCTCGCGACCCCTCAGTGCGCGTCATTTCTGTTCCTGTTCGGAACAGCACCTTTTGCAAAACCCCGCACGGGGGGCGGGGGGGGGGCTCTAGGTTTGAGTTTCCTGCCCCTCGTAGTGACGGGAAAGCAGTGGACTGTGCGCAAGCACACAGCCTTTTTTTTTATTTCGGGGAACGAGAGATCGACATGTATTTGACCCTATGTTGCAACGTAGGGTCATTTATATAGCAATGCAAGGGAGCACTCACTGAAAGCCTAGTATTTATCCCTGTCTGCTATTAGAGTTTCTGTGGCTTAACTAGGTAATGCAGCCTTCTGTCTGCTTGTGCTGCAATGTGAAAGCTTGTCAGTTCTAGTCCTGCTAGGGACGACTAAATATTTTTTTTTAAGAAAAAAATTGTCTATGAAGGAATTGGGGCTGATTTTTGACCGGACAAGTTTTTTCTGTTTGGGCTGAAAGCAGCGTGATTCTGATACACAGGTCCCACTGTTATTTAGGTGTACTCAAAGCACACCACAATGAATCCCCACAGTTTCTGTCCCCAGCGTGATCATGAAGCCACAAGCGAACAGCAGGAAGTCCAGCAAATTTTTGCACCGCAACGTTCTGGCCAATCAAAAGCCTGCACCAATAGTAGGGAAATCGTATTGGGCAGCTTTGTGATGATGTGTGCATGTGGGGACGTTTCACCGTTGATCCCAGGAAGGAAAAATTTAAAAAATGTAAAAGGTTCAGCCTCCAAAACGGGACTCTAACCAATCGTAACAGAGACTCGCCCTGCTGATCGCTGCAGAAAGCGGGGCCATGGGGAGTGCTGCGTCTAAAAAACTGCAGCAGAAAGGTGAGTCCCTTTAATGGACAAACTGCAGTGGGGGGCATTAACCCGCACTCAACAACGCCCGGTTCTTACGAGCCTGGTCTTCCTCCACTTTCACTTCTGAAGTGGGAAAACGACTGTTAAGAGGGCAGGAAATGAGCACTTGCTTATGAGACTGTTTTGCATCTTGCAAAACATGGCTTCAGAGAACTGTTATTGGTTGTACATGTTAAACTAAAATGGGCATAACAGAATGAGAGCAGAACATATCCTCTCCTTGACTTGGGCTCTGTGCATGGAGTGCGGGGGGGCGGGGGGGGTCATTTTGTTCATTCTATGTGTCGTTTCTGTTATCCCCAGTATCAAGTTCCTGCCCTGTTTTCCATTCCAGCTTTAGATACGTGAAGAGTTTCCTCCCCATTATTCCCCCCACCCCTTACTAGTATGCTTAGTTTCCCTGCACATTATCTGTATATAAAATGTAACAAGTGGAGGCAGCTGTTTTGGCTGCTTCTCCTTTTGGCTTCCTAGGATCATGTCATAGCACTGGAATTCTATCCTGCCTGAATTGTGTGTGTCTGTTGTGTGTGGGCAAAGTGTTTGAGCTTCACATGTGGAATAGCCTTTGAAGATTCTTATTTATTGGAATTTTACAAAATATAAAAATGAGATTAAGAATATTGTAGGAGATATGTTAATTAAGGGAGAGGTGACATGGTGCGAGGATTGGGCATGCATATATAATCTGTCTTTGGTTAACTGAGCTGCATGAAAAACCATGTACTGATGGTAAAATCAGTCACTGACTCAGTTTGGGCATCATACAAAAGCCATACCTTAATTAAACCATGTTTAGCCAGGTGGTCTGAGTGGAGGCCATAACTGTGGCTAAGTAGAGTCAGTCAGGCTAGGATCTGAAGTTCGTTTATGAAGCATAGGTAGTCTGAGCAATGGTTTTGTGTGGTGTTTGGATGCAGATATCATGGTTAAAATCTGGCTTGTTTTCTAGAAGTGCCCTCCCAAGCAGCTGAGGGAAGAAAGGGAACCATTTTTGTCTAGGCAGACCCTGGTTTGAGTGCTTGCCAGAGAGCTGAATCTTGGTTTCACAAATTCACAAATAATTAAAATAAATCATGTGTTTGCTTTATGTCTGAACATAGTCATAAAGTAAGTATATTCTTGTAATGGAAAAGTGGTGATGTGATTTGGGAGGAGCCCATGAAACACGGGACTGGATGCCAGACATTGCGCAGAGAATCTTCTTGCCTTCATTTGAGTTTTGCTTGGTGTATCTGCAGTGTGATTTATTTATTTTTTACTAGAAAATGTGGTCTTACATTCTTGTAACAATGTTTTATTTACTTTATTTACACCCTACTGCTCTCCCTGGTTGGGACCCAGAGAAACATGCATAGTTCTCCTTTCCTCCATTTTGTCCAGTCAGCAGTCCTGTGAGGTAGGTTAGGCTGAGAGTGAAAGCTCCAAGTCGCTCAGCAAACTTCCAAGGCAGAGTTGATATTCAAGCCACAGCCTCCCAGTTCCTAATCAGACACTCTAACCATTCCTCTTTATTGCCATTCCGTAAGATGAATTACTGAATACTACCTTATCTGTAAGGTAGAAGTTACTAATGGGAGAACAAGATAAGTTTCTTTTGATATTGGTGAACTTTGTGCATATTAGCTATGACTGCATTAGAGCCAGAGAAAAGGGAAGGGAGTGGCAAAAGATTAACCCCCCATTAAATCACTGGTTTAATTATTTAGAGCTTGAGAAGGGTGATGAAATTCTCCTGCCAGATTTTTATGACAGTTTTGTGAACTGCCTCATTTTTCACACCAAAAGTTACTTGGGGAATAATAAATCAAACTGACCAGAAAAAGGTGCATATTTTAGCACTGGTTTGATACAGTAGATACTACAAGGGGTGTTCCAAGATATATAATAGAACTATGTCCAATGCAGTGTTCTTGAGGCTGGAAGAATCAACAGTAATACCTGCTGGATTAAAATGAGGCAGGAAACTAGTAGTCCTTTGCCAAGAGTAAGGTGTAGGCTTTCCCCTTCCATTTTAACTACCTGGAGGATTTGCCAGCAGCCGACACAGGGCATTGCCTGCAGATTCTGCTTGGAAGAAGGAAAGGAAGCAATTGACAGACTAACTTAACCTTGTTATGTATACCTGGTAGACTAGAGTTAAATCAAGGGCGATTTAAATCAATGATGAGTTAATATTAGTTAATAGAGTTAAATCAGTGGTGATTTAAATAAGCTACAGTTTCTTGTTACATCTACCTGAAGTTTGTGTGTGATAACATTAAAAATGTAAAAAACTGTTGTCTGTATACAGTCTGATTGGTTTCCACATTATCTCTCTTGCAGTGTTGGCTATGTATTTTGTTGTCCCAAGGAATCTGTTAAAGTTTGTACACGCTTCAGAGCACGAGTCCTCATCTTCAATATTGAGATCCCCATCACTAAAGGATTCCCTGTGAGTTTGGGCACTGAGTGTTTTCAGAGGGTCTACATTTCAGAAAGTGTTTAAGGCACTAAAAAAAATCATACTCATCGTATGAGAGCAGAATTGCATACTGATGCTTCCTTGTCATCCTGAGTATAAGGTACAGTCTGCATCTTGAAACTGTGCAAGATGACTTTATTCAGTGATACCTTGGAAGACTTAAAGTCATAGATCAAGGTATCCGACAAGAGCGCACAGGCAAAATCTGTAGACCAGAGCGGCTGCTGATATCCTGTCAGAAGGGTTGCATCATTTAACAAGAGCATTGGCCCATGTAATAGTGGGTGGTTTTCATGTAAACTCTCATCTTGTATTTGGGGAAATGCATCAACAGAGGTGGTTTTTATAGAATTGTGTTTTAGCTCCTGAATAAGATTTTGAAGTATTATCTATTAAAATGAAACTGTTGTTTTAGGTGCTTTTACATTATCAAACTGTAAGTGAGCCTGCCACTATTACAAGGTTATTGAGTGTGCTTCACAAGAGTACAGGTGAAGTGACAAAGAAAAAACCTAAGTAAGTATGTTATGAAATAAACTTGTTCTGAAAAATTAAGTCTGAATTAATATCTTATAAATAAATCCTGGTTGAATGTGTTTTAGAGACTGACGGCCCTGTCCAAACGCCCCAAAACTATGCTGTGGCACCAGTGCAATGCTGCTCTGCCGCCTCCAAAAGGGCTTTCCAGCAGCACGGGGAAAAGAGAAAAGCTCTGAAACCTGTGGCTACCGGAAAGACCCATAGGGTAGAAAGAACACATGCTGCCAAAAGGGCGGTGTATGCCCGAGGGTTGGTGTGCCATGCAACCAGCCCTCAACCAGGAGGGAGCCGAGTAATGTTGACTCCACCCCGGGAATGCCCTAGCCAACCCTCCCCCCACGCTGGTGTCTGAGTGGCCCAGGATTTCGAGTTTTGCAGTGGGGCTGCAGATGTGCACCTGCTGGCGAGTCTGCTGCTTCTGCCAGGGCAAGTGCCCGGGGAAAGGTGAATGCACCAGTATGATGAATACACCAGCGCGTTGTTTCCACATGCCCTTTCAGCCTTCCACTTTGGAATGGGCTGCCCCTCACATAATAATGAGTATAATGTAATGCAAGTGATCTTCTCAAAGTCTCAAAGTATTCTGTAGGTCTCAAAGTATTCTGATACAGACATTTTTTATCCTGTTGAGATATAATGAGTTTTAGCAGCATGACTACTGTCATATAATTTGATGCTTTATGGCTGCAGTCCTGTCGCCACTTGCTTGACAACAGGCATCACGGGCACTTCTGAGAAAACATGCATACGATTGAACCATTATTTTTTTTCCAGTTCTAAGGACATGCCTCTGCTCTTATTCTGTTTAGAGTAGCAGTAGCCAAAGTGTATGTTTGCAGTGAAGAAATTAAAGGTATTTTGGGAGAGGCAGGAGTGACCAGTCAATAGTTTACCAAGGATCTCCTCCCTTCCTTTGGAGTGATCTGGAACTAAAGAAGCACAAAATTGGTCAGGACAGCATGTCTCCTAATGAGAAGGAAATCTGGTGCATTTCCATCTTTACCTCCAGGAATCAATTCCTGTTTTGTTTTGCTTTTTGCAACAATGGGTAATGTTGATGAATAATGGAAAACCTTTGATTATTATGTGAGTAGAATTTTGGAATAGTTTATCTGAAGAAATTGAGAGTAATGATGACATTAATTTAAAAAGAAAAATATCTCTGCCCCAGAAGTGGAGTACAGTGTACACTTCCTGAAGATCACAAGCTCCTCTCATCTTGCAGGAATCAGGGAGCGCTTCAGTTAGGGCTGAGATTTTGAGCAGCTTTAGCTGTACCTCAATATAATTCTCTTTGGGAAGACTTAGGAAATGACTTTTGTTCATAATCAGATACTGACTGGCTGCTGTAGTGGAAGCTGGAAAGGCTCTCCTGGCACAACGTTTAGGAGGAAGAATGTGTTTTCCTCCCCTTCAGCATACCACTTAGATATTGTTCAAGCAGAGTTGGATAATATTTGCTATATAAGTTCCTTGCTGGGCTGTGTGTGATGTTTGCTTGTGGCATAAACATCCTAATAGTATTTGAAGCAGTTGGTTTGTAGTTCTCTTTTGCTTCTTCCCGTTCCTTTACGTACCAGATTATTTTATGGCATGCAAAAATAAGTTGCCAACACTGCTTTAATGGATTTCTATTCCTGGCAGAAGAACATGAAAAGTGAAACGTAGAAAGAAACACCCAAAACTAAATTTTATTGCGTTTATACAAAATGCATGACTGTTAAGAGAGCAGTTTCTGTGACTTTACATTGTTTTAGAAAAGAAAAGGCTACAATTTCTCTGCATGTTAACTGGAAATAGAATTATCTTCAGGCTTAGCTTTAGCCTAAATGTTGGCAACGCATTTTTTCACAGTATTATAGTTGAAAGTAAAGTTATATTTTTCTTTTCAGGTGTCTGGTTAAAGGACAGAATGCTCTATTAGAACTACAGACACAAAGACCTATAGCTTTAGAACTTTATAAAGACTTTAAAGAACTTGGAAGATTTATGTTGCGCTATAGTGGATCTACCATAGCAGCAGGAGTTGTCTCAGAGGTAAAGTACAATGTATACATTATTTTATAAATGGAAATTATTAAATCCAAAGAAATTTGTTAAAAACATTTTAATCATAATCTTAGGAAGTGTACAGTACAATCCTGGGGGTGGGGCAAAACCCCTCAGGAGTTGGCATGGCCCTCGTGCGGTTGTAAATGCCATTTGTGCTTGCAAAAACACCAGTGCAGAGGCACTGATAGTGGGGAGCTGTGTGGCTGCATGATGCCTGCGCACCAGCACTACTCTGGCTCAGAGCCCACTCTGGTGCCAAAGGTGCATTCCCGGGGATGAGGCTGGCTTTAGATGGCTTCATGAGCCCCTTTGGCCATTTGCTGGCACAGACTTACACTGGCAACCCACGGAGTTGCATAGAGTGGTTCCACAGGGGCTTGAGGGAGTACCCCTGTTGGCTTACTGGGTGCGGCTCAGCGAGCCTCTTTGGAGGTGGTGTGGCTGCGCCATCCCTGTCTGTGGTGCAACTACCCACCCCCTGTAGGATTGCACTGTTGGGGTTTTTTTTTGTCTTTAGCCAAGATCTCTCTAGTAAACTATTCTATAAATTGGTCATATAGACTTTGTGCAGAAGTCAAGTCACATTGAGGTGTGTAGAATGAACTTGAGGGTGTTATGGCTAATGCACTGCCATTCCCTTCTGATACCATATGCTTAATTAGTTCCTGTTTTGCTCCTGCCTCAGACTCATTAAACTGTGGTTTGAGCCTGTCCTGCAAACCGTGATTCATACCTCCTGACTTGCAAGGGTTTGAATTTTCCTATGGCAATCTGTGATTCACTAGTCACTTTGACAAAGACCCCTTGGCTAGCATTGCTCATGCTTTGATAGTGGCTTGAATGTATAAAAGAGGCCTGATTGGCCTTACCTTCAATTAATTGTGCACTAATTTCAGTCAAGACTGTCAGCTTCTTGCAGCAAATGGTACTGTGTCAGTTCCTTACACCATGGTGCCATATGTGACTGTGTATACATGTTAGAAACCCATTCAAACTCCTTAAATCTAAAGTTGTATCATAGACTGCTGAGTAGAATCACGTATTTTTCCAGTATCCTTATCTTCACACTGTACATAAAGGGTATTTTTAATTACTTGGGGATACATGATAGGTAATCAGATTTATGTAGCTCTTTTGCAGTACAGTTCTTCCCCTGATGGAACTGCATTACAGTAGTCTTGGTGAAAATAAAAAAGAGTTGGTTTCTGTATCTTAAGATCTTATTTTTGCCACTTAGTACTTTCATCCCAGCTAGTGGAGGAATTGGCTAGGTCATTTCTAAAGCGCTTTGCAGTTCTGTGTTCAGGCTCACTGATGTGATTAGGTACATAATTAACGTGAGAAACTGAGCATGGGAGTCCAGGTGCTGGACCGAGTCAGACCATTGATCCATGTAGGTTCAATATAGTCTTCTTTGGTGGATAACCACTACGGTTGAACAATACTGAAAATGTTTGGTAAAATTCTGATTCGGGCTTATCTGTTTGCCCAAGTAAGACAAATATCATATTCGGAATACCCGAATATATTTGTGTATCCTGAATAATTCAGGTCCGTGTGATTTTTTTTGTAATTTTTTTTTGGGTTTTTTGGTTTTTGGCCTGCGGGGGCGCATTTTTAAAGCTAGCGGTGCCAAAAAATTCTGGGTATCCTCCGGTTTCAGGTTATCTTTCAAGGGAGTGAAAAATCCCTTGAAAGAATGCTTAAAGAGTCAGAAAACAGCAAACTAAAAATTCCACCCCACCTTCCCCCAGCAAACGACTGTATCGGAGAGGGACTCCTGTTTGCAAGTGTTTGCTGGGGGAAGGGTGTGTGGAATCTTTAGTTTGCCGTTTTCTAACTCTTTAAGCATTCTTTCAAGGGATTTTTCACTCCCCTGAAAGAATGCTTGAAGACAGAAAACGGCAAACTAAAGATTCCACACCCCCTTCCCCCAGCAAAAACCCGAGCAGAGATCTTTTTAAGGGACTCCTGTTTGTAGGCACTTGCCCTGGGAAGGAGAGAAGCAACTGCATGTGGGAATCATTTAAACGATCCTCAAATGCTGTCAAATATATACAAGTCAATTTGAATACTTTGTATTTGGATCGGCTCGTATTCGGGCATATTGTATTTGAGCTGAATGTGGCCAGAATATGCCCCAATAGGCCATGATTTGGCCATTTTTGTAGCTTCGTAGCCACTCTTCAGGGTTTCAGGCTGGATACCTAAATTTTTAAATGTGAGATACATCACTTTCCAGAGGTTTTGTATTCGGATGGCAAATTTTAATTTGAAACTTCGACGCACAAATTTATACTCTTAATTATTTGAAATATTTTCTCAGAAGTTTTCAGGTAATGTTTTTGGGTCTGTTTAGATTAAAGAATGATATTGGTACCAGGACTTCTACAATCCCACCAAATGAAAGCATCTGGCTGAATACCCTTGTCTGAAGAATCTTGTATCTGTTGAAGGAACAAAGGCAATTACGTTATTTGAGATGGAAGATCATATGGAGAGTTGTAAGCATTTGGGGGCTATGATTGCTGTCAAACAATATGCCAACACAGGAAATATGCAAGTTGCGCTTCTTCATTGCACAAGTTTCTGCATATTCCCGATCTGAAACCTCACCTCATCAGGTGGACCTTTTATGAAAAGTTGATCAGAATGATGTTTTAAAGGATGGTGACTCATCATGAAAAAAGCTTGTTACTTCCAGCCTTAAACTTTGTTTACAATTTTTTGAGCTGCTTATTTGATGCACACATTTTCATAAATTACTTCAATTGGGCTGAAACAATTTGGGTTTTATACAAACACACTTTCCAAGACTCTTGTTTTCTTCTGTTTCAGAGAAAAACATAACGTTGCAGCCAGATATAAATTTATTCCTGTCCTATCCTAATCTTATTTAAAAAAAAACTTATTTGTGTAGATGTAGTTTGTTCAATAATGGCTGATCTTATTTTTTAAATTGTAGAAGTATAATAAACTACTTGGTCTGAGCATAATACTGGTTTCCGTTTGAATATTTTATGCCTAAAAGCCATGACCAGAATAGTCAAACATGCCTCTCCAGAAGTGTACCGCAGGATATTTTTCATACTTTAAATTCACAGGTTCATACCAGCATATACAATTGATGTCTGGAGATTTGTAAGCATTTGTTGTACTTCTCATGTTTTGGAAGTTTAGTGAACTTTAGAGCTACTCATAAACACTTGCTACACATGTATCTTTTTTTGAAAGACAGGCAAGGATGTATCTTTCTTTATGTACATGTTGTTCTTCAGATACAGATATTTTTAGAAAGTTCCCAGCCTTTTAAAACATAGTCAGTATTGTTCTGTCAGTAGAAACGATAGTCATTATCCAGAGAAACTCATGCACGCTCAGGTCGAATTTGCAAACAATTTGGTCAACAAATGGTTGCTCTTCATGGATGTTACTGAAATTTCGAACTCTCATGAGTTAAGATGACCTTTTCTCTTAAATTAAAAAAAAATCTGTAACTGGGGACAGGATTATATCATTCCAAAAATTGTTTAACATCACTTTTCCTGTGAAACATGCCCATTCTTGTTGCAATAAAGTGAGATACACCATCTTTCCTGTATTTTGCTCCTCTGCCCAAAAACAATGGGCATTATTGCCTTGTATTAAAGAATGAGAGGAGCTACAGAATAACAGACGTTGTATTTTTCAAGGAATTATGTGAGACAGTTTTGTATAGCCATCTTCTTTTCTAGTTGATTAATTCATCTTCATTTATGTTTTGGGGCTGTGTTCCAAAAAGATGAAATTCAAGCCTGTTATCTACATTTGGTAATCCCACTGTGAATCCCATGCAACAACATTTCATACCCTGTCACCATTATGGATCGTTTTTGAATTGACATTCATTCTGTTTCTTTGGTGTAGATTTGAGTTTTCTCCCTTGTTTTTATGCAGTATTTGTGGAATATGTGATTGGCTTGGAGCAGTATATTCCATCATCCAAATCACACAGCAGCATTGGGAACACTGCAAGTAATTGCTAACAGTGGTAGGAAACCAAAGAAATGGTGAAATGACACTTAGGAGCCTCAGCACAAATATTTATGTATTTGTATAACAAGACAACATGCACACTTGGAAATCCTGCAAGACCATCACAAAATCTGCAGAAGCATGGCTATTCAGAATTGCAGTATAGGGAAATGTACAGACAAGACATGCAAGCATCATTCCTACCAGTTCAGCAATAAATATCACGAGAACTGGGCCATAAAACATCCCAAGTGTATTTCAGCCAACAACAGTCTCTCTGCAGATAGCATTTTTAGTACTTGGAGTATTAGATTAGGGTGGCTAATTAGATTAGGATAGCTAGATTAAGACAGCCAATTATGCACACAGTAGAATATCTGTAGAGGAAATAACAAAAAGTACAAGAATTTGCAAGATTTAATGATCCAATATATGGAGCACCCAAATCTTTATTTTTAAAATGACCAAGAAATTGTATGTGCAGAATAAGTATAAACATACAACTATCGCTAGATTCCACTTGCCTGGAACAGTCTTCATCTATTTTATTTACCTGTCTCTTTTGCTCCCAATAGGGAATCAAAATAGTTTACAACACTCTCCCCTCCCCTTCTATTTTATCCTTACAGCAACTCTGTGGGGTAGGATAAGGCTAAGTGTGAGTAACTGATCCAAAGTCACCCATGACAAAGTGGGGATTTGAACCTGGGTTACCCAGATCCTACTCTGCTGTTATAACTACCATGCTGGCTCTGTTCTGTTTTGTGCTGTGAGCTAAAAGGTTTTTTTCCTTTGGATTGAGGAAAGTAGCCCGATCAAGTTATTTGATGGTAATTTGCAATGCAAGCTGAAGCAGAGCATTTTCCCCTTTCAGACAAATTTTGGAGACTCTTCACTAATGGCCTGTGTATGTTAAGTGCTGTAAAGTCACTTCTGGCTCATGGCAGCCATATGAATCAATGTCCTTCAAAACGTCTGATCATTAAGAGCCTTGCTCAGCTCTTACAAACTGTGAATACAATATTCCTATATAGCTTGTTGGAGTGGGACATATAGCTGTGAGAGTTCAAATGACAAAAATGTGCAGGGATTCTGCATCAATTAGATTGTATTGGACTAAAATGATCTGAGGCAACAATCTTTTGCTGAGGTGACTTTCCCTTCACATCAGTCCACTCCTTTACATCTCTCTGACACCATATTAGGATTTGACTTCATTTCTTATCTCACAAGGTTTATTTATTCTTATAAATTTCTACCTATTTCTTTAGCAATTCTACACTTGATATAACACTATCAGGTTAGCACAGACTGATTCTCCTTTAGTCTTGGCACAGACTCTACACAGTCACTTTCCAGTGACAACCAGTCACCTCACTCTCTCATCCAACTTTCACCCCCTTCCTTCTACATCTTACCTCTCATTTTAAAGAAACACACTCAACATTTTACATTAAAATTACATGGACCTATTAATGTATTCTCTTCTGTTAATGGGTATTGATTTTGAGTGCAAGAAATGATCTGTTAGAAATGTATATGAACAATATATTCCAACTAGTTTACCTGTCTAGGAATGATAAGGTTCACTTTATGAATTAGCTGGCAAAATGAATCCTGACACTGATTTATGAGGCAGTGAAATAACTATGGAGCAGAAGAACATTGTTTTCCGACTGCTATAGACAACGTACATGTGTTCTTTTTTTCCTCCTTCCTTTATTCCACTCATTGAGGATCCTCCCCCTGCCCATTTCTTTGATTGTCTTTAAACTGCTTCCAACTCGTATCTAATCCAACCGCAACCAAAGATGGCTACCTACTTACCCTCCTGTGTAATCAAGAGCACTTTGTACACAAGCCATAGAAGAGAGGGTTTGCAGAACAGACTTACAGAAACAGACTTACGGAAATGAACCCTTCACAATGATGAAATTGGGGGGCAGGGAGTGCTGAAGTCAGTGCTAACGTATCTTTCAATAAAGAAGTCAGTTAAATCCAATCCTTGTTGTCACCTTTATGGCACATAAAAATTAGTATGATCAGCTTCACCGAAGGCCCTTTACACAGCTTGTTGCAGCAGGTACTGGAAAACTTCCTGTTCTTGGATCTAGTTAAAAAAACTTCACAGGGAGGGAGGAGTTTGAACTTCCCCTGGTAAATAAGACAGGCCTGCAGTACTAAGGTTCAACAAAAGTGGTTGGATAACACTAACTGCTTAACATGGCCAGCTCAATAGCTGATCTGGTTTTGGAGAACTATATAGGTGGCCAGTTTGTTCCTTGTGCTTTTTACTTAGATTCCTACGACCCCTCCACAGGAGAAGTATATTGTAAAGTACCAGACAGTGGCAGAGAAGAGGTGAGTTGCTGCATTAATTAAATTCTACTGCCTGTTAAATGATACTAAGGCAATGATGTAGAAATTAATGTAAAAGCATGTAATTAATTGTTTGAAGATCCAAGCTTTTCATCCGTTTCCTTTTAAAATGTTTTAGCAATTTACCAAACTAAATATTTGAATGGTTTTATGTTTTTGGATTTGTTTGGTAAAATTCTCATATCATGTTAAATAGAAGGAAATGTTGAGGCTCCTGATTTGAAGTCTTAACACACTGAAACCTGCAACTTTGTAAAGGGAAGCCCTAGATCAGCATTAATGTCCTGGTATCTCCGGCACCTGGGCAGACATGCTCTTGATATACAAGGTATTTATTATATTTAGAAACATCCAGCTGAACTGGTGGTGAAAGTTGTGTATTCCCAGTAGGAATATCCCAGCTGCAACCTTATGTCTCTAGTACAGAGCATGTCAAAGCAAGGTGAAAAGGCAATGAATTATTGCTATGCTGGAATCTATATTGCCAAATAGACTAGATGCAATTTTGTGCCTAATTTCTTTTTTCTTTTTTTAAGACACCTTTAAAAGATTTAAATAAAATTGACTTATATAGGTCAGTGGGGATATTTCAACAGCTAGCCACTTTTTGGCAGACTCGTCAGTAACCTTTAGCATGAGTTGATCAAATATTTACTAAGCATAGATAATTTATAGTTGAAGTATAACTAGTTCTACTACTAAAGTTTTACTTGTTACCTGAAGGTTAGCAGCTACATAAATACATCTTTAGGGGAATGTGCATTTCAAAGGAACAGATGTAAAGGTAATCTTTGAGGTACCTGATGAAGAAGACTGAGAGGTCCAGTCTAGATAAATAGCAACCGCCTCCATTTTATAAATATTTAAAAGGAACGATGGCTCTTTTTAATCCAGTTGAGCCAGATTATTAGTCTAATCATAGCAAGCATTTGTAGGGAAAGAGTCCTGCTCCTCAGACATGAATGCCAACAGATATTGTGTATAACTATACAGCACTAACACACAGACAAAAGCCAGCCATGAAGACTGCATAGCAATTTCCTTTACCCCACCCACTATTTTTCAAATATAACATGAAGGGCATGTTGTTAACACTAACTGTGTTGGGTCTTTTCCAGGGGTACCTAAGAACACTCCTAAAAGTGCAGAGGCGTAGCTCCAAGGGAGAGGAGGGGCAATACACTGGTCGCGCGTCCCTGTGGCGGTGTGGCGAGGGCGGGGCAGGGGCGTTCTGGGGTGGGGCAGAGGACGCACCAGTGCACTGGGTGCTTTTCCCCCTTGCTACGCCTCTGTAAAAGTGCAATTGGGAAGATTTTTGCCAGTATAACCATGTGTTGGGGCCAGTGGTAATTTCCACTGACTGAAAGGATTATAACAGCAAAATAAGATTTTCTCCCCTTCCCTGCCCAACAGCAGCTTGAAAGCGTCCCAGAAATGCTGCTCCTGGGCTCCAGGAGACCCTCAGGAAAGCATGAAGATTGACTGGAAATCTGCAGTGTAGGGGAGAGTTAGCTAAAATCATACACCCCTTCCTTTAGTGAAAATTTGATGGATCCTTAAAATTAACAACACTCATCCAGCCCATTCTGGTAGCCTTAAAAATCAACTGTTGAGAATTTGATTTGAATTTGAATTTGTATACTGCCCTCCCCCGAAGGACTCAGGGCGGTGAACAGCATCAACATATAATACGTCATAACATAATACAGTACAGAACACTATGATGCAATAACAAAGCTAATTATCCCAACAACAGTAAACAATTTCAGTAGACCCATTAGCAGTATCAATAAAATTAACAAAATCAAATTAACAGTACATAACATTCCCATCAAGTTAATCCAACATAACACCATAGGAACCCTTTGGTGGAGAGCGGTTTATTAACTTGAATAAATAATAAATAAACATTTGCATAGGAAAACACGATAACAGTTACATAATAACAATATCAAAGAGAGAAATGTCACAGGGCAAAAATATCACAACATCACAACATCTATAATGATAACTGGAATCTGTCCAGTTTTCAATGATGCACAGTATGAGGCAGCTTCCCACTAAAGGTGTAAAGGGGCGGGTGCTTCCTGATTTTTGAAGCTGTGTTCTGTGTCATTTGCTTCAAACTTCCTTTCACAAACATGCAGGACAGCTCTTCTAGAAAAAGAAGGGACAGTGATGTGCAGAGCCTCCCCCTTCAGTTGAAACACTGAAGCACTCTAGACCTGGGTTGCAAGCCGTTAAAAGCCCTTGGCTATAGCAACAAATAACCAAGCTCAGGGAAACCCCTGGATCCATGATGGTGAGCCTTTCAGAGAAGGTTGAGGGAGGAATTCCTCAGGAGAATACCATTTTTGGCTCTAATTAAAGGCTTTATAGGCAATTGGTAAGGTATGCCTACTTCTTTTTAACGTTTTGGCGCTTGGGAGTACACTTATAGGCAAGACTTTCCTAAGTTAACAATAACAAAACCTTAAACTAACTGAAGAACCTTATTAAACTAAAATCCTAAACTGCAGGCACACCATACATTCAACTAAAGAGGGGCTTTTATTACATCCTAGAAAGGCATAAACAAGAGGGAAACCACATACCATTCGCACAAACACACATATGCGTTCTCTTGAACCTTATGGAGGCTTCTGAACCACACAAGTCTCCGTGTCTGGGCATGGAGTCAGTGTAGTCAGGCAACCTGACTTCAGGAAAATATTTTGTTCATTTTCCTGGCGGTAACATAAATAGGCCTGTTAGATCTTTTTTCCTTTATTTTCATGTCTGCTACCATGTTGTTAAGAACCTAGTGACAGTGCACAAATACACGCACCCCACATTGCTCTTTGGACTGTAAATGGGTTGGCCTCCCATGTGCATATACTGTCTTGAGGGTCGCTCTATCCTCTCATAAGCCTCCCAATGTTTCTTGCTCTCCATTCTGAAAGACCCTGTTCCTCTATGTCTTATACCTGAGGCTACTGGACATCAGGTTTGTTTCCCTCCTCTTGCCCATTGCTTCCTTCCTTCTAGCAAGCAGTTCTTTTGTCTTGAGTGCTAACAAGAAAAGCAGCTGCCTCAGGGAAATGCAGTCCTTTCTATTTACTAACTTTCTCCGGTACTAGAGTAATTACCTCCATAAAAGTGTTAGGCAATGCTAGCTGCATGCTGGTCATGGTGCACAAACGTCTCCTCTGAGGGGGCCCGCATTTTCCATTCATGGTTGCTTCTGAATTATAAAAGCTGTGGTAAAATAATTCAAGTTGTCCTGAGCAGAAAGCAAAAAAACCAAAACAAAACAATAGAACAACTTTTAAGATGTTGCATGATATTTTGGTTGCCTTATTGCACACTTATTTCTTTGTATTTACCCTAACATTCTGAAATAAATACTTTTTAGAATAAGAGATTGGGCAATCCTGTGTGGAGAGGAGGGAGAGCAGCTCAACACTGCCACCTAGTGTTAGAATGATGCACAATACATTTGAAGGAGGGATAGAAGGCAAGATCCCCGTTCAGTCACTACAATTTTGGCACTACAACTTTGCATCCTCATGCAGTATCCATGAACTTCCCAATACAAGTGGGTGGTAGATACTGCAAGTCAGCTCTGTTTGGTGAGGGAAATGCATGCATTATATATCTATATATGATCCAAAGCTCATATTTTAGGGAGTCATTGAGGTTTTCAAAATAAGGGGCTGAAATCTGTGCTGAAAACTATGTTCTAAGATCATTTTGTTCTCATTCTTTTCATTAGCATATTTTCCTATTCTGCTTTTTCATCACATGAGCTGTATCAGTTTGTTGTCTTTTCAAGGTCGAGGCTGCAGTCAAAGCTGCCCAAAATGCCTTCCCAGGATGGTCTGCCAAAAGTCCTCAAGACAGGTCAAAAATAATGAGCAAACTGGCAGACCTCATCGAGGAAGATCTGGAGTCCTTTGCAGAAGCAGAATCCAAAGATCAAGGTAAATGCAAAAGGCTGCCTTGAGCACTGTTTTCAAGTGGTGACGTGCAATATGAATAGATTGACTGAGATGAGGTGGCCCAGAACATGTAATAAATTGTTGAAGTACTTAAGCTTAGCACAACAATTGCTCAGCATTGTGTAGTGGTTAAGGGCAGGAGGATTCTAATCTGGAGAACCGAGTTTGATTCCCCTCTCCTCCACATGAACAGTGGATTCTAAGCTGGTGAACTTGCTGGGTGACCCTGGGCTAACCACAGTTCTCTCAGAACTCTTTCAGTCCCACCTACTTCACAAAATGCCTGTTGTGAGGAAAGGAAAGGACAGAGTTTGTAAGCTGCTTTGAAACTCCTTATGGTTGAAAAAAGCAGGCTATAAATACAAACTTTTGTTCCTCTCATCTTGATTTCTCAGACTGTGTGAGGCGCTCCCTGTGAGCAGCTCCTTGCTGTCAACCCTGCACTTGCAATGTTCCAGTTCAAGTTGGGAGGGGCTGGCCTCAGATAGGGCCAGAGAAATGGCTAACGCCTGGCTCTCTTCTTCCCTGGCAGGGAGATTTCCCAGTGTGCACAGGATCCTCCCTTGCCTCTCTCTTCTCTGGCCAGGCCCTTCCTATTCCCTAACTATCCCCCCATTTGCTTCCCCCCAGCCACCCAGGTCCCCTGGGCTTCCCCTTCCCTCCCAACCCTATCTTCCCAACCACCCCTAGTTGTCCCTGCCCCACAGGCCTGCTCAGCGACCGATGGGCAATGTGCTGCCTCTCCCGTTGCCACTGCCTTGGGTGACCCCACGTCACCATGGACCCCGGCTGTTGCAGGCTGTTTCTGCTCAGTTATCACGCCCTTCCTGCAGTGGGGATTCCCCCCCCCCATGCCACAGTCTGACCGATCTCACCACAGCTGCCTCTTTCTTGGTGCCACACTCCTTGCTGGGGCTCTTTGGCTTGATGTAGCTCCTTAGCCTGCCACAGCACTTTGGCTCATCAAAATAGGTCTTGTCTCCTGGGATGCCATGTGGACTGGCGTTGATGCCAGTGGTGAGGGTCACACTGGCTGCACAGCCCCTTTGCCCCCCCCCCCTTCCTCAGTGGATTGCACTGTTTAAAATTTAGTTCAGGTTTCAGGTTTTGAAAATGTGTACCTATCCAAAGTATTGCAACGAACCATGTCAGAGTTCAGTGACGCTAGCCAAACCTCTCTTTGTTTCAGGGAAAACAATTACATTTGCTAGAATGGTGGACATCCCCCGAGCAATATACAACTTCCGATTTTTTTCATCTTCCATTCTTCACCAAACAACTGAGAGTACACAGATGGACCATATGGAGTGTATGCATTATACTGTGAGAACCCCAGTGGGAGTTGGTAAGGTCTTCCAAAAAACTGAAGTTACATTTTTTGTTGACAGAATGAATATCTGTTTTGGAAGATATCTTATCTAAATACACTGAAGGTTTCTTTTTAATCTCTTTTTAGCTGAATTTCAGTTTATGACTTTAAATCCCCCCAGTGCTCATTAATTTGGGGGGCGGGGAATCAAGGCACAGGTGGCTTATGGTGACCACATAGGATTTTCCAGGAAAAAGATGTTCAGAAGTGGTTTGCTGTTACCTGCTTCTGCATAACGTACCTAGACTTCCTTGGTGGTCTCACACCAAAATATTGACCAGGGGGCCAACCCTGCTTAGCTTCTGAGATTTGATCAGACTGGGCTATTCAGGTCAGGGCAGTTAAAAAAAATTAAAAGACACCATCAGAGGCGTAGCTCCAAGGGGGGTCCTCCCCTGTGAGGTGCGTGGCAAGGGTGTTCTGGGGGTATGGTGGGGGCGAGATGGGGCGGGACGGGGTGGAGGACGCACCAGTGCACTGGGTACTTTCCCCCCTTGCTACATCTCTGGACACCATAGCAGTAACTCTACAGTGATGGCTGCAAGATACTAAAAACTTGTCTCAAATTTTCATTGATATTGAAAATGTTTGTTAATTCTGCCATTGCTGCAGAATGGAGTAGTAGACGCTCTTGGTCTAAGGATCAATCCAGTTTTTACTAAATATTTCTGATAACTTCACAAAATAACAAGCAAACAATGTTTCAATCCATAGCTGGTTAACTCACAAAATATCAGTATATCTTCTCCATGCAGTGACCCTATAATATCCTTTTCTTCCTTTTGCTTTGGACATAACCAAAAAAGCCCTTTTTATTGTTTTTAACATCTCTTGCAAGTCTGAGCTCATTGTGGGCTTTAGCTTTTCTGACTTTGTCCCTAGATGTCTTGACTATTTGTTTGAATTCCTCTTTAGTAATTTCCCCCCTTTTCCATTTTTTGTACATGTCCCTTTTATATCTGAGCTCACTTGAGGGACACTGATGCAGGAGTTTGAAAATGATAGTTCTGAAAGAATAACTGTCTCTCAGATTGTGTTTGGTAATTATGATCAGAATATTTAGTGCTGTTTCATTGTGTCTTCTTTACTTCTAGACCAGGGGTAGGGAACCTGCGGCTCTCCAGATGTTCAGGAACTACAATTCCCATCAGCCTCTGTCAGCATGGCCAATTGGCCATGCTGGTAGGGGCTGATGGGAATTGTAGTTCCTGAACATCTGGAGAGCCGCAGGTTCCCTACCCCTGTTCTAGACAGACAAAAAACTAATAAAGGTCTGAACCGAAACTGTTAAACAAAAATCATTTGGTATATGCAGAGAAGGTTAGTGGGTTGTTGAAGATGCTCCACTGGTGGGCATGGAACTGGGTTCACATCTCCCAGTTAGGATCAAGGCTCATGTGACAAGGCAGATCTGTGATTATTTTGTTCTCCTTTTAAAAATTAGATGCTCTGGTGGCTCCAATTTTGGTCAGAACAGAGTCTTGGGGAGTATGTTTAATTCTCCACTCAAACTGTTTCTCTGATCTAAGTTGCAGCCCTCCAGAGGGAGAATTCCTTCCTTATTTGATATCTGAGTGATTTTTTTTCCACATAAAAATCTTTAATAATAGACCAAGCTGCAAGCAATTAAGGAAAATAATTGTACCCATTATACAAAAGCATAATTTCCATGGGAAGTCCTTATAAATGAATATTTCCTAGGTAGGGTAGCAGTTTGGTGTGGGACCTTGTATGTAGTTATCACTGAGGCACACAGTAAAAGAAAACAAGTGAAGTGCTTCTTCCACAGGGCTTGACATCTCTTGGACGATGTCAAGGGAATCGGAGCTTTTTGCTAAGTGCCAAGACTCCTTGTCTGAACAAACTTGAACTTTTTTTGGCCTGCTTCATTTCCTTCCTTCTTCAGCTGGCTTAATTAGCCCTTGGAATTTGCCGCTTTATTTGCTGACTTGGAAAATTGCCCCAGCTGTCATGTGTGGAAACACTGTCATCGCCAAACCCAGTGAAATGACATCAGTCACAGCTTGGATGATGTGCAAGCTTCTAGACAAAGCAGGTAATCCTGATATCTGCCAAGTCTTAATATGGGGTTGTTGTATAATACAAAGTGATCTGTGATCTGTGAAGAGGCAGCAATGGAACAATAACGGTACTGCCAGCATATGTCTTCTCTAAGGCCTTAGATAACATGACCATTTTTTATGGTACTTACGGGACTTCAGTAGATATCAGAGGCATAGCTGGGCCATACTGCACCCAGTATGGCCCAGTACGCACTCTTTGTTTTCTACCCCAACCCTTTGTAGTGCCCTGCTCCCCCCAGTGCCCTGCTCCCCCCAGTGGGATCACGTAGCCCTGCCCCCACACATTGCGTAACCCCGCCCCCTGCGCATCCCTGCTGCCTAGATTTGCCTCTGGAGAGGGTAGAAGCCTGCCTGCACAGACCCCGGAAGGATGGAACAGAGGCATATCTAGGGAAAATGGAGTCCAGGGCATAATCTAAGTTTTATGCTCCTCCCCGCTCCATTTTCCCTAGATACAGTGGAGGGGGGATAGAAATCAAGCTATCTGCTGATCTCACGGAGGAGCGCCCAGGTCTACTGCTGAGCAGACAGGAAGGGGCCCAGGGCTACTGCTTGGGAAGGCTGGAAGGGGCCCAGGGCTACTGCTGGGCAGGCTGGAAGGGGTTGAGTTGGCATGCTGGCACGGGCTCTGGCTCCGGAGGGTCAGCGTCCTCACTCAACCTGGGGCACCCATCTTAAAGGGAGAATCTAGGCTTCCTAGTTTAAACACCATTGAAAGTGATGCTCTTTGGGGGTGGATTCCCCCCTCTCAAAATAAAACAGGATCACTTTCAATGTTGTTTAAACTGGGGACCCCAGATTCTCCCTTTAAGGAGGATTTAAAAGAAGAATCTGGGGTCCCTAGTTTAAATAACATTGAAAGGGATGCTGGAATCCACCCCCAAACAGCATCACTTTCAATGGTGTTTAAACTAGGGAGCCTAGATTCTCCTTTTAAATCCACCTTAAAGGGAGAAGCTGGGGTCCCCAGTTTAAACAACATTGAAAGTGATGCTGTTTTGGGGTGGATTATCCCCCACCTGAAACAGCATCACTTTCAATGTTTAAACTGGGGACCACAGATTCTCCCTTTAAATCCATGCTGAAGGGAGTGGATTTAAAAGGAGAATCTGGGAAAATTTGGGGAGGGGGTGCAATTGTTAAGCTAGTAGCACCAAAATTTCAGGGTATTTTAAGAGACTCTCCTGATGATACCACCCAGTTATGGTGAAGTTTGGTTCAGGGGGTCCAAAGTAGCCCCCATCTCCTATTAGCTCCCATTGGAAACAATGTGGAATGGGGCACCTCCTTTGGGAGTCCATAACTTTGGACCCCCTGAACCAAACCTCACGTAACTTGGGTGGTAACATCAGGAGAGTCTCTCAAAAAATCCCTAAAATTTTTGTGCTGCTGCGCCCCCTGCAGGCCAAAAACTGAAAAAACACTAAAAATACAAAAAACCCACAAACAAATCTGAATTTTTGCACCCCCCTTCCCGTCTCCCTAGTAGCTACGCCTCTGGCAGGTATTGACAGAAATCATTACTACTTGTTTGGGAAATGGTCATATATAAGGCAGGGGAAATAGTGTCATATGCAATCAGCAGCCATTGTAGTTAGTTGATCTTTGATATTAATTACTTTAAGGAAAGACATTGCCTCATTTAGAGACTGCAGCAAGTACTTTAAGTTTGCTTGTGTCTATCTGCTTAAAAGATTTTATACCATGCTTTCCCACAAAACTAAAGAAACAGTACAACAGATTTTTAGTTTAAAATAAGCCGACTTCTCTCATAATTGGCCAGTCTCAAATGTGATTGTCCCATTTGCCTTATCACTTCAAGACTGTCATGGGATAAATCTAGGCCATCATGGGATAAAACTTACACTCAACAGTGGGTTGGTGTCAGTCTCTAAGGAAGCAGGCTTTCTTCATTTATGTTGCTCTCACTCTGTGATGGAATCAAATTGCTCCCTCTTTCTTCCTTAATATTCTGTATATTTGTGGATATAAGGTTTTCCCCCAGGTGTTGTGAACATCATATTTGGGCATGGCTCCAAAGCTGGGGATGCTTTAGTCTCCCATCCTGAAGTGGCACTTATTTCCTTCACTGGAAGCACCCTTACTGGTCAGCGCGTCATTGAAAGGAGTGCTCCGTTTTGTAAGAAGCTCTCATTGGAGCTTGGAGGCAAGAATCCAGCCATTATCTTTGAGGATGCCAATTTGGATGAATGCATTCCTGCCACTGTAAGATCCAGCTTTGCTAATCAGGTATGTGACAATGGACAACTCTCAGTTTAATGCTTGGCGACTTTCGATTACATCGTTTTGGACGATACTTGAGCGTTGCTGCGTCACCGCAGCATTGGTGCCGTGGCGACACCCGTGCAAACTCTCTGCCTATGCTGCTTTTACCATCCTTTTACTGGGTTTTTTGGCCCATGCAGAAACAGCCTAAGAGATAAGGGAGGGTTTCAGGGATGGGTGATGGTTACCTGTCTTGCAGGGATGTCCTGGGAAAGCAGTGCTAAAGAGGAAAATGAACAGTGTTTCCAGAAGCACCAAAGCTGAAGAGACCCCCGCCTTTTATGACACCGCATATTCTTGGCAGCACAAGACACACACACACAAATAATGAACAGCCAAGGAATCAATATTTGTATCCCAAACTAGATCCTGAGGCAGTATGAGGTAAGCTAGCTGGAAAGCCAGAAACAAAGAATTGTTTACATTTTTGGATTTCCAACAAAAAGATAGGACAGGCTTGATGAACTGTCAAAACCTGGGCTATTCTCTTTAATACCAATTGATTCATCAAGAGAATGCCTGGGCTATTCTTTTGATTGGTGGGATGGTTGATTGGTGGGATGGTTGCAGATAGGGTAAGTAATGGTCTGCCCAGAACACTGATTAAGTCACCTGAGGGTGACACAATGGGGATTAGCTGGCCCCGTTGTTGGGCCAGGAGGAAAGTTCAGTGATGAACCAACTTCCTGCCCAGGATTGCCACACAAGATGGTACCCAGAACTCTCTGAGAAGCATCCATTTTTGTGAGGAGTGCCTTCTTAGCATCCCTTTGCAGGAAGGGGGTCTGGCTGCTGGCACCAAGCATTAACACATTTGAGATGTGACTCTGATGGAGCAATTTTATACCTTACCTTATCCCAACTCTGTTACTTATTTACTTTTCTCATCTCTCCATTCTTGCCTGTGCATTTTTTCTGTTTATGAGGTTTGAGAGAAATTCTTCTTTCTGTGAGATTATCAAACTTTC
This sequence comes from Sphaerodactylus townsendi, assembly GCF_021028975.2. Lineage (NCBI taxonomy): Eukaryota > Metazoa > Chordata > Lepidosauria > Squamata > Sphaerodactylidae > Sphaerodactylus > Sphaerodactylus townsendi. The sequence continues at coordinate 108,098,582 of NC_059425.1, forward strand.
AGTTAAGTTATTCTTTCACACTACTGTGTTCCATGTGTTAGAAGGAATAATTTTGGCAATTTTCAAAAATAATTGTCCCTGTCCGAGTTATCTCTTTTCTCATTCTTTCAGGGTGAAATATGTTTGTGCACAAGCAGAATATTTGTTCAGCGGACTGTTTACTCACAGTTTTTGAAAAGGTTTGTGGAGGCTGTCAAAAAATGGAAGGTTGGAAGTCCTTCAGATCCTACAGCTGACATGGGAGCACTAATAAGTAAAGAACATTTAGCAAAGGTAACACTTGTGCCCAAATGACATAAACACTGAGGGACATCCCTGTTAGCCTGCCACCACTGAAATTTACAAAAAGAGCCCTTTGACTTCTTAAAGACTAGCAGATTTGTTGTCTTTTACATTTTTGTGTCTTAGAAAACTCACTTCATCTGGTACGTGAAATGCGCCCTCAGTTTATGGACATATATACATGGGATCAAGAAAATTAAACAAATTTAAATAGGGGCAGTGTGCTGAAGTTGGCCAATGCCACAATAAATGTTGCACCATAATAATTCCTTGAAAGCTTATGAAGAAGAAGAAGAGGAGGAGTTTGGATTTATATCCCCCCTTTCTCTCCTGCAGGAGACTCAAAGGGGATTACAATCTCCTTTCCCTTCCCCCCTCACAACAAACACCCTGTGAGGTAGGTGGGGCTGAGAGAGCTCCGAGAAGCTGTGACTAGCCCAAGGTCACCCAGCTGGCGTGTGTGGGAGTGTACAGGCTAATCTGATTTCCACAGATAAGCCTCCACAGCTCAGGCAGCAGAGCTGGGAATCACACCCGGTTCTTCCAGATTAGATACATGAGCTCTTAACCTCCTACACCACTGCTGCTCCTCTATGCCATAATTTATGCCAAAATAAATCTATTAATAATTATGTTGCATCCTTCACTGATGTTGGCCTGGGTCCCACCCTCTGGGTCCTTGCTTACTGCCTGCATCCCATCAGGGCTCCTCTTCCTTGCCTGAGCAAGCCTTGGAATGGATAGGCCCCCGGGAGGTGTTTCTTTAGTGCTCAACAAGCATCTGTCTACCTTTTTCTCCCTGGTGTAGGCTTTCCAACCACCCTTCTCCTTGGCTGACCTTTCCTCCCCCTTTTATTCCTTACTGTGACTCCACCTCCTCTTTTCCTCCCAAGTCCTGCTCCTCTACCTTTAGTGCTTTAATTTGGTCTCCTCTTTTACTGGGTCCCACCCTTCCCGAGGACAGGCTTGGGCTCACCCTCTGCCTCCTATGTTGAGAATGGGGACTCTTTCCCATCCTGGTCTTTAATGGACCCAGTAAGGCAAATACAAACAAATCAGCTTTTAATAACTTTTTCAGGGCCATCATCTTTGTGGGGCTCTGGCAGGGGGTGGTTTCTTTGAGGTAGAAACATTAAGCTTGAAATTAGATGCAGGTGACTCTCCTTACAAGAACCTCCAAGTTTGGTGAATATTGGGCTAGGGAATCAAATTTTATGGATCCCCAAAGAAGATGTCCCCATCTGTCCTCCACTGGAAACAATGAAGGACAATCTGGGGGCCCATAAAATTAGACTCAAGCATCATCACACTCATCAGTTCTTGTAATGAGAGGCACCAGCAGCTGCATTACAAATTTGGTGCCTCTACTTTAAGAATATCCCCCCAAAGTTTTCCCATTCATTTCAAGGGATCTGCTCCCTTTAACTTTTAAGGGAACGACTCCATGTCATGAGAGAGGCAAACCTCTCTGTGGTTCTGTGGGGAGTATTTTTCAAGATAGGGGAACCAAATTTTCAGTAGAGCTGCAGGTTTCTTTCCTTATGAACTCCTTCTGTACCACTCTTGTGTCTGGGTGGGCATTCCAATGCCAGTTTGACTCTCCACCGGGCAACCTGTGTGCTTTGGAAGCTGTGGGCTGGCTGGAGTTGGGGCTGATTGATGTCCTGAACTGCAAGAAGCACTGGGGCAATCTTCCTGTCTGTCTCTTGCTGACCCTCTGCTTGGTGGAAATCACATCCCCAGTAAGTTGTGGGTCTGGGAGGGAAGAAACAGCTCTGGTAGGGATCTCTACAACTGGTGGTCTCTACATCATGCTGGCTGTTGGCCCTCTTCACCAGCTCCCGAGCCCTTCCGTCCCTCAGTTTTTTGGCAGCCTGGCAGCTGAGATGGGGAGCCAGGTCCCAGGTCAGTGAGGCCAGGCTGGCAGTTTGATACATCCTCTGCCCATCCATGACCTTATAGGCCCTCAAGGAAATATTCTGGGGCTGGCTTTGCTCAATTGCCCCTGTTAGGGTTGGCCCCAGACAACTGATATTCTTCAACAATTTTGAACCCTGGTGTACCTGTTAAAACTGGACACAACAGGCATGTAAATTCACCACACATGACAAGAGGCTTAAATTAGAAATGCTATTTTTTCTCATCTTTCAAATGCATTGTTAGTGGGATAGGAAATTCTAGCATCACATTTTAGATGCCTAAGATTTTTTCCTGCAATGATTAATATTCATTCTCAAGATTTATTAAATATATGCAATCCCTAGAACAACGCGCCTAGATACCAGGAATATATTCTATCATTCTACCAGCATGGCCAATTGGTCATGCTGACAGAGGCTGATGGGAATTGTAGTTCCTGAACATCTGGAGAGCCGCAGGTTCCCTACCCCTGCCCTAGAACAGGGGTAGGAACATAGAAGCTCTCAGATGTTCAGGAACTACAGATTCCCCATCAGCCCCTACCAGCATAGCCAATTGGTCATGCTGACGGGAAACTGATAAGGTGTAGTTCCCTGAGCATCTGAAGGCCCTAAGGCCACTATAGTCCCATGTTTGTCTATATATCTGGTAAGGCACTCAAAAATTATAGGCCTTTCTAAAAATACATTTTTGTTCCCTTTAGGTAAAAAATTATATCCGCAAAGCTCAGGAGGAAGGAGCTAAGATCTTGTGTGGTGAGGGAAAGGACTTGCTGTTTCTTCACCCAAGAAACCAAAATGGCTACTTCATGCTGCCAACTGTCATTGCTGAAATGGAAGATAACTCATGTTGCATGCAGGATGAGATCTTTGGTCCTGTGACTTGTATCACGGTATTTGATACAGAAGAGGAAGTGATTAGGAGAGCAAATGCGGTCAAATATGGCCTGGCAGCCACTGTCTGGTCAAGTAATGTGGGAAAGGTTCATCGTATTGCTAAGAGACTCCAGTGTGGATTGGTGTGGACCAACTGTTGGCTTATCAGGGATTTAAATTTGCCCTTTGGTGGCACAAAAGCTTCAGGTATAGGCAGAGAGGGGGCAAAAGACTCCTACGAATTTTTCACAGAATCTAAAACTGTGACTATAAAACACTGAAATATACCAGTGGAAAGATGCCATATCATCATAAATGAGCATTTCGGTGTGGAGCTGCATCTCTGTAGATATGACACTATTAAATGCCCTGGTTTCTTGAAACACTTTATTATTTATTTATTTGGAGATATTTCTGCTTTTCATGGTCAAAGTCCTTTTCAGTGAGGCTAACAAAAGTCATTTCATAGTGACAGTTAAATTGGAAATCAAGCAGATAGCACACAATGACTCACACAGGAGAGGTGGGTTGGCAAGGGAGTTAGACTGAGGAAAAGGATACTGTACAGGTCTTTATGACAGCTGGTCTTTCACTGCTGAGTCTTGGTCAATTGGCTGCCTATCTTCCTTCCTGTGTAAAAGAAACTTGAATAGTAACTGTGGATCCCAACGCAGTAGGAACACACAGACCCTGCAGTAGGAACAAACAAACAAACAGATTGGTGCTCAGATGTGTGAGTGACTATTTCAATTCCTTCCCCCATTCCACCATGCTGCCCATTCAGCTTCTACCCCTTGGAATTGTACATAAAGCTGGTCTGCTCCCTGAAACAAGTTTGAAAATTACGAGGATGAGAATCACAGTACAAAAGAAAGTAGTGTCCAGGTTCATTTGAGGTGCAAATCAGAATGAAAGCATCTCAACTTAGAGCCTTTCTGCATGTTTTTTGGTGGGGGAGAGGGTTCAGTTCTCTCCCCATATGCTTGGATTGATCCCTTGATTTCCATAAGCATTTTTGTGCCTTTTTACTTTGTTTCTTTTGAGACAACTTTTACCCTGATCCTTTTCTGGAAGCTGATTTGAATCAACATGTATAATGTTCCTGTCCATTTTCTTTATCCCACCATGCGCATCCAGCCCACTTTTTGCTGATTGGGGTGTTGTCATTTTCAAACCACTTTCTTGCATCCCCACCAAAGTCAAGTGGTTTCATTTTTTTAAATTTTAAAACAGCACTACAATATTAATATATCAATATACTTCTGTAATGATAAATCAGCCAGGTTACATGAATTTCCAGATTTTAATTATTTTTAAAAAGCAAGTCTCTATCCTTTTCCCCAACAGAGATGTAAGGAAAAAAGGAGTATCTACATGAGGGAAAAGAACAGAGACTTACTTAAAAAAAATTAAAGCTGAGAATTCAGTGAACCTGCTTGACGTATCATTACAACAGTATGTCAATGTGAGCTTGTACAAAAAATAAAAGTACAGGTGTTATGACACCATTGATGCCACTGATGACAACACTGAAAATCCTGATTGTTGAAGGCATGTGTAGAAGAAAATAAACTGACTCCACAACTATGAAAATGCAGAGGGATTGCAGATGTGTGGAAGACTGCTTATGGCTCAACTGCCAAGAAAATCCAGAGTAAGTTGAACATGCAGAAAAGCCCCTAGTTTCAATTCTGACTACAGGCTGTATGAATAACTTTTTAACCAGACTGATCAAGAGCATGCTGAGATCTGAGTTCAAGTTCTGGTGGAACTATGGATTTCCTATGTGCTCTTTGGTTTCCTTGAGATTCCTGAATCCAAACCCAGCATTCAAACAATAGTTTCACAATGGCTTCCAGGCACAAAAAGAATTAAAGGCATCTTACCTCCACAACTTTTATTTTAATATGTCCATTTTCAGAAGGAATGGTTCTGTGAAATAGAATGTAGCGATACTTGCCTGACAAAACTGAAACGAGAATGAACAACAAACTGGAAATAGATCCATATTCCCTAAGTCTCTCATCTATGCCTTATGAGGAGAGATTTAGGGAGCTGGGTGTGTTTAGTTTGGTGAAGAGAAGGTTAAGAAGTGCCATGATAGCCATGTGTAGATATTTGAAGGGATGTCATGTTGGTGAGGGAGCAAGCTTGTTTTCTGCTGCTTCAGAGACTAGGACCAGGAGTTCAAGGTGAAGGAAAAGAAATTCCAGAAAAACTTCCTGACAGTAAGGGCTGTCGTAGTGTGGTGGAGTCTCCTTCTTTGGAGGTTTTTAATGAGATGGCCATCTGTCAGGAGTTCTTTGATTATGTGTTCCTGCCTTGCAGAGGGTTGGACTTGATGGCCCTTGGGGTCTCTTCCAACTCTATGATTCTATTCTAAACTGAGTGGAAAAACACTTGGTTGAATAGCAATTTTTCTACTTCAGATGTATTTGTGAATAATGGGCATAAGAGGGCACTAGAGCACCTTCATTTTTGTAAGTCTTTAAGAGGCCCTGCTCTCCTGCTGTGTTTAGAATAGAGCGCTCTCTCTCTCTCTCTCTCTCTCTCTCTCTCTCTCTCTCTCTCTCCGATTTTAGTTTCCTTCATTAAAATTTTACTGGGAAATCTTTAAAGCAAGGGAAAAACGTATGGATTTGGGTGAATTAGAGCAAGTTTCTTCTAAGCTTAGTGTCAAAAGGCAAGAAAATGATGATTCTTTCAAAATTGGAAAGCACAATAACTTTCATTGACGAGCTCTACAGTGTAATTCGAAGCAGAACTACACTCTCCTAAGCCCGTCAGTGTCACATGGATCTGCCTTATAGTAAAGCAGACAGTAGGTTCATCAAGATTGTTATTGTGTATACAGACTGACAGGGGTTCTCCAGGGCCTCAAGTTGAGGCCTTTCACACTACCTGCAATGGCCACAGAAAGGTTTAAGGTTGCACTGGCATTTTTATAGCTGCCAACATTTTGTAGTTTTCCATTCCAGGGGCTATTTATTTTTTACCTTTGCTGCTGCCAACTGTTCCATCTGGAGAAAGAAATCATGTAGCCGTCACAAGGATTTTGTTTAATCACTTTTATGTAAGACTGAAGAGTCTGTCCATCTGTTAATTCTGCCAGATGAAATCAGCAACGTCTGATTATCTCACTAGTAGTAGCAGACTCCCACCTCATGCATGGCTGGAATCTTGTTATATTTTCTGAAAATGCTGCTACTAAGTTTGAATGAGACAAAAATCCTCATACCAGTCACCAACCTGAAAATTATTTAATTCTCTAGAGGACATTATAAACATTAGAGGCTTGTTAGAAACAGATAGATATTTTGTAGAAAGATGAAAAACATACTTTCATAATGGGACCTTAAAGGTAGAGAAAAGTGGGAGTAAACAAACCAGCTGTTCTACTGGTCTCCAGTAGGTGAATCACTAGCTACTGACAGGTTACCAGTTACTGAAGAGTAATTCATTCAGTAATTCATTTATGGTGCACCCCTAAGAATTTAATGGCCAGGGCAACTGCCCCTCTAGCCTCGCTATACTACTGTTAAGTCCAACTGAATGAAAGCAAACTGGATGCTCCTGAGTCGCCCTCTAGCTGCTGAAACAGGAAGTGCATTTACAGCTCCTTTTCATGTGTGCCTTTTCTTGGCATTGAGGTAACAGCTGCTTAGGCTGGATCCAAGTTGCCCCTACTGAGATGGCGTTTGCAAACTAGTAGCTTTCTTGCATTCCTCTTCCCACAGAAACTTTAATACCTCCACTGATAGTCAGGGAACTTTCCATCATGATTTGACGTTTGTGCAGGAGCTACAGAAAATTGGCTGAGATCACCTCTTCACAAGCTATTTTGCCCTATAGGCTTCACATGCCCTATAGGCTTCACATGAATGACATGAGATGGTTGCAAGAATAAAAAGGGGGAGAGTCATACATCTATGATTTGCTAAGCAGACTGAATGGATGATGTGCAGATTAGCAAACTGTTTAGAAAGCATACCATGTAGGTATGAAATGAAGACTGAACATAGAGTGACAATTGTAATTAGACATTATGTAACAAGTCCAGAGCTGAGCTGAATTGCTGGCCAAATTCCAAGCCCATACACAGAATAGGTGGCACTCATTGTATCTGGCTTTGGTCATCTCCTCTTGTTCATGCTGGAACATTCTTATTCTCACAGCAAAATTCGTTCCCTGAAACAAAGAAAGGACTTTGGTCAACTAGCTCACAGTGATTCAATAACACACAGCCTCCATTTCTAATAACACTTCCCTTTGCTAAGCAGAGTTCTTAGAAATGATTTTCAGCCCAGCCTTGGGAGAAAAAAAATCAAGCAGATTCTTCTAGATCTAATTTGCTTGCAAAGCTGCCTACTTTTCCTAACTTTACTTTTCAACTTTTCATAAATTGGTAGTTTTTTAATTTGAAAATTCTAGGAAAAAACCCACTATGAAATTCCACCGGAGATTCTATTACTCAGAAGGAACAGCACAGGGTACATTGTTGAGAATGGTAACACCCTCCTTGTTCCATCCAGCTCCCCCTCCTACCTAGATTGAGTGACACACAGCAAACATGTTGTGCATAATTGGCCTCTGTCTGTGTGCATGGCAAGCAGTACTATAACTGATCTCAAAGGAACAAGAAATGATCATTTATAATTTTAATGAATGTTTAAAAAAAGTGGTTCACCAAGAAGAAAAAGAAAATAAGTTTGGAACAGAATAAAAGGAGGAAGGGAGTAGCCTCAAGAAACCTCAATAGTTCTTTGACTATCCATGCTGGAAGCCTCATATTACAACAATTTTTTTTTAAAAAAACTTACTACAAAATGGACAGAAAAAATAGCAATAGATAATTCCAGAATAAGCAGTTATTTTGGGGTACTGAAGAAACCTTGCCAAACATCTCCTTCCTGTGATGATGTCATGAAAGCGGGGATGAGAGTGTCCTTTTCTCAACTATTGTTTTTAATTGGGTCTTACAAATGATGCAAAGCAAAACTACTATCAACCATACTGTGAAAAACTCATTATGTTTAAAAGAAAGCCACTAAGCTTCATTGTATTTTAAAGTGTACGAAAGGGAGTCATTTTGCATGAAGCGAAGAGAAGACTCGTGTCATTACAAGTCTGGGTAAAGTGCAAATGTAAGCTAAATTTAGGAGTACATATTAAGTAACTACTAATGGAACATATTTGCATCAGTTTTCATATTGGGCCAATTCAGGGTGGGTTGGGGGGGGTGGTGGAGGATGTCAGATTTTCACTGAATGAGAGAAAAGTGGATTACAATAGCTCTTCCCCTATGCTGCTTTTCTCATGGGTCTCATGAATAAAATTAGGGTGCTTAAGAGCAAAGAGAACAATTTTGCAATCTGCAATTAAATTTCTCCAGCTAATAATTTTCCCCTTTGCTTTGTCTCCCTGCATAGCGTGGGAAGCGTCTGTGTAGCTAAAGTGAATCCCGGGAATTCTCAAGCATAATAAATTACCACTGACCACATAAGGTCCTATCAAATTGGCTGCTTATAAATGAGAAAACACATGTATGAATTATCAAATATACACTTGCTATCAACTGGGAATGGCACTTTTTTTTTTAGAAAAATGATGCTGGTGAGATTTCTTTGACAGTGAGATTTCTCTGCACCCATCCTCCTTAGAAACCAGAACACCATCTTTGGATTTAGTTCTACCCCTTTACAAAATGACCTGTAAAATGGCTGTTCCATGACCTGACAACTCCTTCAGTGTATAGAAATGTACCTTTTGGTTCTAAAACCATGTGTGCCTGATTTTTAAAACTGCAGAATAAGAGACAAGTTGCTTGATGCTGAAGTTCCTGTTTAAAACTCCAGGCATATTTGCCCATTAAAATACTGTTGGGGAAAAGGATTATATGAATCGGGACTGTGGTATTGGCTAAGGAAGATCAACAGGTGCTCATACTGTGATTAAGTTTTCCCCCTACTGGTCTAAAACTGGTAAAACAATTTCAGGAGGAAGAGTTAAGTTCCTGTTTCCTAAGCCATTGCCCATGGACCCAAGCTTTCTCCTCCCACCCACCAGCAGCTTTGTGTGGACACATAATACAACTAAGAATGCTAGCTGCAAAACTTAGCATAACACATGTAATTTTGCTGTGAATCCACATTTACGTGAAACAACTTTGATGTCTCTACTGTGAACATCTTTGGTCTCATTGTTCAATGCAGAATTGAGGAGCAGCTGCAAAAATACCAAATAACTAATAATTAAACACTTTTCTAGAGGTGCGAATTGCTAAGCACATGTATTATTTTTTTCATACAAGCTGCAAAAAGGACTTTTCCAGTGATTATTATAGTCACTTGGGTGGTATGTTTGCTGAGCTAAACGGAGATGCTAATATATCTATCAGTGAAAACTTAACAGCTTGGGATGTGGCTGATGGCTTGCTTCCACATTCAATTTGGCTACTACTTTGAAGAAAGGGGAGGGGGTAATCTAAACTGACATTTAGTGCTGAACGTGTTAGTAAATACAGTATGTATGAATTCTTCTTGGCATCTCTGATATTCCATTATATGCAGTGCCATATTTTTCCCTTTCAAAAACCATAAACTCTAAAAAGATGCCCATTCTTTGTCATGTTTTCTTTGCTGGTAGTGGTAGATTGTGGTTTTACTGGTGTTTGGCTTAAAACAAGGGGTATGGCAAGATTTAATTACAGTGCATAACAGTGACCAATTTTCTGCTCTTTTGGGGAGCTCCTGACTGAGTGGTCATACCTATTATCTGTATCTACTGAAAGTTAAGCAACTAAGTTAAGCAAGTTAAGCAACCCACTAGGTTTGGTGAACTCAGGACTCATGTTACATAATTTAGTAGCGCTGAATTCTCAGGCACATGGCTACCCATTTTGGATGAGAAGTTTGGTGCTTGGGGAGAGAGGGCTGATCCTCCCTGTCACTGGACTGTTTCCCTGAACTGAACAATAGAAACAACAATACAAAACTCTCCTTTCCTTCCATCTGGTGCTTAGGTATGTCAGATTTGCTATAAGACCAACATTTTAATTTATTATTTATGTATTTTAATTTATTATTTATGCTTTATGTAAATTCTAATTGGTTTTAGCTGGTAATGTTTTAAAATGTGTACTGTACACCTCCCAGAGCCCTTTGGGAGTGGGCGGTATATTACATCTAATAAACAAACAAACAAATAAAATGGATACTTCTACAATTGTTAAAAACAACCATTTGCTTACATTTCACTCCCTTAATCATTTTCATCTAGGACTGTGTTGGGATTTAGATTTTAAATGCAATCAGTAAAGGAGAAAGCTTTCATTTTGTAATTTGTGCTCAGTTTAGAAAGGTAACTTTGCTTGTTGTTGTGGGTTTTCTGGGCTGTGTGGCCGTGGTCTGGAAGATCTTGTTGCTAACGTTTCACCTGCATCTGTGGCTGGCATCTTCAGAGGTGTATCACAGAGGGAAGTCGTTACACACTTCCCTTCTCACTGGACACAGTGTGTAACAGACTTCCCTCTGTGATACACCTCTGAAGATGCCAGCCACAGATGCAGACAAAACATTAGGAACAAGTTCTACCAGACCATGGCCACACAGCCCAGAAAACCCACAACAACCAGTAAGTGAAAGTCTTCAACAACAACAATAGAACCCTTACTTATTTATGACTTTTGCAGATGATAACAATAAGCTTTCACTAACCAACCAATTAAAATTTCTGCCCCCCCCCTTACCATCTCCCTCCCCTCCCCAATTAACATGGGAAAAATTAAATATTCTATTGAGGACACAGGTCTATTTTCTAGACTGTAAATAAAAAAGGATTACAAAACTGCTGAGCTCCTGTAAATGCATCCTGCTTCACTTGTCTTTGCATGACTTATCTATTTTAAATAATCATCATTTTAATATGGAACACTTTAAACCTGTCATTTCTGCTTTTGCTTCCAAGTGTATTGTGATCTCTATGTGAAATATGATAGGTTGATGTGAATTCTCAATGCATAATTTGGAAAGACAAAACCAGTACTGTTGCCCTGGAGGCCTATGACACCTCTTGCTTAGTGAAAGCTCAAAGGAGGTTTCATAGTGACAGAGTATACTCTAATATTTGTATGGAATGTTTTCTCAGAACAGGAGGAACTGTGAAATTTGTTCTTCGGTGGGAATGTTTTCCTCATAGATCATCTATGTGGGCCTCCAATAATCATATCAATCATTTTAAAACTCTGAATAAGGAAAATGCTGCTGTGATATTCTTTAGACAAGGCCTTTTCTTCCTCTACCTTATAAACAAAATCATATGCAGAAAGTGACCTATTTTTCTTCATCGCTTCTTAGTGCATTAGAATACATTGTGGTGCCCTAGCAAGAAAGCTTCGCTGTTCAGCTCAGCTGAGGAGACAATGGGATTTGACAAATAAACGCCAATCCCTACTTCTGCCCTTCACAGATGGAAGAGCACACTGATTATTCTATCACAACAGATCATCTAAATCCCTTCTCACTTCTTTTGTGCCATGAGGTGCTATTTTAGAGAAGGTTTGCTAGACATGCTATTGCATGGGATAAGGCTCCTACTACTGTCTTGTAGCTAAAGTACAGTGAACATTTTCTTTGCTCACCTGATAATTCCCAGATGCTTTGAACCTATAGTGATAATATTATGAGGTTGGCATAGGGTTTGCAGGCTTGCCCTGAATGTCAGGATTTTAGCCCCTTTCTCGGTATCTGCAGAAAAGGATAAAATTAGAATGAGGGGCAGGTTAGAAGGCTCTATAATCCTGTCCCATAGTGTTGATCAGACTGCACAAACATTCGATACAGTAAGACTCTACTCCTTAATTCACAGACCCCCAACTATACATTTCAAGATTCAGCCCTCATGACATTGACTGCTCTAGCTGTGTTGTCAGCTAGGAATCTATCCAGCTACAAACCCAACTATGGGGTTAGGACAGTGGTGGTGAACCTTTGGCACTCCAGATGTTATGGACTACAATTTCCATCAGCCCCTGCCAGCATGGCCAATTGGCAGGGGCTGATGGGAATTGTAGTCCATAACATCTGGAGTGCCAAAGGTTCGCCACCACGGGGTTAGGATGTGCTGTGGAAGATTATGTCCATCACACATCTAAATAACTCTTACACAGAGATATCCCAATGGTGGGGTTGGCAGTTCTCCCCCCATAGCAGGAGACCTCCTGCTGATTGTTGCCACGGCCTGCTGCTGCCTGTAGTGGTGGTGGGAGGAATTTTCCATCCTCCCCCACAGGTGTGTGCCCAGTGCAGTGCCCCTCCCTGCCTCCTGGTAGCTCCACCTCTGACCTCCATAATGGTTAACTTGATCTCAGCAGTAATGACTGTCTTGCAGTGAAGAGCATTTCTTACTAGTCATACTCATTTCTGATATAATCCAATGTATAATGATTGAAACACAAATTCTTTCTTGTACGTAAATTTACTTAGTGTGCTTATTCACTGGTTTTCTCCAAAAAATGAAACATCATTATAATTAAATTGCGTAACTATGCAAATATGAAGTCCGCGAGCACTACCTGACTTCAAGTTACATACTCGTATGATGTTTAATGTGACCATTTTATAACAGTAGTTCAAGCAAAAAGGAGTGGGGCTATGAATCAGAGGCAGATGTTTACATAAAGAGAGAAGTTTTTCCCATATAAAATTTGAAGTGAACTGTTCCCCCCTTTGTTTCCTCATCTCTTTAACTGGAGTAGTGTTTGTTTGCCTAAGCGTTTCCCTTTTTTGTAGTAATTGTAGTTGTAGCTAAGAATACTGGTATCTAGGTTGCAACTGGGGAGTTTTGTGGGCACATTACCCCATTATATGCTTGCTGCATCTTCATAAGGTACGTAATGGGTTCTCCAGATAATCAGTTTGAAATGGAACAAATATGTATTTGTTGCTAATTTCTTACTGGTATGCAGATATATTTTCTAAATATTTCTCTCTAACAGGAATATGACATTCTCTAGCTCTCAAGAGCTGGAGAAATTTCCAGTTACATGTCCACTGTAATTTGGAACTGTTATCTGGAAAATGTTTGTGAGAATATCATAGGCACCTGTTAAGTAATGCCCGTGGGATATCTCTAATGATGAGTGACGCAACTCTCCCCTCCCTGCAAGGCATACTGTGACTGTGCAGAGCATAACAGGAATGACTCCTGTGGGAACGGTAAACTTCGCCTTCAGATCCTTATCCTATTATACACAGGTGATTGATCCCAGTTGCCCCCTCATGCTTTGTCTCCTCAGCTAATTCCTCCCAATTAAAAGGAGAGTGCCTACCTAGGGTAACACATAAGGGTTTCCCAAACTCATGCCTCTCCTTGGTCAGAGGTGGGTGGATTCTGCATGGGCCAAAAACAGCTGTGTGAAAATGGTGTTAAATGGTTTAAAAAGGTGTAAAAGGGTTTACACCGTTTTCACATCATTTTCACGCTGCTGTTTTTGGCCCATGCGGAATCCGCCGTGGAGTGGTGACTGTGAAGATGTATTGGTGCCCAGATAAGCCTCCACAGTTCAAGCGGCAGAGCGGGAAAACAAACCCCGTTCTCCAGATTAAAATGCACCTGCTCTTAACCATTACAACACGCTGGCTGGAGTTTGTGCCAAATCTGCTTCTCTATGGCATCTGCCTCGCCTCATTGTGGAACTATCCATGCCGTGACCATATGAACAGTAGCTTCATGCTAGATATGACAGAAACAAACACTAGGTATAAAGTAAAACTGTACAGGTCATAAATCCTGAATAGAAAGTATATCAGTCATCAGAAAGGTTTGCTCTTCCTTTAGGTATCTGATTCTCCTTTCCGCCCACTCTTGCCCTACCTATTCTAGGAATAACATGTCATGAGCTATTTCCTACTTGTTATGTTCAGACTGGGTAGGACTCCAGGCAGGGAATCTGAACTGCAGGAGAAGGATGAGAGCAGTGATTTTTCTTAAATACAGTCTTCAAATGAAGAGATTAACAAACGACACTTGAATTGTTGTGGGCATTTTACAAACTTTAGCCACTGGATGTGGAACTGCATTATGTAGCACGGGGATTATTTATATCTTCCTCTGACTAGCACATTCACTTCCTTGGAACTGAATGGGTGTGGAACAGGCCATTTTTCAAAATTTCTTTATGAAGCTCTAAATATAACAGTTAGGAAGGGAGGTTCACATAGCAGCGCTGATTGACTAATAGAACACGAAGAGGCTGTGGGATCCTTTGACCACATTTTGCTGTCCTCTAAAGATGAATGCATAGAGCATTTCCATTCCAAAAAGTTAAACCATCAGCACAACAGGGCTGTAAATGAATAACTGGGATGTGTTTCTTACAGTTGAAGACATGAGGCTGAAAGAGAGATACTGAGGGCCTTGTGACCAAGAAGGATTTAAACCTAGATTGTCAGATTGTCAAATCCAAGGCCTTTTCTGCATGCTGAATTTACCCCATATTTTAAAGTTGCACTCTCAAGTTTTTTTTACTTTGTTACATAAGAGCAGTGCAAGAAATTTATAGAATAAAGGCAGGGACCATACTATGGCTCCAACACATTGAGCGAATCTTTCTATAGGAGACCAGAAAATCCAGAATAGTGCATAGTACTGTTACCAGTTTTTCCTATACGTCTGCTATTTTGAGTTCTGTACCAAACCAAAAAGGGATGGGACACTCTCATATTGTACGGCAAGCAGAATTCTTGTATCTTAAAATATACTGCCCTCTCAGTAGGGAAATAGTTGTGTTGTTTAGAGCAAAAAAGCAAAATGGAGTTTTGTAAAACCTTAAAAATTAATTTATTGTGGCATCAGCTTTCACTGACTATAGCCCCCCATCACATGCAAGTCATTTTTGCAGGAGATGAGTGCATGGGGTCTGCAATTTGTGGTACCCCTGTGGCACAGTAAGTAAAGTTCTTGCCATATGTTCTTCAGCAAGAAAATATCCTCCATGCAAAATGGATATTAACATCATAACGTCAGCTTTCTTTTATCTTTCCCAGAAGGCAATATACAATTTAACATGCAACATTTGAGTTGGATGCCTTAAATCTTTTATTTCTGTGAACAAAATGAATCTGTACATTGTAGACTCGCAAAATTGTTGCCATAAATATGTTTGCTTTCCAAGCAGCCATTACTTTTGAGCCATAATGCTGTTTGGAGATTTCTGCTTTCATGTTCTACTTTTATATAGCCATTAGACAAGCTGTGATAGAGACAGCCGGGTTAGGAAGAACAGGAACAATACAGTTGACTGATGAACCTACTTACAAGTCCACATTGATCTTAATCATGAATGCAGTAGAACTGCTCAACAGAGGCTGACACTCTTCTTGATGCATGGAAAAGGTCCTCTTGATGTGCTTCTAAGATGTGGAGAGCACGTCTTGATCTGAGATATAGTTGGGCCCAAATACTGAGAGGTATGTGCCTTTTGTAGGAGGCTCTCCTGAAGTAAACCATTGCTGTTGACATGAGATTTAAGTTAAAAATACATATTAAAGGGAAAAATGCATCATCAGTTTAATAACGTCCTTCATCTAAGATACTTCATAATGTAAGTAGTCTCACATGGCATGCAATGATGTAGAATAAAACAAACTTTTACTTGATGTTATTGCAGGGTGGGAAACACTCATATTCAGTGCAGTTGATGCTGTTCAGAGTCTGAGAAATCTATTCAATCCCAAAGCTTTGGAATTTGTTTTGTATGATTTTTAGTGCAACAAGATTTGGAAAAGGCAATAACTGCAACCTATTAATACAACAGAGAGGCCTTCAGAGTGCAAGCACTAATACTCTAACACATAGTTAAGAGAAAAAACGAGATGCAGACTGAACTACGTGAGAAAGCAATCAATAAACCTTGAACACTAGAGAATGCACCACAGCTTCCCTATAAGTGGACTTAACAACTTTCAGCAGTACATTCATTAACCACTGGCACATGATTTTTGACATTCCTGGCTGCAGGACATACCCCAGGATTGAATATCGGGGTAAAGTCTCAGAGGGTTTTCTTAGTGAGATTCCACTTCTTATTCATGGAACTGATAATTACTCCTGTTTCTGGACTTAGAAAATGTGGTCATTGCTCCGTGGCTTCGTGTTGATGTATTTGGGGCTGTGTAGGGATGGGTGGAGGAAGGGGAAAGTGAGGATAGGGTATGAGTGAAATTGTGTGCATGGAGGAATGCTGCTGTAAATTTCGTTGTGTGTGCACAATGACAATAAAATGCTTATGCTTATGCTTACAATCCATGGATATCATGGAATATACATGATATGCAAGAACCTTGACTGCTTGCAGCACCAAGCAATGTATTTATTTAATTGAATGTCCTTGCTCTTTAATTGATATTGGAATGTCTTGTAGATCAGTAAAATTAAGACTAATAGAGCATAAATCAAAGATTTGGAATAGGCATTTTGATGCACCTCTTGTATAGAATTTTGTAGATAAAAGAAATGTGGAGACTGATTTTACCTTTTGAGTTTTGTATAAAGATCAGCCACAAATCAGCACAGCTGCCATTGCCGGCCAGGTAGGGACATGGCGAAGAGGCCCCACTGCGCTTGCCCTTTGAAAAGCGGAAGGCAGGCAATGGCCATGCCTATTATGGGCAAAAGAAAGTCATGACACTGATGCCATCAAAAAGGGCCAACTGGAAGTGCAAAACAGATCTCCAGCACAGGGCCCTCCGCCCGGCTGATTTCCACGATTGCAGTACAAGGTTAACGGTTTCACTGGGGGACAGCATTCAGGCTACCTAGTGTACAGATCAGATCTCATGCTGCATCTCTCACATCTTTTCATCCTGTGTCAAAAAATGGTTTGGCTATGGCCAAAATTTTAATTCCACAGACATGAGTGTTGTGTTGTTAATATAGCTTGGGGACATATAGACAGATTGATATCAGAAAACACGTAGAATGGAGACCAAGTTAATTTACACATTTATATCCTTCTACCTCCTTGGGTTAAATAATGAGATCTATTTCACTAGGTTTTTTAAAAATATAATTTTATTTTATTTATACTAGAAGTTCATTTTGGGTTCTTAATGTTGGTCATTTCCTGTAAAAAGATCAGAGTAGACTGTTAGTTTTATATCCACTTTGCATGTGATGCTTCTTTAGTTGGGCCTGCCCCCAAGCCCCCATCCTCTATGCCTTTAAAAGCACGTCTCCAGAGGTTGGCAGTCGCTTCTGCTCTCCCCAGGCTCTGGGGAGGGCAGAAGCTGGGCTGTGGTGTCCGGGGTGTGTGGAGCAGGGGGGGTTCGGGGGGGTCCCACCCCCAAGCCCCACTCCAGATGCAGGGGGGCACCCAGAGAAGGCTTTTCTCTGGGCACCATTTCCCCCCCATTTCTCCCCCAGACCTAGGCATTCTAGAGGAGTCAGAATCCTTGCAGACAAAAGCCACACAGGGCAGGGGAAAGCAGTGAGCCTGAGAACTATCCTCTCCTCCTTCTTCCATTTGCAAAATGTCTGTAGGATTAAATCTGTTATCCAAAGACACAACTAGAGCATCTATATGAACGTCTATCACATTGCATCCACATGGGCATACACATAAAAGAAAGATGAGTCACTGCCCGCAATAAATAGTAAAGCCTATTTTAAACTATATTTATATTTAGGAATATTCATACTATTGCCTCCAAAAATTGCAATTTTGCATTAAGTGGAAATCTATATTCTCAACACCAGGAAAAACAAACATTATTCTTAAAATATTTATACAAATATGATTATACTACCTGAAGTTCCTACTGAATGTAATGGTGGTAGAGGACTCTTTGGGCAGTTTATAGATGTGGAAAATTATTTAAACCCCCTTAGGAAAATATAAGTAACTGTGCAGTTTCCTCCTCCATTCATTGGTGGAACTTTTTGCAGATGTCCCTTGGATGTCCAGAACCAAATTAGACTGATAAATTCCAATTTGAAATGTGAGATATTTCTCACTTTTAAGTCTCGGAAAGCAAATATTTTATTAATTTTATGTATTCTTAAGAGGACAGAACATTGATCCTTTTCTACCTGCTCATACCTAATAATGTCCAAAACCCCTCAAGGGCTGCTGCTGAGTTGCATTGTCCAGCTGCTGAATGGAGTCACTAGATGGCTCTACTTTACCAGGGTATATGATTACTTTCCTAGCCCATTGCTATCATGGGGGTTGTAGCTCCAAGGAAGCAGACAAAATTGACTTCTTTCTCTTCACAAAGGATGGCTTTATTTCACCTAACAAAGTTTCTGTCCAGCTAGAGATGAAGATAAGAACATCTGATCTTCTTGATTCAGGCTGCAATGTCTTCTCCACAGCAAGATTTCAATATACCTTGAACTGGCTGGTGTTGACTAACTGGAACAATCACCTGCTGGTTATGCTATAAGAAGTAAGAGAGCAGTTCTTAACAGATTTACTCAGAGGTAAGTCCAATTTTATTATCTGAGGCTTACTCCCATGAATGTGTTCTTAGGATTGCTGACTAAGGTCTACTCATCACAATCAGCAGATGAGATGAAAAACCAGAATGCTGACAGCTCTTCAGTCCAGGGCCTAAACATCATCTGGTCTGATCAGTAGCGTACCGCTAATGGGGACATGGGATATCCCATGTCCCCAGGTGCATGCCGTTTCACCATGTGAGAGGCCCGCTGAGAACTGAGTTGTTTGCTGCGGCCTCAGGTTGGCTCCCGACCTTCCAGGGAGGCTGTAAAGGGCAGGAGATGGCCTACCGCCACGGTGCCTGCCACCAAGCCTGCAGAAAGGCTGGAGGCGGGGCTCGGCAGTGGGCAGTCTAGGCAGGTGCCACGGCAGCAGGTTGGCCCAAGTGCCAGCCTGCTGCAGCTGCGGCCCAAGTCCTGGTCTCCCCCAGCCTTTCTGCTGGCTCCCATAAGTGGGGCACGGGGGCGGGGCATGGGGAGCCAGTCATGACCCTAGGTGCAATTAAGGGTCAGTACACAACTAGGCCTGATACAAGCCTGATACAAGCTCTCAACTAAACACCACAATTGATAAAACAACATGAAAGAGAGGGTGGCATCAAACTAAACAGTGGTTGATTACACACAGCAAATGTATAATAGGTTGCAGTCATGATCCCGTTTCCCTGTTTTCCAGTTCACATGCATTCCATGCAGGCAGCGATTGGAGGTCACAGAAACAATCCAGATTGCTTTTGAGCCTTCACATGGAGAGACTTCTCTTTTTTAAAAAAATTCTGGCAAAACATGTATAGCTTTGCAGGCACCTAGCACTGGAACCCCCGCCCCCCCCCCCATGCCGACCATCCCATGATATGACAGGCTGCACCTACATAGCTACTCAGGAGCAAACTACAAAAAAAAAGGAACAGCTGGGAAATGGCAGCTGGGAAATGGCAGGCCAACTCTCCCTGATGGTAGGTGGCACAGTAAAAGGAAGGGAAACAAAGGCCCTCCTGCCTGATTGTTCATGCAGGAGTGGCTCCAACCCGGGATTTTTCAAAAGAATCACTAGTTTTGTGATTTTCAAAAAAACTGTTGGGGGAAATAAAACGGGGCAGGCTCATTTTGGGGGAGGGATCTGTGTGAAGTCCCCCCTCAAACAGATTGTATGCTGCCCTACACCCATCTCTTTTGGCCTGTGCAGAATTCAATTGTGTGGTAGAGCACTTCTCGCTTTTACCAGGGAGCTGACAGACAGACCTACCAGGAAGCCTCATGTTAGTTCAAGCCATTAGACCTTCCCCTCTTTGCTTGCTCTTCAATTGGTTCTGACTTTTCATTCCTCTCCACTGGCTGAAGAAAGTTTTCCCAGGACCCCACAATTAGGTGCTGACATGGTGGCAGGAGTGGGGGGTGGGGAGGTTCACCAGTTTCAGGCACCTACATGTGAGCTACCCCCTTAACTTTAATGGTGGTGGTGGTGGTGAGACTCAGTTGGTGACAGCAGTGGTGGGTGGTTAACCAGAAGGAATAAATGTTTGATTGGCTTCTCTGTCAATTCCACAGTGAGATTACAAATAACTAGAGGAAGAACATTCCATGGGCCCTCTTTTAAGGCCGTGGCTGCCTTCTGTCATAGGTGGTAGCAACATCTAAAGTGGAAAAGCTACTTTCTGTAGTGACAAAGCCACTCTAAATACTGAGTGAGCCAGAATGCTTGGCTGGAACCATTATAAAGAAGGATGTTGGACAAGTGAAGAACCAACAAAGATTCCCAAGAGGAAGATAGGCATAGAAATGGTCTAATCTGCTATTTTCACTCACACATGTCATTATTTGATGTTGATGTCATTTTAACTACGTTTGTAGGTCATTCCCTCTCCCCATACTGTACTCCAACCTGATCTTGGTACTTCTTAACAGTTAATAAAGTTGAATAGACAGTTTGAGATGTAAATTAATTCTCCTTTGTGGACCTTGATCTTACTGTCCATTAATCTATGCAGCAGTTACAGGAAATTCAAAAGGAATGTAATGGGAAAATTTATGAACTCCTCAGATGTGAACTTAATAGTGCTTATTCATTTCAGAGATAACACTGCTATTTAGGAAGTCCCAAGGCACATTTTGTCTTCACAGATTACATTTCCTGTGTAAGCAAGCAGCTTATAAATGTTATGTAACTCAATTTTTCTTACTATTTCTTGGCAGCAAAGAGCAGTAGAAAATCCTAAGGGCATCTCTCTTTTGCTGATCTTGGTATCCTTTCTTTAAAGAAGCAAGTTGAACAAACCAGAGCAGGGCAATTACGATTTCTCCAGCAGTCTTGTTACCTATTCCATACTGCCTGGTTTATTCCTCCTTTTCTTTCTGCTTGTTCTTTTCATATAGCCCTGTGAGTGACATTAAGGCTCAATGGTAAACGAACTAGAAAAATTAATGATGGATAACAATGTCACCACTTTTCTCCATCAACATGCTGGCTCTGATCCAGAGTTTCTCACAAATATACACAGTAGCTGAGCATAAAAAACAGCACTAAAAAGCTTGGATCTACTAGAAAATGTCCTTCTGTCTGTAGAGTATGCCTTTCCTGCCTCCCCCTCCCACAGCAAACCAAAATGCTCCCTGAAATCCGCAGGAACACCATCTGGGGCTGAAGAAGGAGGGTGAGATGAGTAAGCTATGCTCTGTGGATGGAATATGTGTGGCATAGCTAATGGTTCTTAGATTTCAACCTACAACCTGGGCTTTTGAGGCTCTGAAATGAGTCTGAGGGTAAGTCTCAGGGCTGTAGCCTAGCAACCCTAAGATCTATAGTGAAAATCAGGTCACACTTCTAAATCTATACTACACAATTTTAATCTAATCTGAATTAAACCAGAAATAAGCATTCAAAAAAGTTTGGATTTGAACCATGTGTGATGTGATCCACTTTGGCTCCTGTGGAGTATATCACTGCCTTAAAGTGCATTGACCTGAATTACTGAACTATCATTACTGCTGATTATCATAATGGAACCTTGGCCCCAATGTTAGCTTGGTCACGGCCTTCAGTTTTATCATCTGGCTCAGACTGGCTTGTGCCCAACACACCTCTTGTTACTCCCACAAACTGCATGATGAAAATGAGTTGGAAAATGTTCAGAACAGCTCCTAGCAGCAGCAGCTGAGCACAGGGATCTGAGCGAGCTTGTGCCCATGACCGATAGTTACTCATTTTCCATGCACCTTTTTCCATTCTGCCTATCAGGGCAAAGGACCAATTGTCTTCCCAAAGCAAAACCAGGCGATGCACCACTTGCTGATTCCGACCTCTTGGTTTCCAGCTTCAGAAATATTCCTTCTTCATGTGACATGGCTTGTTCAACAATATTTTTGCTTTTTCTCATCATACATACGATAAAATTAGAAGGGGTCATACAAGTCATCCAGTCAAACCCCCTGTACAATGCAAGATCATGACTACTAGACTGGACTCTCATGGAATCCATAACATAAATAGATCCTCCATTTCAGATTTAATAAATGAGGAAACAGGAATTAATATCTAGCATCTTAGACAAGGCAGCATCTTAAATATGATTAAACTGCAGAACACAAAAAATGCTTAATCAGCCCAAACCGCAAGTAGAGTATTTGTTGCAGATAATGTACAATATGGGCCTTCCTTGAAAGACAACTTGGATGGTGGAATTAGTGGCTATTTGGAGCTCATCAGTTTCAGCATACCTCGGCTAGATCTCCATTGACTGCCTGTTTACTTCCAGACTCATTTTAAAGTGCAGCTGCTTAGTTATAAAATTCCTCACAACCTGGGACCAACATAAGGAAATGCATCAGCCTTTAGTACTTGTGAACCAGTTATGCTCTTTCTCCCTTGGTGCTCTCCCACAGGGATACCAGTCTCCACATGGAACCTGGGGATCCCCTGGAATTACATCTCATCTCCAAACAACAGAGATTAATTCCCCTGGAAAAAAATGGATGTTTTGGAGAGGAGACTACGTGACTTCATACCCCACTGAGATCCCTGTCCTCCCCAAATTCCATCCCCAAATATATGGGAGTTTTCTGACCTGGATTTGCCAGCTCAACTTCCCCATCCTCCACAGGTGGACAGGGCAGAGGTGACAATCCAGCTTCCCACAGCTACATTTGCTCTGTATGGACTTTTTGTCTGTTGGGCCAAAATTATGGAAGGTATTGAAAAGGACACCATTCTTGATGACCTTTAGAAAAAGCCCATAAATCAGTTCTATTGTGAAGGGGGTTTCGTTAAATTAGCTGAGTGTTGCTCTGATGACATTATTGATTGAGTCCAGATAGCTTTTCCCCTCAGTCTCACCTCTCTGTACTCCAGCCTGTCACAAATGCCTTTCTTCCATGCAGGTCCCATGATCCCCACACAGTCTTTTTGATGGTCAAAGAGAACCTGCTCAATCTTTTTTCCCCCAGCAGAAAAGTTGTTTGGCTCCACTGAAGTAATTGATTTCTAGCTGATTGTTGGTTGTCTCTTGTTCTCTTTAATGGTCAGTAAAATGTACTGAATCCCTGGAGAAAGATAGGGTAGAAATGTTTTAATAACTAAATGAACTTCATATACAGTAACATGAAGTGACATCCAACCCTGCTAGATCAGATCAGGCATCTGCCAAAACCAGGCATCTGTATCACACAGTGGACAACCACTTGCCCTGGAAGGCCAATAAACAGGGAGCATGGAGCCAAGGAATTATCTTCATGTTGCTTCCTTGTGCTGATATTCAGTGATTTGCTCTGAAGTAGTAGGTAGGCCAACTGATTTCTTTATAGAATTGTGTAGAACTACAGAGAGTCTGAAGTAGTGTAGGGTGTGTTTCAGTATATTTCTGAGCCACCATATCTTTGAATATCAGTGGGCAATCATCAGGTGAAAGCTGTAGCCTCCATGCACTGTTTGTTGGCTCTCAAGTAAAACTGGTTGCCTACTGTGTGTGAAACAGGATTGTAGGACTACATGGACAGCTAGTTTCATCCAGCAGGGCACCTCTTGTCTTCTTATAAGTGGGAGGCCTGCCCCAAAGCCCCATAAAATGATTACCTCAGTGTGAACCCATGTTGGCAAAAATGTACAACTCCAGAATACTATAGCAAGTAAGTGACTTATATATTTTAATTACCCAAATTTGCTTATAATGTAGCTCAAATATGAAGAAGAAGAAGAGTTTGGATTTATATCCCCCCTTTCTCTCCTGCAGGAGACTCAGAGGGGCATACAGTCTCCTTGATGGTATAATATTGTGGTGTCTGTTTTTTGGGGGGAGGGCATCAAGTCACATCTGACTTATGACATTTTTGGGTGGAGATTTCAAGACAAAGGACATCCAGAGGTGGTTTGCCATTGCCTTCCTCCATTTCATGACCCTGGAATATCCCATGCAAATACTTGGGTCAACCCTGCTTAGCTTCTGAGATCTGATGAGATCAGGCTAGCCTGAGTGTGGAGTCTGGTCTGTTAGCTTTTTAAGAATAAACAGGAAAGTTCTTTCTGGATTCTTTATCGTATTGCAAATTTGGAGACTATATATTATTTGGAGATTCTATATTATTACCTCATAATCTTGTCATTGAAAAAAGGCTCTAGCCTTTGTCAGCTCTGGCTGTAACGGAGGTCTAAAAGATAAGCAAAGTGGGTGTTGAATAGTCTGATCAAAGAGCTAACTTCTATTTGCGGTCAATCAGGCAGTTGTCTATCAGTAACAGATTGCCATGCCCTGATGTACAATGTAATGTTCTGAAACAATTACAAGCAGAGGGACCTATTTGGTGTTCAACTGCCAGTAATCTCTACATAGGCTGACCTTCCGAAGTTTCTAACCCCTCATGTCATCGTACTGTTGAACTCTTGTAAAGCAAACAGACCACTTTGAAAATGACTTTTTGAAAAATTGCATCAGCTAATTTCAAACAGCAGTAATTTCAATGGCTCAAGACCAAAAAGCGCATTCCCTACAGCTTGTTTCTTTGATCAGATAATAGAGTAACAGGAATAACAAGGCCCTGCCAGTCTTTTTTAGCTATGGAACCTGGTTTTTAGTTCAAATGGGCTACAGTCTTTTAGAAAAGTTCTATTGTGTAGGTAGCCAAAATAAGTGCTTCCAGATGGAGAATATTGGGGGCACCCACTCTGACCAGCAGCTGGAGGCACCCCCAGAGCAGCCTCCTGTGAGGAGCTTAGGTCAGACACACTGTATCTGGGGGGACATAGGAATCAATGACTGAAAGAGAAGGGGTTGAGATGGTTTGCATAGTGCCTACTGTGTAGGGCCCAGATCAGTCAAGAGAAAGATATCCGCCATTTCTTGATTTCCAGATTTTAGAACCATCTGAAAAACACCATCAGGGAAAGTCTCTTCAGGGGAGAGAAAGGCTGGTGAGGTGGCCAGTGGTCACTAGCCAGCCAAAGGGTGAGTCAGTCAATGACATCACTTTATGCTCTTCCTGCAATGCATGGTCTCAGGTAGGCAAGGGATGGCAAGCATCTCTGATGAAGATGCTTGAGAGTGGCACTAGGTTGCCAAGGGGTGGGAAGCAGGTGGCAGGGAGAAAAGTCACTCATCAGTGAGATGATTGCTATTGATGGGTGGCCCTTCAGAGCTATAGATGACATCAGTTTCCACAGGCTGCTCAAAATGCCTGTCCCTGGTACACACATCTTTTGTGCACTACAATGTGATGTCCTCATTGTACAGCAATGCTACTGATTCTCCTCCTAAGAACCTTGATGTTTGGATCAGGAGATCCAATTCTATGGGCACCCAGTTTTCTTCCCTTTGGGTGCTCATAGAATTGGACCCCTGGACTCATACTTTTCGGGGTTCTTCTGAAGAGAGACACTAGCATCTGTGATGCAAATTTGGTGCCTTTACTATTTTGGCAAAACAGTTACTCCCCCTACAATTGAAGACAATGGTGAGAACTTTTCCCACAAGATTCTCAGGTGTGTCATTGACCCATTAAAGTCTCTGGGGAATTTTTGGAGTTAGAGGAGCTGTTTTTCAGGGCAGGGGCACAAAAATAACCTACTAATAGGTTAGAGACATGGCCTGCAACCTGTAATCACTGCAGTGTATTAACATTCTACAAGTTGCCAAGTGATAAGCTGCAGATCACACCTGCCCCTCTAAGTACCTAGAAGTAGCAAGAAAGGATTTTAAGGGGTGCTGTTGTTGGTTCCTCACACAAACTCTCCTGCTGCAGGAAGCAGGACAAATTGTACTGTACAAAGGGTAAGCCAGGGTGAAGGGGTAGGGAGAAGAGCAGTGTTGGCTGGTGTGGCATCATCTCCTGCTGTTTTGATGCTTCAAAGAAGGTAGCAATGATCTCCAGCTCGGTAACCAGCATCCTGAGGTGTGTAAGATTTTTTTAAAGGCATGCATGCATTGTGGTATCTACAAAATGAAAGAATTGGGGACAGTATGGAAGACATGCCACAAAAAAGGAAAAAAACCACTTTACCCAAGCTTTTCACTTCTTACACAGCACAAAGCTTAAGTTCAAATTTTAATAAAGCGCAAAAATGCAGTAGTGCAAAGTGTGCAATAAAAACCCAAACCTATAACATAATATATACAGTCAGAAGCTAATACAAAATGCTCCTATGACATGTAATAATATACACCAGGAGAATCATATACCTTAATACATAAGGTAGCCTGCATCTACACCCCTAAATAACGGGGGGGGGGGGGATCTCTGATGAACACTTGTGATTAAAACAGTCCATAAAGTTCCATGTATCGCTTGCTCTAAAGGTCTCAGGATCATGAGAGATGGTGGTTGCCACATTCTTCTACATGCACTACAAACCAATGTGTGTATGTTCTTATAAGAGCGGCTGCAACTTACCGAGGCCACCATTGCTGTTGGGGAGGGGACAGCCTCCTTGGTGGCTGCTGCCTTCCCCCGCTCCCAAGTGCTCGTGAGTTGTGAGGTTCAAGGGTGCCGAGCAGTGACGCTGGGCACCCTGATGTCAGTGGGGAGGTGGGCCTAGGCAGCCTACATAAGGCTGGGTCTGACCTGCAACCTCCCCCATTTTGCTGGAGCACACTTGTTTCCCACCCACCTCTCCCTGTTTTGACCTTATGTTAATGCATGCATGTTTTGTTAGAGGGTTGGCGGATTGCGCATGGGGGACTGATCTTTAGCTTGGGGTCAGCGGGTGAAATACCCGCTTTATTGGAACCTACTTATGAGGTTTGGGGTGGAGCAAGCCAAGGGGTAAGCTGCCCAGACGTGGGCTTCTATGGCTTGCACCCCTGGCAGCAAAGAGTCTTCAGGAAGAGGCAACCGCCCACCTGGAATCTCACAGCTGCTCCAGCGTGTGATAATTTTTCATCAGCAGGTGTACTGTAGAAAAATTTAGGTGTCTGGGGTACAGCACTCGGGCTGCCCAGTACACTGATCAGACCCCCATGCTGCGCCTTACGCTTTGTTTACCTTGAACCAATTTTTGTTAATAAAATGGCTATGGCCAACTTTTCTCCACGCAGAAGCATGTTGTACTCACATTTATTCCTGGAATAGCTAGGAGGGCTTTTAGTTACTTCCCTCAAGCAGCAAATGCACATGCAAGAGAATATATGTGGGAATGATGAGCAGAGTGATATGCACAAATTGTTGCAACATGCATCTAAGATTTTGAACATGTGTACAGAAACCCCTATGGTGCAACATTTTATAGAACAGAAACATGGCCAGGGAGATTTTAAATTCTGCATATTGTATAAATACCAACCAAAACCACTATCAAGAGTAGACACCAAGAAACATTTATTGAAGCAGGAAGCACAATGGACCTACAAATTAAATTCTTGTTCAGCGTGGGGGTTAAATATGGAACATGATTTGTCCAGGTTTTTTTTAATGAAATTCACTATATATATTTAGTTTCATTTCCAAGTAGTTAAGATGGTCTTCTGTCAACCTGTAATGTAATGAAAAGATGATTGATAGAGTGCAAATTCAGTCCAAACATACTTACCTTTAAGATACCAAATCCAAAACCTTTATTAGGCATAAACCTTTATTAGAATACAATAGTCAGCAAGTCACAGCTGCTTCCAATTAAGGTCTTTAGTGAATATGTGCCTTTCCAAGCACAGATTGGTTGTGTACTAGTCATGTCAGGGAGATGAGAGCTCTATACTACATGATATAAGTGACACACTGACTGATGGTTTTAAGAGATTTTACTATGAATTAGTTATTATGATATCCATTATGATATGTATTAACTGATTTATTTATATATATATTGTGGGGTTTAACAATGTTTTATATTTATGAATAGTAACTCAAATGTGTGAGTAATTATTTTTCCACTTACCAATGGAGCCCTGAAACATATTTGGCAGAATGATTGAGAACCCCGAGGAAGGGTTTCTTCAATAACACTGTTTACCATGGGTTGCGTTTTGCAGTTTCAAGCATATTTGTTGCAACTTTAAGCATATTTGTGGCAGTTTCACTTGGAGCATATTACGGGCTCTAACATATCGAGAGACCTGTGATCAGGAAAACTGATTCAGGGGCCTTGCTCAAGGGACCTTTAGAGCATGCAAATGATACACGGAGCTGTATGGACTGTTTTTAAACACAAGTGCTCATTAGAGACTCCCCCCCCCCCCCTGTTATTCAGGGGTGTAGATGCAGGCTACTTTATGTATTACTGTTTATGATTCTCCTGATATTGGTGTATAGTATTTATTACATGTCATAGGAGCACTTTGTATTAGCTTCTGGCTGTATATATTCTGTTCTAGGTTTGGGTTTTTATTGCACTCTTTGTACCGCTGCATGCTTGCACTTTATTAAAATTTGAACTTAAGTTTTGTGGTGTGTTGGAAGAGGGCAGCTCAAGTACGGTGGTGTTTCGTTTTTTTGTGGCAAAAAAAGGCAATATGTAAAATCCTACAGATTGCTCTGAATGTTTTCATTGTTTCTCTTTTTTTAACCTAGTAGCCCTAATATCTATTATTTTTACATGGTATATAATTCTATGAAAGGAGAAGGTTGCTTAACTTGGGTCAAAGAAGTTCACCTGTTGACAGGCACTAGACTAGATGGCACTTTAGCTATTGGGGTGCCATAAGCCTGTGTGCTGCTTGCTATTAAGGCCAATCCATGTACTGGCACTACTGAAATAAAAGATACTACAAAGATAAAATAGTTTGCATTAACACTTAATTTTTAAAAAAAACACCCTGACAAGCCAAACAATTTAGTGGATTTTTAAAAACTAGCTGGAAGCAGGACAAGTTTGCACCATTTTTTGTCAGCTGCCAGGAGAGGCAGTTTACCTGTCAAGAGGATCAATGCTTTCATCTTGGATCACCTAAAGAAAATAAAAAAATTGCTTGTCAGCAACACTACATTTACACAGACAAGCTGTTGGCACCACTCTTTTAAATGGTAGTATGCTGAGGAAGGAGAGATACCCAAGAAACAGGAGTTCCCCAGTGGGGAGATGCTACTATTATATGGTTTGATGCTACTCTTGATAGTTTTATGACACAGCTGATGTGCTACTTCTGCCGAGCTGTTGAGAACAAGCAAAAACCTGCAACAAAATGTTGCTTGATTGTGTTTTTTGCTCTTCACATACTGCTTAAATCCAATCATATATGGAAACTATATGGAAACCAATGTGATACAGTAGGTTGAGAGTCAGATTAAGATCTGGGAGACCCAGGAGTAGTCTTAGCCCCAGGGACCCATGATGAGGGGGGGGGTCCCGCTAGGAGTTCCTCACTGTAACCTGCTGCCGCAGTCTCTGGGCTACAACTAATCCACCTTGCTGCCTAAGTCTCAGGAAGCAAGGGGTAGGGTGATCAACTTTAGGTCAGTTACCCCCCCCCCCCTTCCCACCAGATAATCACTGTTTCCCTCCCGAATGATTCTGGGGCCCCATCCTCAAGTTTTGTCTTATACCCCATAATCACTAAAACCACCCCTGGGGAGACCCAAGTTTGACTCCCCAGTCTGCCATGGAAGCTTTCTGGGTGACTTTAGGCTGGTCAGCCTAACCTGCTTTCAGCCTAACCTGCCTTTTAGGATTGTATAAAATGGAGGAGAGGAGAGTGAGGAAAAAGACGAGAATCAAATAAATAAAATAATTACCAGAAAGTGGTGTTAGGAAGCAGTAGTACAGTTGTGTGTCTGTCAGTTTGAAAGCAGCTGTCAATAGCTGTATTACTTTTGCAGACTCTGAATTCCTTAGAAATATAAATTAACCCTAGAATTTTCAGTGACATCTCATCTGATACAACCATTTGTAAAACTGTACACTAAACTTAGGACCGTGATTCACATGCAAATCATTTCTTGTCACTAGTTCAGAGTCCATATTACTTACTACTTCTAGTGGAATGTGGCTAAAATAACACAATAAATAATAGCACAAACCATTTTAGTTAGGTTCCTCTGATATAATACAAAACTGGAAACCATTTACTTTAGATAGCAAAATCTGCATTTCCTTTTTGATATAGGTCTGCACTATTGAGCCTCCATTATATATGCCTCAAGACCAAAGAATATGTTTGCTTCAAATTCATGTACTTAAGGGGTGGTGATGGAAAGCTGATTTTAACTGCAAAAATAGCTTTCAGGTAAGCAGCACAAATCCTTCCCCCAACCTGCAGCTCCCTTCTTCCCCTCATTTTTTTCCCCCAAGCAGATCTAACTGAATTGTATTGGGGCATGAGTAGGAGAAAAGCTCTTGTGAGGACAGATGGTAAAGAAGTAAATCATAAGGGATGGCTTAAAAACTACCACTCAACAATTTTTGCTGTTAAAATTAGAACCAGCAAACAACAAATCTCTACCAGGCTGGTAGTGTGACATCACTTCGTGGGGAAACCCTGACGCAACATCTGCCCACTCTAGGCAATTTCTACAAAGAACTGATGTCACTTCCAGATTTTTCTTGGAAGTGACATCACACTGTCACTAATGGAACCCCCTGTGACCCTGCCCCTTCAGAACTTTGGTCAGTTGCTATGCCATGCCATGCCTGGAAACCCTACTGGCACATGAAAATGAACGAACGAACGAATGAATGAATGAAACCTTTAATGGCATATCAAATATACAATAGAGATTAAGTTAAATTAAAATCTATTTGGACATACAATAAATAGCAGTTAAAACATTAAGCCATTAAATTAAAATTATGTCTAGTAAAAAATTGGGAACATTCAGCAATCATAGCACCCAAAGTCTAGCTGTTGAAAATGTATGTCACAATAGTTTGGCTGTCTCAAAGTTGCTGCCAGACATTTTGTTCTACCTTTGTTCTATCACCCTTTCCTTTCCATTTCTTGTCCTGTTTTGCATTTGAACATGGCACAATAAATGATGATTTCTATCTAAGAAAGTAATGATTTGGCAATAAAAAAGAAACAGCTCAATAAATGTTCTAAAAAGAACAGCTGTTACCTAATTTATGACTGCATGGAATGCATTATACAAATAACAGTCATACTACATCAATCAAAGGATGAATGTCCTCTTTTAGTGAGTAATCCTGGAATATGTTCTTGCACCTTTACTGGTAATGCTAGTTATGACGTATGATTCTCCCCCTTCACTAAATGATTAATTCATCAGGACACACTGTTATCCTGAGGTTTGTTAAAAAGCAAAACTGATTTTAGTTTAAAAGGGTTTTAAAATGAAATAAGAGTGTGTCCTCATCTTCTTAAACTGCTAACTCCAAAGCAGACCCAAAAGGCTAGGGTTGCCAACTCCTGCTTGGGAGGCTTGGGGCTGAAGTCTGTTGAAGGCTGGGTTTGGGGAATGAAGAACAAAAAAAGTTTTGGATTTATCCTCTTCCCCTTTTCTCTCCTGTAAGGAGAATCAAAGTGGCTTACAAACTCATTTCCTTTCCTCTCCACACAACAGACACCTTGTGAGGCAGGTGGGACCGAGAGAGTTCCAAAAAACTGTGACTAGCCCAAGGTCACCCAGCAGGAATTTACAAGTGGGGGAACAAATCTGATTCATCAGATAAGACTTGGCAACTCATGAAGAGGAATGGGCAAGCAAACCCGGTTCTCCAGACTAGAGTCCATCTGCTCTTAACCACTACATTACACTGGCTCTCCCAGTCATTTTCTCCAGGAGAACTGATCTTGTCTATTTTGAAATCAGTTCTGACTCTTGATCTCCAGTCCCCACCTGGAGGTTGACAATTCTACGAATGGCAAGGAAGGAGGACTACATTCCCATCTTGTTTGCAATGGTGAAAAACTATTACTTTCTAATATTTGTTAAATTTCCATGGATTCTGGTGAGTGAGAGTACTTTTTAGTACCCCTTTGAAATCTAAGCTTCTTAAATATGTCTAATTTGGACTGAATTATGCCCGTATGAATAGCAAAGGCCATGGATTACATTGTATATGTAGATTCAAAGACCCCCCGATAGTCTTAGAAATAGCAGTGGCTATGAACAGTGGAGCCTGCTGGGAGATACAGTATAGGCCAGGAAACCTGAAATAGAAAGGTGCCGTTTTGGCCGGAGCCTGAGCTGCCTTATTGAATGATGCAGCAGCTAATGTGCCTGTTTGAGATTTACAATAAACCTCGTTTGAAATCTAAATTGTGTACAGTTGCTTGATACAACATTGTGGGGATGAATATGCCTCTTTTGCCACTGAAACCAACTATACTCTGCCTTCAAAACCCAGGTGAGTCTGCAATTGTCTTCAATATTTAATAATTACTTGCTAAAAATTTGTGATATATAAGTCTCTAAAATAAAACAGTATGCTGTGTCACTCCCTTGGAACAGAAGAGTAGCATTTTTCCCACACCTTTCACCTTGTAGCTGATAAATATGAGACTTCACTCCCTGAATTAAACCATTTTTTGTGTGTGTCCAAAGTGGATGTGGAAACTGATGCTACAAATTCCACCAGGGTGAACAGAAATCCCGGGAAACAACATTACAGTATATTCCACCCCTCATAGACCTGATTGTATCCTGTGACTTTGGTAATATGACAGATGAGATGATTAGATACTTATTGAGGAAACAAATATGTCTCGCAGAAGAAAACAGCTGCTTCTGGAATGAGACCTTTCACTGGAAAAAAACGCACAACTTAAAAAAGCCTAAATAATGAGCCTGAACACAGTACAAAGTGTAGGGTCTCCACAGCTACTCTCAATGCAGGCCTGTGGCCATGGCAAGAGAGTAGACAATGACATACCAGTGCAATGTGTCCAGTTTTTTCCCCTAACAATAACTGCAATGGGCTGTTTTTGCAAGATGTCAATTAGAGTCACAATAAAAAACATATTTTTGCAAGATCTTGAATTTGCTGCACGTATAATTGCTATGTGTGTATAAAGTGCCATCAAGTTGCAGCTAACTTATGACCACAGCAAGGAGCATCCAAGGCAAATGAGAAACAGTAATGGTTTACAATGCAATATTTAGACAGAAGTCTGAAGTAAACATTTGGGCAATTAAGTGATATTTCTAACAATATCAAACTCTTACATTCTTTTCAGTCTTCTAGAAACCAAACAAAAGAGTTACAAAATGAAATAAATACTCTTTCAAAGCAACTGGTCCAAATAAACAATAATGCCAGAGAAAATTCCAACAATCCAAGACTTTTGTCATTATGAGAGACCTCACACTCTTAATAAATATTCTCAGTCAAAATTGCTCTTATTGCCATCCCAGACTCTCCTGGATATAATTCCTTATAAAGGACAACTACCATGCTGGAACTCTCTTCAGGAAACAAATCACTATCTATAGCAGATTCTACATAAAGGCATATAAAGGCAACCTCAGTAAGGGCACTTACATTTACTGCCTATCATAACAGAGTACTTTTAAAATTTTTGAGTGCATATAAGGTCAATCTGCTTATGCAAAAGAAAAGGCTTCTCCAAACTTATGGCATATATCCTGCTCGCCTCTTTCAAGATCTGATAATCAGACCACTCCTTTTAAAACGACAGAAAGTCCCTTTGCAAATGCACACAACTCCAAACCTGAATACAAAATCATCATCAGAAGGTTCTCAAGCTCAAACTAGTTTAATTTAATTCAACGTTGAGACAAAAGGAACTGAGAGCATAAGTTCTAACTATCTCATTCTATCTGAAGAATTGCTTGGTGTAATGATTGAAGGGAACACGAATCTGCAAATAGATCTTCCCTCTTCTTAAGTCAGCAAAGAATTTCCAGCTTTTCATTCTTCAGACCAAGGAACATTTCAACTGGAGCATCCTGTGCTCTGCAAACTACAGCGAATATCAAAATCTACCCTATTACAAATGAACAAAAAGGATTGGAAACACACCTCACTAAATCACAGGGCCTTTCCCCACTCTCTACTGATCCCTCTCTATGCGGCAGCTGCGTCCTCATATTCACAAGCATCCTCTGAATTAAACAAACTAAAACTTAATAATGGAAAATCAGAAGTAATCATCTTTTCAAAACATTGACGTCAATTTACCTGGAAAATTAATAACACTGTGACTGATCAGGACAAATCCTTTAAATATCTAGGGGTCAAACTTACAATACAACCTCAAATGGTCACTACATAGATCCTGTCTGATCTCATCAGCCAAAAGCACAATGTCCAGTATAATTAAATTTTACTATGGAAAAGGAAACCAGTCTGTAACAGTTGCTCTAAAAATCTTTGAGGCAAAATTATTGCCTAAAATTCTTCGTGGGGTTCCAATACGGATTGGAGATTTCCACTCAGATGTTGAGCAAATTCAATCACACTTCCTGAGAAGGATACTGGGAACCCCAAACAGCGCTACTTATCCAACATTGTGCTTCGAAGCTGGACTCTCACTAGTTGAATATTTGGACTTTTTAAAAAACCTTTCTTTTAAATGACCTTCATACGTTTATGCTCTTGTGATAATCTTCTAATATGCCAATAAAGGTATAATGAATGAATGAATGAAAATGAGAGTTTCTTAAGTGATGGGCAGGAGGGGGATGTGATGATATTAGATGCAGCTGCGGGTGTAAACAACAGAGCTTGCTGGGAGATGTAGTAGTGTAGGACAGAATACAGAGGCTGGAAATCTCCTGGAATTACAGCTGATTTCCAGATGACTGAGCTCATATTCCCTGAAGAAAATGGCTACATTGGAGAGTAGACTGTATGGCATTATGCCTTGCTGAGGTTCCTTCCTTCCCCAAACCCTGCCCTCCCCAGGCTCTACCACCAAATCCCCAGGAATTTCCCTACAGAGTTGACAACCCAAGGAACAGGAAGTATGTAGAAGCATGAAGTTTTGGCCTAGGCCTTACTGAATGATGCAGTAGTTGCTATGTCTGTTTAAATATTACAATAAACCTTGTATGGAATCTAAATTATACTAAGTTGCTCGCTATAACCACACTTACTTTAATAAAAATGGATTGTTTGAAAAATATGAAAAGACTAGCATTTTTATTTTCATTAAGTTAATGGTTAAGCAGTCTATGATAGAAAAGTGTGAACGGTAAATATAAAGCAAATGTAAGATCCCCAAAGTACACGATGTTTTAAAAAAGGAATTTTAACAGTTGATGGAATAAGAACATTCTTGTAGAGTATTTACATTATAGCCTTTGTCCTTTCTTAGCTAATATTTAACCAGATTCCATTGATTTTTACCACCCAGTGTATACAGAAAAAATCGCATCTTGGCTTACAGCTGACATCTGAGCCACCCAAAAAGAAAATCAATAATTCATAAAATCAATATTTTTATGAGAGTCACCCTGGAGTGGTCAGCTGGCTTTGATCAAGTATCTGTGTAAGTTCTCTGTCTATCCTTTACTTTCTCAACACTTTGATTTAAAACAAAGTGATAAATTTATTTCTCTGGTACATGATTTCATGTTAATATATCTGTATTTCTGCATATCTGCTATATCCTCTTGAACTTCTTTGCTGACACAGGAAAAAAAGGTTGCAGGTAAAGATATATTACTGTGAGTACTTGAGGAAATGCGTGTATACTTTTACTTTAATAAGCCTTTATTGGCATAAATTACAACAATACTACAGTACAATGACAGTACAAACAGCATATGAACAGATGAACAAAGCAAAATTAAGCCTTTGTAATTTCAAGCAGGATTTTGCAACTGTCTCACAAAATGTCAAAAATACATGTATACCAAAAAGCATCTATTTTAAAATGAAGGGATTCTCATATCTGAGAGCAGAGTGAGTGCTGAAGAGAGGAAAATGTGTGCACAAACAAAAATCAAACCTATGTTCACTCATAGTGAAGGAGGCAACACATGTGTAAATGGCCATACATTCCAGGCCTGAACATTAAGAACAACCAAATATCCTCAGCTGTGGTGAATGTACACATACAGTGTGTTTTCAAGATACCATTATAATGACACTAGGAACCGGTCACTGTATATATTTTGAACCAGTTAATTTATGGGATTAAAGTGATTGTATCCATGATCCTTAGCCTACTATTGCATCTTTCATAAACAAAGATCTGGCCTTGCCAGTTTCTAGAAGCTAAGCAGGGTCAGCCCTGTTTAGTATTTGGTTAGCAATCTCCAAGAAGCACAAGACAGGCAATTGCAAACTACCTCCAAATGTCTCTTCCATTGAAAATCCTATGGGGTCACCATAGGTTAGCTGTGACTTGATGGCACACATTCACACACTCTCACACACAAAACCACTTACACATCCATGACTTATTGAATATTTTGATGCCTGTTGCTAATTTCAGTTTCTTCTCTGGAAGTTTGTACTTTATAATTAATATTTGTTCAGACATTTCCTTAGTTAATTCAATATATTTAGAAAGTCGGAAAGATAGGGCTATCACAGACTGATTAGGAAAGTTGATTGAGTAGGTTCATCAACTATAATTATAAACTTATCATGGCAACAGGAAAACATATTTGGCTGGGTTATCTAACCAGTGGGCCACGAATGAGGAGGCACTCAGAAGCTATATCCAGAAGCTATAGTCCCATATTCATGAGCTGTGGAATGTTTATATTACTATTTAGTTCATATACCTTGCTAAAAGTTTAACAGTTTGACAATGGGTATTATAAAAGGAAATAAATCATCTCCCCCTCCCAATTATGTTTGGTCCATTCCACACAACACAAAAAAACACATCCGTGGGACATCTTAAAAGAGGTTACTCTGAGAGATTCCAAAAAATATTCTGAAACAGACACCACAGCTTCTCTGATGCACCTATTACACAAAGGAGGAAAGGCTTGCTCAGGCCCTTTCCGCATGGGCCAAGTAAGCCTGGATAACACAAGTAAATAACCTGGGTTGGGGGGAACTTCTCACGGATCCTGATCCTAATGTGGATTTGCTCCACATATCCTCCCCCAACCTGGGTTATTAAAGAATCACATTTTGTGTGATTCTTTTGTTTTAACATGCCTCGCAGCCCCAGCCAAGCGAACGGCCATGACTACAAGGTGAGTTATGTGGCCACACCTTGTTTTCCTCCTCCCTGCTTCTCTCCTGTGTGAGCACGGACGTCCAGAGACATCAGCATGGCTGCAGAGGTCGTTCGTTGCCAGCTGCATTGCAATGCAGCGGAGAGGCCCAAGGACAGCCACAACAGATGCGCTTCCATGCTCAGACACATTACTCAGCCGTATTGGCTCTGGGGACGCATGCCTGGATTCATACAAAGGACCCAGAGTTGCATTGAGCTCATGTACCCTGGCTGCACCTCATGTTTATTGATCTGTGCGGAAAGGGCTTTAGAGTGTGTTGGGCAGCCAGTGTTGAATTGATGGAGACCTTGTACATCCAGGGTCAAAGCCATCTATTAGAGATAAATTCATGTCTCCCACTTAGACCCATCATTCACCAACTCTGATTTACCAAAATTAAAACACATGTGGAATGGCTTTTCTTGCAATTCAGAAGTATAAATTTGAAGTTCAGTCTTTATGTGACTTTTCTGTTCTAGTTAGAGTCTGGAGAGGTTATATTTAAAGGATGAGCACAAACGTACCTAACAGTGTATTACAAGATGTTTCATCATCAAATGGAATTTGTGCTACAATTTCCAGGAACAAAACCATGACAAAGGAACAAAAGTTGGAAGAGAAGTATGAAAGAGTATGAAGGATGACATGAAGTAGGTTGTGTGTTGTAATTATAGACACACTCCAACACAATTATATTTACCTATCTTGAAGTAGTTGCCAGATAATATAAATCATGTTTTTTTCTTTTAAAATTTGTTTTTTCTTCCTCTGTACTGTCCAAATCAGCAGAGTCTTTCTTATTTGTAGCAGGAATAGATATTGGTCAAAAAGAGTAGCTCTGCAGTTGTTTATATCCATGCAGGGTAGGGAAACCTGGTGGTTCTAAAGGATGTTCCTGAGACCATACTGTGTCTCAGGTCTTCATGATGTTCTTGAACCTCAAACTCAGGAGTGTATACACTATATGCAAAATATTAAAGACTTTTAGCCATGGCCAGTGTAATATTTCTGGGCCCACAGAGAGATTAAAAAGGATGAGGAATGATCTTTAACAATGTAGCTTTATCCAACAGTGTGGATACAGTCCTGAACATCTCAAATTCTTTTTCCTAATGGTTTGTACGTCCATGTCTTGTTTAGATATTTGAGTGCACACCTTGGAGAGCTTTTGAAGCAGGTGGGAGGAGGCTGTTGAGAGGTGGCAGTGGTAGCTTGTATGAAAAAGATCATAAATCACTGAAGACTGGATTAGATTAATTCATCAAACTCAAAGCCCCAGTATGGATGTCATTGTTACTTACCTTTGACTCCACTGCCTCTATCTGTAATTCCTTGTCTTCTATAGTACAGATTCCTGTTGTTTCCCTATGATCTAATAAAACCACAATCTTAACTAATAGGGCAAAATGATTACTCAAATACTTGGGACGAAGTCTAGAGAAACAGCATGGGGTATACAAAGTTAGGCCCTGCAGTTTGTGAATTGTAAGGATACCCCTAATTGTAAGGATACCCCTTTCTGAATTGTAAGGATGCCCCTAATTAGGGGAGTGCATTTGGATATGATAAACTGGAATAAAAATCCCAACAAAAATTTTAAGGGTTTTTTTTGGCTGAAAAAAGAGATACCATTTTAATGGAGCTGAAAAAACAAAGCCCCCCAAAGCTGTTTCCCCCCTGATATTTTGGCTTTTTCAGGTCCATTATATTTGAGGGGCTGTTGTGGGGGTGGGGGCTTATGAGGTTGAGCCACCAAATTTGCAGTGTAGTTGCAAGAATCCCAAAGTTTGGTGAAGGTTGGGTGAAAGGGTCCAATTTTATGGGCATCCAAGGAGGATGTCCTCATCCATCCTTGAACTATAATATTTTCTCAGATGAACAAATTAATTTAGTGATGAAATTTCTATAGGAGGAATACCTGAGAGGGGAGGAATACCTGCTTCCATTAGCACTGATGTTTTCATGCTCAATAGGAACTACCAGTTACAACTTATGCATATATAACACTGAAAAAAATAAAATAGCAATGTATTGTCGAAGGCTTTCATGGCCAGATTCAACTTGTTGTGGGTTTTCCGGGCTGTGTGGCCATGGTCTGGTAGATCTTGTTCCTAACGTTTCGCCTGCATCTATGGCTGGTATCTTCAGAGGTGTATCACAGAGAGAAGTTGTTACATACTGTGATTTTGTTATACATTTAAAAATCTGTAGAGAAGCTGATGAGTTGTTTCTTCAGTAGGTTTCTGGAACTTTCCATTTACTTCAAGAAGTGGAAACTGACTCATTTCACCCATGCCACTATTTCAAGAACATAAAGCCTTATTTAGCACACCTGTTCTATATCCACATAAGGATGAAAGGTCTCTGTTGCATTCTCTTTAGTTCAGAGTTGTGGTGAAAAACAATTCAAAAGTAGAATGATAGTGTATGCTTTCATATAGAAGGTCACAGCTGTATCCTTGTTACCTGTGCAGACTTGAGAGAATGAATTAGAACCACAACAATAACCAATGCAAGGCAAGTAGCCCTGATAATGGGTAGCAGCAGGGGATCAGAAGGTATTATGGCACCTTAGGGATTTAACTGATTTAGAACAAAATGTACTTTGCAAGCAACAGCTTGTTTCATCAGATTAGGAATTCTGAGACAATTCAGCAACACAGATGAAATTCTCATCAGCATAAATGCTTTGGTGGTGGTTTTTCCTCTTCAAGCTGTAGTGGCTCCTGACTTGCAACAAATGGATTGTCCTGCATTTCTTACCATCTTAGCAAAAGTTGCCAGTTTTGCAAGTCCTTGTTTTCCACTTCAGTATACCTTAATGATGGCAACTGGAATGGAAAGCTTCTGTTCATGGTACATGGGTAATACTATTGGGTTTCTATGTACAAAGATTGACCTCCGGCCCTATATTTTGTCATTTTAAGATAATTGAATTATCTGAATTTCATTTTCAAAATGTAAAAACAAAAAAGTCCCAACCCAAAAAAGTCTACTATGAGAGTTCAAGAACAGTGGGACTCCACTGTGATGGTATAGTCATTTTGAATACACAAGTATCCATTTTATATATCACATCCGTATCCTGGAAGAAGGCTGTGATGTGAAATGAATTTTGAAAACTGGTCTCATATACCTTTAGTATCTTCTTGATCAGCTTTGTCGGGGCACCAGGGTTTTTATCCCTCCCGGGCCTCTGGGGGGTTCTGCCCGGTGGCCGTAATTTTGGCCTAGATGGCCGTATGCCCACCTGTTTTGGGTCTATTCCTGGTGCACCAGGATGGCAGCCCCTTGACCTGCTTTCAAATAGCTTCTGTGCTATGAATAGGTATCAGCGGGCGTGGTCTTCCTTCAGGGGAGTTTGGCCTGCATTCATTCAGGATTGGTGCTGCCACCTCGGCAGCCTGTGAAGGGGGTTCTCCTGAGCAAATCCGAGCGGTGGGTCATTGGCACTCCTTAGCCTACAGGACGTATGAGAGACCTCACTTGTTGGTTTAATGTTTTACACAGAACAACACAGCAGTCGGACCCGGATATGGATCATTGGGCATAGCATCGTCTGCTAGGGTGGTGCTCACGCATCCTCAACCAAGTGGAGCGCGGACCTGGACCTTGGAAAGGGCGTGGACATCGTTTGGCTCAGCCGGCGGGGTATGTGCTGGGAGTCCTTATTGCCTGCTGTTCGGGAGGCACTCTGGAAGCTTGGTGCACCTCAAGGAATTGTTCTCCATTTGGGTGAGAATGATCTCCCTGTTTTGACGGACCTGGAACTGTCCTTACGGATAGCAGCTGGCCTCCGTGAGATCATGGAACTGATACTGGATGTTAAACTGTTTTGGTCCCGCCTCCTTCCGCGTATCCTGTGGAAGGATGTCAGGGAGCCCAGGAAAGTGGACTTGGCACGCCGTAAGGTATGCAAGGTGGCAGCAAGGGTGATCTGGGAGCTCGGTGGTAGCGTTATACCGCATTCTGATATAACCACCCAGGAGCATGCGCTCTTTCATTCGGACGGTGTTCACCTATCTGAATGTGGTACAGACATTTGGCTGGGTGCCATATGGCAGGGCTTCTTGGAATGGCTGGGAGGCTTGCGAAGCTGTGGCGGGAGCTGAAGGGTCAGCTCGGTGGTGGTTTGGGCAGAGGAGTGCATCTTTATGGGGAAGACAACCTTGCACGCTGGACCTCCCTGTGGTTGGGAGCCTGCATAAGAGGCTTGGGGTGGGGCAGGCTCATGGCACATGCCGTGGAGGCCTCTGCAATAGAGCCCGGCACCCCAGCAGAAAGGAGGCCACAGCGGGTGGGTGCCCAGGTGGCTCAGTACCTTATTTGTTTCCCAATATGGATTGGGGATGTTGCCGGGGTCAGCTGGGGTGCTGAGCGGCTGCTAATGGATGTGTCCCTCTTGCTTGCCCAGCTGCTGGCTCAATAAAAAGGGCTGCAGCCCAATTTAATTCCAAGACGTGTCCTGTGGTTATTCACCAGGTGGAATCTGTACACATCTGGGTGCAAATGCTTCTCATATTAATATACACTAGAGGGTTGGAAGTACAAATGATTGAAAACTGGCAAAATGCCCATAACTATGATATTCTTGGTGTGCATGGACAGAGGGTTTCTCCATTGCAATGAGTGGTTTTGCATGGGTTTGAAAAGGTCTCTGTGCTCTGTGCACAGAGACACATCAAATCCCCCCATAAAGTCTCTGTGGGTAGAGGCTGGACCACCCACTGTCAGCAATGGTAGGCAATTTTTTCTGACCCCATTCCTTCTTCTGTAATGTTGGGCTGAATGGGGAGACTTTATCCCATGGAAGGTCTCTGACAGATCTACTGTCTCCAAGTGTCTGTTTCCCCCCATTATTGCTCTGGGCATGGGGAAGAGTTCTTGGTGAGATCAATCACATTTTTTTCCTTTTTGCGGAGAAGAATAGACACATTTAGACTGAGTGCAGTACAGGTTTTCTCAAACATCCTCAGTGTTCTAAAAATATCCTGTTTTCACTTCTTTTTTTAAAAAAAGACACCATCATATTTCTGAAGCTATAGAGACTTGAAATCTCATGGGAGAAAAAAAATGTTTCCTGATCTCCGCACAGCAAGCAGGAAATGTTTTCAAAACATTTCAGGAAAAATATTGCTAGTTTTGGGGTGAAATAAAATGTTTTCAAAGCATTTTGGGGAAAAAGCTGTGCAGAACTCCTCTCCAAAAGACTTTTATTAATGTTTCAAGATGTTTTATTTGTGTTGTGCAGAAATAACCCATAACTCAAGTCCTACTACATCATTTTCTGTTTAATACAAAAATTTGGAACTACATTTACACCTTTATTTCTTGCTAAAATAACACCTAGTGTAACAAGATGGCTTTGTAAAACAGACTGCTGTCATGCTGAAAAGCAAAAGAGCTGACAAAGGACACACACTGAATGTGCACTGAGTCCTGGGGAAGAAACTGCTGACTACACATGCAAACCTGCTAGCATGTAGCATTACACTCCAAGTAATTTGCCTCCAAATATCCTGGCCACCTGGGCGTGCCATATGGTTATTGATTGCTTTCATTTGCCCCTGAAGATTGACTACAAGCTGTGTAAATGATTTATTTTACCTCTGCTTGCCCTTTTCTGTTTCTCTCCCAGCATGCATCATCCCCACGCTTTTAGAGGGTGTAGGTAGGGAAACATGGGTGGTTTGGTTCTTCCCTGTTAGTTAACCACTGTCCTTCTAAAGCTTGGCTTGAGCTCACCACCATTATTGCTACAGTGGAAGTGCAATACACTGGAATATATAACAAACTTTTCCTCCTACAATTTCCTTACCCAGATGAATGTTCCGGATTTAACGAGTTAATAGTTTCCATTTTATTTGATGAGAGTGACTGGTTCAGAATCATCATTCTGCAGTTTTAAAAGCTAGTTATTTGCAAAGATGCTTTGGGCAGCTATTATTAAATATTAGGGCCACAGACAAGGCTGAAGCCGGATGAAAAGAGAACACCATATGGTGAATGTCACAGAAGCCAAGTACAGGGCAGCAGCATAGCAGCATCTGGACGCAGATTTTTTTAAAAAAAGCATCAGTATTACTCAGCAGGATTTAAAGTGACTTGCTTTTTCACATTTAAACATAGCTGAAACATAGCTGTAATGATGATTCTGCTGCAAGTTTAAAGAACAAACACATGTTGATTTTTTAAACTTCTTGTCATCTCTTTCAACGCTGTATGATTAGCCAATTCTTATCATTTTATTACACTGTTTCACACTGCCCCTTCCATAATTTCGGAAAAATCCAGGACTGCTCTTTCAGGGGCCAGTTTTCTTTGGCAAGCAGAGAACTGGAAACTTGTGGGGTCATATTATTTTTTAATTTATAAATGTTAGATTTCGTTTAGAGTCATG
This sequence comes from Sphaerodactylus townsendi, assembly GCF_021028975.2. Taxonomy (NCBI): domain Eukaryota; kingdom Metazoa; phylum Chordata; class Lepidosauria; order Squamata; family Sphaerodactylidae; genus Sphaerodactylus; species Sphaerodactylus townsendi. The sequence goes on from NC_059425.1 coordinate 108,142,073, forward strand.
GATATGCCCAGTAGTGTGTGTGACTGCAGTTTATAGAAAGTTCTCCAGAGACATAAATGTAAAAGGTAAAACTTACATTTATTCAATCATCTTCAGTTCACAACTTTGTTCCAAGAAAAGGTAAATAGAAAGAACCCTAGTCTAAAGAGATTACTTTCCCTATGACAAGTGGGCACAACTAACGCGCCATCACGTGTGTGGAAGTGAGAGGATGCTGCAGTGGCAAAGGCCCCACTGAGCAGGCTGCCATTGACCATGCGCTCGGGTCAAAGGCTAGAGCAGAAGTGAAGCTAGCATGGGGAAGAAAGGAAGTTAGTGGGCGGTCTCCTGGCCCAGACAAGGAGGGCAAACAAGAGAGGCAACATCACAGTTAGAATGATATACAGCACCCCGCAGTGTCCAGGCATGCAGGAGTCGCTTATTCCAACAATAAATATATCACTTCAGTGCAGCAGGTGTTACAGAGGCACAGAAACAAACACACAGACAGGCAGTGCTCATCCTAAACCACCATAAACAGTTCCTTGGTCAGCATTCTTTTAGGAGCTGTGGAAGTGGAAATGAAGCTACTCATTCTCTCCCTGATCCCATCAAACTGCCTTTGTTAACTAAATAAGGCCCCTTTCACACATGCAGAATGATGTACTTTCAGTCCACATTCACAATGGTTTGCAAGTGGATTTTCCTATTCTGCACAGCTGCAAAGTGGATTGAAAGTGCATTATTCTGCATGTGTGGAAGGGGACTAAGGTGATATCCTCACCGGTGATTAATCCTGGGATAGTCACCCAAAATATCCAGGTTCCCTTGAGATATCCTCAGAGCCGAACTGCGGAACACAGATCAGTCCCGTTTCTGGCGCTCCCCCCACCCTTATGACGGGGTTTTCCTGGACCTGCTTGTATGTGCACCTTTTTGAAAAAACACTCCAATGGGAGCTAATAGGAGATGCAGGCTACACATTTGAGGGTCCGTAACTTTGGCCCCCATGAACCAAACTTCACCAAACCTGGGTGGTATCATCAGGAGAGTCTCCTACTGATACCACCCAGGTTTAGTGAAGTTTGGTCCAGGGGGCCTAAAGCTACGGACTCCCCAAAGGGGTGCCCCATCCCCCATTATTTCCAATGGGAGCTAATAGGAGATGGGGGCTACACATTTGAGGGTCCATAACTTTGGCCCCCATGAACCAAACTCCACCAAACCTGGGTGGTATCATCAGGAGGGTCTCCTAAAGATACTCTTAAATTTTGGTGCTGCTAGCTTAACAATTGCACCCCTGACAACAGGCACACACCCCCGCCCCCCAAGGGGCAGGCCTAGATGTCTTCACTAGAAACATGCTGCAGTGAGGATGTTGGAACCTGGATGAAAACGTGCCGATTCTTTTGAAACTTGGTTGTATGTAGATTAAATGTTCAGTGGGTATTTGGTCTAAAGGGGTTTTCCTTCCTTCATTTGGGTGGGTGGTGTTGCAATAGGCAGAAGAGAAGACGGTCCTACAAGTTGCAGCAAGAAAACAATAAGATAGGATAGGGAGGTCAGCACATTGTATCTTGTTAAGTGTCATTCCTTGTCTTTTCTCCAGATTGCTACTCTTAGGGCAATATCCTGCTTCTTCTCAAAAATTCCTCTCTCTCTCTCTCTCTCTCTCTCTCTCTCTCTCTCTCTCTCTCAGCTCATGATGTTATTAGGACACTATCTCTGCCTCTGCTCTTTACTATCAAGTATGTTGGTTCCTGAATAAAGCTTTGCCACCTGAGGGCACGAACAGTGTTGCCCAGAACCCTCCCATATCCCAATATCCATACAACACTCTTATCTGTGGGTATTGACCGCGATGAAAAAAGTGTGAGGTGCAGCATTGGACCTGATCTGAACACTGGGCAGCCTCAGTGCTGTCCCACAATGAAACCTTTCCTCTAACCCACCTGTTGGAGGAAACCGATAACCTTGCTCAGCCATAGTGGACCTCCGTTGGGTGGAAGGCCTCTCGCCAGAGATCCACTTTGTGTACTGTAGCAGTCATGGAAATCAGCTGGGCAGAAGGTCTTCTGCTGAAGAACCATTTTCTAGCCAAGGGGCGCAAGCCCCTGCCTGGGCACCCTGATTCGTGGTTTTCTCCACCCCAAACCTCATAAAGAGATTCTGCCAAATAGGGGTAGCTCCCTAGCTCCCCACCATCAGATCAGTTCCAATGCACAACCCACCAGGTTGGCTATGACCAGAGGCATAGCTAGGAAAAATGGAGCCCAGGGCAAAACCAGAGTTTTCCACACACACACCCCCCCACCCCTCATGAGTGGCTGCCCTCTCTCACCATGACCAAACAATCTACTAGCAGCAAAACCCATTGCTGGGGAGATGTAATGGGCCCTAGAAAAGGGTGGAAGAGGAAGGATCTCCCCAGCAATGGATTTTAGTGGGTTTAGTGGTAGCAGCCCCCACCCCACCCTTACCTGGGTGTGTATCTGAGGCTCAGGAGTGGGACAGGTTGAAGAGTGTGGCTTGAGGTAGGAAGGAAGATGAGGATAGGTGGAGAGTGGAGAGGAGTGGGGTGGGGTGGGGGAGGATAGCAAAGTGAGGGCTGGAGTGGAGGAGGATGGAACAGAGTGGCTTGGGGTGGTGGGAAGGCAGCCTTGTGGTGGCAGATTGGGAGAGGGTGGAATGGGAGGTTTCAGGTGGTAGGTAGGTAAAAAAGGTGAGGGTGTGGCAGGGTGGCAAGGTGAGGCATGGGGGAGGGTTGAAAGGTAAAACTTAGAGTGATGAGGGGATAGAAGGTGTGGCTAGGGGTGGCTAGGGGTGGGGGATGGTTGTAGGAGAGTATGAGGATGGGTAGGGTTACCAGGTTACTGTTTGGGTGAAGCAGGGTGGCAAGGTAAGGGTTAGGGTGTGGGAGGGAAGGTGTGGCTAGGGGAGGGGAGGGTTGGTAGGTGAGTATGAAGATGGGGAGGGTTGGCAGGTTAGTATTGGGGTCGGGGAGACTGGCAAGGTAAGGGCTGGGGATGGGAGGATTGGAAGGTGTGACTAGGGTGAGGGAGGGAAGAAGATTAGGATTGGGGTAGGTGAGGGTGGAAAGTGGTTGGTAGGTGAGTATGAGGGTGGGGAGGGTGGGGAGTTAGTATTGGGGTGGGGGAGTGAGGCAAAGTGAGGGTAGGGGAAGGTAAGAAAATGAGGCTTGGATTGGGGAGGGTGGGAAGGTGTAGGGAAGGGTGGTAAGACTTGGGCTTCTTTGTGGGGTGGGGGAGGAGGCAGGGGAGAGCCCATGGAGCTGCTCCACAGGCCCAGGCTTCCTTGCAGGGGGGAGGTGAGCCTGAGAGGGCTTGCTGGGGGTGGGGAGGGGGCAATGGGGCTTTTAGAGCCCTGGAGCAGTGGCGGCAAGGCATTGCTGCCCCAGGGTGGTTGTGCGGCTATGTGGGGGGTGATATTCCATCCCCAATATGACTGAACGGTGGCCGCCTGGGATGTTTGTCCCCAGGCTACCCTGTGGAAGCTCTGGCTCTGGCTATGACAGAGAACACATGCAGTAACCGCAGCAACAAATGGGGGAGAGGAGGGTGGGAAGCTCGTCAGGCCCCATGCCACAAAGAGGAGGGCCCATGCCACAAAGAGGAGGGCCCTCCCTTGCATGCCACCCCTTACTCCCTCCCCCTTCCCTTGCATGCCACCCCTCACTCCCTCCCCTCACCTCTCAGTACACCCTCTATAATCTCCTCCTCCCTTCTCCACTAGGTGGGTGGGGCCATGTCCAGATGCTGGCCCTCCCTCTTGCACACCCTTACTTCCTCCCCTTCCTTTGCATGCCACCCTCACCTCCTCCCTCACTCCCTCCCTCATTGACCCCTCCACCTCCCTCTCCTTCCTCTCCCTCCACTAGGGTGGGTGGGCCATGTCCAGGCCCCTCCCTCCCTTGCATGCCACCCCTTACTCCCTCCCCCTTCCCTTGCCTGCCACCCCTCACTCCCTCCCCTCCCTCCCCTTCCCTTGCATGCCACCCCTCCATCTCCCTCTCCTCCCTCTCCCTCCACTAGGGTGGGTGGGCCATGTCCAGATGCCAGGCCCCTCCCTCCCTTGCATGCCACCCCTTACTCCCTCCCCCTTCCCTTGCATGCCACTCCTCACTCCCTCCCCTCACTCCCCTTCCCTTGCATGCCACCCCTCCACCTCCCTCTCCTCCCTCTCCCTCCACTAGGGTGGGTGGGCCATGTCCAGATGCTGGGCCCCTCCCTCCCTTGCATGCCACCCCTTACTCCCTACCCCCTTCCCTTGCATGCCATCCCTCACTCCCTCCCCTCTCTCCCCTTCTCTTGCAAGGTCCTGGTGCAGGGTGGGACACCTTTAATGGGCAGTGAAAATCTCCACTTTTCTTGTGCAGAGCCTCGCCCGAGCTTTGCTTTTGCCTTTCCCAAGCTGGAGGGTGGAGCTCTTCCAAAATGTTTGTAAACAGAAGAAAACCCAAAGGAACTAGGAAGTAGCTGGGGATGGCCTTGTCATCACCTGTGATTCATGCAGGCTCTGCGGACACTTTCGGGTGCCTGGGATGGGGGCGGGGAGGTAGGGGGGAGGTAGGCAGGCTGAGATTGGAACCATCTGACTCTCAGAAACCAGGGATCCCTGAGTGAATCAGAGAGATGGGGCTGTTTGTTTTGCCGAGCCCAGAGATTCAGGCTCCAAATCCAGCGCCTTAACTCCGGCGGGACGGGTTCTACAGGTATTACCAAAAGATGGCAGATATATAGGCCCCCCAGCTCCCCCTCCCTGATGACATAATGATGTTGTGCCAGCATTTGACATCCCCACCCTTCTCAAACATGGCAGCCATCAGCCTTTCACCCTTTCAAGGGCAGGTGCAATGGGGCTTCTCTTCTGTGTCCTTCCTGGCCAGCAATGTGTCTACACTTTAATCAGGCTGTGCATCTTTGCTGTGTTAAATTACTCTGCTGGTAGGCTCTATATCTTTCACTACACTTCAGATGTTTGGGATCGTGAATGATTCATTTTCCTTCCCCACAAATTCAAGTTTCCATTTAGCAAATCTCAAGAAACATCAGAATAATCCATCCTGTTGGTGTGAGGTCTGATTCCTGAGTGAACTGGAAAGATGAAGTGCAGTATTAGTAAAAGGAAGGACCTGAGATGTGGAATGAGACATGTGCCTTCCCTCTGGATGTGGTGTACTGCATACACTTTCTTTGTACCGGTAATTGTTGGCAGCTGCAATATGATTGAACACGAGGCTAAATATCAGAAGAGAGCTCAACCATGCTGTTGGTTTGCTCTGTGGATCTGAAGTGCAACTCCTTGGTACCAGGAGCTGTCAAGGTCAGGCCCGTGTGTCACCTTCTTTCTGTGCAGCAGCAAGGACTACAAATGCACTGTAAGCAAGAGAGCCTGAGCCTGTCAATGGATTTACATAAGCTGAGCCCTCTCACTTAGATAACTAAAGAGTAAGCAGATTTTCTGAATTGAAAGAAATGGGTCAATGGGAAAACATCATCCAAGGAGAAGGAGCTTCGGAGCTTCGGGCAGAGCATCTCTGTGTGGCTGATCCATGTGTGACAAGTGCAGCAGCTGCTGTTCTTGACATGATCTGCCAACATGTCAGCTTTTGCAAGCTGCTCAGAAGAGAGAGGAACAGAGACACAGGAAACTGAACTGGGGCGAACAGGGTGGTTTTTCTAATTAGCTACATTTTCAGTGCACAAGCTTACTTAAAACTAATCTCACAGTAGCTTTATTTATTTCATTTGGTATTCAGAGTAGATGTCATTCAGAGTAAAACTGGACAATATGGAGCGTTTCCCCACTCACCGGATCCCCCCTATGCCGCGCGCTGCTCTCAGCGCGCGGCATCCCTGGCATGTGCCCGGGCGTCCCCACGACCCCATGCTCTGCGCGGGGTCATCAAAAGGCGCCCTTTGCAAGAGCGCCAGGGATGCCGCGAGCTGAGGGGCCGCGACAGCGGCAGGTTCGGGGTGGCTGCGCTGTCGCCGCCCCTCTCATGGGGAGTGCCGGGGGACCCTGCGCTACCCTCCTCAAGTAGCGCGGGGCTGAAGGTAAGTGGGGAAAGGCCCATGGTTAATCTTTATTTCTGAAAGAACTATTGCATTGTCTGTTATACCTTGGTATATAGTATGACCAATTATTCAGCATTTTAGTGGGCACAGTCTTCTGTAAGCCTTGTTTTAATTATCCCTGCCAATTGTTATTGTGTCCCTTGGTACAGGTAAAAAGGTTGAGAAGGATTTGCTACCTGATGAGGGCTAAAACTAGATATGACAGTTGTAATCTAATCTGGAAATGCTCTAAACAAGTTGCGAGAAGATCCTTCACTCTTCCTGTGGCTTTCCATTTTGAAATCCTGCTTCTGTCTTCTTAGCCAGAGTCTGTTCTGATGGAAAGTCACAAACTCAGCCTGGAAGAAATCATTCCCAGAGAGAATGGCTAGGGTGAGGAAAACACTGGTCAGGGGAAAGTTTGGGCACTTCCTTAGACAAAACTGGCGTGGTTCTGTGTTTGAACACGTGGAATTGCCACCATCATGCAGGTTCTAAGACAGCAGCCTCCCCAATGGCAGAATGGTACTTAGGGGTGAATCTGCAAAAAAATCTTGAGTTGTCAAATATGCAGAAAATCACTTCAGAAACAGCACACAACACAACACAATCATCTGCACTTTATGTGAATAGCCCTTGAAAAACATGCCTTTTTCCAACTGTACTGGTTATATGCTTATTGACAATTAATGAGTGTATCATAAGAACATAAGAACATAAGAACTAGCCTGCTGGATCAGACCAGAGTCCATCTAGTCCAGCATTCTGCTACTCGCAGTGGCCCACCAGGTGCCTTTGGGAGCTCACATGCAGGATGTGAAAGCAAAGGCCTTCTGCTGAATAGCTGAGAGGACAGACCTATACAAAGTACATTACAGTAATTAACCTCAAGGTAATCATAGCATGGATTCACTTGGCCCAATAAGCCAAGTGAGGTAGGAGGCCATCTTCCACGCTAAATCAGGACACAAGAATGCTTTTTTTTTGCAGCTGCATGAATTTGCTTTTTCAGGAATAATGCTGCATTTAATATAACCCATGGCTCCTAACCAAGTGTTTTAAATGGGAAGCATCTTTCAAGACCTCTTCCTTCACCACCAGTACTATCTTAACCACCCCACTGGCCATAAGCAGGATAGTTAAAGCTGTAGAAGTGAAAATTGATTACATCATGAAAATGTATTGTCTAAAATGGAAACAAAAAGCATTGATCAAAACTACCCCTCATATTATTAGAGATGAAAATCAATCCTTCTTCAGGGGTAATATCCTAGCACTCACCAGATGCAGGATATTCTACCTTCTTAGAAATAAAGTTAGAGAGTCTGTGAATTAATCCAGGGTCAAGAAATTTCTGTACAGCTCACATATTCAAGATCAAGAAAGCTGTATTTAACAACTATTTACAAAGCCACTGAAAACAACATCTTGGCTAAAGTTTAGGAAGCTTCAACAGCTTTACCTCAGTGTGGCAAAACAGTAAAAATGAGAGAAAGGCAGTAGAGGTAGTAGCAGTAAACTCCATGAATAATTGTAAAGAAGTGAGAATGGGGCTGATACTAGAGGAAAGGAAGAACCAGTACAGAGCATCAAACCCGCTCCCTCCTAAAATGATAGAGGTTGCTCTCATTCAAACTGGGCTCCAGAGACTTACATACCTCAGGAAGATATAAAGTCCCAAACCAGGAGACTTTGCAGTGATTTAACACAGGATCACTCTTAAACTTGGAGATGAATTATTTTAGAAAATCTTCAATGGTCCCTTCTGCACAGGGAACACAAATGGGTTACATGAACCCGTGTTGCCTGTCTTGCAGTTCACATTACGGGTGCAGGGGCCATTTGGGATTGCTGGCAGTCTGGCAACAGGATGTGGGATGTTTTGCACAGGAAAAGCTTTGTTTCCCTGCGAAATATGCATGAGGATTCCCCCCACTCAAGAATCCCCCCACCCGAAATTTCCCCTTCAGACAAACATACTGGCACAAAATGAAAGCCACCTAGAGGATCCACTGGCAGTTGCCTACAGAATTCACCATAATGTTGGATAGAAGGGGCGGGGAGGGGAACAAAATGCTTCCTGCTTGCTGTAGATTGCACAGGTAAGCAGGAAGTGTATGCTACCCGGGTTAAAGGGGGAAAGTCGCAAATTTAGCAACATTCATTTAACCTGGGTTCAGCAAAATAAAATGGGTTGTATGAACTTTCCCCTCATAATGCTTTTTTACACTCCTTAACCTAGTATATTTTGCCTGTGTGGAATCACCCAATGTCTAGCAATTCCTCTGAAGCTATTTGGCCAGTATAGCTCCTCTCTAGTTGTCTCAAAAAAGAAGTAAAGAATGAGGAAAGATGCTCTTCTTATTTCTTTCCTGGCCAAACAGGTCCATGAGACATACTGAAGGAAATGGCCAGGTCTTGGCAAAGAAGTAAAGAAGATAGGGTGGAATAGTCTGCAGTGCCTTTCATGTTCTTTGATTCTTGTCTGAGCACTGCATTTGGAGATCCCTATGTAGACTTGTCCACAGCTACATGGTACGCGGTAGACTCCTGCAGAAGTTAATAAAGGATGCTAATTGCATCCTTTACATTTGTTAACAGGCAACTGGTTCTTTCTCCCACCCTGGACATTCCACAGGTATACACTTCACTTGCTTTACTACCATCAAATCCTCTGAAGATGCCAGTCATAGATACAGACAAAACGTCAGGAGAAAATGCTACTAAAACATGGCCATAAGGCCCAGAAACCCCATTAAGATCATTTGTTTATGACCATGCATTAAAACCTGGCTTTTTGCTCTAGACCATCCCTGGATTCATTGTTTAACAAATAAACAGTGTTCTGCTAGTCTGTCCAGCACTCTAAGCCTATCAATTAGGCTGAGAGAAACTTTGTTCTGGCCCCTTATGAAGGGGGCAATAATACAGAACATGATGTACAGTTTCTGCAGTTTTCAAAGTGCAGATGCAAAAACTATGAGGTGTTTTGGAGCCACTTCCATCCCTCAAGGCGGAAGGAAGCACATTGCATCTGGGCAAAGTGATGGCATGTTGGTGCTCCGGATTGGAAAGAGTGAACAACTATCTGGCCATGCCTAGGTGGCCGTAAGGGATGCCAGGAGAAGAAGAAGAAGAGTTTGGATTTATATCCGCCCTTTCTCTCCTGCAGGAGACTCAAAGGGGCTTACAATCTCCTTGCCCTTCCCCCCTCACAACAAACACCCTGTGAGGTAGGTGGGGCTGAGAGAGCTCCGAGAAGCTGTGGCTAGCCCAAGGTCACCCAGCTGGTGTGTGGGGGAGTGCACAGGCTAATCTGAATTCCCCAGATAAGCCTCCGCAGCTCAGGCGGCAGAGCTGGGAATCAAATCCGGTTCCTCCAGATTAGATACACGAGCTCTTAACCTCCTATGCCATCTCACTGGGAGGGAGCATGGCTATAACATCGGGAGGCAGGCCCAAGGCATGAAGCTTTGCTTCTGTGTGGGCCCGCCATTCAGTTGCATGCACAAAAAATTAAAGCCTGGGCAGTGAGGCTCATCTCCTCATGCCTGAAGCAAGGCTGAATCCAGTTCTTGAACATTATACACCAAACCCTGGTCTCCAGAAGATGTTGTCCAGTTTCCAGGCACAAGGCCATACCACCCTGAATGCACCCGATCTCGTCTATTCTCATATATATGCACAGTTGAGGTGAAGAATGCAGGACTCTTTTTACATTACCTCTGGAATCTGCTACCCAAACATTTTCTTTTCCTGTTTTATATGTAAATGAGGCTGAGACACAAGAGCAAATAAAAATGGCCCCATAAACAAGGTTGCTAAAAGTTGCAGTTCCAACACAAATATTTCCTTTGGGCCCCTTCTCAGATTTACAAGAAGACAAACAGAATGCTTGATCTGAGCAGGTATGCTGCTGATATTCACCCAGTGGCCCCTTGCCCTGGACACCAACGGTGATCCATCTACCCCTCTGGAATGTTATACCTCTAGCTATCTCTCTTGGTGGCCCTGTCATTATATCTACCATGGCTTTAAGTTAAGAGAGCATATGTTTATTTTCTGTGTATTACTCCTATGCATCAAGAACCTTCTTTTTCTTCTCATCTGATGGTTTGTACATTTATTTATTCCTACGGGTTTTTTGATGGCCATTGAAGGAGATAACACAGCTGCAAAGGAAGAGGTCGCTAGAAATTGCTGCTGTTGATATTCTCCCATCTGTGCTTCAAAAGAAGGTTGCTGCAAATTATTATGAGGAGCAATTCCCAAGCAAATTCTAGAATTTGCATGAAATTGCCTACAGTTATCATTAGGCCTAACAATAGCCATGAAAGTTGATTGCACATTAGTTTTCTACCACTCTATCTACTTAATATTCTAAAGATGTAAACTCTACTTTCTCACAGACAACAGAAACTACTGAAAGCCAAATAGACCAGTATTCTGAGATTTGATAAAAGTAGCAGGCGGTTAGTACAGGTTCAAACATTCAGTCAAACAGGTTTGAAATGGTGATATAATTGTACATAGAATGGATGACTCTTGTGCTCATGATCTGATTTTGAGAGCACATTAAAATGGCATTTTTCAACTAAGCCTTCAGTTCTTGGAAGTAGCACCCCCAGGATTATTTTAGGTCAGGAAATTATGCATGTGTGTGTGTAGAGCGGGCTGAAGACCCTTCTTCATGATCCAAATCAATCACTGCACACATGATAATTGTGAAGAATCTGCAAGACATATGTGGCTGTTGCACAGTCTAATAATTTGTAAAAAAAACCAAGGACATTTTGAAACAGTTCTATAAGGGTCAGAGAGGAGGACTGAATTTAAGGGGAAATATTTAGAAAATATTCATTGTTCCATATATAATTGAAGATACCCAAGCAAAATACATATGTCTAGCTTGGAACTTAAGAAACATTTGAGAGCGTTCTTCTGTCAAAGATAGTCTCTGTCATTCTATTGGAATAAAGTTATCTATCGTCTAGGCACAGAGCAAGAGCAATCCTAAGCAGGCCTACTCAGACGTAGAGCCATTTTATTCATTGGAGCTTACTCCCACAGTGTTTTCTTAGGTCTGCAGCCAAAGAGACAAGGACCTGGAAGGTGGTAGTTATATACTTTGGATGTTCCAGATTCCATTCTTCATATGTACATGGTTTGGGGGTGGTAACTGCTAAGACAGCTTCACCATTTTTTACTAGCTAGCAAAGTAGAGATCCATGTAAAATATTCAGAAAGCATTGCAGATGTATGAATGCCAGTGCCCTCAAGCTGCTGCACTTATCCAGTACAAATCCCTCTGCTAGCAAATCTGCACTGCTTTTATTTTCATGGGTAGATCACTCTGAGGGATACATTAATACTTCAGTGTTTCCATTGTAGCTCTGCATATTCTCTGTGATCAAAAAAAATATATCAGAATGTAGCTAGAAGGTAAAAAACAGTATTAAAAATACAAAAGAAATGTATTTCAGGCTTGGCATCTCGCCTTATTCTATTCCTCTTCTTGAAAATCTGCCTGAGTTTCCCTTCTATTGAATAAATGGAAGTGGTGGGGACAATGGATAAAACTTTTTGCTTTGATAGAGGGTTAGAGGATCAGAAACTAAATAAATCAGCCTCAAGATGTCACTTTCTAGTTTAATTAGTAGAAGATGAGTTCACAGGCATCCATTTAACCTAATCAAAGGGAGATGTGATTAGCTATAGAGCATTTGTTTTTCACTTCCAAAAACAGAGAAAAAGTTATTATATAGTGCTATTTTTAAGGAAAGATTGGGACAAAATTAACTAAAATCTGAATTAGTCTGACTTTAGGAAACAAAGCAGAAGAAGGTAAGCCATCCTTGATATCCAAAGACTGATAGGAAGATTAGTTTGGGCTCAGAAAAAAAGAAGAACTTGACTGCCTTGGTAGGGACAAGCCCATCTTGCAAAGCTAGTTGTGAGCTAGGATACGTGGAGGATACCAGGGTTGTGACATGGAGGCAGGCAATGGCAAACCACCTCTGAATGTCTCTTGCCTTGAATACCCCACCAGACTAAAAAGACGACTAAAGGTTGTTCTGAGTATTACCCTCAACAGTCTTCACTTTAACTATGAGAAGACCAAGATCCTTGACTTTACATATAGGTGGAGGCCGTGTAGATGGGAACTGAATGGTAACTATGTTGAACAAGTTAAAAGTTTTAAATACCTTGGCCTTACCTTTCACCATCAGGCCCCTTGGCCCACTCATAGAGCATGGGCTATTGCAGCGGGCAAATTAAGTGCCATAGCTATTGCCAGGATGTAAACAGTCTTTCCTATTAGGTACTATTGGCAATACACTCCACCAAATGGTGGCCCAGTGTTGAAAATAAGCTGAGCGATCTGGGGATAACAACTGAGGAATTAGCTATGCTTACTGAACAGGAGGCACTTGGTACGATCAAAAAAGACTTATTGAATCAGAATATATGAGACTTATGAATGAGGCTAGTACATTTTGTTCTCCCCTTTATTTGGGCATCCCATTTAACAACGTAACTGTGATCAAATTTCTATATTTGTTAACTGAGGCTAAGTGGTGACAGGCTGTATCATTGGCTAAGTGCAATGTCCTACCTTCAGCTCTCAGACAAGGGAGAAGACTTGGGCTCCCACACCATGAGAGAAAATGAATTTGTGAGGTTGGCTTAGAAGAGTTTGTCTGGCATGTTTTATTATACTGCCCCTTGCATGCGTCTGCAAAAGCCTGTCTTTTAGTTCCTTTGCTAATAGATCAAGTTGAGGCAACTGATTCACAAAAAATTATATTTCTTTTAAATAGTGAGAATAATGGGGCCCTGGAGGCTGTGGCCAAATTTTTATGTGGAATTATTTCTCTACGTTCTTAGCTATGTTTTTTAAAAATGTGTATTTATGACTTTTTATGCCAATAAATGTTATGAAATGAACTAATACCCTACCAGGGTTGCCATAAGGCAGATGTAAATTGATGGCAAAAAGATGCAACCAATATGCACCATACACATACCTTTTTTGGATCACTACTACCTTAGCTTTTGAGCATGTAAGGGTAAGGGGGAATGGGAAAAATGCTGTGAACAAACTAAATTTCCCATCTTCTCTATGGCCCCTTCCGTACATGCAGAATAATGCACTTTCAATCCACTTTCACAATTGTTTGCAAGTGGATTTTGGCTATACCACACAGCTTCAAAGTGCATTGAAAATGGATTGAAAGTGGATTATTCTACATGTGTGGAAGGGGCCTATGAAGTACTTTTGTATGACATTTTCTATCTATCCCATAAAGGTAAAATATTTCCACACAGTTAAGGGAGTTGAAGGAGCAATTTGTAGATTTTCTTCTTATAGACTTTACCAATTTCTTGACAAAAATAAGTCCAGCTTCCCTGAAAGTGCTTTTATGGATATTTTAATACTTTACTTAACTATGAAAAGAAGAGTACTGGGAAGATGTATGCATATGTATTTTGGGCATAGAAAAGATGTGTAGGTGTGCTTTGGCACATAACTGTAAGCAAACACCATGGACTCTGTGTCCCATTAATAAACTCTAGTATCATTAAATCAGATTGGTTGACTGCTTTTAATTTTTAGAGGTCTGAAGTGTTCCTTCACTTGAGATGACATAGCAGGAATTAGGCCGAGGTCTTTTTATATCACCTGCCACAAGATCACCTATCATAATGTACATTAATTAAATTTAGAATTTATGAACAGATGCTCAGTTTTGTCATCACAATCACTACAGTTCAGAATAGTCACTTTCCCCCTAATCATACACTGAAAGGAAAAGATTTGTTTGGCTTTGTAGTGTCCATGTAAGAGTATAAATTTCCCCCAGCAATTTGTGTTGCACTATTCATTCCACACACCAGTCCACACAGTATTACCTTCTAACAGACGCTCCATAAGAGGTAGCCATCCTATGTATGTGCATAGGCACTGTCAGGTTGCAACCAGCAAGGGGCTTTTATATTGGTTTTAGGGCTATTTTCTATAATTTAAAAAGTTTTGTCTATTTTTTTGAATGTAATCAATTGTTATGCTGTCTATTATTGGTTCTTTGGTCAACCTTTTAAGTTATCTGTTGTTTCTGGGTTGAAGTCACACCCCTTTTCGCTTGTGTTTTGCAACTCTGACAAAATCAACAGAAGCATCCAGCATGGTTTCCTCTCACTCATAAGACATTATTATGGTGGTGTAAACACTGTAGCTTGAATTGCCCTTACTAGTCTGATTTCTCCAGAGTTCAGGAGCTAAGCAGGGTTAGGCATGCTTAGTCTTTGGATGGGATGACTGCAGTTACTATGCAGAAGAAGATGATGACAAACCAGCTTTGCTGTTACCTTGAAAACTCCATAGTCCTGGGTTTTGTTTGTGACTTGATGGTACAAGATTATAGTGATATTAAATACTGCAGATGAGCTAGTGCTGATCAAACTTTTAAGAGAAAGTGACAGCTGCAGGAAATGAAACTGCTTTTTAATGAAAATATCATTCCAGGTTTATAGGTGAGACCAGGAGCATATCCAGACAGTAGAAAGTGGCAGTGTTTACATATTGTATATGGGCTGTCCCTTGGATCTAAAAGGGAGGATCATAAACTTCATGGGAACACTATCTCAGATTAATAAGAAACTACAGTGGAACGTCCAGTATCATGTAAGACTTGGTTTGGTTGGTTCTGGTTCCTTCTAGATCCCCTCAGAGCTGCCAAGCTTTCTTATCTCCTTTACTGAATAAGTAAAGTCTACACAAACACCTGGATTGCAGCTGCAGCCCTGCAGTCATTTCAAAGAATTTAGCTTTATCAACAGCACTTAAAGTGAAGAAACAGGGAAGTTGCTGGCAGACAAATCTTCAGCAGGAGAGCATAGCTTCTACAACCCATATTCAAATACCTTTAATGCCAAACATAAGGAGTTTATCAGAGCGAGTTAGTTTTGTCATGATTAGTAGGATTAGTTGAAACTGTTTATTCAGACTGGACAGAATGTTCACCGGACCTCTGGAACTGATGTAATCTGCATCCAAGTGTTCACAGTTGCTAAGCAGCCAAGATTCCCGCTGTCTGAGTACTACTTACATGCAAGAATAATGATAAAAGTAATTAGCCTTGAATCTCCATATTTAGAAATCTGGATTGCCTGTTTGAACAGCATTCATGCAGCATTTCAGTGTCTTTCTGATGGTTTTAAAGAACAACCCCCCCCCCCGCACATTTTACTTACAGTAGTTACATCCAATTGCAGTTGCAGGGGAGGGGGGAGGGGGGAGGGGGGAGAGGATATTGTACTATAGTCTCCAGTGATGTCATAGACACTGATTAAAAGGAGCCAATGACAATTCTGTTACTACAGCTCAATCACAGATCCTTGTCATACATGTCTTTCACACCTGATAGCCACCCAAGGGATTTAAAATCAAGCAATGTAAGTCTGTTCCACATGGTTCCAGACGCTTCCCATCACAGAGAACTTCTGTACTGCCAAGAAAGTGTGAGAAGTCACCACAGAGTACATGCTTGTGTAGTGACAGAGGCTGATGGGAACCTCTTGGCTCTCAAGATGTTCGGGACCTACCCCTGTTTAGTGGGACTATAACAGCATCTTAACCCAACCGTCTAAATTAGCATTGCATATTCATGCTGAGAATAATTGTCCAAGATTTATGCTCCTATTAATAGAATTGTGTATAATTAATATGGACTAATTGTAGGTTATATGTATGCATACATTGCTTTTAGCATTAATCAGTGAGAAAGATTGACTACATAGAAATAAATAGAAGTAAATAAATGATCAAAGTAGTTAGAATTTTCTCTGTGTTTTGCATTCCAGCCCTTCAGCGTCAGTATGATATGGACTGTTCATGGATACCATTCTGGTTTCCTAGAAGTAATTTCTGAGACCACATGTTTTCTCTTTCATATTCGTACAAAGGTGCCTACTCCACTGAAGTGAATGGGAGTTCGCACTAGGAAGCACTGGAACAAGGTACTTTGAATTGTCTTCACATTTGGGACAAATTGATTATCTCAATAAAAACAAGGATCCAGTTCCAAAGAAACTAGAACAAGCTGACATTGATCTTTCAGATTTTCAAACAATTGTAAGTAAAACTGTCGTATGTTGCCTTTTGTGAAATATGCTGCACGGTAGTAGTATATCTGCGACCAGCATCTGCCCAAGACCTTGTAAGGACTGGTGAATGCTACGCAAGTGTAGTCAGTGGCTGGCTAGATGGATCGGTGTCTGATTCAGTATAAGGCAGCTTCAAATGTGCTTACTGTTAACCTGCGCAATTAAAGCTTGGAATGTGAGACTTACATAATTCTTACATAACTCTGTTTACTGAAAACCTCCCCCCCACCCCCGCCTCGTTCAATTTGAGTTCCTCCTGCTGCGGCAATCCCCTGACCTTCTTATGATCTCCGCACAACAGGCTGTTCTGAGTACATTTGTTGGCTCCAGCTCTTACTGACCACAGCTGGGACTCGGTGGGACAAAATGAGCGATGATGAGCTTTCTGTAACTAGCATTTACATCAGCACAAATCCAATTTCAAAAGTTTTCACTAACCTCATTGAAAACATAACTCTGCATAATCACTGTGTAAATGGTCCTCTGGAAAGGATCAACATCTAAAGAGCTTTTTGCAGTTCGTGGCCGGGCATGCTAATTTGTGCCTCTCACTTAGGGTTCAAAACAATTCCAGCCACTTTTTAATTAAGCTTTGATTTTTTGCAGTTTACTGAATATGCTGGAGGTGCTTATGATGTAAGACTTAACATTTTGCAGAGGAGCAACCCAGAGTATATCTTGCTCTGCAGATGCTATTATAAATACTACACTATGCTGACTTCCACCATGGGATTTAAGACCTGCCTTGAGCTTTGTATATTACAGTAATGCTCCCCATTAGTCTTTAATTCGCAAGAAACAACTTGTGATGGTAGCCTTTCATTGCTGATATGACCAAAGATTGCTCATCATGAGACTACCCAGTGATGCAAACTTTTGTTAAGTACTGAATAAAGATAAGGTTGTACTTAAGTGATAGATCCCAGAATTTGCATATACAGGTCCCCATAACTTTTTCTCTTTAGGTGGTAGGCTAATAGAGAATATTTTAGGGCACCATTGCCATACAAGATAGGATAAATTAACTCACATTAGGTTATTATGGTTTTAATTGTATATTGAATTTTATACATGTCTGTATTTTATATGTTGTTCGCCTCCCTGAGCATGGCTTTGCCAGAAAAAGGCCAGGAACAAATCAAATCTCTCTTCTTCTTTTTTAGAAAATGGATCTAGAGTACTGCAGGGTAACAGCTCAAGTTATTGCCTAAGAATGAGGAAAGTTCTTTGTCAAGCACACTGTTTGCTCTGCAAGTTGTAGATAAATAATTTACTGATTAAACTAATCCATGTTTACATTGTTACAGAGAATACCTAGTAGTTGGAAGACAGACATCCATCTTCTGTTGTAACACATGAAGCAGCTAAAAGAAAAGGATTTGGCCATACCTAAAGCTACATAGCTATAGTTACTGGAATTGAACATTGTTCCTCAAAGAGGTTAACCTTGGGTTACCTACTGATGTGGGTTTGGTCAAGTCTATTAGCCTTGTTTGAAACCAGTTGAAACAAAACAGTGACTAAAACAACACAGAATATAACTTTCTTGCATGCTATTTTGAGCACAGTTCTAGTAATACAATATGTATGCAGGTTCCATTGATCTTAAGAACATATAAAGGAGCTTCATCTAAAACCTAAACAATAAATTACCCATTATGAAATTCCTTTGTCCCTTTCATAATAATAACCTTTATTAGGCATTAAAAGTATAAAAGGAAGAAAACAAGCATTGGCAAGTCAGATTATTCTATGCATGGAGAACCAGTACAGAGTAAATTATTCCAAAATATCTGATAGAAACTTGGCTACAGAGGTAACAATCAAAGAAGGAGAGTTGTTTAATAAGAATATGACTTTCCCAACTGCTGTATATTCATTAAACTTTACAGGGAACAAAGCAAAGAGCCTGCTCCCGAACCCTTCCTATTTAGAGCAGTAGAGCAATATATGTTCCACAGATTGGGTCTCAGAAATGCAATGAGGACATTTTCGATCTTGTGGGGAAATCTTAGTAACCCCCCCTTGTAATATAGACGAGGGAAAGGAGTTACAACGTGCCCTGGTAAATACCCACCTTTGGTTGGGCTCTAAAAGTTGGGTCAGGTAATCTGCCAACTGATTAATTTTAAATTTGATGTTATAATAGAGGGGGCAACAGTTGCTTCAAGCTTTGTCCCACAAAACTTGGATTTCATGATCTAGAAGCCGCCCTTTTAATTAGGAATAAATTTCGGAAGCAGGTAGCATTTGAAGGGCATCCCAGGAAAATCCCACGGAGAGTATTTTGGTTTCAACTGAAAACCACCACTTAGAGTCCTGAAGCTGGGAGTGAGTACAATAGGTATGACTATTAGTGTCAGAATTAAAACACAGACAAACCCAAAATTTAAGAATAGCTAGCCATGCTTTAGTAACTAATAGATGTTGTCCCGTCTCCAGGCAAAGTACAGCATAGGTACACAGTGTGGAACTCCGAATATATTATATAAAAAGGATGACTGTATCTTTTCCACTTTGTAGTTCCAGGCATTAATCCACAAGGGGATCCCATAGAGAAGTTGGGGAATGGCCTTCATATTGAAAACTTTCAAGGCGGCAGGTATGAATCTGTAGTTACTGGATGTTTGCACAGGTGTTTCATGTACTTGCTGTCCATCACAACAATTACAAGTTCAGGAAGGTACATTGAATGAAAAAGGAGGAATGATTTACTGAGGGTTTGTCCCAC
Organism: Sphaerodactylus townsendi; assembly: GCF_021028975.2. NCBI lineage: Eukaryota > Metazoa > Chordata > Lepidosauria > Squamata > Sphaerodactylidae > Sphaerodactylus > Sphaerodactylus townsendi. The sequence continues at coordinate 108,161,027 of NC_059425.1, forward strand.
TCAAGTTCCACAATGTCCTGAATATATGTGGACTTAAGCACTTAAACACACAGCCAGACTCTTCCTTGTGTAGACAGGAAGGAAAATCAGGGCAATCTATGTCTAGTTGTCATGTGGCTCATAAAACGAATACAGCAGAGATGCAAGAACAAAACAAAACACATTGGAAATGACCTTGGATAGCTAACTATATGTTTTCTGAGGTGGCTACGTTCATAAATCAACGTTACTCTGCTCACATTTAGGGATTTGGACTATGACAATCCTATTTATATCAGACATGTCCCTTGACAGTAATTCTACATCCCCTTACTGTGACCTTTCCTGGTTAAATAGAAATCTCTTATGTTGCTTAAGCTTTTTCAGTTTAGGCCCCCTTCTAAATGTGTTCTGTTTGCTCAGAACCTCCAACACTTTGGAAGTATTCTCTTCAGTAGGGGATTTCATGAAATCTTTGCATGCAGCTGCATAAGTGCAATCCACTGCTTGTGATGGGCAAATAAATTCCATGTTGTTGAGGCACCTGCATTTAGACATCTTGACAAATTGGGGCTTAATTGAATCAGGATGTTTTGAATGTACCTCTGTACTCAAAGGCAGGGGTGAGGTGGAAGATGTGATGGAAGAAAGTAACCACCTGCAATAAGCTGCATTTGTGCCTCTGCTTAATTACAGAGACTCTTGTGATGTCACAATGATGGCTGTTTGCTGCAGGATCATCTCCCTCCCTTGAACTTCAGTCTCTCTTCCTCAGGACCCACAGTCTGAAAACCACCAGGCTAAGGATTATATATTCATTGTCCTTGAAAGGATGTGTTCACAAGCAGGGCACAACTGGGGGAGATGCATTATGCAGCATTAATAACTGATTCTCTACAACAGAAGGTGAATCCATTTTTAGTGATATGGCAGAGATTTGAGGGGAGACTGGTTAGGTAGAATGGGGTGTTTCACTTTTTCCAATAGATCCAGTGGGTCAGAACCAGTGATCTATCACTCAGTAGAAGGTGCTGGCAGATGCAATTGTCTCCCATTTCCCCACACCAAGCAGTTACCACTGATCACAGGAAAGTTGATCCCCAGAGTCACAGGACATAAGTGGAATCAGAACTGTGTTGGTCCAGGACCCTGCAGTGAACAGAGAGAAGGGAATAAAACCACCCTCCTCCTTTTCCATCAGAGGAGCTGTGCTTGCAAAAGGACCAGGGGGAAGAGGCAGTTGTGCTGTTTCCTGAGGTTGCCATGCTGTGACTACTCATGACTCCAACCCAGTGATTCTCCTCTGGACATTTTCCCCCTGAACCAATCTTAAACTGTGTTCCACCAAAGCCAGGCTCTGATGTTGGAAATAATCCCAAACGTTGTGAGAATGGGGCCTTTGAAGTGAAGCAGGGGCTTTAAAGTGGAGAATCTATAGGCCTGAGGAACAGCAAGAAGCCCCTCCCCCTCAGAACCTCCAACTGTCCATCACAGCTGTCCATTACAATTTTACTCACTAATTCTGCCTTACAAATGTTTCCCATCATACATTTTTGTAACCACAGCAATCACAGATCTGGGAACATGGGTTTGCCAAATCAGTTTTTATTTCCAACCAGAGATTTTATTTCCAACCAGAGATGTTCAGACCTGTGGGAGGGGCTAGAAAACTAAAGACCTCCAGTGCAAGTATGTGTACACACTCACACACCTCCCCCGTCCAAACATCATTGGTATAAATGAGGAACATGGACAGATAGCATACATTGAAAGTGTCCTTGGTAAATAGGGACTATTGGAATATACTGTAAAACTGAATGATGAATGTGAGAAGTTGTAACTGTAATGGTGAATGATAGCTTTGCATAACTTTGAGATTTTAATTTTTTGAAAATCTGAGCTGCACCCAGAAAAAGGCTTTCCCCTCATTTTCTATATGCAGAGCTATGAAAATATCCAGGCTAAAATAAGTAAACAGATATGAGATCTTTGACTTATGGCGTTTTATCATTCCCAGTAGTTTATCTTATGCAACAAAGCTCTGAGTGGTACATATTAGTGAATGACTAGGGACCCCTCTGTTAAACATCACTCACACATGCATAAGGACAGTGGGCTGTGAACTGTTGATTTTATTGGAAAACCTGCTTGGCAGTAATGAAAGATTTGTATCCAGGTACAAAAATTCTAGAGACAGCATTATCAATTTCATATCTCTGTGGGAATTAATTTGATTTATATATGTGCAAATGAGACTGATATTTGTGAGCTGCAGGTACCATGCATTTTCTGACGTTTTGAGTATTTCTATTTTGAAGTACAATGTTATACTTGTTACACTGAAGTTTTTTATGGGTTTGCTGATGCCTTTTATAGATTACAACTCTGAGAAAAACAACTGAGGACATTGAAGGCACTTATCTGCACACAGAGGTTAAAGAGCCCTCAAGGTATTTTTTTCTCTCTGAACAACATCCTCCCTGGTAGACAACAGTATGTAGTTGACTACATGTGAGTACTTGCTGAGTGCTGCTGAACAGCACTTTTGTCTATCACTTAAACTTCCCTGTATGTGCACACCACTTGCATTTGGTTTGGCTTATTTTGAGGAACACTTTGTGTCCAGAATTCTGATTATTAGATAGACAGATGTCTTTCTTTTCAATTTTATAGAACCAGGATTGTTTAAACTGCTGACAAACTTTCAGCTTTCTATCTGTAAAAGAAGTACTGTTGCAATTTTAATATCTCCCTGAACACTCAGATTTCTGAGATATCTGTATATATCTGGTATATGAGCAAAAATACAAAAGACTCTCATTTTTTTCTTTTGGCTCAGTGTTGTTTTCTGAGAACAAGGAAATTCTAATAGTAATATTGTAAAAGAAATCCCCACCATATTTATTTCATTTCACAGCCAGCTATCAGGTTAATAAGTTACTCAGGTGCTAAAAATGCAGTGAGAGATTCAGGAATGTTTCGCTATGTTTTAACAAAAAGGATGATGAATCCTGTGGCACCTTAAAACATTTATTGAAGTTTAAACTTTAACCATGAACTCAACATATCATGTACAAGCTTATATTTTTGCTTCCCCCCGTACATTGTTACTGTAAACTCAAAAAAATGTAATGCTTTTTTATTATCATTAGAACTGACCTGTTTTGACAATCTGATGGAAAACCTTTTGAGATTCACTTTGATATTGTTTGACTTTGCAGTGTTTCTTAGGGAAAGAAAAAAAAGGATGCTTAGACTTTCAACTTTGTCCATGAAATGAATCATGGTATTATAATTGTCAGTTCCTACGTGTATTATTCTGTCAGGCTCTCCTGAGGAGTGGCAAAAAAATGGAAGAGGAGAATGAAGAAGGCAACAGCCAGCATTCCAATGCAATAACATTCCAATGCAATATGACCAAAAGTGACATTATCACATCATTGTGATGTCAGAGAGACCGTGGCTTAAAAAAAAAGAAAAGTGCAAAGGCTGCAGGCTGGTGGCTGGAGTGCCCCTCGCTCTCTAAGAGGGAGGGGAGCTCCAGCCTTAAGCTTGGTGCTTTTTTAAGCCGAGAGAGGCCACAGCTAAACAAAAAAGTGCTGAAGGAGGCAGGGAGGGGCTTTCCCGGGCCTGGGAGTCTGGCTGGGCTGCTGCCGGGCCCAGGAGAAGGGAAGGCAGTGCCCCGGGCCCAGGAGGTTAGTGGGGTGTAGGGGGCATGGCATGGGGTGTGGCGCGGGCCCTCATGGGAGGCAGAAAACTTGTAGTCTACTCTGGGCTCCATTTTTGGTAAGCTACGCCTCTGATCCCAGATCAGCTGAAAACCAGTTGGTTTACTTCCAACACACAACCTCTTTGCAGATGCTGCATGTTGGATGAAAAGAAAAAGTATCACAGGAGAAGAAGAAATGTGCAGCAGGGTGACCTCATTCCCTGCCTACCTGTAATGATCAAACTCTAAGTATGGGTTACATGTATAAGCATTAGGCTCATATTTTGGCCATCATGATGGAATAGGCAGGGGGTCAGATCTGTGCACTTGTTCATGCTCTACCTACATGTGAATTGTTTTCATCCTATATATGTCATGGGAAAAGCGCTACCCTTCTCAAAAGCACTATCCTAATCCACCAGGAAGTTCTACTTCAAAAGCCACATTGAAATAAATGAGACCAGTTGTTTGGCTTTCATTTGTTTCAGCAGAACATTGGCAAGACATCTTCCTGGTAGATTGGTCCCACTATTATTAATATTCTGACTACCACAGAGGATGAGGCTGTTAAGCCTTTCCAGCCTTCTTTCTGTTTCCATTCCCTGCAGTCTAGAGCCATCTCAACTGGCATTTAGATAATCTTTCATACCCCTGTCTGTATCCATATACAGCTCTTTTAAAAACATTTTTTCTCTAATCACAGTTATTTACTCTTAAATATCTATTATCTCAGCCCAGTTTGGTTTCCTGGTCTTAGAAAAAAGCCGATGAAACTATACTAATGGCTACAATTTGTCATATTCAGTCATCATCTCTCTTTATAAAAGAAATTGATGTTTCAGTAATAGATTATGTTTTAACTGCATGTGGGCAGAGATGCCAGTCATGCATCTGTAGCTGTCTCCCCTTGAAATCTAATCTTGTTACTATTAAACGTCCAAAATAAATCATGCAAATACTTAATATAAATAAGCAAGTACAATGTATTTCTTTATAAAGATACAAAAGGCAATGGGAAGTAACCACTTATTTTTGTAATATTGTCAACATGATAGAAAAGAATACGATGAAGATATCAGCTTATACTGATCTCAGATTTTCCTCCCTCTTTGTACACAGAGCCACAGTATTTTATTGAGTTTGACTGTAATCAGTAACAAACCAAAAATACTGGAGGATTATAAAGAAATCATGGCAGCTTGGCAGCTAGGTATACTTATACATTAATTTGCTGTTTCTAAGAAACAGTGCTCCACTGAGGGTAGAGGCATGAGAGAACAAAGGTAGTATTATACACTGTGATGTCAAGGGCACCATATGGAAGAGAAGAATGAGGTTCTAAGAGCAAAACTAAACTTGAAAGACATGAGCCTTTGTGAGAAATACATGTTTAAGTGTAGGAGAAATTCATTCAGCAGCACAAGCCCACAAATATCAATAATGGGAATCTTAGGTCAATTTTAGAACTTTTAAAGATGGCTGAAAATTTAAAAGGACTGTCAGCTCTTTTTAGATGTGCATAACAAAAGCTTGCCAATTACATGTATTGGTAGTGGACATTACCTGTTATCTTCCAATACACATGGTTGGCATGTTGTCTGAACATTCGTGGATTTTGAATGATCGTACAGCTTCTGTGTATGCTACATGAAAAGGTACATACAAAAAGGGGGAGGGTAATAAATCTGCAACCAATACACAGAGCAAACTAAACCAGAAAATGGTTCAGGAGCAAAGATACAAGTTTTTTTAAAAATAAAAACTACTCTTTGAAATCAATAAAATCTGTATACATTACATGCTTTTTATAAAAGAATTGCTGTATTCATAAAATGTTGTTAAGGGAGCACTGTCAAAGACAGAGCAGATTAGAGCAGATTTACTTATATCTTTGCTTCTCATGTTACATGAAATGCTGATTTTTAGTGTTCTCGTTTGTGTACAGAAGCTGAAAATTCACCCATTGCCCTTTCCAGACAATGTCTTGACCGTGCATATTGAGAAGATCTATGGATGGTTGCTGGCCTCTGAGTATGTGCAGACTGTAACATCTGAAAGGGCCTTTCCATATGAATTATTTCTTACTTATTACATTTGTATCCTGCCTATCCTCCAAGGAACTGATGGTGGCATGTGTGATGATTACCAATACTCAGCATTATTTTCTGCAAGAGGACTGCAATTCACAAGGAGTTAAATAAGGACTGCTTGTAATTGGCTGGCTGCAAAAGGCAGGATTATAAAGGCTGTGTGAGCAGATTTTGAGGGGAGTTCTGAATATGCCAGAGTGAATGGGTGTGTGCTGATTGGACTCCACTTTATATTGGTTAAAATATGCTGTGTGAGGGTCTGGAGGGTCAGGGTTAAAAGGAGAATCTGTACTACATCCCTGATGTTAACAAAAACAGTGCCACTGCATATACACATGGGTTACTTGATTGTTTTTGTCTCTGAGGAAAACCCCATTCAGATATTGATCAGGGAAGCTTATGAGAGTGGTGGTAGAGATAAAGAGAGGAATTGGCTTCCTGAAGGTTAGCTCTGTTAAGCAATATGTGGGCTAGACATCCCCAGTGGAGAGGATTGTCTAGAAGTTCAATGTTTTATGGGATTGGTTGTGGTGGGTTTTCTGGGCTGTGTGGCTGTGGTCTGGTAGATCTTGTTCCTAACATTTTGTCTGCATCTGTGGCTGGCACCTTCAAAGGTGCATCATAGAGAGAAGTCTGTTACACACTGTGTCTAGTGAGAAGGGAAAGTTTAGTGGGGTATATATTGTCCATGTCCCAGGGTGGGGAACCAATCATTAAGTGTTTGGGTGGAACTTGTTATGCAAAGGTGTGGTTGAGTACATTGTATTGCGGATGAGGTTATCAGTCCATTTACATTTGTTGTTGTATTTACATTCCCTGCAGCAGCAGCAGCATTGCTGAATACAAATCTTGCATCTGGGTGGAGTCCATTGTCCATGAATTTAGTATGCCCTTGGCCTTTGATTCTGGTGTTTTTAAATACTGGTAGTCAAGCTTTGTTAATTCTCAGAGTCTCTTCTTTCTTGTTGAAGTTTTCTTGGTGTTCATTCTTCAGAGTTTTGACAAGAGAGGAAGGACTGGGATGACAACAAAGCAGTGACGTATCTAGGATGGGGTAAGGCAGGGCAGGTGCCCCAGGCACAGCTCTTCAAGGTCCACGACCAGCAGCTTCTGGAGGCAACTGTGTCTTGCCCCTGAACTCCAGGCTGAGCCCAGCATTGAACTGAACATTCAGTCTGACCAGCTGCAACTTTATACCACTGGCTCCACCCATCAAGCTCCAGTCAGGTGGAACCTGAGGGTGTGGCCAGCAGTATAAAATTGGAGCTGGTCAGACTGAGTGCTCAATTTGATGCTGGGCTTAGCCTGGCTGGGTTGAGCTTTAGACCCTGCAGTTTAAAGCTCAATCCAGCTAAACCCAGGGTCAAACAGATGCACCCTGTCCCTGAACTCCATGTGGAGTTTGGGGGCAGAATAAGCTATAGTGCTTGCTCCTGCAACAAAGCTTATGACTGGTGTTTGTCTGTATCTAGGGAATCTCAAAGCAAGAGGAGGAAAGGTGAACACAGCTGCTGTATAATCCCCCTGGTGTCCCCTAAGCATTTGCTATCAATTGTTACCACGCTGAAGAAGTTCTCTCAGGGTTCCCGAACCTTGCCTAATGTTTCAGGAAGAAGTTACTGCCATGAGTAGTTGGTTTTCCCCAAACCAAAGATTCTATGCAGCCTGCTCCTCAACCTCAGGCATGCAAATCTGGAGTTAGAGGTTGACAGGAAGACAAAAAGGGCAGCCCAATTGTGAAGGTGGACCGTGTGGTCTCCTTGTAATGGTGACATGAAACATACTCTTCCTGACTGGCAATTATCAGGCGTATTTTACAGATTGGAGAGAATGCCTAATGAAATAGCAAAAAATAGCATACTCCTCTTTTTATTTTCTTGGGGATGGCATGACCTCATTATGCTGGCACAGCAACAAAGCAAAGGTTGGCAAAGAAAGCTCTACTTTTCTAAATAGCCATATGTTGAGAATTTCCACAAATGATAACATGCCAGATGAGCCATTGTCAATAATCAGTTGAATATGAGCTTGATTTTTGAGCAGTATGTGAGATATAACTAGTGGCAATTTACAGGAATCCATCATCTGCTGACCTAGCTTTTTTACTGGATTACAGACAGCATAACAGCTGCTGACTGCACTACAGCTGACAGTCATTTTTTATTTGTAACTTTCTGCACACCATTCTAATGAGCCAAGATCGTGCTACTGAAGAATCTGGATTTTAAATTTAGCGGCTTTCCCCATTCAGTTCCCTTTTTAATAGCGTGCTTTATCAATTCTGTGCAGCTTCGTTTTGTGTTGTATTTAACTCTCTTAATTTCAGCTTCGGCAGCAGAATTTCAATTTAATTTTGAAATTGATATGTGCATAGCTTGCAGCAACTTCAGTTACATACATCTTTCCTCTATGCCTCTACATTATTGATGTGCAAGTGTGCACAAATAAAATAGCAAGAAAAAACACAGTGTGATCTTGCATACAGTCACAGGTAGATTCTTTTTATGTGGCATTTTAATGATGTGCTGCTTTCTCTGCACTAGTAAAATGTTACACAAAAAGAGTCTTGTTCTATTCAATCATATCAAACTGCTTTTTGGCAATGTTTGATCAATGTACATATGCACATCAATAATGGTGGGAACAGGTAAATGAACTGAAGACTGTCACAAACTGAGCATGTATAGTAGTCTCAGCAGGATGCCTGTGGGTGCCTGGGCAACCTGCCAGCAACTTTTTAGACATTGGGTAGGGACAGTTGGGGTTTTTGCTAGCAGGGTGTCTGATTAGCCATTGAAAATCTCATTGGCTGAGCAGATTTTTTAAAAAGTTGCTTTGATGACAGCTGCCACCATAGAATAAGGATCTTCACAACATCATTGAAAATATATGCATGAAAATATTTCCAAACTGTACGTTCATTTTAAGAGATACTCTCTTAAACCGAGCTTCCACTTGAAATGTTGAAGAATTAGACTTATGCGTGACTTCACTCACTGACATTCTCTGGCTGGCTATGCCTCTGGCAGCAGCCATTTTATGGTACTATCTGCCACCCTAGACCCTTTCCAGTTCAGCTCTGTCCTGGTCATGGGACCGAGACAGTTTTGGTCACTGTTGTGCATGAGCTCCGGTGCCAGTTAGACAGAGGCAGTTTGGCACTGCTGGTGTTATTAGATCTCACTGCAGCGCTTGACATGGTAGATCATGACCTTCTGGTCCACCGCTTTGCCGATGTTGGAGTACAGGGGTCAGCCTTGCGCTGGATGAACTCATTTCTCTGAGACTGGGGACAGCGGGTGACATCAGGGGAGGGGAATTCCAGGTGATACCCCATTGAATGTGGGGTGCCACAGGGGGTGATCCTTTCCATGATGCTTTTAAACATCTATATGCACCCTCTGGCCAAGCTGGTCCAAAGCTTTGGGCTGTGGTGTCATCAATATGCCGATGACACCCAGCTTGTACTTACATTGGCAGGTTGGTCGGTCTTGGCCCCTGAGGCTCTCCAGCTGTGGCTGTGGTTGGAGGCTGTGGCTGGTTGGTTAAGAACTAGCAGATTGAAACTGAATCCAGAAAAAATGAAGGTCCTATGGGTAGGTCACAGGGAGATGCCAGCCAACTTTAGTCTACCTGTGCTGGACGGTGGGGCCTTACATCTGGTCTTGTCAGTGACCAGTCTGGGGGTGATTCTGGTCTCCAAGATTTCCCTGGAGATCAAGGTCACCAAAACAGCCCAGACTGTGTTTTACCATCTTCGCCAGGCACGACAGTTGGCTCCCTATCACAGTGATTCATGTAACGGTCACCTCCAGATTAGATTGTTGTAATTCTCTCTACGCTGGCCTGCCCTTGAACCTAATCTGGAAATTAAAACTTGTTCAGTATGGGGCCGCAAGGCTCCTGGTTGAAGCCTTGAGTAGGGACTATATAACTCCTGTCCTATTCCATCCCCACTGGCTGCCTATCGAGTATTGGGTTATCTTCAAGGTATTGGTTTTGACCTTTAAGGCCATGAATGGTCTTGGACCCACATACCTTAGGGACCGCCTCTCCCATATTGCCCAGGTAGGCCCCTCCATTCTTTGGAGGGGAACCTCCTTGAAATCCTTGGCCCAAAAACTATCCAGCTGGCCTCTACAAGGGCCAGGGTCTTTTTGGCTCTGGCCCCTACCTGGTGGAATATGATTGGGGCCTGTGGGACCTAAGCAGATTCTGCAGGGATTGTAAGATGGAACTATTCCACTGGGCTTTCCCTGTTGGCCAGCCAGGCTAACATCCACTTTTCTGGCCACCTGGAGAGGGGACAGGACATACTGGGTCTTAGCAAGTCGCCATCTGGAGTTGGGTAACTTTATAATTTTATGTAACTGTTTTAATATTTTATGCTTTTATTGCAATTGTTTTATACTGTTGTTGCCACCCTGAGCCTCTCAGGGAAGAGCAGGGTAAAAATCTAAAATTAAATAAATTAAATAAATAAATTCTAAAGGAGCCTGCAGGCTCAAGAAGGTTGAGGACCACTGGACTTGGAAATGAAAAGGTGGTAATAGAAGTAAAAAAAGGAAGTAATGGAATGTTTCTAAAGCATCAGTTTCATTCAGCAGGTGGTCCACTCTTGAAAATCTTGGGAGGAATTCTGTTAAGGATTATTTTTGAAGTATTTTTATTTCAGTTATTGCAAAGGGTGAAATGATAGAAAACATATATAGTGATGGCAATTGTTCTTGTTATTTTTTTAAGGAACAAGATGGTCAATACTTTCTTGTCATAATGGTTAGTACTTTCTTTTAGCAATAAACACATAAGGAAAAGTCATGGTGAGGAAGAATACTGGCATCAGGAAACACATCAGTGGGTAGCAAGGTGTCCATCATGTGCATCATTGGCTCTGAGTCTGGTACAGTGTAGGGAATACCTACACCTGACCTTTACATGGAGGGGAGAGCAGAAGGAGCTGAGTCTTGTTGGACTGAAGCCAGCTGCTCTGGAGTCTCTAGCTTTATACTGTTGACTCAACCCCAATCTCTGCCTCTAGTCAGATGGAGCTTGGGGGTGGAACCAACAGTGTAAAGAAGAAGAAGAGTTTGGATTTATATCCCCCCTTTCTCTCCTGTAGGAGACTCAAAGGGGCTTACAATCTCCTTGCCCTTCCCCCCTCACAACACCCTGTGAGATAGGCGGGGCTGAGAGAGCTCCGAGAAGCTGTGACTAGCCCAAGGTCACCCAGCTGGCATGTGTAGGAGTGTACAGGCTAATCTGAATTCCCCAGATAAGCCTCAACAGCTCAGGCGGCAGAGCAGAGAATCAAACCCGGTTCCTCCAGATTAAATAAACGTGCTCTTAACCTCCTACACCACTGCTGCTCCTAGAGGAATCAAGAGTAGCCAGCTTCTGATCTCAGCTGAGGCCAGGCTTGGATCTAGCTCTAAGCTAGGTCTAAGCCTGGCCTTAGTTGGGCTCAAATGGGCCCTTGCAGCTCTCATCTCCATGTGGAGGTGGAGGCTGGGTGAGCCTGGTTGGCCCCATTTGCAATCTGCACATGGAGATAGCAAACAGCATGAGCCCTGCTTGCCAGTCTTCAACTGCACTCCTGAACAGGGGTACCTGACTGGGGCGCAGTTGGGGTTGGGGGCAGAGCATGTCTACAAAATGTTCCCCCAGAAGTGGCACCTGGAGCTTGAGACTCCCCTGCCCCCTAGATACTGTATTTATAGTGATAATATTTTAATCCATACAGTGAAAGATAATTACCAGCAGACTGACGACCAGTAATTTGGAGATGCTGTTTAGAATCAGGTTCTGATGGTTACAAAGACTAATTGATTCTAATGCGGGTTCTGCCTTTTGCATTGATATAATAAAAGGCTCTGTAAAGCAGCTGTGGTTGAGAGAGGAAATGGATGATTTAGAAACAAGCAAACAAAAGGAATTCTAATGCTGTGTGAAGGAGCAGTATGAGGGATGGATATTCGGCTCCAAAAAGGCTGCCTGGGTTAATGTCACACATCCTGGACAGTCTGGGAGGGTCCGCTTGGTCATGCTGCATAAGTGGTAATCTTCAATGACCTACAATAAACAGGATGAGGGCACAGCAGCAGTCTAATGAAGAGACATCCAGTGGCGCTGGCTTACCAGGCAGACATGTTTTTGAAAAAAAAATTTGAGAGGAAGCTATTCTTGTGACTCCAAGTGACTCCAACTTGTAAGAGACAAATGATGATCTTAGCTATAAAAAGACTCACAGGATGACTGTGATTTATATTCAGGCTCTGCATAGGGGTTTTTTTTTGCATAATTTCTTAAATCATGTCTACTATTGTATACTTTGGCATAGTGTTAGTATTGCTGCTGCTAAAGTTATTTGTATTCTACCTTGCTATTCAGGAACAGCAAAGTCAGCTTACAACAGTTTAAAATACAAGGCACAGGATAAAATAGACTATGAAAAAATCCCACACACAGCAGATATAATATCAAAACTGATTCAGTAACTAACTCATGCTACAAAATTAACATCAATCCAGTAGTAATGATAAAACTCAGAAATAGCAGCAATAATGTCTTGTGACAGCCATAAAATCAATACATCTAATAGAATTAAAAAAAACCAAATTAACAGTAATAAAATTAGTTATACCATGAACTCTGAAAGGCCATCCAAAGCAAATATTTATGGGTGGTTCCAACCATTATATTTTCTAATATAATGTACTCCATTTAAGTTTACTTGACTTTATGCTCAACAAGAAAGGGGCATGCAAACTAGACAATGGCAGAGTATTGCCCGTAGAAAAGAACGTCCATGCTAAAAACTATTTTTTCATGATCTAGAGAAATGCACCTTACAGCTTCACCTGACTACAAGGTTTCTCCTCTGCCCCCATTCATACAAATAAAAAAATATATAGTTTGTAGAGATTTTTTAGACAATGTACCAAAAAATATAATCAAAGTTACCATGGATGCCATGCCATGCTCATTAACAGACGTGTGTAGTGCAAACAATTCAGAAGAGTGTGCAAGTCAATCATCCTGAGAACCACTATCGTATTTTAATTAATTCAAAAGGGATCCACTGCTACATTAACAGCAGTAATACATTTTTATTATAATTTTATCTCAGTGGTTTTTTAAAAAAACATTAACTTTCAGGACTCCATGACTGTTCCATAGAAAGAAACACATTATGTCACTCTTCGTCCCTGGGAGGTTTGTTGTTCTGAATTTGTGAATGAACTCAATTTAAGAAACCTCATGTTGTACTCTCCCCTTGAACCTTCTCTAGGTAAGATGAATCACCATTAATCATCCATAATCTAAGGCAAAAAGAAGTGACAGATGCCTTTTCCCATGATGCTGCACATATTATCTTTATGTGCAGAATAGCATGCCAACAACCAAAGGAAGGCACAGAGCATATGTGTTGCATAAACCTGCTGGGTTAGGCTTCACTTTGGGAAGTCAAGGATATTGAGGGACTTTGTACCCTCATTTTATCTCTCCACATAGTTATGGCATAATTAAGGAGATTTCCAGCTACGAAGGCTAGGTATTCATGCTTGTTGCAATTTCCATGATAATGGTCAGATTAATTTCTTTCACAGCAGGCTTAAAGTAAATCTGTGTACTGCATAAGTTCCAAAGTTTTTAACAAGTCTTTGGAAAAAGAAAAAAAATATGTTGATATACTTACCAATCTTAAATCACTGCAGATGCTATCAAGCGATAATAAAGTCTTATTGTTTTATTATTATATACTCTCAAGTGGTAAATAAAACAATGAAATACGTGCTATGTTTCAAAAGCTATAACCTGCAGTATACTTTATATTTCTTGAAATATTTAAACTTTCCATCAACCCTGATTTATGCCATTAATATTGCCATTTTTAAAAGTTGGATAAAAGTGGAAAGGGGATATATCCTAAACTTCTGTATGGGCATGCCTGCATTAGAGACATGTTGCTGCAATCCTGAAAACACTTTCCCAAGGTAAGTCCTATTGCATAAAATGGGATTTAGTTCTAAGTAGACCCATTAGGATTACTCCTGTTGGCATTAACTCACTTTTCTCAGGGAATCTTAGAATTACTGTTTTGTAAGAGTTTAGGCCAGAGATTTCAACTAAACTAGTCTCAGTGCCCCAAAACAGAATTCTCAGAATTCTTTTGGAAAAGCAATGTTTATCAAAGTCATATAAAACTGATACCTATTTGTAGTAGAGATAGCCTGTGAACTGCATATGTGATTTGGATTAGGGCCCCGTGGAAGATTAATTCTTCAACCCTGCTTCACTTCTGCTAGCTGAAATCAGGCTTGGAATGTGTGCAAGCAACTTGACTTTTACAGACAATCTGAGAATAACCAAGAGAAAATATTTGGTAAGTCTAGAGATCTCACTTTGTATTCTATGGCTGTTTTCCAACAACAGAAGGACAGTTTCGTTAGTGGAGGAAGAGGGAAATTTACTATCTTTTTATGCTCAGGTTCTTTATATTGTTTGCATTGAAAAAACACCCTCCAAATGGTTGTGTGAACTGATCCTTTGCTGTCTTAAATCTAAGAAAATTAGTTTTGTTTATTTATACTTCATAACCAGAGATTCATAACATCTGGTCATATTTCATTTTTCCTCCATAGAATTACTGGTCACTTTTCTTCTTCTTTTCTGCCTGTGAAATGCAGGTTTCAAAAGACCCTTTAGAAGTGGATTTTACAGCAGTGCAAACACATTTTATATCAGTTCTTCTTTCTGCTCAGAAACAGAACTGCGGAGTCACCTTTCACAATGGTTCTATCTGCAACAAGTCCCTCAATATCCTTGAACTGAAATTACAGGGAAGAGACTAGCAAGTAAGCACAGGGCAGTGACCTTTGATGTATTCCTATTATGTGGGAAGAAGTGAAAAGCTGCTCAGGAAAAGCTGCCCCCGCCCCCCTCCCCTGCGGTTGCTGCTGCCTCCATTCTTGTACAAGGCCACATCCCACTCAGCCCGGGCTTCTTCCTCGGCAGGCAGGGGTGTAGCTAGGGAAAATGGAGCCTGGGGCAAAATCTGAGTTTTGCGTCCCCCCCCCCCCACATATGGGAAGCGTCTCTCCCCCACCACAACCAAATAACAGTTTTTGCACCAGGTCATCTCAACGTCACCATCACATTATAGAACATGCCCCAACATACAAATCTGAACACACCCAGGGCTCCCTAGTTTATACAACATTGAAAGTGATGCTATTTTTTGAAGGGGGGAATCCACCCTGAAACAGCATCACTTTTAATGTTGTTTAAAATAGAGAGCCCAGATTCTCCTTTTAAATCCACCTTAAGGGGATACTCTGGGCTCCCTAGTTTAAACAACATTGAAAGTGTTTCAGGGTAGATTCCCCACCCACCCCCCAAACAGCATCATTTTCAATGTTGGTTATTGTGGGTTTTCTGGGCTGCTTGGCTGTGGTCTGGTAGATCTTGTTCCTAATGTTTCACCTGAATCTGTGGCTGGTATCTTCAGAGGTGTATCACAGAGAGAAGTATGTTATACACTGTGTCCAGCCTTCTCTTATAACAGACTTCTCTCTGTGATACACCTCTGAAGATGCCAGCCACAGATAAAGGCAATGCTGGCGAGCGCGGCCCGGGCATGGAGAGAGTGTCCTGAAAAAAGGCTGAAAAAGAGACCTGGTGGGAAAAAGAGACCTGGTGGGAACTACACTTCCCAGGACAGGGCTCACATGGGGGCGGGGCGGGGAACCAGGTGCCATTTTTCCCTGGGCACCATTTTCTCCCCCTACGCTACTGCACCATAAGCAAAAATCGTTCCCATTGGATTGAACTGAAGGAAGCTAATAAAGGAAATATGTTTCTGTGTAGGAGCTGAAGGGGAGGACGTTCCTCCTCTGTTAGGTGCCGATTAAAAGCAAATAGATAACCAATCTTTAGCAGTCCAGACATAAACATGCTGTAATAATATGAATTATGTGATAACCACGACACTTGACATAGTTATTGGCTAAGAACTTAACTCATGAGCAAGGATTGGCTTTTCTGCATTCTCGTTTTCTTAGTTCGTCTGTTCCTGTTGTTGTTGGGGGGTGGCGGAAGGGAGTGTTCTCTGTTCTTCTCACTTCTTGCCCCTTGTAGTGGCCAATTTAATGTTACATCAGTTTATGTCCAGCATATCTCCCTGCTGATTTAAACCACAGGGTTTTATGGCAGACATAACCGATGTATGGCAGACACAACCGATTGACTACTAGAAGGAGCAAAACCCCTGCAGAACAGATTCCTCCCCTCCCCGAAGGAAAAGGAACGTACAAGCCTAGGCAAATGAGAATGTGGAAAATCCATACGTCTCCTGATCAAGTCTTATCTCATCCATAAATTCATGAGGTGACTTTAGGCATGCTGTTATCTCTTGTTCTTTGTCCCAGTTTTCAGTCTGGAGATTATACACTGCTCTACCTGACACACTGCTGTTTTTCCTTGCCAATTTTTTTTTCCAAAAAAGATCTTTGCTTTCTCACTTAGAGGTTTTGGCTTCTCTGATCTGCAGCACAGTGAGTTCATGGCGAGAAAAGGCACGCACAACCAAGAATTTAACCCAAAGGGAATGTATCACACTACAGGGACGCCCACAAGTTCATAAATGGCCTTTGATTCCCTTTGGCTTGGACAAACACTGTCATAGATTGTCTGGATGCAAACTGAATCAGAGACAAGAGGTTCAACCCTGAAAACTACAGACAATAGAATTTTGAAAATGGTTAAGGAAGATGAGGTACAAATGTTTTTTAAGGATTGAAGTCCAGAAACTCAGTGACCTTGACATCCTTGCTTCTATAGAAGACGATGGCCTCCATGTGACTATGGAAGCTGAATGCATATAAAGTTACTCCAAATGTTTGTTGTTAGGAAGCAGATGACATACTAAATTACTCTGCAGATTGAATGCACAATTCAAAGATTTCCTGCTATGGGATTTGTCAGTACAGCCATTTTGTCTTTTTTGGCAATGGGTTGCTTTTGGACTGCTGTCTCCAGCAGTCTCTCTTTTGCTTCCTGTCACAGGAAGGCCTGTTTCCTGTAGCCGAATTCCTGATTAGCTTCTGCACTATTTTAGTCCACAAAGAACCATGCAGCAGGTTGTTTCTCTACATCTGATATTGATTTGCGGGAAATGAAGTCAAATTACAGTGTTACCATAACAGAACATCTGAGCCCTTAGAAAAATATGAAAAAGGACACAAATTAATGCTTGTTTTTGTTATTTTGGATACATTTCCCTGCTCCTTTCTTTGAATTCTGATGGGATTTGGTGTGTACATGGGGGGGCATAAAAGTAATGCTAATAGCAGATCTCATAGACTACAGAAACCCAGAGGCAAAATATCGTCTGATAACCGGGTGCTAGGGAAATGAAATAGGATAGCCATCTCTTTCATGGCCTGCTGATGTTCTTTCAAGGCAGTTAGATGTTGGAAGCAGACTTTATTTGTCTGATCCAGGAACACAATTCTTATATCTTTAACACAGGCAAATCAACAACATTTTCCTTGATAAGATTTTTGGCATATTTGTATACTGGGCAACATCTTTTGCTTTTTCCTAAAATAACCTTTTTCTGTAGTGATAAATGCTGTGAGTTGATATTTTCTAAATCTAGAGTGGCTCATCTCATTGCTAATCAGTATCTCACTTTGATTTCCAGTCTCTCTTATTCTAGCCTGTTAACTGATTCTATTCTGATTGGCTAAATTATTTGTAAGATCATGTGTCAAAGTACAGCAGGGCAAAAGCTAGTGAAGTCAAGTGCCAGTGCAAACAAGATCATTATGTACCTGCACCTGCATTCTTCCAATGGGTGTGAAATTTTCCCAGCAATCTGCAGCTGCTTCACTGCCCATGCAAAGCTGCTTGATACAGAATCAGACCACTGGCCCAACAAGGCATTAATGTTTGCTTTGACCTTTAGGGACTCTCTGAGGTTTCAAACCAGAATGATACTTTTACTTGGAGATGCCAAGAATTATAACTGGAGCTACCAGCCACAGCTGGCAATCTGCTGGGAAATGCTGAGGCATGGGAACAATCATGCTAGCATAGTGCTGATGTGAATTATCACTGCGAGTGCAGAAATAGAAAAGACACCATCATGTCAGGGCGATGCTCTAGGAGTCACCCAAAACTCTATGGTAAACTTTTGGGTAAAATCTATTTGTTGTCCTGAAGTAAATCTCACCACTGCACCCCTCCCCCCCCGCTGGCCTATGAAGGGTCAGCAGACGAGGACTGATGATGGGAAGTCTCCCACTGTAGCCAGAGCTGGTGGTGGTGGTGGCCTTGATGAAGTGGGCAAGTTGCTTAGAAGTGTGCAGCCTGCATGCTCAGACCTAACCGTTGCCTTTTTTTACTTTTGTTGTCAAGTTTGTTTGGGTTGGTCAAGTGAGCCCTGAAGACAATAAAGACGTTTCTGTGAGAGTGTGTAGTTCCAACAAGCTTTTAAAAAGTAATTCAGAAAAACTCCTTCCTTCATCAGCTTTCCCTGCTCCAGACTGTAACAGCCAAGCCAACTCACCTCCTCTAGTTGTTTGTGCATATGTTTGTGGGGCAGAAAGTCTTCTCATAAGAGCTCTGCTTGCCTCCTTTCTCTTTGCTTTTGACTGCCCACCACCTATCTCAACCCATCAGGCTTTCAATGCACTATGCAAATACTTGGAAAGCAAAGCCCATTTCCCCCCAGAAAATTGACCCTTTCTGGGGGAAGGGTTCCTAAGCAACAGACAGTTGATTATGAGGTGTGGGGTTGATTATGAGGTGTGGAGGTTTGAAGGGTTCCTAAGCAACAGACAGTTGATTATGAGGTGTGGAGGTTTGAACAAATGGCGTAGTGCCAACAGGGCGGGGGGGCAACACCTCGGGCATGCACCATGGTGGGGCGTGGCCGTGGCATGGAGGGGGCATTCCAGGACATTCTGGGGACAGGCAGCACCATGGCAGGGGCACAGGGCACGCACATGCCCTAGGCAAAGTTCCCCCTTGCTCTGCCCCTGGGTGGCAGGGTTGAATTGTGCCAGGCAAGGAAAGAATGGAAACAAAGGAGATGATTTTCCGAACATACCTGTGCTGGTTTGTTCCTTGCCTCCTGGCCCTAGGATTTTCTCCTATCTTGGTCTTCTGTCTACAGGCCTGGCCTTAACGTATGTAGTGTCAAAACTTGAGTTCCTACTTCTGCTGTCTAAATACTAAGATGTCATGTGATTATGTCATTAAGTGATTTCCTATCACATATGTGAAGCTTAAATGGTCCCCGTGTTGCCACCTGAGGGCTGGCAGGAGTTCCTAGGTCTGAAAGGACTGAAAATCACTGAAGGAAATCAATGCTGGAGATATTCTGACTTCCAAGTAATTAACCTGTATGAGATCATTCTGTGTCATTCCTCAGTGCTTGTCCAGCTTCAAAACATGCTCTATGTGAGTACTTTTGATTTTCCTGCTTAAATTTAAAGATGTTATCTACTTTGAAAGCATCTCAGGCTTAAACCAGTGGGAGGGTGAGGGGCAGACATTGTGTGAGGTGGTGGTGTTATCAGCACTGTGATACCAGTTCCAGGGAATACCCAGAAGCAATGGTGGTAGCTGTGGGCATCACCAGAAACACTGATGAGTTTTTAAAGTTGCTTATTTTTAATTTAATTTATTTTTTTATTCCCCCATCTCCACCTCATTGGTTGGAGTGGCAGAAGAGAATGGGAGGGCTGGAGCTGTCTTATCCCAACTCGGGTCTTGGCACCCTAATTGCCCAATTGTGTTTGAGGTCGATCTGATCTGTTTTTTAAATGACCTAACGAAACAGCTTTAAACCTTCTTTTAGTTTAAATGGACATTTGTACTTTGCTACTGGTATGGTGTAAAGGTTTTAAAAATAATACCTAACTTACATTTGCCCTTCCTGCAATGTAAAACCTACTGCCATGGTTCAATTCACTCCTGTGTGAAGGAATATGTGTGCTTCAGTAGGCCTCAGTCATCCATATCAAGTACAATGTGCAGTTTTCACATTAGTAGTTTTTCCTAGAGGACTCTTAGCGATGGAGGTCAAGTGTAAGCAGTTTTGAAGCCTTGCCTGTAAGACCTCAAAATAAGCAGCATGTTCATTGAAGGGTTGTGGTTGGCTCCTGGTTAGGCCTAAAACTAATCTGATCACTTTGGTTCTCCTACCTGGGGAAGGTTGATGGATATAAATTTATGACTTATTTGAGATGAACTTCCTGCCACTACAGTGCCAAGCTTGAATTGTATCTGGTTTGTCTCAACATTCATTAATATTCCTGTAGTATTAGTATTTGGCTACCGTGAATGGTTCGCTTGTTGTCTTGAATGGGGCTGGGGGAGGGGGCTAGAGACAAGAGGGTACAATGTTGGTGACAATGGCCTTTTTAATTAACTTGTTTCTGTTTCTTGGGGGGGGGGTTTCCTGTTCTGCAAATGGTTTGCTCCCTTTAGCAACCAATTTGATATTACACCAGTTGAAGTTCCGCATATCACCCTGAAGATTTAAACTTCAGGTTTTTATGCCAGACATAAACTGGTATAATATAAAATCAACCACTAGAGGGAGGAAACACACGTGGAATAGGAAAAAAAACCCTCTGAAGAAACAGGAACATACAAGCTAGGAAAATGAGAATGCAGAAAAGCCCAGTGTGACACCACTTTTTGGTAAAACCTAGAATTGCAAAACCTAGCATTGCAAAAAAACTTGCTATACAACCATATTGCTTCTGGCATATTTTAGAGAAGACGGATGTCAAGTTTTCCAAAGAAGTGATGTCATTCTGTTGGCATGATGGCCCTTTTTAAAAAGTGTATTTTTCTCCTGCTTCTACTCTGAGTGGCAGAGGGAAGAGGGGACTGCTGGTGGGAGGTTTTCTGCCATAGCGACAGGCCTGGTAACTCTATCTTGGCCTAAAGTGGTACACCTAATGGGAGCAAAACCTATGACCAAAAAAAAAAAAGTTCCTTAATGACTATTGGTCTTTATTTTAGTAGCAATTTCTTTTTACATAGAGAAAAAATTTCCTCCTCAAAACTTTTGTATCTGTTGCATATAAATGGCTTATAACTTGAATGGGGTATAAATGGAATAAATGAAAAAAAGAATAATCAGTTAAAGCAATGAAAATGTGGTGAACCAAAAATGATGACATGCAAAAGCCAAAAGAAAAATAAATCATTTCTAGTCACAGGCATAATTTTATATGATACTTTAGTCTGAAGCACGTGAAACCCTGGGTATATTTATACTATACCTAGCATTGGGGATACATTATCTGCCAACCATTATTCTCCTACAAATGGTTAAGCATAGAAGAATCACATCCATGAGATTACCTAGCAGTCCGTAGATGAAGATCACTGTGACCTTAATATTTTAAAATGTTTGTATTGATTATGTTCTTATCATGCTTTATAAAAATGTTGAGAGCCACCCTGAGCCCTTTGGAGAAAGGCGGGATATAAAACCAATAAAATGAATCAAGGAATGTATCCAAATGTCTCAGTGGATAAACGCTACTGCAGTTGTCCTATTGAACACAACAATAGAACAGTTTCTGCTGTGGTGGGTCACACACTGAAAATCTCCATTAGTCAGCAAATCCCAAATGAGAAAAGGCTCAGCAATATCTCCAAGAATGGTCATTCAGAAGTTTCTGGCAAGCACAGCATGCTGGCAGAAGCCACCCCACTCTTTCCCCTTCGTGTTTGTTGCCACAGCATCTGGTCCTTAGCACTAATATTTATTTCCCAGCAGTTAAATAGGTGCTCTTTTCCCCAAACACCTGACTCAAATCCCTGTTCTGTTTTGAGACCTGAAACCAGAAGGGCTGATTGTTTCAGCAGCTTTGTTTATATCACACAATTGTGCTGAAGTCAATAAAATTGAGTGGGAGAGTAAAAGAGAGAAGATGAGCTGCCAAGGGACTGTTAGAAGGAAACAGGTGAAAGATCAGGCAGAAAGTAGTCACTAAAAGGCCGCTGTACCAAGACTCTTTTCTTTTCTAATCTTTTTTTTTGCTCTAGAACAACTAAACTTTCTTAAATTAAATTCCCTGTAACTTACGTTCTGTAGCAGAACTCCTATAAATCCAGTTTCAGCCTAAAGGACAGCTTTAGTATCTTATTATAATAGGGGACTCAAAACCAGGATTGTTCTGAATTTGTCTTAAGGTGCAGCTAGGATTGCAAGGCTGTGCCTGGCAGCCACTGAGAGTTTCTGGGTGGGGCCATGGGGAGGCACTGGTGACTGAAATACTTCCAGGTGGGGACATGGAGAGGCACTGGAGGAACATGTTATTTCAAGTGGAAACCAGAAATGATGCCATGTTACTCCAGGAATTGTTATGGTAAAATCATAGATTAATTCCACACTGTATACAATGCAGGTATTTAAAAAAAAAAAAATCTCAGAGCCTGAACAGGCAATGAGGTTTGCCAGAGAGAATCCCCCCATTGCAGCAGGAGACCTGGCAACCGAAGGCCCGGCTAACCAGAAACATATCTTGCGCAGCCTGTATTGGGGATGCAAGATTTGTTCATGGACTCAGTAGTGATGGGATGTACTAGCACATGCCCAACCTGTTTCATTGGTTAAGTGTATATGTTGCTAAGATATAAAAGCATCAAGGTAAATACGTTATGTGAACAATTTGTTGACCTCTGCTTTAAATAATGCACACACATGAAGTTTCCTTATACTGAGTCAGACCACTGGTCTACCAAGGTCAGTACTGTTTACCCTATCAGGCAGCAGTTCCCCAAGATCTCATATGATGGGGTTTTGAAATGAAACACATTATCCACATGGCATAGTTAGTGCTATCCCCTTGGCTGTTACTGCTAAGTGCTCACTCAGTATTGGTAAGTGTCCTTTCTGTTCATCACCTGACAATGAAGTGCAACACTGTATGCTTTAAATGTGCATGGCAGAGACCTCTGAAACATGTTGTGCATCATACCTGCTGTTGGGTGAGCTTTATGTAGCGCTGGTGGGGGGGGGGGGACTGTCATTGGAAGTAAGGTTGGGGCTGGCTGCTGCTGGGTTGGAGGTGACTGCACCTGTCTTTGTGTGTGTGTGTGTGTGGGGGGGAGTGCTTGGCATGTCCCACTGTATGGGACCTAAGGGATATGCCATGGGTTTTGATGTTTTGCTTATTGCCTGTTCACTGTGATGAGGCTTGTGGGACAGAAATTTCTAAATTGCTCCTTAAGAGAAACCCATGAAACAAATTTTGATGATTCTTGAGATCAAACAGAAATAGTTGATTTCCAGGGCACTGTACAACTAATATAAATTCTCAGATTTATTCAATGTTTTTTCCAAAAATGGAAAAAAGGGGAAAATGCAGAGAATCATTATGAATCATCTCCCATACAACTGAAATTAATATTCAGATACTTAAACTTGCTAAAACCTCAGTTTCATCATTTGCTACTATTAATACATTTTAAAACAAAATTCAGGCTTGCATTTTGAAATTTGTAGTAAACTGTTTTGGTTCTGATCAGTTTTAAATATAAAATCTCACAAACTGTCAGATGGTTGATTTAGTATTTGTTTAAATTCAGAATGATTGATCATATTGATTTTGTATATATGTTGCAAATATTCAGATGTCATTTGTGGACTATTCAAGGACTTCTCAGGAAATGCCTACAGAATATTTGGCAACAAATTCTCACAGAACTTGGAACAGGATTTTTAGGAGCTAATTTGTTTCCATTCCCACTTTTCATTTGCTGGGAGACAAAAGTCAAGAGGCTCCTTGATGTTCATCATTTAATAAAGGCAACGAAGTGCGCAATGTTTGCTATCTTATAGTCAGCTCTGGCTTGCAAAATGGAAAAGTTTGTTTAATAGTTCTACAGTCCAAATCTCAGAGGTAAATGCAGAAATGGGCCAGAAAACATGATGGCAAGAGACAAGAATGGAAAAATACAGCAGAAGCTGGACATGACAGCCAGGTTGTGCCAAATAAACTTAAAAGGGCTAAGCCCTGCCACTCAGCATTGAAATGAAATGATTACATAACATTTGTTTGCTCGTACAAATGCCCCTGTGTCCTTTAAGCGGCCTGCCATGTTATCATATGACCTAATTTCTGCTGCCATTGAAGAAAAAATTGCACATAGAAAAAAATGCTTCCCATTTCCACTGGAAGCTGTTTGTTCCCTTTGTGCCTTTGTCTATGGGGTATTCTTCACAGATAGAAAGGCAAAGCATGCCATGAGGCTGAAGTGAATGAAATGGTAGCCCTAAGCTTGTTATCTACTAAATTAGAAACAAGACAGTTGGCACAGCTTGAGTGCATAAGCTTGAGCACAAAAGGTTGGCTGATGTATTTGAAGGGTAGCAAATCATTACTTTTTGGACACATCAAAGCAACCTAGTTATAAAAACAGGGTTAATTCTTATTCTGAATTAACTCCTGGGTATCTAAGGTAGGAGAGGGATATGCAAAAGCTCTGACACCTCTAGGTTTGGGCCCTAGTTAAGGAGCTTTTTATCTTGAGATATTCCATTCATCTTCTTATTTATCTTGTCTGAAGAACAACTTAGTGGTTGAATTTTGCTAAAAGAGAGTCATTAAACTCTGATAAGTTCAAGAGCCATCAATCCATTTCTTTGTAAAAACCAAGGATGGTCATCTTCTCTATTCTGTGGACTTGCACTGTTCTCCAAATTGTAGTCCATGCAGTATTACACAATACACCTTCATTCCATGCTAGATGGCAAACTCAATCATATCTATCTCTATCTCTATCTCTATCTCTATCTCTATCTCTATCTCTATCTCTCTATCTCTCTATCTCTCTATCTCTCTCTCTCTCTCTCTATCTATCTATCTATCTATCCATCCTATCTAAAACTAACAGTGTTTTTGTTAATGATAGTATAACTCAGTAACTGCTGGGCCAATTCCTCTGAAAATTCCCAGCCACTATAGTCAGCCAGGTGAGAGTGTTTTTAGCTGTTCAAATATCTGAAATTTCACACCTGGCCCAGGTAAAACACTTTTTTCCTGGTGCTCCATGGTGAAGGACATGCAGCTGCCTGTGTGTAACTGTAACCCTTAGAATGTTCGTGCTGCTTAGAATGTTCACTCAGATGGCCAAATATGAGCAGTGGAAACAGTACATAGGCAGTAACTCAAGTGGATGTGAAACACATACAAACACATACACACGAGGGGGAGGGAAGGGAAGGGAGGGAAAGGGAGGGGTGGCATGCAAGGGAAAAGAGGAAGGGAGAGGAAAGGGATGGAGGGGGAGGCATGCAAGGGAAGAGAAGTGAGAGAGGGGAGACAGTGAGGGGTGGCATGCAAGGGCGGGGAGCCAGGAGGCCCAGCATCTTGATATGACCCACCCACCCTAGCGGAGGGAAAGGGAAGGGAGGGAGGGGCCAGGCACCCTAGAGTCCCTGAATACTGCAGTTACAGTTAAGAAAACCAGGCACGCATTACTCAGGAGTAAGCTTGGTACAGCAACCGGGACACACTTTGAATGGCTGTGTCGCGCCTCTCAGAGGGTTTCCTCAGAAGCGATACCCATTGCCACCAACCAAACTTACTCCCAGGTAAAGGATCATGACCAGCCAGCCTAGATGTGTGGGAGGGGTTCCTTTCCATTTCCCTGCCCCCCAGGTATGCAGGCACACACATCAGTGACACCGCAAAGTATCAGGCTGCGTGTTTGCATGAACACATACTGCTAGCCTCTGCAATTGATTTGCTGCTACTGTTCCTTTCCCATTTCACCACTATAAGCCACAGAAACACGTGGCCAGGCCCCGCTAGTATATATTAAAATCTAAACGTGTGTTTGTCCCTGATGGTCTCCCTCAGAAGCTGCTGGACGGATCGCCCCCAAATTTTCACATGATGTCCCACCCTGTTGTGGGCAGGTAATCAGACCTTCAAATCGCTGAAAGTCCATACCTGAGCCAGGTAAACCGTCTTTTTCCTGGCGCACCAGGCCATGAAGCTGGCTGTGTTTAACTGTCACCCATAGAATGTTCGTGCAGCATGTCTGTGGCCTGAGGGCTTGGTATGAGGGCTTAGAATGTTCGTGCAGATGGCCAGAGATGAGCATTGAAAACAGCAAACAGTAAATAGGTAATATGAGTGGAAGTGAAACACATACACACTTTGCCATATGAGACGTCAGGTGGGGTTCCCCTCCACACGCAGGTTACTTTCACTCTCTGTGCCTCACCCACTGCTATCACACAACACACATACTCTCATACACATCGAGCTCATCCTCACACACCACTCTCTGCCCTCCCTCACATCCAACTACCACTTACCCCCTTCCTCACCCATATTCGCCACAGCTCTCTTTTACTAAAAGCGAGCTGGAGTTTGCCTTTTTCTTCTAAGAAAATCCACGGGCTCCACTTCTTTTGCACGTGGCCCTTTAAGAACCCGGGGAGCTGGCCTCGATCTGAGCGCCTCACCACCCTGCCTCTGCTGCCTGACTGGAATAGCCTGCTTGCCCCAGTTCTGCCTTACCCAAGCCAGGACTGTGCATGTCAACCAGCCTCACGGACAGTGGGATTCACACTCTGGACAGTTCCGTTGTGGAATGGAAAGGGTTACCTTTTATTAAAAAAAAGGACACCACCATATAACAATGTGAATAGAAAAGGGAAAGAGGGATTCCATTTGACCACCCCAAAAGGCTATGCTGGGGATCATTGGACCTACATGGACATCTGTGTGGGTTGCGGACTGTGATGAGAAGGACAATTGCCACAGCAACTCGTGGCCGGGCCTGCTAGTAATACTATAAAAGCTTCATATGCATTTCCCCTAGTGGTTGAGCTGGCATCCAGTAGGATGTTGGATGGGGTATCATGGGGTTTGCTGGCAGCCGATGTCATCATATCACTTCCAGAAAGACTCAGAAATGGTGCCATGGCTCCCTAGGAATTGGCTGTAGCTCAGTGGTAAAACCATAACTTTTTCAGCAATCCCGAGAGAGGATTCCAAGATTTCCTCAGTGTGATGTCATGCTGATGGATTGATGACCAATTCTTAAATATTTTTCTCCTCCTACCTCTCTAATAGTAGGAAATGGGAGCTGGGAGCTATTGGGGGGGGGGGATCTTCCACCCCTATTAGTGGGCTGGTAACCCTGGCTGTAACTCAAGTATTTAGGGCCCCAGGCTTACCCAGAGGGCTCCTTTCTGGCCTGCAAGGGGACATAGAGAGCCAGCTGGCCAGGCACCATTTTTGTGGTGTGCTGTCATCTTTTCAGAGTTGTGCACAGCTTTCATGGAGCTCTTTAGCCAATCATCTAGAACAGTGGTTCTCAACGTGGGGGTCAGGACCCCTTTGGGAGTTGAATGACCCTTTCACAGGGGTTACTTAAGACTCCCTGCATCAGTGTTCTGTATCTGTAAAATGGATAAATGTTAGGGTTGGGAGTCATCACAACATGAGGAACTGTATTAAACGGTCGCGGCATTAGGAAGGTTGAGAACCACTGAAGAAAGCCTGGTAGGTGAGGCCCAGCCTGGTGGGTTTCAGAGTGGATGAGAGTGCTCTCTTGTCTACCTACCTGGGATATATAAGGTTCCCCACTCTTCCCTCATACTGACTCCAGTCTACCTCCAGCTGCCTTCCTTTTAGGGCTGGCGATCTCCAGGTGGTGAATGGAGACTACCTGCTATTCCAACTGATTTCCAGGTGACCAAAATCAGTTCACCTGGAGAAAATGGGCACTTTGAAAGCTGGACACTTTGGCGTTATACTCTGATGAAGTTCCTCCTCTCCCCAAACCCCACCCTCCCCAGGCTCTATTCCCCAAATCTCCAGGTATTTCCCAGCTCATAGCTGGCAGCCCTACATCCCTCCCACCCACCTTTGGCTCATGCGTTTCTTCTGTGTACATTTGCTGTTGGTTGTTTTGATGTAATGGGTTGGTTTTGTTTTCCTTTTGTACTTTTGGGGGACAGTTTTTGGTATTGGGGTGGATCTGTTGTGGGGAAAGTTGGGCCTGTGTGCTCAATAACCTAGTTGGGAGTCCCCTTATGGGACCTTGAGATGGAGGCTTTGGGATTGGGAGGCTGGACAACATAGGAGGAGATGATTCTTTAGGTACCCCAGCACAACATGTCATCTAGAGCTGCAAAGGTAAGAACCAGCACTGTGTCATGGAGAACAACACATCTTACCATGATATGCCGCTGAAGATGCCAGTCATAGATCCGGGTGGAGCATTAGGAACCAAAACTAGCGGACCACAGCCACACAATTCAGAAAACCCACAACAATAAGCACCAGTGCTTTGAACTGTACCTGGAAATACTTGAGTAGCCCATGCAGATCTTTCACTGCTGGAATAATATGATCCCTGTATCCCACTCCTGAAATGCATGGACCATTTTCAAGGGCAGTTCTACATAGAGTACGTTACATTAGTCTAACCTGGATTTAGTCCAAGCATGGATCATTGTGGCTACATCAGGCTTTTTGAAGAAGGGCCACAGCTCGTGTATTAGCCAGGGTTGGTACATAGCTTTCCCAGAAATAGAGGAGGGTCAGATCTCCAGCCTCTGGTCCCTTGCTGCTGCCTAGTGCATTAGTGAGAGATATTTGGGCAAAAAAAATTGACATCACAATGATGTTGCGATATCACTTTTGGTCATTTAATTCTAAGTGATCTCGCATATTGCAATTATGCTCTAGCAACTCAAACATAGTGTTTAGGGAATAGCTAAAGCATCCCAGAGGCATGTTACATTACTTCTGGTTAGGGAACCAGAAATGACACTGTTGCATAGCCATGGAGTCATATACAGCCATATGATTGCCTAGCCTCACCCCAGATGCTCCGAGGCTGGTCAGCCCTTGGCTGGCTACTCTACAGAGAGGAGACCTGGGCCTCAACCTGAAAGCCAGGATCCAGCAACACCCACAAGCTACAAACCTTGTCCAGGAGA
This sequence comes from Sphaerodactylus townsendi, assembly GCF_021028975.2. NCBI lineage: Eukaryota > Metazoa > Chordata > Lepidosauria > Squamata > Sphaerodactylidae > Sphaerodactylus > Sphaerodactylus townsendi. The sequence goes on from NC_059425.1 coordinate 108,189,807, forward strand.
GGCATGCAGATATGGGGTTTCTTAACTTGGATGCCGCAGGGCTAAACAGTCTCCCAGAAACATTTTCGGAGGGAGCAGGGGAAAGAACTTACATTGCTTAAAGCAGTGGAACAGAGGAAACCTCTTTAGGTATTCAGACTCGTTCTCTTCTACAGTTCATTTAACTGGATAGGAAAAGTGCTCTTGTTCCAGCAGAGCATTTGTGAATTCTATAGAAACAAAGAGTTAAAAAAGCAATTCTGAATTCCTACAGAGATTTATAGCTGTTACTGGAGCACTGAGAAATAAGCTGTTGACCAAGTCAACTGGCATCATGCCCACTGCTCCCTTACTCTAATATGAAGGCAACCTGGCAGGGTGACTGCCTGGTTTGTGAGTTCCTCTAGAGCAGGGGTAGGGAACCTGCGGCTCTCCAGATGTTCAGGAACTACAATTCCCATCAGCCCCTACCAGCATGGCCAATTGGCCATGCTGACAGAGGCTGATGGGAATTGTAGTTCCTGAACATCTGGAGAGCCGCAGGTTCCCTACCCCTGCTCTAGAGCAGTGCGGTCACTGGGAATTTTGCATACTATAGCACAGCCATAGCCCGTCTGCAAGCTCTGAGCAAGGCTGTTGACGAGAGGACATTTTGGAAGTCATTTATTCATATGGTTGCTATAAATCGTGACTTGTTAGCACTTAAAGCACACATGCAGTGCTACATTTTTCAGTGGCCTTATATTTAAGAACTCTGCCATAGAGAATATTGACTGCATAAAAGCAGCAGGTGGATTTGCCTCTGAGACTAGAGCTGGCAAGGATTGCCAAATCTGGATTGGGAAGTACCTGGAGATTTTGGGATTGGAGCCTGGGGATGGTGGGGTTTGAGGAGAAAAGGGAGCTCAGCAGGATATATTGCCATAGAGTCCATCTTTCAAAGCAGCCGAGCCGTTTTCTCCAAGGGAAATACTTTCTGTAGCCTAGAGATTATTTGTAATTTCAGGAGATCTCCAAGCCCCACCCGGAGATTAGCAACCTTAGGTTTACCTGAGTACCATTGACTATGTTATTACGCTTCAGTTGCATTTCCTTAAAATGGGAATAATCTTGTGTACATTAGAACTGATGGACAAGATTGTCCCTCCCTATAGTTGTTCTTTATGTTAGATATGCATCTTTAATGGAGAGTTTGACATGCATATTTTTATTTAGCTATGTGTATCCCTCTTGTGGGAGGGAAGGTGGCATGGTATATCCTGATCTTGTCAGGTCTTTGAAGGTAAGCAGGATTTTTACTTGGAAGGGAAACTACTAAGGAAGACTGCAGAGGAGAGCAATGGCAAAAAAACTCCTGCTTCTCATTTGCCATTTGAAATCTCCTTGCTGGGGTCACCATACGTCAGCTGCAACTTGACGTCACTTTACAGCCCCTCCCACATTTGTAGCTATGAACAACATTATTCATCCCTCCATTTTATCCTGACAATGACAACCCTGTTATGCTGAGAAAGAAAGAGTATTGTTGAAGGCTATCACAGCCAGAATCACTGGGGGGTTGTGTGGTTTCCAGGCTGTATGGCCGTGTTCTAGTAGCATTTTTTCCTGACATTTTGCCTTCATCTGTGGCTAGCATCTTCAGAGGATCCAGCCACAGATGCAGGTGAAATGTCAGGAGAAAATGCTACTAGAACATAAGAACATAAGAACTAGCCTGCTGGGTCAGACCAGAGTCCATCTAGTCCATCACTCTGCTACTCGCAGTGGCCCACCAGGTGCTTTTGGGAGCTCACATGCAGGATGTGAAAGCCTTCTGCTTCTGTTGCTCCCGAACACCTGGTCTGAACACGGCCATACAGCCCGGAAACCACACAACATCCCAAAGAAAGAGTAACTGAACCAGGGTCACCTCGTAAGCTTTCATGACAGAGTGGGGATTCAACGTCAGTTATCCCAGATGGTAGTCTGGCATTCGAACCACTATACCATGTATAGATCCAACTTGTCTGCTCATTAAACTTCAAAAGCAGGAATGAAACTGTGGCACATAGCCACATGAATATGAACCACATTTAAATGATACAACTAAATGTATGAGTGGATGTAAAATGGCCCTGAGGATGAATAGGAGAAGAATGATCTTCTGCCTAGTTGAAGTCTGAAATTATAAGAATCACGGTTTGTTTGTTTGTTTAAAGTATGAAGTGCCAAGCTGATTCACCTAAGTACAGACTGCGTTATGATTTGGCAGATGCTCTGAAAAACTTGTCTCCCACTTCTTCTGTCCTAAGCATCAAAAATAAAATAAAGTAAAATAAAGAAGAGAGAGATTTATTAAGCCCTTAGTGAATTACATTCAGCTTGGTGAGTCACGAGTTGTAGAGATCTGAATTACTGATGTCTCCATTGGAGATACCACGTACTGAAAGGAGATTGAGATTGCCTAGCTTTACATTTGACTCCCTCTGTGCATAGCAAGACATCAGCAACACTTCAAAGCCACATGGTGGGGAATGGAAAGATCTAATTTCTCTGAAAGTTTTACCGCTTGTACCATGATGATCTTGCAGTGTTTCTGCTCCATTGCAAGTATCCATGACTGGTCGCTGAGATGACAGGAATGTAAACATTTGATGCAGTCCTTCTTTCAAGAGTAAAAATAAAAATCCATGCTTGCTTCTATGGCCAAGAACTTGCAATAAAAAGGTGGTAGAAAGTGGCTGAAGAATCTACTTTGAATGGACATGAAAGGCACAGCGCAGTTATACTGGGTTACAATTGGTATGTTACAATCTTGGTCTATTTTATCCTGGTTTTTCCCTTTGCATGGCTGCCCGTTTCTGTGAAGGAATCAAGTGAAGACTGGAAAGAAATACTTCAGTTTGTTTCGCACAAGCCTGGATCTTTTGTATTTATACTGCAAGCATATCAGCACACGTGCAAGCATCCCCGATGTCCTGTGTTCTGATTGGCTGTGGTATTGTGGTGGCAGTGAGGGAAAATGAAGCCCCCCCTTTTTTCCAGTTCTGGATAAGGCCCGGCACAGGCCTCAGCATGATAAGCGGCAGCAAAAAACAATGGGGCACAGCATCACATCACATTCTCAGTCACATTCTCATATTTTTGTGGAAAATGAGAGGTTACCCCCCACCGTGATATGCCCAATAACATTCAGCCCAAAGTGCACATCTCCCTAGCTATGCGCTCCAAGAAACCAGTACATGTACAGAAAAAAATGGGGACATTTTGGGACTCCACTCCTGATTAACCCAGATGAAATGGCTCCTGGTCAATACCATGAGCAGAAAACATTCTTGGGGGAATGTTTCAGGAAGGGCGGGTTGCAACAGTTGGCAGCTCAGCAGAGTTGAAAACTGACATGACGTCAGTTGGAGAGATCAGGGGGTGGGCAGCGGGGCAGGGAGATCAGGCAACTGGGTGGGGAAAATAAACGGTTTCTGTCCTGTGGTGTTTGCACGGTAGTGGGTTCAATGTGGGATTTTTGAAAAGAATCACCAAATTGGCAATTTTTGAAAATCCCAGGATGAGGGAAATATCAAAGGACAAACCTGCTTTAGGACTGGGAACCATCTGAACTTTTTGGCCAAACCGGGATATTTCCCTTGCTCAATCTGGAATATTTGGACCGTAAATGACCAAAGTGTCAGCACACATACTGATTGATGCATAACCTAGCCCTTCTTTGGTTTCAGTGTAACCCCCCCCCCCTTAAGACACAGTATATATATGCACAAGCTGTGCATGTCAGTTCCCTAGCAATGTGCATGTTAAGAACATAAGAACATAAGAACAAGCCAGCTGGATCAGACCAGAGTCCATCTAGTCCAGCTCTCTGCTACTTGCAGTGGCCCACCAGGTGCCTTTGGGAGCTCACATGCAGGATGTGAAAGCAATGGCCTTCTGCGGCTGTTGCTCCCAAGAGAACAGTAGGTTGGTGAGCCAACACAGCTTACAGAGGGGCAGAGTATGTACAATGTGGTATCTTCATTTCGGATGTTATGTGCAGGAGTGCAGGGGTTTTCTGAGTAGTTCCTGTCCTCCCTGGCCCACCTGTTGCCCATACTGGTATGATTTGAAACAAAATCAATCAGATTGTTGTATGACTAAAAATGAAAAATGTGTAGATTGTTGAAAGTGAACCTGGTTTTGGTGCAAAATCTCAGTCCTGGGAGTGATATAGACTGCTTCTGAGTGAGGGAGAGTGCCCATATTTATTTGGGATGGAGCACCTGATTCCAAGTTAGCATTTTGTTCAGATGAACTTGTTTCCTTTCTTATGAGGAAGTGGTGGAAGAAGGCTTTACTGCAAAGAGTTGCTTTACCCCTTCCCATGTCTTTTTGTTAAGAATGTGGTTTTTATTTGAAAAAATAAGATAGAAAAATAGTGGGTGCACTTGCTAGATCAGGAGTTGCAGATTTTGAGCATATAGAACCGTTCCACTATGAAATCAGAGAATGAGTGATCTAAGTCAGGGCTCACATGGAACAAAAAGAGTGAGAATGATTGTTGATCCGGAATAGAATAGCCATTGCCTTCTCTTAGGAAATATGAAAATTTAGTTTATCATTTTATTTATGAGTTTTTTGTCCCAGCTTTCCAATAAAATGTCCACGTTGCTAAGAGTATGCAACCCTGCTCCTTCTGCATCTGAGGAGATATGATCACATTTGGCTCATTTTCAGGCGATTCTAATCTTTAAATCTCTGTTATTTAGTAACTACATTTTATGTCACAGTAGTTCAATGTCTTCAAGACATTTCTGAGCAAAGAAAAATGAACCTCATGTTCTCAGAGCTCTTTTGCATCATTATGAACCCGCAGGATATTCAAGTATGCAGGACAAAAGGTCAGGACTTTTGATTTTTTTTTAAAAAATGTGGAAAACTACAACTGAGCATAGGGAAAAAATGTGACTGAAAACAATGCAGTCATTGCAAAAGGCAGAAGGAATGCAGGCGGCAAGAAAAAGAAAATAAGTGGTTTTGTAGGCAGTTTCGTTTTATAATCTATTGGCAATCTATGTTAAATTTGTACAATGGCCCTGTCCACAGGAACTGACTTCTAAAGTAAACGAGAGTGGTGTGATAGAACATCTGTGCTCCTCTACAACGGTCAATTTGTTTTAATGGGCTTTGCACAACAGAAGGTCCTTGGGGACTGGCCACAGACTTGGCAGTTGTATCCAGTGTACATATAAATCCAAACTCCTCCTCCTCCTCCTCCTCCTCCTCCTCCTCCTCCTCCTCGGTTGGGTTGTAATTCACAGAAGAACTTCAAAGAAATGAACACAAAAAATGGCAGTTTCCTCATAACCAACAGGAACTGTTGCCAAAACCCAATGTTTATGTGTTTTTAGTATTATTATTAGAAATGTTTAAGAGGAATAACAGTTTGTAAATCCAGAAGCTCTTGACTGCTTATTCTGAGCTCCTTCCTAATATAAATAAGAATTGTATTTGAAATACCCTTACCACTTTGAAACATCCTGCTGCTGTATTCAGTCCTGACTGTTCAATATTCTTTAAATGGAAGCTGCCACGTCACAAATGAAAGGGCTGTTCTTCAAATAATACTTGCCGGAGGGCGGGGGGGGGGGGGGATAGATGTTTCAGGTGCAGCAGAGAACCCCTTGGGCCCTCTGGCCGTAGCCTTATGCAAAAGGGAATCATTTACAGGGGCTTCCATAGGCATGTTATATTAATTGGCACTCATGTTTTCTGTAATGCGCATATTTAGCATTCTATGTAAACCTCTTGGAACATCCAATAGGTGGTGCAGTGGGGTTTCAAATAAGCTCTCCACAGTCATTAGATGTGAGTGTTGTAGCTGATGTTGGATTTTTTCCCCATTTGCTTTGTATTTATGATCTGATGCTGGAAAATGAGCAACTACAGACAGAACCAAATAAAGGAAAAAGTATCAAGGGGAAGACACTTGTGTTCAATGGCAGGGCAACTGTTAGAGGAAGGAGATGGGAACTGCTGGGAACATAGTATCTACTGCACTTGATTTTTTTTAAAAAAGATACATGTTTCAGTTTGTGTGTTGCTAAACATCACTGATGTGATGCTAAATACCAGTGATGACAATACCTGTCACCCTGACATAGCTTTTCCCTTTCTTTCCAGACAGTAAAGGATGCATTTGATGTGGAAGGAGTGTTCTGCAGTTTCCAACAACAGAAAAATGCGTATTATGAAAGTGCAGGGCATAGCATTGTTTTATGTTTATTTGCTTTATTTGTACCCCATTCCTCCTAAATAGAACACACGGATAGATAATTTTTTTCAATGAGAGAAGTGAATCAAATGTGGTAATGGAATCAGTTGCGTACATTGGAGCAGATTATCAAATTCCACCCTGTAAGGTGTTAATTATTTAAAGTCTTTTAATATTTCAAGGTAGAGTTTAAGTTTCTCTGATCACTTTTCTCATTCAGAGGATGAAAGATTCTTCTGTACAACTTAAATCTCTAACCCGATGCTTAGGTGTTTAAGCTTCACTGTCAGGCAGCTTCAGATAAGCTATTTTATGACTTTCATATTTTTTTTTGATAATTTAGAATATTTAGATCCTAAAGTACTTTGGGTGCAGGAGAGACAGCACGGTGTAGCCCAGTTGTCAGATCTTGGAAGCTAAGCAAGGTCAGTACTTGGAAGGAAGACCACCATGGAAGAGGAAGACAATGGCAAACCACCTCTGCTTCTTACTTGCCTTGAACACCCCTTGCTGGGGTCACCATAAGTTGGCTGTGACTTGATGGCACTTTACACACACAAAGTACTTCAGTCATTCAAAGGGAGGTGATCCTCAGGGCTTTGCAGAAAGCAGTTAGGAGGAAAGAATAATAGTGATAGAGAATTGAATTTTCTTGTTAGGTAATCATTGGAAGCCATTTACTATTCGTCTTTATTTTTCTAAAGATGCTTTTACTTGGTCTCTTCACTATGCATGTAGTTGTTCCAAGCCTTCATGACTCCATTTGATTTGCTTTTTGTGTAGCAAATAAAGGGAGGGCCTGTGCTCAGTGGAAGAGTTCCTGCTTTACATGCGAAGGGTCCCAGGCATCCCCAGTTAAAATGACAAGGCAGGTGATGTGAAAGTCTGAACCCTAAACATCTGTCCGATTCAGTATAAGGCAGCTTTGTGGGTATTTGTTTCAAGAAGGTTCTGAAGAGGCTGCATAAACACTGTATGAACAAATGTGTTGGTTATTTTGCCTCAGTAAACTGCTTATTGTTTTTCAATTTAATTGTTTAATTTACTGGCTCCACAAGGACCTAGATTTACAAAGGTAAAGAAAACGCAAGGGTCCAAGGAGGGCCCAGTATTGCAGGGGTGTCTGCCAAAAATGTACCAGTGGCATCAGAAGTCACACTGCCAGACACTGCAATGGGAAGTCTCACCAGCAGCCCCTTAACCAGCCACTAGGCCTTGGCCAGGCACAACTCAGACCTGGGCCTGCAGCCCCTCAGGACCCTCTCCCACTCCAAAGATGGAGCAGTGGCAGTAGGGTGACCAGCCTCAAGGTGGGGGCTGTAGCTCTCTCAGAATTAAAATTGATCTTCAGATAAGTTCCCCTAGCTCCATGGTGGCGAACCTTGGACTACAATTCCCATCATGGACTACATGGATTACAATTCCCATTAGCCCCTGCCAGCATGGCCAATTGACCATGCTGGCAGGGGCTGATGGGAATTGTAGTCCATAACATCTGGAGTGCCAAAGGTTCGCCACCACTGCTTAGCTGCTTGGAGGGTGGACTCTGTGGCTCTGTGTTCTGCTGAGGTCCCTTCTATCACCAGACTCTGCCCTCACCAGACACCACTCCAAGAATGTGCCTGCCCAGAGTGGGCTTCCCTACTCCTGCCCCCAGACCTCCATGAATGGTATAGGGGTTAAGAGTGGTGGATTCTAATTTGGAGAACTGGGTTTGATTCCCCACTCCTCCACAAGAGCAGCAGATTCTAATCTGGTGAACCAGATTTGTTTCCCCATTCCTACATGTAAAGCTTCCTGGTGATCTTGCACTAGTCACAGTTCTTCAGAACTCTCTCAACCCCGCTTACCTCAGAAGGTATCTGTTATGGGAAGAGGGAAGCCCCTTTGAAACTCCTTATGGTTGAGAAGAATGGGGTATAAATCCAAACTCTTCTTATCTGTTCCTGCGGATCAGTTGTAATAGCAGATCTCCAGTCACCGGCTGGAAGCTGGCAACCCAGTTAGTAAGTGAGAAGGAGCGAAGGGAACCAGGGTGGCCTGAGGAGAGAAACGGCAATAGTGGGATGCAGAGGATACAGGGTTTCATACTCATCATATCTCATTCCAGACTTGAATACTGGTTGTGAATTCAATAATCTATGTGATAGGGCTAATACTTTTACAGAGCCATGAGAGGGCTAATGCTTCCACAAACCTGTCCAGATTTGCAGACAAATGTGAACTTAAAAAATGCTGAATGGCTAGAAAACAATAAAAGCATCATCCATGCATGTCCATATGAATTCTGGGCACATACAACATCACATTTGATTTAGACCAGAGGCGTAGCTGAATAGGAATGCGCCTGGGGTGCACTTCATGTTTTCAGCCCTCTGCCCCCCTCCCCCTGTCTCTCCCCCCATGGCCCCTCCCCCTGTGCCCCCCATTTACCTTTTCCAGCTGGCAGAAAACACCTTTTTGCCTGGTGGGGCAGGGCCAGGCCTGGTGAGGTGGGGCAAGATGAGGGGGAAGGGGTCAGGGTCAAGGGCGATTCTCGCACCCCCAGGCATGCGGCCAGTGCAATGTGCCCCCCGTCCCCTTGTAGCTACACCACTTAGCTTTAGTTATTTAGAAAACTAAATTTATTTAAATTTAGTTATTTAGATAATTTACTAGATTTAGATAAATTAGGATTAACAGAAATATACAACTGAATTAACTTTTTGTAATTTTCACCATAACTGAACTTTCTCTCCTGGCAGAATTTTTGAAGAGATCTAATTTAATATAAAACCAAGTAGATAAATTTATGTTGCAATGTAATACTATAGAATCAAAGTGTTTCAAGAGACTGCTAGACTGAAAGACACGAATCCTTTAAGACTGTATGTAATCCTATCTTAAGGTGCAGCTAGCTGGGATAGTTTACTCTGGTGCTGATGCCAGAGTCTGGAATTATCTGGATTACATGATGCACATCCATGGATCAACTGCATGTAAAACAGATATGCTCCCCAACTTTATTCATATTTATTCAGAAATATGGCCTGTTGTGTTCGTTATGGTTTGCTCCCAAATATTTTTGTGCACAGCACTGGAATCTTACACCACCAATCTGGCAAGTTGGTGGGGAATGATAGAGCAGTATCATAACCAATAATTCTGCAGGACTGATCCCATAATATATATTGCTGTAGGAATGGGGCACAATGTGATCTGACTGGATTGTCATCTTTCTCCCAGGATGAGAATCACAGAGAGTAATTCTAAAAACCTGGTTGACTAGCCTTAACAGGTTTGATCTAACATATTGTTCCATTTATTTCAATTCGCACTAAGCAGGCCGTCTTCTTACAAGACACACTGTTATGAATAACAATCAGCAAGATTAATTCAAAAAATTAGCTTCAAACCCATCTGGATCACACTTAAATGGACATGAACAGTGTGAGCTTCATAAAGGGATTGCAAACATCTTGTGAAATACAAATGGTACCTAAGGATCCATGGTGAAATCTTTTACCCTCCCACCACATGACATACCCTAATTATAAAATGGTGAAACGTTTCATTCAAGTTGTTGGTGTCTCCCTCTCTACTTTCTCTCCCTCTCCTAAGTAGGAGTGACTCAAACAAAGACCATATTAGTCCCGTTATGTGCCTCAGACATAAATTGCTGCTGGGGGCCAGGACTTTGTACTATGATAAATCATACTTCAGCAGAGTCCAAAAGGTACATAAGCTGCTCTGTGATAATGTGAGAAATAGGGAAAGGATTTCAGCAGGTCTTGTTCTGGTAGGTGATGTTCACAGAGTATATGTGCTTCCGTAAAACATCAGAATTGTCTGAACAACTGACTAAATAGGTGGACTAAGGATTGCATTTAATAAATTACAACAACAGTTAAGGTCTGTGCCCCCAGAAACATGCATTCTGTAAGGCCTTAGTGAAAAGGCTCTATTTGGTAGCTAATGTCAAGAGATTATTTCTCATTAAGATTTACATTTGAATACATCACACACACACACAATGCACTGTGCAAATGGGAAGAAACGTATAAAATGTTGAATAACAAAGGCATTGCTTTACATAAACTTCTTACATAATGTACACATACTGTTTGATGCACTACCTATCAGATGTAGGATGCTGACATTTCACACAAATGAAAAGGCCATATTGTAAAAAATGCATGCATATCAAGCAAGAGCTAACAAAGCAGAAAACTTGGTAGTCTGAAAGAAGCCTTGTGAGGCCAGGGTCCCTGTAGCTTTGCTGACATGCTGTGTGCAGAATCAATTGCAGGGATAAGTAAAATGACACAAAATGCACTCTGTATTCTTGTGGATGCAGTTTGCTTGTGGCTCATTCAAGTAGTAATTACTGTTCAAGCTTATCAAGCTAGACTTAAGAATTTGTGTGACAAAAGGGACCCAAGTGGAAATGGAATTCCTTGATATTCCTTGATTGATTTTGCTTTTTTGAAAACATTTTAAAAATACATTTAGTCATCATCTGCAATACATAGCTTTCCACAGATAACTACTACTGCTGATACTTGAGAATATTTTGATCTTGTGATATTTTCCAAAGACTGTTATGTGCAGATAACTTAAAATCCAGTTTACTGAAGGAGGCAATAAACTTTCACCAATAAACATTCACTATGATAATAATGCGAATGTCACAGAGTGACAGTTTTGAAGGGACCAAAATACAAAAGCTTCTTACTGGAATGTCTCTTGTCATGCAAGCCGCAAATGATGCAATAGGAATATCTGTACTATATTTGGGGATCCAGATATCTTTTATCTGAGTATACGACAGTTTATGAACCTGGCAGGTTAAAACATTCTGTTCAACACTAACAGTCAGAGCTTTCTTAACGGTAGGTCACAAGTTCCAACTGAGCTCATTTCCAAGAATATGAACATTAAAGTTGTGGCCTGGATTTATCATATAAATCCAAAATCATATAAATGATTTATAAGTGATCATATAAATCCAAAATCGTGGTATTTACCCATAAATGGAAAGCCACCAATTGGCGAATAGGCCACAGTAGTTTCGAGCAGGTGCAGTCATATAAATACCTAGGGCTTACCTACCATCATAGGGCCTCCTGGACACTACATAGGAATCGGGCCATCTCCGCCGCTAAATTAAGTGCCTCAGCCATTATACGCTTCCTCTATGGGAAAGGCCGAGGATACATCCCTGCAGCGTTGAGAGCATTTAATGCCAAAGTGAGTCAACAAATCCTTTATGGGATCCCCATCTGGATAGGGGCATGGAGCAGAGAGGTTGAAAGGGTCCAGTCATACTTTCTGTATAAAATCCTTGGCTTGCCCCATTCTATTCCCTATGCGGCCCTGTGCTTAGAAACAGGCCAGCATTGGCTGGAAACTCTGGCCTGGTGCCGTACATTCAAGTTTTGGGCCAGGATTTGTTTTAATCGAGATGAACTGGACTATACATCCCAGGGACGCTCCATCCTCCACACAACCCAGTGGTGGGTTAAAAATCGAAGCCAAACTTAATGAGTTGGGCATTTCCTTGGAGGACCTGCTAATGCTAACAGAGCAGGAGGTCTATGGGGCTATCAAGAAGAGACTTTTTGACAGAGAGTTTCAACAGATGCTAGAGGAAGCTAATAAAACCTGTTCCCCGATCTCTCTGGGAATACCTGTGGATAGATTAATTGTAGCCCAGTACCTTTATCTCCTGGTTGAGGCCCGGTGGCGTAGAGCAATCACCTTAGCTAGGTGTAATGCCCTGCCTTCTTCCTTTAGCCTTGGACGCCACCTTGGAATCCCACATAAAGAAAGGAAATGCCCGTGTGGCATGGGTTCTGTGGAAACAGTACCTCATATGCTGTTGAATTGTCCTTTTTATGAGATAGGTAGGAAGAAACACATAATCCCCTTCCTGCATGGAAGTGAAGGAATTACAGATAAACAGAAGGTTATATATCTTTTAAACAGCCACAACTACGAGCTGTTGGAAGCGGTGGCTAAATTTTTAAATGGTGTTATTTTAACTCGTCAGAAATTGTAAAGTTGTAAGGGCTGTTATTATCTTGCTAAGTTAATCTTAAACAATTTATATGCCATTAAAGGTATTCGAAATCGAATCGAAGTATTAATTAAGTTTTAGCCTTCCTCATTTATGTCAACAATGATCTAATCTCTTTCACACCCATGACTCTGCAAAACATCATTCTTCAGCCTGCCTCCATCTGAATGTCACCAGGATAGCTCAGCCTTTCTAAAAGTAAATTAACTTTGATAATTTAAACCCATGGCTCAATATAACTTGACTAATTATACACCTTGTCTTTCTCTCCTGCAAGAAGTCTCGAAGCAGCTTACAAATTCCTTCCCCACAGTACACAGCTTGTGAGGTAAGTGGGGCTGAGGGCGTTTTAAAGAACTGTGAGTAGTCCAAGATCACTCAGCAGGCTTCATGAGTAGGAGCAGGGAAACAAATACAGTTCACTTATGTGGAAGAATGGGGAATTAAACCTGGTTCTCCAGAGGAGTCCACCAGTCTTCTGCACCAGCCAATAAATACTGGTTAAGGATGTTAAAAAAAATGTGGGGTTTTTTTGGGGGGGGGGGTGACTTTGCACAGGCCCTTTCCCCACTTACCTTAAGCCCCGTGCTACTCGAGGAGAGTAGCGCGGGGTCCCTCGGCACTCCCCACTGAGAGGGGCGGCAACAGCGCAGCCGCCCTGACGCTGCTGCTGTCGCGCCCCTTAGCGCGAGGCATTCCTGGCGCTCTTTCAAAGGGTGCCTTTTGATGCCGCGCGCTAGGGATTGCGCGCAGCAACCCTCGGAAAAGGTTAAATGGAGAAAGGGCCACAGATTCCATCCCTGAAGTGAGTCTGCCCTGTGTTATTTCCTCCAAACCGGGTTTTTTGGGAATCACACTATCCACAAGTCTTTTTTTAAATCCCGGGTTGCAGCCGCTTGTGAGGAGGCGCTTTATTTGGCTGAGCTTTCCTTTTTTAAAATTTCCCGGCTTACATCTGCATAGCCACACAGGTACAAAGGGTTGTATCATGGTATTGTGAGATGTCAGCATGGCTGTGGGGGTTTATTTGTGCATGCCTACGTAGCTAGTCATCTGTGGGAGGTAAATTTTTAAAAACCCAGATATGCTGCCATGCAAAGGCATGACAGCAACTGCATTGTTTCTGTGGCCTCCAATTGCTGCCTGCATGGATACAAGTGAACATGAAAACAGGAAAGCAGGTTACTTTATCCCCCTGCAACCCGCTATACATTTGCTGTGCAGAAAGGGCCTTAACTACTATACTTATATTGTATATATAACTACTATACCTAACTACTTAACTACATTGACAGGAGTACCAAGTCATGGGGAAAAAAATAAGCCATCAGTTTAAAAGTAGGCAGAAATCTCTCTCTCTCTCTCTCTCTCTCTCTCCTCCCCCCCACCCCCATGCATGATCTGGACATTCTCCTATTTCACTGAGCCAACACATTAATAAAACTACATTCTGAGCAAATATGATTATTTTTATTAGCACCATTTTAAAAATCTTTTCAGAAATTTCTTTTTTTTCTTGATTGCTTTGAAAATTTGGTTGGATAGATTGGTGTAACATATCTATAATTTAATTTTTTTAGAAAAATGGGAAATGCTATAATAAAGGATTTGAAAATAATATTTTAAAAGATGTTTTGTATGTGCCACTTAAGCACAGGATTTGCCCACCCCAGTCTATTATGTAACAAAGCTGGGTGTCAAGCTTTTATTTGCTTGTTGGTTTGTTTTAATGAGAACATCAAGTACGGTACAGTGTAGCACATTTTCCTTGCGCATGACCATTCCAAAGGCAGCCAGGTAGAGACAAAGGTGAGAAAGCAAATAAAATGCTTAGAAAACAATAGTAATTGCATCAGCATGAGAACTGAATAAGAAATGGAAAAAGTAGCATGATGAAAGCTTTGAAACATTCTATTCAAGTGAACCAGTCCTTAAACGCACAGATTCTCTTGCTGACATCCATTCTACATAAGTGCATACCCTTATAAAGCAAGGCGAAATGTTCCATCTCCTTTACTGCTGGGAAAACTGCTTCTGTTGATAATTGAGTTTGCCACTTTCAGGTTTATTTGTGTATGCTTGCATAGCTATGCATCAGTGAGAGGTAAATAAAAAAAACCAGATGTACTTCTGAGCTATCCAGTTTAATAAAGTGCTTGTCTATGACTCAAAGAGGCATCAGACTGCAAATCATTTCTCTAGCCAATCTTTTTACTTCCTTTGTCTAGATTAGCATGTTTCTGATGGTATCTGATGGAGGGCACTTTGACTCTCAAATGTTTATAGGCTCCAAATCTTGTTGGTCTTTAAAGTGCTACTAGACTCAAATCAAGCTATTCTAAGTTAGCATGTGAATCAGATCCTGGTTTCACAAAGCAGTCATGACACAATCCCATGTGGTTTGGGATGTGTGGTGAATAATGCAGCCACATGGGCAGGGTGAAATATGCTGGTCTCCCCTACCTTTGGCAGTCAGCCTCTCTCCCAGCAGGGTGTCAGTGCATACACTTCTTCCTGTAATGTGGGATTCAGCTTTTTGAAAAGTCTATATATAAGAGGGCCATGGCTGAGTGTCCTTTTGAGGGAGTTCTTCCTTTGTGCCAATGCCCTTTTTTCTTCAGTTAGAAAATAGCAAAGAAGCATATAGGTATTGTCATAGTCTTTCACAGCCAGATTCAACTGGTTGTTAAGTCTGTTAACAGACTTCTCTCTGTGATACATCTCTGAAGATGCCAGCCACAGATGCAGGTGAAACGTTAGGAACAAGATCTACCAGACCACGGCCACACAGTCCGGAAAACCCACAACAACCAGAAGCGTATAGGCTTTTCAAAAACCATCTGTATTTTCCATCTGAATTTAATATAGCCATATTTTAAGATTTTATGACTCAAAACCTCTCTAAGGGATACACTAGCAAGGATGACACTCCTTATGCAAACAGGATCCTTCCATAGTTCAGTGGTTTCGGAACCACCTCTGTTGGTGCAGTTCAGGGGACAAATTTAACACTGAAATGGGACATCTTCTGACCTAGATTCTGGACAGCTAAAACTAGAACTTCTTCTCACAATACTTAGAAAATGTATGCAATTCATTGCCTTTAACTTAGAAATTTTTAAAAATGCACTAGGTCAAATTTATCCTTGTGACTGCTAACTGTTAGGAAAAAAAGACCCAGCTTATTAATAAAGACTCAGTGGAATGTTATTTACCAGCTGATGTTATTTACCTCCATGCCTTGAAAAGCTTCAGCTGCCTATTACTATATATTAGGTCTCTCTTAAAGGATGTTTTTCTCCAAACTGTTGGCAAATCTATACATCCTGCTATTGACAACCATGATGTCTAAATGAACCCTTTGTGTTCAAAAGCAACTTAGTTGTTGGGAGCAAACAGGAGGGGAGAGCTGTTGCATTTGTGCCATAAGCTTCCCATGATCAGCCAGCTGGCTGTTGTGGAAAACATGGTCTGAACTATATGGAGTTTTGTCAAGACTTCTCATGTTCTTAGGAGACTCCTCTTAAAGGCAGAAGAGCTGAGCCTGATACAAACAATAAGAAATTTGGACTACATAGAAAGAATTGCTGCCACACACTTGACACACAGAAATGTATTTGTTGCAGCTTTCCATGGCCGTTTCCGCATGGCAGCGGAAACGGCTGGGTCGGCGCTTCTCGCGCCGACCCGAAGACGCTGGGACCGTCTGCATGGATGGTCCCGGGAAGAGGCGGGCAGCCGGCGCCGCAGAGCGGCGGCGCCCGCACGACCAGGCTTGTCCCTGGGCCTCCGGCGCGTCGCCGAGGCCTGGGGACACGCCCCCTGGCCCTGCGCGCCTGCTCGAGCGGCGCAGGGCAGGGGGGCATGTCCCCAGGCCTCAGCGACGCGCCGGAGGCCAGGGGCAAGGTGAGTGCCGGGTCGGGGAGGCGCCGTGAGCAGCGGCTTCACGGCGGCGTATTCCCAAAAGAACGCTTCTTAGCGTTCTCGGAATACGCCGGCTGCGGGCCAGCCGGGGGGAGCGGGGGCGGCGCGGCTGTGCTGCAGCTGCGCCGGCCGTGTGAATGGCAGCCTGGAGACGGCATTTTTACCGTCTCCAGGCCGTCATTTTCTGCCTGTGCGGAAACGGCCCATGATTTGCAGAGAAAGCTTCACTGACTTAATTCTGCGCCAGATTGCTGTTAAGGACCAAGATTGTTTAAAAAGTGGCACACTTACAAATCATATATTAA
This sequence comes from Sphaerodactylus townsendi, assembly GCF_021028975.2. Classification (NCBI taxonomy): domain Eukaryota; kingdom Metazoa; phylum Chordata; class Lepidosauria; order Squamata; family Sphaerodactylidae; genus Sphaerodactylus; species Sphaerodactylus townsendi. The sequence goes on from NC_059425.1 coordinate 108,206,314, forward strand.
CAAGTCATATATTAACCACCTTACATTACATATTATTTATATATGTTTCAGAGTTGTTGTGAAGAACAACTGCCAATTTTTGAGAGTACCCCCATAGCTGTCATTTTAATTAGCAAATTTAACCAGTCCTTGTTCAGAGCTGAAAGGTTGACAAAGCTAGGTCTTTGCTGATCAGCTGGCAATCTTACTTTAATGCTAACTCTGAATAACTTTATAATACTTTCTAAACTCCTGAGAAATAGGTTGTGTGTTTAAATGTGGCAGTCAGTCAGAGGAGAGCATTATGAAGCATTAGTCAGGCACTTGAATTCCAACAAAGTTGTTTGAAGCTGTTTAAATGTCCCTGTTCAACAAATGTTCAAGGCTTTCTACAAAGGAAGATGGATTCCATTATAGATATTCCTGTTTCCAGGAGTTTTAACAGGAACATTGCAGAGAATTCTGTTACTGTGATGCCAGTCCTTCCACTCGCCTAAATTCATTTGATCCAACACTGTGGACTCAAATGAAATCTTTGTAACGTTCATTTAATCCTGGAGTCTGTAGTTTTGGTGGCAGATGAAGAATGTGGAAATATCTACTTTCAGTGTTCTTTATCTACTGAAGATATCACAAATAAAATCTTTTGTGATGCCAGAAGAGGATCTGCAAAGTCAGGCTTCTGTAAGCTTGTCTCCTAAATCAGTTAAAGAACACAGAAGAAAAGAAGACTGGAACATCACAGACTAGTTTCCTTGGAATTGCAAAACTTATGCAGTGACACTACTGGGTGCCTGCTACAGTGAATCAGAAATTATATTGTAGGCTGGATGACCAAGGATCTCATTCTACTGAGCTGATATTCTGCTGGTTCTACCCCTATTTAGTTAAAACTAGGGTCTGCTAAGAATTAGTGCTGAACATGCTTGCCGGAAAAACATACTGTATTTGAAATCCCTGAGTTACGTTCAAATGGTCTTTGGCAAAGTTTATCTCTAGCATAGCCCTGTACTGAACAGTTTTGTGCATGCACAGTGCATACTTAGTGTTTGAAGCTTGCCAAGAACTAAACCATCAAATTAATTAGGGAAAAGATAGTATTCCTCAGGCTCATGGCCAGTGAGGTCATTAAACTGGCCAATTTGTGTAAAACTTGGAATTACCTGCAATTTTCTCCTGGTTATTCTTGCACAATTAGATATGTCCTTTGGGGGGCCCTGAAACCCCTCAGGAGGCAGTGTGACCTTGGCACTAGTGTAAATGCCGCATACCGGCTTAAGGGGTATTTTTGTTGGCACAGAAGCACTTACACTGGTGTTGGGAAACCACGCTCAGGTGGCAGCACAACCATAGCACCAGCACTTTTCTGGCACAGGATCCTGTGCTGAAGGGAACATTCCCAGGGATGTGGCTGGCTTTAGATTAGCTTCCTGAACCCTATTGGCTTGGGAATGCCCCCAATTGCCAGAGTAGACTTACACTATCAAAAAGGTAGGCACAGCCCATTGAGCTTCATAAAACAGTTCCCTGGGGGTTGGAGAAGCATACCTATTGTCTTGCTGGACAAGGAGCAGCAAGGCTTTTTGGAGATAGTGTGACTGTGCCATGGCTGTGTTGTCCCCGGTACAACTGCCTCCCTCTAAGGATTGCACTGTAAGTAGCCACTATTGGACAGAATGCATTCCTTCCTTTTTGTGCCTGTGCATTCAGTGGCCTTCATCAGAGAAGTGATTGCAGGAACTAGTCACGAGATTAGGTGGGGACATGGGTATATAGCAGAGACACTAAGCAGAAATTAGAAAGCTTGTAATTATGCTTCCTGGTCCATAGAGGCTTGGTTCAGGCATAATTTGAAACCACAGTTCATTTTAACTGTGGTTACTTTGTAAAACCAGGACTCAGCTAGCAACCATAGCACCAGCACTTTTCTTTCAGCACTCTCAAATTCTTGTTTGCCTGAACAAATGCTAGTTTCATTACCTTCATTCTGGCTCGGCATCTCTTCAAGTGGAGATTATATGAGGGTGCTGCTGGAGAAGAAATCAGAAGTAAGCCACAATGTGTATCCATCCAAGCCTCTTCTCTACCATACAGAAGTTGTAGGTTGGCAGTGCGATTAAAAGGCAGCTGCACAACTGCTTGTAGGTGTATTATGTAGCTTTGATTGAAATGATTTCTGCATTCATCTTAGATGTTTAGGAGTCGTTGAATCACTAATGAAGAATCATAGGATTAGCCTTGTGCCAGTTCAAGGAACAGCACAGCAATGTTTAATCTTCCAATCTGAATTACTTGCCAGTGATTAAGCTTCCAATCGGAATCATTTGCCAGTTTCTATCTCAGAACATTACACGTTGACCCACTACATGTTGCTCAGCTCATTATGATTTTTTGTTTCTAAAGACAGAGGCACCTTTATGAAGGTTTGTGAGTCCAAGACCACCCACCTGGACTGTATCTGCCAAGTAAATCCAAATGGCTAAACCATATTGGCACTCTTGCTTGATGTCAGTCTTAATCCTGAGCCATGAGTATCCTCTAGTGACAGCAGTGTAACTCATGCAGTCATTAGCACTCTAATTTATATTTCTTTATGGCAGAAGAACCTCTGGAAAAGGATGGTATTTTTCAAAATCTGTTGATCAAGGAAGATTCCTCAGAACAGGAGAACAAGATAAGAAGGCGCAGTATGTTCAGCAAGGAAACTGATATGCCCTTCACAGTAATGACAAAGTTTCAGCTTTTAAACAGTTTGCTTATTAATAAGTATTGTGGCAGCATTGCCACACTTATTGCAAAGGCTTCACTCATAATTTTCCAGCATTCAAGTATGTGGCTTACAGTGACCTAAATTCCTGCATTAAACAGTCACATATATTATTTTAATTATGTCCACAAGGCAGTTAGCTGTGAAACTCATGCCGCTGTGTAGCTGTCATTTAAAAATAGAGATATATCTGTAGAAAATCAGGGATAATGTTTTTCTCAGAGCAAATAAAATATTCATGTGAAACCTCAAGTTGTCAGCACTAGAAAAGGATGCCCTTTATTGATGAACAAAACAAGTGCAACATTAGCAACAGCTGTAAAAAGATCTTGCCTAAACAGTCATGATAATTGAATCCAATCTTGTCATAGAAATAGGAATTTCCCCTATATTTTCAGGGTTGCCAGCTTCTTGGTACATGACATTCCCCATACTTATGGATCATCTCATTGTGTCTACATGGTTTGAACAGATTGTGAGCTTCTACTTTGGCGTGTGGCTTCCCAGTGTGGATGCTCTGGTGAGATTTAGGAAGAACAGGATAATTGTTTACCACCTCCCCTATGTTTTAGACTATGGGATATTCCTCAGTTTCTGGCCATTCCAATGGATTTTCAGACTAAGAAGTATTTTTCTAAATAAAATCTTGGTTAACTTGACTGGTGTCTATAATATTTTGATAGTTATTTTGAGGCATTAAAATTACAAAATAAGCACAAGAAGTGTACATAAGCTGGTGTATTCAAAATTTACTTGTACTTCCAAAAAAGGTATACTTCCAAGTATACCTTAATGTAAATTGCTATTTTGCTATTTAACCTTGTATTTGTGCTGAAGCAAGACTACATTTTGCTAAGAATCTCCTCCCACATTCCAAAATCTAAAATAATGCCTTGCTTTTGGTAAAACAGACACCTGCATGTTCTCAACATGTTGTTGGTCCCCCACCCCCGTACCGACCCACAGTGACTTACAGTGTTCTCGTGTTGTCAATTTTATCATCACAACAACCGTGTGAAATAAATTACCGCTGAGAGTCTGTCTAACTGTCCAAAGTCACACAGGAAGTTTCCATGACAGAACAGGAACTTGAGTTTGGGTCTTCCAGATCTTGGGTCTGACACTCTAATCACTACACCACACTGTTATTTGAGTCCAGTAGTACCTTAGAGGCCAACAAGATTTTGGGAGTATAAGTTTTCAAGAATAAAAGCTC